>NC_072445.2:63525000-64157500 GCF_028878055.3 Symphalangus syndactylus | reverse complement strand
TTCCCAGAGAGCAGGGGCTGGGGGGTGGGAGGGGACCCAGTCCCCTCAGACTTCAAAACAGATAGCCACCTTACAGAGAGGCCCATGAAATACACTTAAAAGGGAGGAATAAGGAAGGAAGAAAGGGAGGGAGGGAGGGCGGAAGGGAGGGAGGGAAGGAGAGGGAGGGAAGGAAGGAAGGAAGGAAAGAAGGAATCTATCAACAGCTAAGCTATGTAAGAAGGATCATGCTAGGAAGTCTATATTTTTTTACAACGATAAGGATGCCAGTTTGTCTGGGACTTTGCTCATCAAACCCTACTCATACCCCCATAAAATCCCTTGCCTTCTCTATTGCCAGTTCTTAAGGACTTTATTTTTTCACTCAGCCATTAGCCACTCGTGAACCTTACAAGTTGTGTTCTGAATTCTACCGTAGCTACTAAACCATACCTGAAGATGCCGGCTCAGGAGCCAGCTCAGTCTAGTCTTCTCCTGACTGTCCTGACACTGGGCTGTGACCAAGTCTCTCTCAGCCTGTGGAGGGGAAAGGTGCCTGGAAGTCAGGCAGCCCCGCCTGGCTGCAGACCCCACACAGGCTGTGCAATGGTGGGACACTGTGATTTAAAACAAGAAATGTGTATCTTGGCCTATGTCTCTGGTTTCTGGAAAAGAACTCCTAAAAGACAAACCAACCAACCAACCAACAAAACTTTGTAATTTCTTGAGCAATAGGAGAACATCTTTTGTTCTAACGTTTGGTCTTTGACATGGTTCTCAACATAGAGCTCCTAAATCCCTGGGAATTTCCTGGGTGATAGGAGTGCTTTTGTTCTAATGAGGTGGCCCTTGGTGTGCTCCTGAGTCAGGGCTGGTCACCGGCAAGACCAAGCTATGATTAAAAGCTTGGAGCTTTCAATCCCAACTCTCATCCTTTGGGGAGACTGAGGGGCTGGAGATTGAGTTAATAATTGACCATTCCTACATGATGAAGCCTCCATAAAAATTTCTGAACTATGGGGCTTGGGGAGCTTCCGGGTTGATGAATAAGAACACGCATATGTGCCAGAAGGGCGGCACACCTGAGAGGGCATGGAACCTCCTCACCGCTCCCCCATACCTTGCCTTCGACCTGGCAGTTTCTCAGCTGTATCCTTTTATAATAAATGAGTGAGTGCTGTGAGCCATTCTGGCAAATGATTGAACCTGAGAAAGAGGTTGTGGGAGGCTCAGATTTGTAGCCAAGTCGGACAGAAGTTGTTTGTAACCTGGGCCCTACTACCTACGATTGCACAGGAAGCAGGGGGCAGTCTTATGAGACTAAGCCGTTAATCTGAGGATCTGACACTATCTCCAGGTAGATGGTGTCAGAATTGAATTGTATTGTGGGACACGCAGTTGGTGGCAGAGAACTGGACAATGTGCAAAAAACCCACACATCTGGTCACAGAAGTGATTTATGTGGTCAAAGAGAGTATAGAGAAGGGAAAACAGTTTTTCTTGTCTTACTGACGGTCATCAAGGTTCACCCCATGGCCTTTTGGGACCTGGGGTTGAAAGAACAACCATGGGGGGCCCTTGAAGCTATCTTCCTGCTAATCATTATCTAAAGCAGTACATCCAATATGGCAGCCACTAGCAACATGTACCCTTTGAGCACTTGACACGTGGACATTGGGATGTACTGAAAGTGCCAAAAAAGCACTGGATTTTGAAGATAGTGCAAAAAAATAAGGTAAACTATGTCAATAACTTTTTAGCATTGATTATATGTTGAACTGATAATATTCTGATTTTATTGGGTTAAATGTCATATAGTATAAAATTATATTCACCTTTTTTATTATCATAAAATACAAATATGGGCATGTCTTTTAGTAGATTTTCATGATCTATATAGAATTTTTCAGCTTCTTATTCTTTTTTTTCTTGCAATAACTTCAGATGGGATTTGATCTTTTTTTTCGGCTTACTTTTAAAATTAAGGCCGGGTTCGGTGGCTCACGCCTGTAATCCCAGCACTTTGGGATGCCAGTCAGAGGTGACAGTGTGCTGGCAGTCCTCACAGCCCTCGTTTGCTCTCGGCACCTCCTCTGCCTGGGCCCCCACTTTGGCGGCACTTGAGGAGCCCTTCAGCCCACCACTGCACTGTGGGAGCCCCTTTCTGGGCTGGCCAAGGCGGGAGCCGGCTCCCTCAGCTTGCAGGGAGGTGTGGAGGGAGAGGCGCGAGCGGGAACCGGGGCTGCGTGCGGCGCTTGCGGGCCAGCTGGAGTTCCGGCTGGGCGTGGGCTTGGCGGGCCCCTCACTCGGAGCAGCCGGCCGGCCCTGCCGGCCCCGGGCAATGAGGGGCTTAGCACCCGGGCCAGTGGCTGCGGAGGGTATACTGGGTCCCCCAGCAGTGCCAGCCCTCCGGCGCTGCGCTCCATTTCTCACCAGGCCTTAGCTGCCTTCCCGCGGGGCAGGGCTCGGGACCTGCAGCCCGCCATGTCTGAGCTTCCTACCCCCTCCATGGGCTCCTGTGCGACCCAAGCCTCCCGGACGAGCACCACCCCCTGCTCGACGGCGCCCAGTCCCATCGACCACCCAACGGCTGAGGAGTGCGGGCGCACGGCGCGGGACTGGCGGGCAGCTCCACCTGCAGCCCTGGTGCAGGATCCACTGGGTAAAGCCAGCTGGGCTCCTGAGCCTGGTGGGACCTTGGAAAACCTTTATGTCTAGCTCAGGGATTGTAAATACACCAATCAGCACCCTGTGTCTGGCTCAAGGTTTGCAAACACACCAATCAGCACCCTGTGTCTAGCTCAGGGTTTGTGAATGCACCAATTGACACTGTATCTAGCTACTCTGGTGGGGCCTTGGAAAACCTTGTGTCGATACTGTATCTAGTTAATCTAGTGGGGACGTGGAGAACCTTTGTGTTTAGCTCAGGGATTGTAAATGCACCAATCAGCGCCCTATCAAAACAGACCACTGGGCTCTACCAATCAGCAGGACGTGGGTGTGGCCAAGATAAGAGAATAAAAGCAGGCTGTCCGAGCTAGCAGTGGTAATCCACTCAGGTTTTCTTTCCCAGTGTGGAAGTTTTAGTTCTTTTTGCTCTACAATAAATCTTGCTGTAGTTGAGGTCCATATAGTTTTTTATGAGCTGTAACACCATGAAAGTCTACAGCTTCCTTCCTGAAGCCATTGTAGACTATAAGCCCGCCAGGAGTGAACGCGTAACTCCCGACGTGCCGCCCTAAGAGCTGTAGCACTCACTGTGAAGATCTGCAGCTTCACTACTGAACTAGTGAAGTTATGAACCCACCAGAAGAGAGAAACTCCAAACATATCTAAACGTCAGAAGGAACGAATTTCGGACACACTGCCTTTAAAAAGCATAACACTCACCGCGAGGGTCCGTGGCTTCATTCTTGAAGTCAGTGAGACTAAGAACCCACCAATTCTGGATATGCTAGCTTTCATTTCTTTTGGGTATCTGCCAGCAGCAGCTGCATCATGTTAGATTCCCATCGACAGTGCACAAGGGTTCCAATTTCCCCACATCCTCACCACCACTACTTTGTTACTTATTAAGTTTTTCGTAGAAACCATGCTAATGGGTATGAAGCGGTATCTTATTACGGTATTTATTTGTATTTTCTTAATGTTTAGTGATGGATCAAGCATTGTTTCATGTGCATAGTGACTTGGTATATCTTGTATGGAGAACCACCTGTTTACTTTTAATGTGGCTACTAGAAAATTCAAAAGTTACATGTATGGCTCACAATGTATTTCTACTAGATGGCTCTAGTCTAGAGCAAATAAAGTACAGCTTTCCATACGGAGTGTTTTTAGCAATGGAAGGAATCCTGTTATTTAGAATATGGTAAATGCAGTTCCAATTAATAATCTGAGTTTCCAGGAATAATTTTCTCTGCTCTAAGGACTTAACCTAGTGCTTTCATGTCAAAAGGTAAGAAAGGAATCATTCCGCCATACAACGTGGAAGACCCAAAGGTTCAGGGGATCCCTCATCTCTGTAGAGTGGACTGGCTCTTCTGACTTGGGGGTGTCTTGGCTCCAGAGCTCACCACTGTCCTGCACCTAGGGCATCCATGCATATAAATTAGGCTGATAAAAGTTTGCACCTTCTGAAGTTCCAAGGGAGGGATGAGATACCATCAGAATCAAGTCCCTTGGGCTGGGCACAGTGGCTCACGCCTGTAATCTCAGCCCTTTGGGAGGCCGAGGCGGGCGGATCACCTGAGGCCAGGAGTTTGAGGCTAGCCTGGCCAACATGGTGAAACCGCATCTCTACTAAAAATACAAGAACTAGCCGGGTGTGTTGGGTGGGCACCTGTAATCCCAGCTACTGGGGAGGCTGAGGCGGGAAAATCACTTGATCTGGGAGGCAGAGGTTGCAACGAGCCAAGATCATACCACTGCACGCCAGCCTGGGTGACAAGAGTGAAACTCCATCTCAAAAAAAAAAAAATTTAGTCCCTTGGTCTTAGGGGTGGAGACTGCAAGTTTGTTCTGCTGAGATAAATGCATTTCTTGATTCTGCAAGCCATCCTACCCACAGAGCTTGCTCCTAACAGGCTGCTCCTAACGGCTTCCTGGGAGTCTCATGCTACATTTAGTAGAAGAAAGCTGTCATCATTTTTCACCATTGAACAGTTATAAGAATGGGGTAGGCTCCAAAGTTACTTTTCATACGTTTTCTTATTTCTTCTGAGGAAACACCATCACCAGCCCAGATTTCCTTCTTTTTATCTTATTTAAAATCTTTCAAAGGCATGACCCACCATCAGGATTGAGCTTGGCACTTACAGAAGACCCACAAATGCTGTGGCCTAGAACTTCATTTCAAAGGTAAAAAGAAGAAAAAGAAGAAATTTTGTGGAAAAAGCAAGAACTATCATGATGTCTGTCACTTTTTCTTTTTTTTTTTTTTTTTATATGGAGTTTTGTTATAGCCCAGGCTGAAGTACAATGGCATGGTCTCTGCTCACTGCAACCTCTGCCTCCCAGGCTCAAGGGATTCTTCTGCCTCAGCCTCCCAAGTAGCTGGACTACAGGCGCGCCACCACACCTGGCTAATTTTTTGTATTTCTAGTACAGACAGGGTTTCACCATGTTGGCCAGGCTGATCTCGAACTCCTGACCTCAGGTGATCCCGCGGCCTTGGCCTCTCAAAGTGCTGGGATTACAGGTATGAGCCACCACGCCTGGCTGTCACTTTTTTTTTCTAAGAGGAATACATTTGCAGCAGACCAGCCTTTGCAATAGCTGTTAATGTGGCTTGAAAGGAAAATGAGGACAATATTTTAATGCCAGATAACAAAGTGGAAACCAGGCATAACTATGATCTGGTCACCGATATGAAAAGATAATGAAAGAGTAATACAAGGTAGAATATATTTGAATATATTGAAGGAAAATGCTCAGTAAACATAGGCTTTATAGTTTATGTGTAAAATATAGCTTATAGAAATGTTATTTGCTGACCGGGTACAGTGGCTCACGCCTGTATTCCCAGCACTTTGGGATGCCAAGGCAGGAGGATGACCCAAGGTCAGGAGTTCGAGACCAGATTGGGTAACATGATGAAACCCTGTCTCTACTAAAAATACAAAAAATTAGCCAAGTGAGGAGGTGGGCTCCTGTAATCCCACCTACTCTGGAGGCTGAGACAGGAGAACCACTTGAACCCGGGAGGCAGAGGTTGCAGTGAGCCAAGATTGTGCCACTGCACTCCTGCCTGGGCAACAGAGTGAGACTCTGTCTCAAAAAAAAAAAAAAAATGTTCTTTGCTATCTAGATTCATATAAATACAGGGGACTTGATATCTTGGAAATAATAGTGACTCATGCTTTCATAAATCTTTTTATACCCTAAATTTTTGACCCTGTAGTAGAATCATCAAATTTCCCTGTAATAGAATCATCTAATCTCCCTAATGTCAGTGTCCTCATCTGAAGAATTAAAGAAATAATTTGCCCTACAAGATTTGGGGGATTTTTGTAAGAACCTATTGAAATAATAGATGCATGAACATTCTAAAAAGTTACAAGTAAAATAAAAATGATTTTTTAAGAGTAATATAGTTCATTAGACTACATTTCCTATCACAGTGACTGAGAAAACACTGATATTCATGGAAAGAAATGAGAACCTGCACCAGCACTGTTGAAGACTGAAACAAAATGGGATTTCCATCCATCCCACCAATTTACTTGGATCATCTTTTTGGGAGGCTTACACGGAAGTTGTGCATCATATAGTTTATAATTAATATACAGAAACTTTTCTTTAAGGCAACCTGAGGCTGGGCGCGGTGAGTCACACCTGAAATCTTAGGACTTTTGGGAGGTCAGGGTAGGCAGATTGCTTGTCCAGGAGTTTGAGACCAGCCTGAGCAACAGAGCAAAACCTCATCTCTACAAAAAATACAAAAATTAGCCAGGTGTGGTGTGGTATGCGCCTGTAGTCGCAGCTAATAGGGAGGCTGAGGTGGGAGAATCACCCGAACTCAGGGAGGTTGCAGCTGCAGTGAGCTGTGATTGCACCACTGAACTCCAGCCTGTGTGACAGAGTGAGACCCTGTTTCTAAAAAATAAAGTAAAGCAACCTGAGTGAGGGTGGTAGAGAGTTAACCAAAGAAAACTGAAAATAATACTAGAACCTTCGCTATTATGGGCAGAAAGTTTCCTGCAAGCAGCAGCCAAGTTCCCAGAGAGGAAAACAGTGTGTGTCTGCATGTGTGTGTTTAGCTTCATAATCACAAAACACTTAGGTACTATATTCTTTTCTCCAATCTTCCGTCTTTCCAAAAAAGAGAAAAAGAAAAAGAATACGGATGCAAGCAGCAGAGGTCTCAGAAATCTTCAGGCAGTTCTGCTTGAATTGCTAATGCAAGGAGTAGCTGAGGGCCTTGCAGCCCATTCCTCTAGTACCTGTGGCATCTGGGGCCTGCAGCAGGTGTGGCAGTGACGCGGGTTATTTGTTTTCCAGGGTCAGGTTGGCACATTTCTAGCCCAGGGCTCTGGGTAAATGTTTAGATTTCATTTTCTGTCTGGTGTTCAACTCCTGAGCGTCAAAGGCAGGCCCCTGCATGCTGCTGCCCTCCTACGTCCTTTGTCTCCTCCCCCGGGCTGGTGGGAATACAAGAGGTGAGAGGAAAAGGGAGGGGAGGGAGTGGACGCTTTGCCGAGATTCCAGCTCTCCTCAAGAGTCGCTTTCCAGGCACAGCATCCTCCTCTCCCTCGCCCTCTCTAGGGAGAGCTTGCAGCGCCCCAGTACTGGGAATGGGGCTTGTTTACACAGCTCATTATTCTCGCTTTGCAGTTGCTATAGCAACCACCAGGGGTCAGTTTCTAGGAGGAGAGGAAGTTCCCTTTTGGGGAGTTAAGCCTTCCAGCTCCTGTGCAAAGCGCAGCTGAAAACAAAAGCCGTAGACACCCATAGAGGAAACACATTGAAAAGCTTCCTATGAACGTAAGCATCCTTTAGGGCAAAAACCACTCAGAGACGCCACGTCTCTCCCTTGCTGAGAATCTCCAGAACAGCTGACGGCAGAATGAAGGTCTTACCCCCGCACGGGGCCAGGCTTTCCTCTCTCCCCCGATCCTCTTACCCCTTTGCCCTGTCTTAACGGCCTGGAGACATTCGGTTGGTAGTTAAGATGACAAGGGCGGCTACCTGAGTTCATTTAAAGTGATAAGTTTCATTAATATTATGTATTAACTGAGGACCAGAAAGATCTCTGTGAACTGGTACGACTCCCATCTTCCTGAAGGGAGAGGCAGCACCACATCAGAGCAGCGGGCCCATCTCAAGATCCACACCCACCAGAGAGGAGCCGCGCTGCTTCTGTAGAGCTTGCTGGGAAGACCCCCCAGGACGCCTGGCCAGCAAAGAGTGGCCAGCACTAACCTGCTTAGCTAACTTGATTTAGCAAACAAAAAATACAGATGCCTAGTTAAATCTAACCTTCAGAAAAACAAGGAATTTTTGTGTAAGTCTTCCACGTAGCATCTGGGCCATATATACAGTAAGTCTGTGTAATCTAACATAAGCCAGTCCTTGCCCTCCTTCTCACTGCCCACCATCGCCTCCAAAAATGTATAGCAGATAAATTCTCTCTTATAAGCAAATAAAGTGCCAGCTTACTGTTCAGGATGATCTAACCTTGGACTATCAGGCTGATCATGAAAAAAATGAAAGGGAGTGATTTACATATATGCAAATCAGAGGCCAGGCTAGCCACAGACAGGTGAGTTCACTAATCTTCCCTCAGATATAAACACCAGCATGAGTTACTTGATTGGTAAACAGAATAGAACTCATTTTGTGAATTATCTAAAATCAGTAAAGGGTAATAATTTCTATTTGTTTGAAAGCAAAAACATTTTTACTGTGTATGTGTTTAAAGGAATAGACCAAATTTGTTTGAGTGCTACACACGTACATGGGAGAAAGTCATATTTGCATTTATCAAAGTCACACTCTTCCCAGCATTTCTTTTGCTAAGAAGGTTTTACCGCTTCTTCAACAAGGCTGATTCAGTGAAAGTTTTACTGAATTTTGTGGAAATTCTGGAAAACCTAGACCATTGGTTGTAATGCTGTGTTGACCCTAAATCCACGAACCCAAAACAAGGCAAAAAAAGTTAAGCATAAACTTTTATGAAAACAAAGCAAATAGCAGCTGTAATATATTCCATCAGGTCCCCACCAACTCAGACTGCAGACTCCCACAGCTCTAATCCAATACAGGTAATTAAAGGAAAACAGGCCAAACATCAACAATAAAAATGTTCTTACCTGTTGCTAACTCTAAAAAAATCTCAATATAGATTTCACAGAGAAAAAAAAGTGTTAGTTTTAGAAGCTGATCCTTCTAAAGCACAGAACAGTGAGTTCTAATTTTGCCTCTTCAATGTCTGTGACCTCCGTGGAAGTCTGTGGAGAGTTCTGACTTGGTCTCCCTGTGGGCAAAATGCAGATACTGAATTTTATGTGTTCTTTGCCTAACCGAAAGTGTATAATGTCTATACTTACACTCTGAGCTCTTCAGACAAAAGGCAGGAAAAGTACGAATGTGATTATTTGTGCTGCTCACTTTTTAAACCAGCAACTTGATTTATCAGTTGGAATCAGTTATTTGGCTTGATTTAAAGCACTTACAAATAACTCCATTTTGGATACCGTATTTTCATGTATTTAAAACAATAGTCCTTTTTTCTTAATCGTTTAATAAACCCTACATTTGAAGCTCAAGCGGTCAGTGTTTAACCCCATTCAACAGCTGTTAAGTGGGATAATCACCTGTTTATCCTGTCACTAATTCAGATGCTAATTGCACGCTAGACTTCGTTTATTCCCTCACTGAAGCCAGACCAGGTGTGCAGCACTCTTTTGGAAAGATGCTGCGGTGTCATGTAACTCCAGTGATTTTCAGAGGTACAGACAAAACAGGGTAACACACACACGCACGCACCATGGCACAAAAATGAGCATGTTACCCACAACTGAAAAATCAACAATTACTTGAATGTCAGATCATAAGGAAATAAACCAAATGGAACAACCAGGACATATTATTATGCTATCATTAAAACGTTTATACGTATGATTAAACAAAAACAGCTATGCTGAGTGAAGAGTATGCGGAACTGTCTGAAACTGGGGGGTTCTTGGTCTCACTGACTTAAAGAATGAAGCCCCAAACCCTCAGAGTGTTACAGTTCTTAAAAGCAGCATGTCTGCAGTTTTTTCCTTCTGATAGGCTCGCGGTCTCGCTGGCCACCAGTGAAGCTACAGACCTTCTCAATGACTGTTACAGCTCTTAAGGTGTCAAGTCTAGGAGCTTCTTCCTCCTGCGGGGTTTGTAGTTTATGCTGGCTTCAGAATTGAAGCTGCTAGACCTCCGTGGTCTGCAGTGTTACAGCTCAGAGACAGCACAGATCCAAACAATGAGCAACAAAGACATAGCGCAAAAAGCAAAAGAACGAAGCTTCCACAGTACAGGAAGTAGCGCAAACACATAACTGGTGAGTGCTTGGGCAGCCTGCTTTTATTCTCTTCTCTGGCCCCACCCACATCCTGCTGATTGGTCCATTTTACAGAGAGCCGAGTGGTCAGTTTTGACAGGGTGCTGATTTGTGCGTTTACAATCCCTGAGCTAGACACAAAGGTTCTCCACGTCCCCACTAGATTAGCTAGATATGGAGTGTGGACACAAAGGTTCTCCAAATCTCCACCAGAGTAGCTAGATACAGAGTGTCGGTTGGTGCAGTCAGAAACCCTGAGCTAAACACAGGGTGCTGATTGGTGTGTTTACAAACCTTGAGGTAGAGACAGAGTGCCGATTGGTGTATTTACAATCCCTTAGCTAGACATAAAGGTTCTCCAAGGTCCTACTAGACTCACGAGCCCAGCTGGCTTCACCCAGTGGATCTCGCACGGGGGGCTGTAGGTGGAGCTGCCTGCCAGTCCCACGCCGTGAGCCCACACTGCTTAGCCCTTGGGTGGCCGATGGGACTGGGTGTCGTGGAGCAGGAGGCGGCGCTCCTCGGGGAGGCTTGGGCCGCAAAGGAGCCCATGGACGGGGTGGGAGGCTCAGGCATGGTGGGCTGCAGGTCCCGAGCCCTGCCCCGCGGGAAGGCAGCTAAGGCCTGGCGAGAAATCGAGCGCAGCGCCGGTGGGCCGGCACTGCTGGGGGACCCACCACACCATCCGCAGCCGCTGGCCCGGGTGCTAAGCCCCTCATTGCCCGGGGCCGGCAGGGCCGGCCGGCTGCTCCGAGGGCGGGGCCCGCCAAGCCCACGCCCAGCCGGAACTCTAGCTGGCCCGCAAGCGCCGCGTGCATCCCTGGTTCCCGCTCGCGCCTCTACCTCCATACCTCCCTGCAAGCTGAGGGAGCCAGTTATGGCCTTGGCCCAGAAAGGGGCTCCCACAGTGCAGCGGTGGGCTGAAGGGCTCCTCAAGTACCGCCAAAGTGGGAGCCAGGGCTGTGAGGGCTGCCAGCATGCTGTCACCTCTCAAAACTATTGTATGTGAACAATATGGAAACATACTTCGCACAGAAAAAGAAAAAAAATATATGTTGGGGACTAAAATAAATCAATTTTTAAAGTACTGATTAAAAGCAAGGACAATCGTAGGAGTCGGGGTTACATCAGAAGTTCCTGCTTTTTACATTCTGGAAGAGAAAGACAAAATGCAAGTACAGAACTCATCAGTAAGACACATTTGTAGAGTGATGATCTTAAGAAAACTTACAAACGGCAATGGGGTAAAGGTTCTGCTTTAGTTTGGGTGTTGACGGAAGAACTCTCACAGGAAATGCAAATAATGAGAAGCCCCAAGATAGGAGTGGGCTTGGCATGGTGGAGGAATGGCCACAGGTTGGAGTGCAGTGAGCAGGGACAGTGTGGTAGAAGGTGTGTTTGGAGAGGCCCCGGGCAGAAGCAAGGGACAGGTGCAAGGGGGGAGGGAGAGACCAGAGTACCCCGCTGGGGCCAGATGTGCAGGATGGAGCATGGGCTAGGGTGGCAACCATGGAGATGGATTCAGGAAATTTTTTGAGGGTAGAACTGGCATGAATTGCTGATGAACCGGATTTGGGGTGGAGGAGAGATGGGAATACTGAATCAAAAGAGAAGAATCTCATACGACTCCTAGATTTTTGGCCTCAACAACTGTATCGTAGTTCCACTCATCAAGCTGAAAAGGATTCGTGTAGGAACAGGTTTGTGGTGGAATTTTTTTTTATTATTATACTTTAAGTTCTCGGGTACATGTGCACAACGTGCAGGTTTGATACATAGGTATACATGTGCCATGTTGGTTTGCTGCACCCATCAACTCATCATTTACATTAGATATTTCTTCTAATGCTATCCCTCCCCCACTCCTCGACAAGCCCCAGTGTGTGATGTTCCCCGCCCTGTGTCCAAGTGATCTCATTGTTCAATTCCCACCTATGAGTGAGAACATACAGTGTGTGGTGGAAAATTAAGAGTTCTGTTTAGACCATTTTATGTTTGAAATGCCTGTTAGATATCCCAGTGAGGATGCCAAGTAAGGAGTCCAGAGGCTCTGAAGTCTGCCTATCAGGGAAGCATCAGGGCTGGAAATATTTCGGAAGTTCTCTGCATGTTGATGGCTTTTAAAGCAAGAGACAGTACAGAACAATACAGAGAGACTACACAGAGAAGAAAGGCATTCCACAGCAGAACTAGAGAGTGGGCTCAGGAGAAAGAGCCAGTAAAGAAATGACAGCAGACACAGTGGCTCACACCTGTAATCTCAGTGCTTTGGGAGGCCAAGGCGTGACGATCACTAGAGACCAGGAGTTGATGGGCAAGATCCTGTCTCTACACAAAATTTTTTTTTAACTAGCAGGGTATGATGGCATGTGCCTGGAATTCTAGCTAATTGAGAGGCTAAGGTGGGAGAATCATTTGAGCCCAGATGGTTGAGGCTGCAGTGAGCCAAGATCACACCACTGAACTCCAACCTGGATGACAGAGTGAGAATCTGTCCCTAAAAGAAAAAAGAGAAAGAGAGGGAGAGAGAAAAAGGAAAGGAGAGAGGGAGGGAGGGAGAGAGGAAGGAAGGAAGAAAGCGAAAAGAAAAGAAAGAAAGAGAAAGAAAGAAAAGAAAAGAAAAGAAAGAAAGAGAAAGAAAGAAAAGAAAAGAAAGACAGAAAGAAAGAAAGAAAGATAGAGCGAGTTAGAAGGAAAGCTAGGGGAGTATGTCATGCCAAAACCAAGAGAAAAAAATTTTAAGACCAAAAAAAACAGTAATGGTATGAAATGCTGCTGAAAGTTTGAGGAATAGTGAGAAGTTACTATGGTTTGGATAATTGTCCCCTCCAAACCTCATGCTGAAACTTATCCCCAGTATTGGAGGTGTGGCCTAGTGGGAAGTGTTTGGGTCTTGGTGTGAACCGCTCATGAACGCCCCCTTAGGGTGAGGGAGTTCTCATTCCATTCGTTCCAGAGAGAGCTGGCTGTTGGAAAGAGCCTGGCACTTCCCCCTCTCCTGCTTCCTCTTGTGCCATGTGATCTCTGCACATTCCCCTTCCATTCACTTTCCGCCATCAGTGGAAGAAGCCTGATGCCCACAGCTGATGCTCAATCTTGAACTTTTCCAGCTCTTAGAATTGTGAGCCAAATAAACCTTCTTTCTTTATAAATTACTCAGCCTCAGGTATTCCTTTATAGAAACACAAAACAGACTAAGACAGAAGCTTCCTCTGGTTTTGGCAACATGGTGACCCTTACAAGATCACATTGAGTGGAGTGGTAAGAGTGAGAAGAATGGGAGGGGAGGCAGTGGGTTCGGTGACCATAGATGACACACATGAGTGACCCTTGGAGCAGATCAGAGAAACAGGCCAGAGCTAGAGCTGTGCCAGCTGGGTCAAGGGAGGATTATTTTAGGGAATGATTTCAGAGCACACTTGAATATTGGTAAGAATGATCTGGTAGAAAGGATAAAAGAGATGGTGGAGGAAAGAGAGAAAAAGAAGAGGGATTACTGAAAAGCAAGCAGGGTGGAATCCAGAGAAGGTAGGATTTTACCTTGATAGAAGCAGGGAAATTTCAACCATCATAGCAGGAGAAAAGACCAGAAAGAACTGGCATAGATGTGGGTAGACCAGGAGATCTGGAGGGAACAAGGGAAGGGGGTTCCTTTCTGATTGTTTCCATTTTCTTGATGCATCCTAAAACAACATTGATATGGTTTGTGTCTGTGCCCCTACAAAATCTCACGTTGAGTTCTAATTCCCAATGTTGGAGGTGGGGCCTGGTGGGAGGTGTTTGGGTTATGCGGGCAGATCCCTCACGGCATGGCGCTGTCCTCACAATAGTGAATGAGTTCTCACAAGATCTGGTTGTTCTAAAGTGTGACACACCCACCCCGACTCTCTCTCTTGCTCTGGCTCCTGCCATGTGAGACACCTGCTCCCCCTTCACCTTCTGCCATGATTGGAGGCTCCCTGAGGCCCTTAACAGGAGCCAAGCCAAGGACCAAACACAGCTGTGTTCCAATAAAACTTTATTTATAGGCTGGGCACAGTGGCTCATGCCTATAATCCCAGCACTTTGGGAGGCCGAGGCGGGCGGATCACGAGGTCAGGAGTTTGAGACCAGCCTAGCCAGCATGGTGAAACCCTGTTTCTACTAAAAATACAAAAAATTAGCCCGGCATGCTTGAACCTGGCAGGCAGAGTTTGCAGTGAGCCAAGATCGCACCACTGCACTCCAGCCTGAGAGACAGAGCGAGACTCCATCTCAAAAAAAAAATTAAATTTAATTTTAAAAAACTTTGTTTATAAACGCTAATATTTGAATTTCAGATAATTTCTATCTTTATAAAATATTCTTCTTTTGATTTTTTTCCAACCATTTAAAAGTAAGAAAACTGTTCTTAGTTCATGGGCCTTATACACACAGGTGGCCCACAGGCTGTAATTTGCTGACCTTTGTGTTAGAGAAAAACAAGCGGTTCTTTTTCATGACAGACTGGCAAGTGAGTGAAGGCTTCGGCCAGGGCACACCTCTCTTGGACAGCAAGAGGTGGTGCGGCCATGCAGGTGCAGGGTCTTCTGAGCCATGTCAGAAACAGTTAGGGCTTCTTATCTCCTGCTAGCAGAGATTTATTTCTTCTTTCAACTTGTATTTTCCAACTGTTCTTTAAAAACCCTGTATTAATGCTGGCATTTAAAGGTTCTGCGTATCTTGCAGCAGAGAGAAACAATTAGTCCTGTACAAGTGACCATCTGCACCTCCAGTGCTGACTCAGGAGTTGACAAGAACCCAAGCCTCACCGAGGTTTGAGTGCCAGCTTTGCAACCTTAGCTATCTTCAGGTTGTGAAGTTCATTCCAGTCATACTGAAATTTCAAGACAGTTAATCTATAACTGTTTTGGATTAGGCAATATTATAGGCATATTTTACAAATTGAATTGAGAATACCAACATGAAGAATTCTTTTTAACATTCTAATTTACTCTCAGACTTTTTTAAAACTACTAAATTATTTTTAAATCCTGTGTATCTTCATGTGTAAGAGAGAATATGAAAATAGTTTTAAATAAATGAATAGAACCGAAAACTAGGGAAAATTCAGACAGAGAAAGCATGGAGAATATAATTTCCTGTTAAGAACAAAGGAGGTGATAACAAAGGTAGTTTAATTATAAGACCAAGATGAATTTAAGATAATGTTCAAATGTTCATTGATCACTCATTCCAAGAATTTTAAAAGAAAATTTAAAATAAATAATTTTTTTGGGGGGGGGGATGGAGTCTCACTCTGTCTTCCAGGCTGGAGTGCAGTGGCACGATCTTGGGTCACTGCAACCTGCGCCTCCCAGGTTCAAGTAATTCTCCTCCCTCAGCCTCCCAAGTAGCTGAAATTACAGGCACGCACCAACCACCATACCCAGCTAATTTTTGTATTTTTTTAAGTAGAGACGGGGTTTCACCGTGTCGGCCAGGCTGGTCTCGAACTCCTGATCTCAAGTGACCCACCCGTGTTGGCCTCCCAAAGTGCTGGGATTACAGGAATGAGCCACCATGCCCGGCCAATAATTTTTTTAACCAGTGTAAACTCTCTAATTTTTTAAAAGATAGAATACTGTTTTTTTTTTTTTTTTAAGGCACATTTCCATGTTTTACTTTCCAGATCTGCCCCCATGAGCCAAACACCTCCCACCAGGCCCTCCCACTCATCTGCAACATTGGGAATTACAATTCGACACGAGATTTGGTAGGGACACAGGCATGAAACATATCAATGTTCTTTTAGGATGCATCAGGAAAATGGAAACAATTAGAAACAATCAAAAAGGAACCCCTTTCCCTTGTTCCTTCCAGATAAATCACTAGAGTGGCACAGTATTTTTTTTTTTTTTTTCAGAGATGAAGATTCACTCTTGTCACCCAGGCTGGAGTGCAATGGCTCGATCTCCGCTCATTGCAGCTTGTGCCTCCTGAGTTCAAGCAATTCTCCTGCCTTAGCCTCCTGAGTAGCTGAGATTACAGGCATGCGCCCCCACGCCTAGCTAATTTTGTATCTTTGGTAGAGATGGGGTTTCACCACGTTGGCCAGGCTGGTCTCGAACTCCCTGACCTCAGGTGATCCACCCGACTCGGTCTCCCAAAGTGCTGGGATTATAGGCATGAGCTACCGTGCCCAGCCAGTATTTTTTAAAATTCACTTTAAAATGGACACATCTGGGTTATACTTACTTCAGGGAGTTACAGATCTACCTACAATCAAATGTCTCTAGCACATCCACCTCTATTCATAGCTTTGCCAAGGGTTGTGGAGTCCCAAAAGCACAAATTTTGCCAAAGGCCATCTAGGGCATCACTCGTGGTCACTTGCTGATTGTGTGACTTGGGCAAGCTATTTACCTTTCTGAGCCTCGAATTTATTCCTGCGACAAGGAAAATATAATACTTACCACTTGGAATGGCCAGGGAATTAAAAATGATAACATATAAAAGCTCCTAGGGGGTCCCTGGGAGACAGGTAAACTCTTACCAGGTGTCGGGACTCTTGTCTTAGTTCCCAAGCTAAATGTAGCCAGCGCTCTAAGAGCCTCTGTACACTGACGCAAAAGGGACAAAGCAGAGTGCTTGGCACATAGTCAGCGCTCAATACACATTTGGAGGCTGATGAGTTAATTAACTGGCTAATTACTTAATGTAACCAAGGGCCTTCCATAAAAGAACAACAAAATCATGATGATTTATTTCTATGGAGGTTTTACAGTCTCTCCAATGAGTGAGTCATGTCTAGAGGGCCACTATTGCACAAGGAGGGATGGAAGCTAAACAGGACCACGTTATGAGCTGAGGGCATGGATGTTTCTCTCTTCATTTTCAACCAATTTGTTCTTTCATCCAACATGCTTTCAATCAGTGCTCTAGACTTGTTTTCTTGGCTCCCAGCCAAGGCCTCTAAGAAGGGTAGGTAGTCCTGGCCAGGCAAGGTGGCTCATGCCTGTAATGCCAACAATTTGGGAAGCTGAGGCGGGTGGATCATGAGGTCAGGACATCAAGACCATCCTGGCCAACATGGTGAAACCCTGTCTCTACTAAAATACAAAAAAATTAGTTGGGCATGATGGTGCGTGCCTGTTGTCCCAGCTACTCGGGAGGCTGAGGCAGGGGAATCCCTTGAACCCGGGAGGCAGAGGTTGTAGTGAGCCAAGATTGCGCCACTGCACTCCAGCCTGGCGACAGAGCGAGACTCCCTCTCAAAAAAAAAAAAAAAAAAAAAAAAACAAAAGAAGGGAGAAGGGTAGGTAGTCCTACACACAACAGGGCTCCCATCACCATCCCCCTACCTTTCCTACCTTCCTTCCACTGCCATTCACCCAAGGTATTAGATGACTTGGATTGGGCAATGAGTTCCAAAGCTTGTCAATGAGATGCTCAAAGTCTTGAACTGAGGTATGCAGACACCACTGGCAGATGCAATGAACTCGATAGCTAATAAAGGCAGCATTGGAAAATCAAGCTTGGTGGCATTATTGAGCTATATTCAAAGTGAGCAAATAAAGGAAGTCAGTTGAGAGAAAAAACAAGAGCAGATGTGTAAGGAAAAGCAAAAATGAGAGGCCACGTAGCCTGCGAGAGGCCACTGGAAAGGATAGCTGCCGTGGCATCCAGGCGGTGAGAGTCCTGCTCTTGGCTCTTGGGCTCCAGAGGCCATAAGCACTCATGCCTGCTGAGTGTCCTCTCAATTGGCCAGTGACATTAATCTGTGATACTGCTGGCTGGGTCAACAGGGCAGTCTACAGTGTGAAATGGAAAATTCTCTGCAACCTCATCTGGCCCATTGTAAGCCTTGCCATTGACTATCTAAGGTGCACTATCAGGCAACAAGGTGGGAGAGCACAAGTAGGGTCAACTCTCCAGATGCTTATTCCCAACTCATTCCACCTGTCTTATCATAAGGCAAAATCCCAAACCTCAAGGTAGTCTAGAAAATGCAGCTAGAATTGTGGGCTTTCCTGACTTTTAAACTAGCTGCTTCCGTGTGTGTGTGTGTTGCACACTCACAGCTGAATCGTAATTTATTCTCATTTGATTTCTTGGTGTCAGTCTGTAGAACCCCAAACCTGAATCATGGTGCCTATGCTATCCTTTTCTCACAACTCACCCTCTCTGTGTGAATTTGATTTCAAATCCACTAGTGTTTCGAAATGTCTGAATTATTCATTTAGAGAAGCAATGCACCATGCACCAGACACCAAATTACTTTCTATGATACTTAGTCAAAGAAAAGGCCCCCTTTAAAAACACTTAATCTTAAATCTATCTAGTCTCAAGGAAGGAAAGTAAGTTCATATTCAAAATCTGTCAAGTCCTAAGTTGCCCTGGGGAAGTAAAAGCAAATTACAAAAACTGTTCCAGGGATTTGTACACACTTGTTCATAGCAGCATTATTCACAATAGTCCAAAGTGGAAGCAAACCAAGTTTTTCTCAACAGATGAATGGATAAGCAAAATGTGGTCTATCCACACAATGGAATATTACTCAGCCTTAAACAGGAAGAGAATTCTAACACATACTAGAACATGGATGAACCTTGAAGAAATTATACTCAGTGCAATAAGCCAATAAGTATTTGTCACAAAAGGACAAATACTGTATGATTCCACTCATATAAGGTCCCTAGAGGAGCCAAATTCAGAAACAGAAGGTAGAATGGGTGTTGCCAGGGGTTGAGGGAAGGGGCAACTGAGAGTTATTGTTTAATGGGTACAGAGCTTCAGTTTGGGAAGATGAAAAAGCTCTGGAGATGGATGGTGGTGCTGGTTGCACAACAGCATGAATGTACTTAATGCCACTGAACTGTACACTGGAAAATGGTTAAGATGGTAAATTTGACATTGTATGGAAGCATTACAAAAGGTATCCTGTAAAATCCTTTCTACCTACCCACATATGTCTTCATGATAAGAGGCTTTTTTTTTATTTTTTTAAGTTTACTTTCAAAGAATGGAACAGATAAGAAAAGACCATTTGGGCAGGGCGTGGCCGCTCACGCCTGTAATCCTAGCACTTTGGGAGGCCAAAGTGGGTGGATCACCTGAGATCAGGGGTTTCAGACCAGCCTAGCCAACATGGTGAAAACCCGTCTCTACCAAAAATAGAAAAATTAGCTGGGCATAGTGGCACATGCCTGTGATCCCAGCTACTCAGGAGGCTGAGGCAGGAGAATCGCTTGAACCCAAGTGGCGGAGTTTGCAGTCATCTGACATCCTGTCATTGCACTCCAGCCTGGGCAACAGAGTGAGACTCCATCTCAAAAAAGAAGAAGAAGGAGACGAAGAAGAGGAGGAGGAAGAGGAGGAGGAAGAAGGAGAAGAAGAAGGAGGAAGGGAGGGAGGAGGAGGAAGAAGAGGAAGAGGAGGAGGAGGAAGAGGAAGAAGAAGAAGGAGGAGGAAGAGAAAAAGGAGGAGGAGGAGGAGGAGGAGGAGAGACCATTTGAGAAAGGTACAGGACCACCCCATTTGCTTCTCTGGACATAGAATACCAGCCAAGGAAAAGTTAGCATCAAAACAGGGTCAATTCATTTTGTTCCTTAAATTCAATGTCCCTCCTCATCCAACTCCTCTCCTCTCCACCCAGCATAGGCAGAGGTGACCAGTTCTCGCCCCAGGGCCTGTGCTGATGTCTGGCAGGACTCTGGAAGGAGCTTCCTCCTCCCCTCGGAGAGCATTGCCCAGCGGCAGGTGGAATGAAAGGAGTTTTGTCTGAGATGTGTAGAGTAAAATCCTAGTCACATGCACAAAAATTTTCATGAGTAAAGAGCTTTCATCAGAATGGGTTTGGATTTTGAAACAGAAAGTTGAAAGGTCTCACCATATTTCTCAATGCAAAATTTGAAAGTGTGCTTAAAAGTCTTTTGTTGCTGTTGCCATTACTTAAATATGTTTATTTCACTCTCTGCTATTGCTAGAGATGAATAATACCTCTGAATGTGTAAGATTTCTAAATGCGCATGCTTCTTTTGTAACCTAAATCTCCCCAGGTTTTACAGCCATATGGTGCTCCTCTTCCTTTAATAGTCAGTTAAATATACGCAAGCTATAATCTCACAGGACGGCACAGAGACCAGCAGTCCCAATATTAACCATCCAGGGAGGGTCTGGTCCAGGTAGTTGTTTGCGTTGCCTCTTGCGACAACACCTGACTCCAGCTTGGTGCTGGGGAGTCTTAGGCCTCTGCCCTCTCTTCATAATAACCCGGTGCAAACAAAGCACCTCTCTTCCCACCAGATTCCCCAAGATGATGTGGCATCGTGCGTGATGGCCAATGCATGAGTACAGGGAGAAACTCAAAATGGAATACCAGACCTCGAGTTCCTAGAAATCATTGCCAATTTCTTGGCACTGGGTCCAGGCCTCTTATCAGATTGCTGGGGTCCTCACCTCTCTCAAGTACTGTTGCCCTACACCTTCTCCCCTCTGGAGGCCCAGCCCCTTCTCTTTAGGGCTGCCAGAGGGGAATCACGGAATTCTCATTCTTTTGTGCTGAGCAATATACCTTGCTAGTCTTCAATCTCTTCATTCACACTATGTTTTAAGCCCATTAGTGTGTTTTCCTGATAAAAGAGATATTTGCCTTGGTTTTTCACCATAAGCAACCAAAGACAAAAGCAACAGAAACATTTAATTATGTTTTTATCAATTTAAAGTTATTCTCATGACTTCAAGCTCTTCCCAAACGTTACCTTCCCAGTGAGGTTTACAATGGCCGTGCTGTCATCCTCTCCTTCCTGATCTTCTTACCCTGCTGTCTAGGATCGTGTTCCCTGGAACAAAAGCCTGAGACCGAGAGAGAGGCATGCAGCAGGCTCTTGGGGGGTGCTCAGGGAGCACACACCTGTGAGGAAGCTGGGAAGGCAAGATGGGGAGAGAGAAGCCGGCACCCTGTGTGGTTGGCTGGCTGCCAGTGAGGACTGAGCCAGCCTTACAGGGAGCTTTGGAGCTGGGAAGGCCCTAGAGTGTCTCCAATGGAGGAAAGGGGCTGGGCCTTATATCTCAGGTCAGGCCGACTTGGTCATGGGCATCACCCTGGGAAGGGCATAACTGTAAGCAAGACTATTTCCAGAAGCTGAGGGAGGCAGCTGTGAGTCACCAACCACCGATATCCCAGCAGCTCGGGGATGGGGATATCTTGGTCCTGAAGAGGAGGTCTGGACAGAGCCCTATAACATCCACCGTGCCTGCTCTGCTTGACTTTTTCCAATGGCACCCGCCACCTCGTACCATGCTATACACAGTACTGTGATGTTTATTGCATCCATTGTTTGTGGCTGGCCCCAGCTCCCACTGCCACCAGCCCTGCTAGACTACAGGCTCCATGAGAGCCAGGCTCTTGCTATGTTTTGCTGGGGAAAGGGTTTTGCAGAACCTTACCTGGCACAGGTAGGCACTCCACCAATTTTTTTTTTTTTTTTTTTTTGAGACGGAGTCTCGCTCTGTCGCCCAGGCTGGAGTGCAGAGGCACGATCTCAGCTCACTGCAAACTCTGCCTCCCAGGTTCGCGCCACTTTTCCTGCCTCAGCCTCTGAAGTAGCTGGGACTACAGGCGCCTGCCACCACGCTTGGCTAATTTTTTGTATTTTTTTTAGTAGAGACGGGTTTTCACAGTGTTAGCCAGGATGGTCTCGATCCCCTGACCTTGTAATCCGCCCGCCTTGGTCCTCCCAAAGTGCTGGGATTACAGGTGTGAACTACCGCGCCCGGCCCAAATATTTGTTAATAAATGAAAGGATTCACGTGTCTCAAGTTAAATACTTAGGTAGGATGCAGGTGTTCACACCAGCCATCACCATAGAGAAGGCAGTGGAAGATTTTTTCTCTCTCTCTCTTTCCAGGGCAAATCTGAAAGATATTTTCTTCTCCTCCCTGCAATAGACTAGTCATTTCTGTGCACTCCTTGCTTGGTGATTAGCAAGCTGTGTAACCTTAACCTAGTCACTCAGTCTCTCAGCGCCACCCTTCTTATTTGAAATCATTTTTGATGGATCGGAGTTGATGAAATTGACTTCCTGCTTACATATTCTAAGAATTTGTTGAACATCTGCGAATGGCCCAGCATTTTCCCTGTTATTATTTTAAAGATGCCAACTCTAAAATTCTGTGAAGTATAGGGTCACATAAAGCAGTCTTCTGACCCTTTGTGAATCGATAACTGCTGATCCTATTCTACAGAAAGCCCAGGAAGTGTGTCCTGACAGCATCCAGGAACACATTCTAGAATGTACAGAATCACACAGTTAAAAAGTCTCCCTCTTTTCTAAATTCTTACTGCCACAACTAGTCATGTGTCTCTTTATAAATACGCATTTTTCATTAAACTCTGAGTTCCTCTTAGAAAAAAGCATGTACTGGCCAGGCATGGTGGCTCACGTGTGTAATACCAGCACTTTGGGAGGCCGAGGCGGGCAGATTGCCTGAGGTCGGGAGTTTGAGACCAGCCTGACCAACATGGAGAAACCCCATTTCTACTAAAAATGCAAAATTAGCTGGGCGTGGTGGCACATGCCTGTAATTGCAGCTACTCGGGAGGCTGAGGCAGGAGAATTGCTTGAACCCAGGAGGCAGAGGTTGCGGTGAGCTGAGATCGCGCCATTGCACTCCAACCTGGGCAACAAGAGCAAAACTCCATCTCAAACAACAACAACAACAACAACAAACAACAACAACAACAACAACATGTACCTTACTTGAAGCCCATTAAAGTGTCTGAAACATAGGAGACCCTTGGTAAATATTTGTGGAAACTGATTAACTAAGGGTCCATGGGTTCTAGGCTTGAAACTTTAAACTTCAGCATTCTCTTTTCCCCAATAAATCAACTTACTTAAAACAATTAGACTATACCCACTCACAACATTGAACAGCCATGGGCCAAGACCCTTAGATGATCATAATCTTGTCTTGTCTCTTAGAGATGAAAAAAATTTTGGGAATACCTACATCTGCCTGAAGATATTTAATCAAATCCATTATTTAATAATTTGCTTTAGGTGTTGTGGCTTTTAACAATGGAGTGGGCAATCAACTTCAGAAAATTATCATGCTTAACCCTTGCAACAACAATTATATGACCATTCAACTCAAAAGGAACCTGAGATACAGTGAAATTAAGTGGCTTGCTCACAGTCAGAGAACTTGGTAGAATCTGGATTCGTAACTGGTTCTTTCTCATGCAGTGACCAAAGTCTCTCTGCTACACTATCCCTAATAGATTGCATAATATTTGTCTTATGAAGGAATAGAAAACTAATGGGGAGGAAAAGAGAGAAAAAAATCCCTTATAGTGCTTCCAAAAGGTGAAGTAGGAAAAGCAGTATTTTGACACCTGTATGCAAATGCCTACAGAGGCCAGGCAGGTAACCAAAAACGCCAGTGGGGGAAGGTGGGGAGCAGGTGAATACCAGGGGGGGCCTTTGGCTGCCTGAGTGGCACAGCTCTGTCCCGGTGTCAGTCAGCTGTTGTCGTTGGGCAGGCACTTGTTTTGATGAATCTTCTGATTTCTTTCAAGGGAAATTAGAAATCTGGTATTTTACTTTAAATCTCCTGATTTGCAATTGTTGTCAATAAATTCAAATATTTTTATTAAAAATATAAAGCTATGGGAGTCATACAAAAACCCACTACTATGGCACCATTTTGTGACCTCTGGCCCAGAGCATGAAGTCCTATAGTGATGAAGTCAGAAGAATTCTTCCAGAATGTCATAGCCAAAATGTTACAGAAAATGGGCTCCTGTTTGGTGCAGTTTTTAGCGCTGTTACATAAAAGAAGGCAGGATGTCCCCCACCTCTCATTAACCACTATGTGGAGCAAGAACAGCCAATTCTTTTAGTGAAGCCTTTGAGTACCTATCTCCATTTCTCTAAATAACATGCTTATATTGTAATTTCTTGATCTTTTTAAGCTTTAGGCATTTGCTATGGACTTCCGACTCTGGAAGATGGCCATTTGGGTCTCTTTCATATTACATCCTCAACATACACTGGTATACATACCTTCCATGTCTTCCCATCCTACCACCAATGACACAGGTGAACCCCAAAATTAGGGCTCAGCCCAGGTGGGTTCTTGGCTTCACACAGGAAAAAATTCAAGAGCAAGCCAACAAAATAAAGTGAAATCAAAGCAAGTTTATTAGTGCAACAGAGTATAGGAAAATGGCTGCTCCATAAACAGAGCAGGGCTGCCCTATAAGCAGAGTAACACTCATGAATTGCTGGCTAGCTGTATTTATAACTATGCCTTAATTATATGCTAAATAAGCGGCGGAGTATTCACACATTTTCTAGAGAAGGGGTGAGGAGCACCTGGAACCAAGAGTTCCTCCCCTTTTAAACCATATAAAGTAACTTCTGGGCATTTCCATTGCATTTATAAACTGTCGTAGTGCTGGTGGGAGTGTCTTTTAGCACGTAATGCATTATAATTAGCGTATAACAATCAGTGAGGACAACTTGAGGTCACTTTTGTTGCCATCTTGGTTTTAGCTGGTTTTGTTCAGTATCTTTAAACATCCTGTTTTGACCAGATCCTGTTTGATCAGAAGGGTTGGAACGAGTGCTCAGAAAACAAGTCCTGCTGATCTCCTACCTCACCAATATTTTCTGTTATTAAGTTTAATTGGATCGCTATCCACTGCTTACATTACCATGACTGTGAAGATGCCATTCACAACTGAGCCACATAGTATACTATGATGACTTTTTCTTTCTAAAAACTGTGTTTTTCTAGAAGTTAATAATCATTCTCTTGCTTAGTTTTTTCTGTACCTTCCATTAATTCAATCCCAAATTCTCAACCACCTATTAAACCTCTCAATATTTTCAGGTTATTGGGCCATCTGGGACTCTTCTGGAGGTTTCTGATGACTTAGATCAGGAATGATTGCCCTCTCTGCTCAGGGTGAAGCAGTCCTCCCAGGATGTCTGAAAGATCCTTCCACCTTTTTCACGTATTAATTCCCCCTTTTCTAGCATTCTATGCATCTTTCTTTCTTATTTCCTTGTTTTGGAGAAGCCAATCCTCCAATAGCTTCTTGAATAACATGAGAGGTAAACGTTTTGAGCCTTACATACCCAGGAAATGTCTATTATTCTCCCATACACTCAAGTAACAGTTTGAGCATAGAGTTCTAGGATAGAATTAGTTTTCCTTTAGATATTTCAAAGCATTGCTTGATTATCCCCTACCTTCCAACAATATCATTGAAAAGCTTTTCTAAATACTGTTTCTTTTATGTGACCTCTTTACATTTTCTCTCTCTGATACTTTCTGGTGGGTCATGTTTTATTTCATTTACTAAAACTTGGGGAAAATCTTGTATTTGTATGGGTTCACCCTGTCACCTTTACCCTGAAGTTCCAATCATGTATTTCTACTCCCCCACGACTGAGCAGGTTAGAAGCTGCCCATGTAATCGCATTACAAAGGCTATTGGGATAACAGCAGAAGAGCTGGAATCTCTCATGTGAGGTGAGAACTACACAACAACAATAAAAAAATGAAAAAAAAAAGCTAGACACTAAAACCTCACAAAACAGCAACTTGGACGAGAAGACTCTTCAGTTGGCCTTTCCTGGTCCCCAACCCAGAAGACAGGCAACCCCTTGACCTGCTTCACAAGATTCCTCAGGATTTGCCCAGCTGCCGGAAGGTCTGCTTGGCTGGTGTGGGTGGACATTCAGGCATGTTAGTGGGTTCTATTTCTTATACATTGGACTTGCTAGTTTAGTGTTTGTTACTTCATCCTTGGAACTGATTGTGAATTCGTTAATCCTAAAAGACATATGGGAGGCCGAGGCCAGCGGATTACTTGAGGTCAGGAGCTCAAGACCAGACTGGCCAACATGGCGAATCCCCATCTCTACTAAAAATACAAAAATTTAAAATAGAAACAGATATTTTTCTAAAAAGCCGCAATGCAATGATCGCACCTCAGAAATTCCCTACAGTAATTCCCTACTGTCACCTAATATCTAGTGCATATTCCAATTTCCTCAACTCTTCCTTAAATGTCTCTCTTAGATGTTTTTTTTTTTCCTGTTCTTCATCACCTTATTGGTGGCTGTTGTTTTGACTGAGGATCTGAGGTAAATATTCCTCATTTGATTCTTATGTCTCTTTAGACTCCTTTAATCTTTTCTTCTAGAACGGTCCTCCCAACCACTCCCCTGACACACACACTTTTTAATCATGATGTTGATTTTCTTCCTGAGTCCAGGACAGTCTTCTTGTAAAATTTCCCCTATTCTTGATGTGTCGGGTTGCTTCCTCATCCTACTGTGTAGCTTGTCCTTGGCCTGCCCCCGTATCTCCAGTAACTTGAAGGATAGGTCTAGAGGCTTGATGAGATTCAGAGTGAATGTTTGGGCAAGAGCATGCCCTGAGTGAGACTGTGTGCTTTATGCTGCAGCCCATCAGGAGGCCCACAGAGTTGGGTAGTGTCATGATGAGTGCCGCCAAGTTTGACCATTTCAGCCAAGTGGTGACCACTGGATCTCTCCATCTCGAAGGTGTTTTTATCCCATGCAATTAGCAAACAACTCTGGAGAGATTGGCACATGTGGGTCCCCTGTGCCTCAACCGTCCACCCAATGGCTTGGCCCCATTGATGATCCTTTAGGATAGCAATCATTACATGAACAGCCCATCAGTTGTAAAATGCCTAATGGATGACTGGGAAGAAGAGAAAGGAGGGTTGAGGGAAGGCACAGAGAACAAGGAGTAGAAAGCTTGAAACAGGGAAAACAATTCTGAGAGCTTTGCTGAGGGCTTCCCCTATTTATATTCAACTTTTCCAGAGTCGTGAACCCTTTAAGGAAATGCTGGCCTTAAGCAATGACCAAAGAGGGTCTTCTGCACAGGCCTGCTGCATGAGCGAAAAAAGAAATGCATTTCAGTGTGTCCAGGTATCTAAATTTTGTTCTGAACTTCATCTCTGACCTTAGCCAAGAAGGAGCTAACAAATCAGGAGGATGTGTACAGTCGCACCCCAGATCAGGTATTTGGACAGCGGACTTACATGCGACAAGAAAGATGCTGTGCCTGCTCAGGGCACCTGGACCTCTTTGTACAGAGCTCGTTTATCCAGCACAGTCAACAACAGGCATTCATCCAGAATTCTTAGTTCCAAATCATTGCTTCTTTCAAAGCAGTACTTGCTCCACTGTTCAGAAACAAGTTTCTTTGAAAGACACAAGTGGTCACTTTGCTGACCAGTTCAACCTATGCATTGTCTCAGGTCAACTGTTTTCTTTCAGATTTCAGGACGTTATGTGTGTCTCCATGAAGAATTTGGTGAATGCCTGCATCAAAAAGTATTTCACATGGACTCATATTTTTTTTTATTATTATACTTTAAGTTCTGGGATACACGTGCAGAAAGTGAAGATTTGTTATCCACTCATATATTTAAATCACTTCAGTTTATCTCAAAATACATGTCTTTTAAAAGACATCCCAATATTGAAAACTTTGTTCTCTGTTGCCCAGGCTGGAGTGCAGTGGCTCAGTCTTGGCTCACTGCAACCTCGGCCTCCTGGGTTCAAGCTATTCTCCTGCCTCAGCCTCCCAAATAGCTGGGACTACAGGTGTGCACCACCATGCCCGGCTAATTTGTGTATTTTTAGTAGAGACGAGGTCTCGCCATATTGGCCAGGCTGGTCTTCAACTCCTGACCTCAGATGATCTGCCTGCCTCGGCCTCCCAAAGTGTTGGGATTATAGGCATGAGCTACCATGCTCGGCCTGATTCTGTGGCATTCTTATTAGACTTATGACAGTCAAGAGCCCTAGCCTCCAAAACAGAAATTAAAGTTTACCCCAATACACATAAGGGGCAAGCACAAACTCTCTGGCAAAGAGTTAACAATTAAGCAGAAGCAGTAAGTCTAAAAATTCTATAATACACAGCACAGCATGAGGCTGGCAGCAGGAACCTGGCAGGAGGCTGGGGGATGGCAGGGCAGAACACTTCTCTGACTTGAAGAAGCAGAGGAGGTGTCTCCTGGAGGGACTCCCCCAGAAATGGAAAATTATTCCCCACGGTGGGAACTGACTCCTGGGAAGTCCGCCAGTGCTGACTCACCAGGTCATTATGAAAGCCTGAAGGCAGGCTACTCTCCACAAGCTAGTTTCACGACTCCCTAGAAAGGACTAGAATTATTTCAGGGGGAGTTTTTTTCAAACCTTGTATTTTGAAAATATGTATTTCCAAACAATGAAAATTTAAATTCACTTTAGTTTTATTTTAATGGAGGCATTATTTCTAAGAAGAGAGAGAAAAGAGAATCCTATTATCAAGCAAACAGTTGCAAAGGGTGCTGCAGCTCCTGACAGGCTGGGAATTTGGAATCACTGCCCCAGAGAAGGAAATGCTAGATAAATGCTGAACTGGCAAATTCTTCAGATGCTTTTTTATTTTTATTTTTTTAAATAAAGAACTATAGTGTCTCTTTTCAACAATTTTACCCTATGCCTGCCTCCCAGCCTCCTGGACTCCCCCACTCCATCTTTTGTGCCTTGTCTTGTGCTACTTCATCACCAACAAATTTCTCCTCAGCCTTCCAATTCCCTCCTGCAGAAGTGGACACAAATTTGCAGGAGACTAACTTTGCAGGGACGGAAAAGCCCAACTAAGCAAAACATTCTAGGCTTTCAAAAGGAGCTGGCCAGAAGCTCTTCATGTAGGAAATTTATTGCCAATTACACAATCTCACTATTGGTATCAGCAGTGGAGCACTTGAAGGGCAGGAAACAAATTCTGACTTTAAAAATAAAATCCAGAGTGGAAAAAATCAGCCCGATGCTTCTGATGCACATTAAAATTGTGTGATTTTTTTTTCCTAATAGACATAAAAATATTATTTCTAATAATGAAGGGGAATGGCATTATTCTCTCTTTTAGAGTGTTCAGATTTGGAATACCATTCTTTGTATTAGGGATTGAAAATTATGTTTGAAAGTTCTATTCCTGTCCTTTCAACCATATTCTCTTTTGCTCTTCTCTTTTATCATTAAACAAACAAACAAACAAAACACCAAACCTGTGTCATCTCTTGCATCTTGAGGTCCAGAGTTTGAGACCAGCCTGGCCAACATGGTGAAACCCTGTCTCTACTAAATATACAAAAATTAGCCAGGTTGGGAGTTCGAGATCAGCCCGACCAACATGGAGAAACCCTGTCTCTACTAAAAGTATAAAATTAGCCAGGCACGGTGGCACATGCCTGTAATCCCAGCTGCTAGGGAGGGTGAGGCAGGAGAATCGCTTGAACCTGGGAGGCAGAGGTTGTGCTGAGCCGAGATCACGACATTGCACTCCAGCCTGGGCAACAAGAGCGAAACTCCGTCTCAAAGAAAGAAAGAGAGAAAGAAAGAAAGAGCGAGAGAGGAAGGAAGGAAGGAAGGAAAGAAGGGGAAAAAGAAAAAGCAATCCCACTTTGCAAACTGGTCAGTGAGAACTTCCAGGAGCAGACAACACTGCAACCTTGGTCAGTGTCAAGGCCCTGGGATCAGGCTGCCGAGATTCAGTCCTGACACTGAACTAGGCAAGTGGTTTAACCTCACTCTACCTCAGTTTCTTCATTGGCAAAATGGGGACAATCAGTACACCTATCTCACGTCGGGTGAATTAAATTAAAGAATCCAGGTAAAGTGTAGAATTGTCTATAGAATGAGTTTTACTTATACTGTGAGTCTAAGCATTCAATCTTGCCACTAATGCTTCACACAATTCCTACCACCCACCATGAGGTAGGAATCCCATACTCCTTCCTTAGGTTCCCAAGAACTAATAACTTACAAAAGAAATGATTCACAAAGGCTTCATTTTACCCCATCTAGGCATGTGTGGGTTGTTTTGCCTATTGCTTTTGATCTGTTTGTTAGTCTAATACTGACAAGCATGTATCTGTTCATTCGCTTTGGAAATGAAGCTCGAATCTTACATGTCCTGGCTTTCTTAAGCAAGACAAAGTTAAGAAAATGCTTTAAACAAAGGAAAAGCTAACAAGGTTATGGTAAAATAGAGACTAAGAAATTGACATATTAGCACTCAGTGTTGAGATTTTACCTAACCAAACCCATCCCCTCTAAAATAGAGATAATAGTATCAGCCTGACTGGTATAGCTATTCTTCGGGGTAAAAAAAAAAAAAAAAGCAAAAGGTCCAAATCTACTTCCTAGACCAGTGGCTTCTATAATTTTATTTTATCATTTTATTTTATTTTACCAGTTTACATGGTAAAAAGTATACATATATATATATATCTTTACACCGTGACCGGGTGCACAGACACATAAGCTGAAACAAAAGGTTTATGAGTCAATACTTCCCCTAATTACAGGCAATACAGGATGGTATGTGCTAACTCTATTCTATATCATTTTAAAATGTTGATGTGACTTAGTAAATAGTTGCAGCTCACAGTTTGAAAAACCATGCCCCAGAAAATTACCTCCTGTGCAGCTGTCTAATGATGTCAAGCAGCGGGTTCTTAAGGCAAAGGCTAGCTTTCCCATTCTCATGCAGTCCCTGCTTGCACTGCTTCTGCACTGTTTCCCAAATGCCAGTGATAATATTATTCTGACACTTGTTATAAGGGTAGGGAAGACTTTATCCAAGATTACTGCAGGATGTAGTGGCTCACACCTATAATCTCAGCACTTTGGAGGGCCGAGGCAGGAGGATCACCTAGGAGGCCAGGAGTTTGAGACTAGCCTGGGCAACATAGGGAGACTCTGTCTCTGCCAAAAAAAAAATTGTTTTTTTTTAAAGGACTATTGCAATAGGGACAGTGCAATAAGGGAGAGAGATTGGGCTCAACTCCAAATACAACAAAGACTGCTGGGGCCAAGGAACAAGGTGGGGATGATTGGATGAAAAATTACCAAGAGCACACATCAAGGGTACAGAGATTCTTGCAAAACTGACCTAACAGAATTCTTGCTAAAGGCAGGCCAAGGATATATACATCAAAAGTGAGAGATGTTAGAAATGAAAGTGTGAAAGTGCAGTGAGAAAAGAAAATGTGGTACATTAAGAACTTGATCAGATATTAAGGGTGATCATAAATCAAGGGTGAGGGGTTCTTGCTAAACTGACTTAACAGGATTCTTGCCAGGACTGGGCAGTGCAGGCTCGGCAATGACTAAGACCAAGGCCGAAGCCTAGTCGATAAGAGAGCTCAGAGGAGCCTGACTAAGCCTTGGCCAAGGAGAGTCTTTGCCACCGGCTGTGGTAAACAGAAAGATAGAAATGACTTTGTTATTACTACGGGAGGAAAAAACTCTCAGATACTGAAGTTGTCTTGCAGAAAGCAGGATTACCTAATGGTTCAAAGCATGGCCTTTGGGACTTCTAACTAAATATAGCAGATTGACCTCCAGAGGCAGGAAAGGAATTAAAAGACATCAGATGAAGAGTTGTCAGCAGGTGTTTCTTATTATTACTATTATTTTGGAAGATGGAAAGCAGATAAAGAAATGGTACAGATTTAGGAGTAAGTTGTGAGCTAGGGTGCCTGCAAGGGGAAGGGGGAGAAGAGGGTGTGAGAAGAGACCAGTCCTCTTCCAGGACTCTGAGAGCATAAGCTAAGGCACCAGATGCCTTAAAAGACAGGTGCAAGGCTTGGGTGTGAAATAAGGGAGCAGAGTGAAAGTCAGAACACGGTCTAGTTGGATCGCCATGTGCCCTTTTCTTCCTTTGACTGAAGCAACTACCCTCCAGCCCATACATACCACTTCACTTCCACCCAACCCCAGCCAGGGACTGGCAATTACACTCTGGGAGAAATTAACCTGAAATTCTCTAGACTTGGGGTCATCAGACACAGTGTAAAGTAGGGGTCAATAAAACTGAAGGGATGGGGGATAGGGGTAAGTTTGCACAGTGGAGACTGAGACACGCAGGGATCCCCACTTCATCACCTCCCCCCACCCCTGCTCACGGCTAGCATTTTACCAACCAGGGTACAGATATAGACATTTGTTTCCCGGATAGACTAAACGGTCCCAGAAAAAAAAATAAAATAAAAAAGGAAGCCTTTAGATATTGAAATATGAGAGTCCCCACAAAAAAATCTAGCTCACCACTTACCCTACTTTGATGCCCACCAGTTAAAAGCCCAATCTTGAAAACACAGAGCTTCCAAGCAGCTAAGGGTCTCTAGGCAGGCAAAGTAAGACTTCAAGATCTGGAAACCGAAACAGATGCAACAAAAATAAGAACCCAGGAGAAACAGAGACAATGCAGGAAAGAGAAGAAAACTTCTAAAATAAAAATAAACCAGATTACTCTCCTTAGAAAGAGTGAGAAGATATTGAATATGTAAAACTAGAATAAAATGCTTTTAATGTAAAGTAATCAGAAAACAAGAAATTGGATCATTAAAATTCTAATAAACAATTGAAAGATAAGTCAAAGAAATCTCCCAGAAAACAGAACCAGAGGAAAAAAAGAAATAAGAGAGATAAAAGAAGAGACTTAAAATCTCAATCCACAAATTTCAAATTGAATAGTAGGAATTCCCGAGGCAATATATAAATTGGAAGGAAGGAAATTCTATATAAAGAAAAGTTCCTATAACGAAGTTTCTATAACTAAAAGCTAAGATTCTCAAATTGAAAAACCCCACTAAAATAATAAAATTTTAAAAATGTGCCCTTTTGGCCGGGCGCGGTGGCTCACGCTTGTAATCCCAGCACTTTGGGAGGCCGAGGCGGGCGGATCACGAGGTCAGGAGATCGAGACCACGGTGAAACCCCGTCTCTACTAAAAAATACAAAAAAATTAGCCGGGCGCGGTGGCGGGCGCCTGTAGTCCCAGCTACTCGGAGGCTGAGGCAGGAGAATGGCGTGAACCCGGGAGGCGGAGCTTGCAGTGAGCCGAGATTGCGCCACTGCACTCCAGCCCGGGCGACAGAGCGAGAATCTGTCTCAAAAAAAAAAAAAAAAAAAAAATGTGCCCTTTTTTGGCACACCAAAGTCCTGTGCCGTAAATTTCAAAATACCAGAGTTAAAAAGAGAATTCTAAAGGGAACACATAGCAAACCAAGAAAAGGGGATCAAGTGGCTTCAGATTTATCTCCAGCAACACTTACTACCAGAAAACAGTGGAGCAATGTTTCACAATTTTGAGGAAAGATCATTTATAGTCTGAAATTTTAAACTTGTCCAGTTACAATTCAAGTGAATAGTAGGACATATACGTTTTTAGACATGTAGGCACTCAAGAAAAATTACCTTCCATGCATGCTTTCTTACGAAGCTGCTAGAAGATCTGCTCCAGCAAAACAAAGGAGTAAATTAAGAAATAGGAGGGTATGGAATCCAGGAGACAGGACATCCAGCACAGGAGAGGGAAAGGGGAAATAGCCGATAATGTTGAAAGAAAGGTCCAGCATGCAGCTGACTAAGAGGGGTCTCCAGGGAAGGGTCTCCAGGAAAAGTTTGTGAAAAATAAGACTACAATTTCAGAATTTTTAAATATAGATCTTATGTTGATAAGATCTACATTGCAGGAAGCCAGAGATTGAGGCCTACTACACTTCAATTTTTTTTTTTTTTTGAGACAGAGTTTTGCTCTTGTTGCTCAGGCTGGAGTACAATGGGGCGATCTCGGCTCACCACAACCTCTGCCTCCCGAGTTCAAGCGATTCTCCTGCCTCAGCCTCCCAAGTAGCTGGGATCACAGGCATGCGCCACCACATCCAGCTTATTTTTGTATTTTTAGTAGAGATGGGGTTTCTCCATGTTGGTCAGGCTGGTCTCCAACTCCAAACCTCAGGTAATCCGCCTGCCTCGGCCTCCAAAGTGCTGGGATTACGGGCGTGAGCCATCACGCCCAGCCCATACTTCAAGTCTTTAACAAATAAAAGCAACTGACTTTCTTTTATGAACCAAAAGTTGACTTATCTCCTTGAGATAATCAAGGAGGGAAGAGATCCTGTGACACTCAGCAGGTAAGGAGAAGGCAGACCCTAGAACTAAAAGTCAGCACTCTTCAAATGTGCTATTTAAAAGGGGGGATGATGATACACTTTGAAAGAGGTCATAGCATTTGTCTAGTAGAATATGTAGCATCTATAAAGTGGTCACAATATTTGCCAAAGAGAGTAAAACCTTTAAGACCAATAAAGGATCCTTGAGAGCTAAACTTCCTGTTTTTATCACTTTGTTAATTTGTTAAGATTTTAATTTTAGAATCCATAACATTGAGTTCTATTTATTTTGGAGGCTGGTTTACTTCACACTTGCCCCCCACCCAAAGAAAAAGATACAGAGAATTTACAATGTTTGAAACAGGAAAACAACATGTACATGCATTTAACATATCTGATGCTGTGTGTGGAAAGAATTAAAGACCCATGTATTGAAAACTAAGTCGTTTTTTAAAAGTAGGCAGTTAAATGCAGGAAAAACAAAAATTAGTTTAGAAAAGGAAATGTACTCAAGACTGATAACTCTCTACTTGGCTATGTAGTCAGCAATATTTATTTAGTTTAATAATGTAAATACTGTCCAACTAATGATGTCAACAAATATGATATAATTATATTGAGAGGATACTGGAAGGGGAGTGTATAGTTGTATGGGGATGGTGTGGGGGTAAGTTGTATCGGATTGTAATGAATGGACTATTCGTAAAAGTGTGAAAAGGGTTTAGGAAAACAGAGAGTGCAGTACCTAGCACTGACAATAGCAGGCAGTCATTGCCACCTCTAGGCATGAGAGCTCAAGGGCAAGGGAGGAGCAATTTCTAGAACCTAAGAGAGCAGCTATATGGAGAGCACTGCCTGCCAGAAGAGGAGGAGGGGGCTTATCTAGGAGAGTAAACACTCTGGCCCCTGCATCTCCCTCCAATCCAGTCTCCTGCCGATGCCTCTCATGAACCACACCCAACCCAGAAGCCAGTGATCAGGCAGCCTGTGCACTGTGTTCATACAGGTCAGCCTCTTGGGGGAATGCCAAGGGTGAGAAGAATACATCCGGAAGAGGCAGATGGTGTCCAGTAGAGAGAGACAAAACTTCATCACCAGAAGATGCCAAATGTCTCAAATCAACACATCAATAAAAATTGCCGTTCTCCTATTACATGTAGAATTGAACTGGCTAACATTTGGAAGTGGTTGCCTCTGGGGAGCAGGAAGAATTGGGAGAAGGTGGGCAAGAAAACGCTGTTTTTCATAAATCTTAAACTAGTTGATTGTTAAAATATGTATGTATATTGCCTGATTAGGAAAAAATAGCAAAATATTGTAAAATGTCAAAAGCCAAAACAAACAAAAAACAAAACAAAAAAACCTCAGCAGGCACAAGGAGGGGAAGAAATATGCCAGCTTTGTCACTAAGATAGACCCCGTGGATTTGAATGTCGCTAGCTGTGGGGCCCTGGGTCACTCGTTTTCCCTCTCTGGCCTTAGTTTTTACAGCTGTAAAACAAAAATAACACTGCCAACCTCAGAGAGATTTGAATGAGATGATGTATAAAAGCATTTGGTACTAAACGAGCCCTTAGATAATGAGATGCACAGAATAAAAAAGAGAGGGAGCGAGTATGAAAGTCACTAAAAGACAATGGATACCTTTATCATTGGTTTGCTTCTGTCTTTTCTACCTTCCCTTGAAACCTCGACAGCTAACAGAGTCTTGCTCATGGCAAATGCTCAGGGAAAATCTGTTGGAGGAGAGAGTAGAAGACAGCCCTAGAGGACTTTTCTGCCTTACTCCTCCATTTGCTGTAACAGGCCAGATCCAAGGGCCTTGGGATCTGGCTCTCAAAGTTTCACCTTGAGCCTGCCCTTGCAGTCAGTCACTTCCCTGATGGCCCCAGCCCACCTCCCGGCTGCCCACCTCCCTGCAGCTGGGCTCCTAGACCATCATAACCCTGTTTTGCATGTGGAGCTTCTCAGAGTCATGCCCCATCCCTGAAGCCTCTCCCAGCTTGTATAGACATTCCCTCCATTCATCACTCTGGAGCCTTTTTTGTGTGATGATGAACCAAGTAAAGGAGCCGGGGCTGGTCCCTGTGGGACTGGTACATTGGAAAGACTGTTGATACTCTGCCAGTGGCTTCACCACAAAGGCCCAGGGATGCTTTTTCAGCACAGTGATGGCAAGATTGAAGAAGCACAGTGACACATACAAGAGATCCCTGTGGTTCAGTTGCAGGGTCAGAGAGTCGGGCCGTCCTGACTGCACCCCTGCTCATACTTCCAGAGTGCTTCAAGGACAGGTTCTGATTTCACCTTCATGCTGCTCCCTGGCCACACATGCTTCTCCACTGGGTGCAATGGTCTGGTGGGAGGAAATGAAGTCCTTTGAATTCTTTACTCATTAATATCTGTTCCCTATGTGGGACACATTTTTATGGCCTACCAGTGGCCAGTCCCCTTTCATTAATAACAGAAACCTGATGTATGGCAGTGAGTGCCCTTTTGCAGTCATAGGCCCTGGAGTCATCACGTGATCAAGGCCTGCCTCTAGGGAAGGTCCCTCTCCCTGATGAGAAAGGTTCAGGGGGAGGAGACCCTTTGCCAAGTCTCCCTCGTCTCCTGCTTGGGTTTCCATGGTGTGCGAGAAAACATGGTGGTCATCTTTGACTAGAAAGCAGGATGTTGCTGACATATCAAAAATGGTAGAGTAACAAGACACAAAGAGCCTCGACCCTTGGGGTTATCACAGAGCCACAGAACTCACCCTGGGCCATTCCTAGTGCTCTAAGTCAAGGGTCATGGGATCTTCAGCTGGTTGCAGCCCAAACAATCTTTAATGATGCAATGTGTACACCATCAACAGAGACATCAAAGTCAGTTTCATTGCTCTTGTATTGCCTGAGAGATGTGGATGCCTTTTTGTCAAAACTTAACCTTAAACTGAGGGCATTCTTATTTTTTGTTTATGTATTTATTATTATTATTTTTAGAGATGAGGTCTCGCTATGTTACCCAGGCTGGACTTGAATTCCTGGGCTCAAGCAATCCTCCTGCCTCAGCCCCCTGAGTAGCTGGGACTATACGCATGCACCTCCATGCCCAGCTTAGGACATTCTTGCAAGGGCAGCTATGATGTCTGTGGGTGGAACCAGATGACTTTGATCCCAAGAAAGGGCTTAGGCAGTCAGGCATGCACATTTGCAGCCTGAAGGCCACACACCATGATAGGAGGCAATGGAGCTTACCTTCCTTCCCTGCCCACAAACCTGATGTCACACTGTGATTCCTACAGATGTGAGTCACTTCGCTCTTATGATTTTGAAAGCAGGTTTGTGGAGAGGCTTCCTCGGGAGGCTGGAAAGAGAGGGGCAGATCTCTTCCCTGCCATGATGCCAGCAAGCACTGCAGAAGTGGGACCCAGCAGTGAGTCTTCCTGGGCGGAAGCAAAAACCTTCCTAGTTGCTATCTTTGGCCTAGTTATATGGAGAGGAGACACCACCTGGATTCTATCCTTTATCTTGCCAGTGGTGCCTGGAAGGCTTCAGATTTGCAGCGTGCTTTGAAATGGTTGATTTTCTTCCTAACAGATGGGTACAAGAACCCCTCTTCAGTGCTTCCAGAGGAAATCATGTGAAAGAATACAGTCAGCCCTCTCAGGATAATGGAGACAAGTTCTCACATATTGGTGGGCACACACATGACCTAGGGAGCTTGTTTAACAGGCAGGTTCTGGGCCTCAGCACTAGTACTTTAATTCAGGAAATCGAGGCAAGGACCCAGGAATCTCCTTTTGAAATAAACCCTGCATGTCCTTCAACACAAGGTCATCAGACCATTGAAAAATAGAAATGATTGTAATCCACTGATTATTCAGGAAGTTTCATTTTGGGCAATTATCTTTTCTCTTTTTCTTTTTTTTTTTTTTTTTTTGAGACACGGTCTCACCCTGCTGCCCAGGCTGGAGTGAAGTGGTGTGATCACCACTCACTGAAGCCTCACCCTCCCAGGCTCAAGCAATCCTCCTGCTTCAGCTTCCTGAGTAGCTGGGACTATATGTGCACACCACCACACCCCACTAACTTGTTTTTAATTTTCTGTAGAGACAGGGTCTCATTATGTTGTCCAGGCTGATCTCGAACTCTTGGCCTCAAGTGATCCTCCTGCCTCAGGCTCCTAAAGTGCTGGGATTACAGGTGTATACTTGGATGTTATCCATTAACTCTCTCTTCCCAGCTCCTCCCTCCTGAAACCCTATAACTCACCCATTTCTGATTTTCATACCAGAATTACTAAAATGTAGTGGCGCGACCCTAGGTATGAGAATTGTTCTAGCATCCCACAATTTATGCCATCTGAACTCTTTATCAAGTATATGCTCTCTCCCTCAGAGACATTCCACAGCCATCTGCTGAGCATGTGCTGGGGGCTCAGAAACCAGCAGGGCCTCAGTCCTTCATCTTCTCCGGGCTCCTTTTTCTGGTTTCTCTTGCCTCCATTCACCTTTACCATCTCAACGCCACTCCTTGGGAGCATCCAAATCCCTCCCCTCCCAGATCAGTTATCCAGTGCCCAGACCCAAGTCCCTGTGCCGGTCTTATTCCACTTGCTCCTCCTTCTCGTCCCACGCTCTCCCACTGTAGTCACTCTCGCCTGAGTTCTGGATAGCTCCTCTGCACCAACCATCCACCTGCTACCCGCACCTCAAACTCAACAACTCACTCCCTCCCCAGCAACTCCTCCTGGGTTTCCTGTTTTCTGATTCTGACACACCTACTTTCCCTGGGTCAAGACCTTGGAGTAACATTTGATGCTTTTTTTTACCCGATTTAATCCCTTACCAAATTTTACTCACTTGTTTTCTGTTTCTTTCCCCTCTGTCCCTTTCATTTGCATCATGATCTTTGTGCTTGTCTTGAATTCAATTCTAGTCAAGCCTCTGGTTGCAAGAAAGAAATAACCAATCAACCTAAGGGGATTATGAAAAGACAGAGGCACATCTCACTGACACACAATGGAAATACAAGGGGCCTCATAGGAAATGAGATTAGACCTGGGAAGGTGTTGAGGCAGCTGTGCTTCCAGTATTTTTTTTTGCCTCCTCTGGGGCCATGTGGTTTCCTACCTGGGCTTCTTTCTGCAGATTTGGCCTGTTCCCCTGCCTTTCTAGCTTGTTTATGTCCCCAGATGATTATCCCAACCCCTCATGACCTTCCAGTGCAACTGTTCTCCAGTCTAAATACAGCCTTGGTCACTTGCTCAGATTCAGAAAGGAGAGGTTCAATGGACACTGGCCAGCCAATGGATTGCACTGGCCTCCCCAGGAGCCCAGCTTTAATGCTTTACTACCAGGCAGAATCATGGTATTAACATCGATTCCTGGGTGTGGTCCTTCAGCAGCAGCTATTGGGAAGGTGCATTCCAGATGGGCTGTTTGGGAGTTCCCTGTTAGAGTCTACTGCAGTGCTTCCTAGAAGCTGGGTGAAGGACCAGTGACATGCCCAGAACCAAGTTCTTGCCTTTTTATTGTGAAATGAGGAAAACACACATGTACGTACATGAGTGCGTGCATGTGTGTGTTGGGAGGAGAAATGATATGTTCATGTAAAGTCCCAGATGTCCTTTTTGGGAAATACTGTCTACACAGCAACAACATCCTTCCTGCTTAGGGAAGCTAGCATGTCCTTTTATTTATAAAGTGATAGTGGGACTAGGTGGTTGTTGTTATTGTTATTGTTGTCTATGCCCTTATTTGGCAAAAATAGAATATCAGGACACTTAGGTCAATCTCTTTAAGTTTTGAGGGGAAACTTGGCTGGTCCATGAAATCCAAATGTCTTAGAAACACTAGGCTATGTCCTGACACTTTTCATAGCTTCCTAAATGGTCTCTTGACCTTCAAGATCTCTTTTCCATCACATCACTGTCACATTAATCCTTCTAAAATGTTGTTGAATAAAGCATTTCCTTGTTTAAGTCTGCAAGGGCTTTGCAATGATTGTGAAATTGAATATAAAGTCTTCAGCCTGTACAAACCAGCTCGAACCTAAGGTCCCAGCCCTCTCCCACACCTCTCCCCATGCCCACCATGTGCTTCAGACAAGCTCCTCCTTGCCCTTCTGACCCTGCGCCTCCCACTGCTGGGCCCCCATTCCAGCCTATGCAGGTCCAGTGATAACCCCTCCATGAAGTTCTCCAATACTCAGCTAAAGTGAATCTTTCCTAACTCTAAAGTCCTTTTACTAAAACATGCATACATTCTTAGACACACATTGCGTTCTGTGTCATCTGTGGTTTTTGTGCCATTTCCTACCTACCCCACTCATCAGAAACCCTTGAGCTGCTACGTGTGTGGAGGAAGCGTGGTGAAGAGGAAGTCACAGAACATGGGATCCAAAGTATGACTCTGTTCTGGTGAATGTCACTAGGAATGTCACTTGACTGGCATGGTCCTCCATTTGTTCATCTTCTCACTGGAATATATATTCCATGAAGACAGGGATTTATTTTATTTTATTTTATTTTTGAAACAGAGTTTTGCTCTTGTTGCCCAGGATGGTGCACAGTGGCGCAATCTCGGCTCACCACAACCTCCGCCTCCCAGGTTCAAGCAATCCTCCTGTCTCAGCCTCCCGAGTAGCTGGGACTACAGGAGTCTGCCACCATGCCCGGCTAATTTTTGTATTTTTAGTAGAGACAGGGTTTCACCATGTTGGTCAGGCTGGTCTTGAACTCCTGACCTCAGGTAATCCACCCATCTTGGCCTCCCAAAGTGCTGGGATTACAGGTGTGAGCTACCGCACCTGGCCTTTTTTTTTCCTAGGCAAATAACTTTATTAACCTTTGTTTCAAACTTGGCCTCCCAAAGTGCTGGGATTACAGGTGTGAGCTACCGCACCTGGCCTTTTTTTTTTTTTTTCCTAGGCAAATAACTTTATTAACCTTTGTTTCAAACTTTATTCCCAGGCTTTTCCAGCTTAATTAGCTGCAAAGAATGAAATAGTGTATAAGCAAAAGATGAAAAGAGCTGCAGTGTCCAAAGGGTTTGGGCTTAAACATATTAGAGATCTAGATTTTATCAGATCCATACACAAAAATTTCTTAAAATGCAGTCATAATATAAGATAGCAGCTCCCAGGAACTTCTTCAAGGTTTATCTTCTTCAGAAGTTGGCTCAATTCAGTTTGCCTCACTCTTGGAAGCCTCATCAAAATTCTCCATAAGATCTGGAACTTCATCATCATCATCCTCTCCAGCAGCAAGTGGCTCTTTTCCATCCACAGGTTGTTTGGGCAGAGCTTCAGCCAGTCTCCTTAACTTAGTGGGACTGTCTGCACCAAGCTGGTTTAAGATGTCGGGTAGCATTTCTCTCAGCTGCTGTGTCTCAGCACGGCCTGTAATTGTGAAGGTGTTTGCTGCCAGAGATGCCTGAACTTTAAGCTTGTGAAAGTGGATCACTGTTTCTTGGTTTGTAAACATATTCACTTCTTCAGTACTAGAGGTATTGTTTAACCCTGACTTCTTTAAGGAGAACTGAAGATTTGATCATCTGCTGTGGCTGTCCCATGAACCACTTTCTTCTTTTTGCCGGCAGTTCCTTTCCCGCCAATGTGCACTTGTACCTGCAGTTTGGAGAGTTTTCCTTGGTTCATGATTATTTCTTTCATCTTGTCGGAGCAGATAAGGGGCAGCGCAGGGGTCGAGGGTGGGTGTTCAGGGGATCTCATGTGAACCAGCTGAAATTAGGTGCACACACGCAGAGATACCCATTTGTGATCTAATTAAACTAAAGAGCTTCTGCACAGCAAAAGAAACTACCATCAGAGTGAACAGGCAACCTACAGAATGGGAGAAAATTTTTGCAACTTACTCATCTGACAAAGGGCTAATATCCAGAATCTACAATGAACTCAAACAAATTTACAAGAAAAAAACAAACAACCCCATCAAAAAGTGGGCAAAGGACATGAACAGACACTTCTCAAAAGAAGATATTTATGCAGCCAAAAAACACATGAAGAAATGCTCATCATCACTGGCCATCAGAGAAATGCAAATCAAAACCACAATGAGATACCATCTCACACCAGTTAGAATGGCCATCATTAAAAAATCAGGAAACAACAGGTGCTGGAGAGGATGTGGAGAAATAGGAACACTTTTACACTGTTGGTGGGACTGTAAACTAGTTCAACTATTGTGGAAGTCAGTGTGGCGATTCCTCAGGGATCTAGAACTAGAAATACCATTTGACCCAGCCATCCCATTACTGGGTATATACCCAAAGGACTATAAATCATGCTGCTATAGAGACACATGCACACGTATGTTTATTGCGGCACTATTCACAATAGCAAAGAGTTGGAACCAACCCAAATGTCCAACAACGATAGACTGGATTAAGAAAATGTGGCACATATACACCATGGAATACTATGCAGCCATAAAAAACGATGAGTTCATGTCCTTTGTAGGGACATGGATGAAACTGGAAAACATCATTCTCAGTAAACTATCACAAGGACAAAAAACCAAACACCGCATGTTCTCACTCATAGGTGGGAATTGAACAATGAGAACTCATGGACACAGGAAGGGGAACATCACACTCCAGGGACTGTTATGGGGTTGGGGGAGGGGGGAGGGATAGCATCAGGAGATATACCTAATGCTAAATGACGAGTTAATGGGTGCAGGAAATCAACATGGCACATGGATACGTATGTAACAAACCTGCACATTGTGCACATGTACCCTAAAACCTAAAGTATAATAATAATAATAAAATAAATAAATAAAAGTCAAAAAAAAAAGAGATACCCATTTGTTCATCTTTAAACTGGAGATGGTAATGCCAGCTCCTCAAAGTCATTGTGAGGTGACTCAATAACCCACACAAAGTCCCTGGAAAGCAGTCGCTGATGAATAAATGATGGTTTCCTCCCTTGCTTGCCTACAATGGAGACTTGCAAAATATTTGTCCAACTGAGAACATCTCGAATAAGTTAAAAGAGGGAAAAAAATCTTATTCAGATGTGAATGTGATTTATAATTTACCTCCAGGGAAGATTCCAGGAGAAGAGTTCAAAATCACCTGAGTAAAAAGTGCCCTGCTTCCCAGGTGACCTCAAAGGACAGTGCTCACTTGGAAACATGAACCCAGGCATGTTTTGCTTTTATTTTCAAAAAATGTCATTCCTCTCCATGGCGGCCGCACCTCATAAATGGGCCAGTTTGGCTTTTACCATCTCTCCATTCTCTGCTCAACCTTGGTACACTGGCTTGATGATCACCTAAATGGCTCAAAATCAAGCAAAAAGATTAGGAGACATAGAAAAGTCTGGAGAGACCATCTACCTCTGAATTTCCTGCTAAGTAAGCATGAACATCCATATTGAAGAAGCCACTTTATATTACTTGCTGCTAAAAGCACCGTAACTGGGCGCAGTGGCTCATGCCTGTAATCCCAGCACTTTGGGAGGCCGACGCGGGTGGATCACGAAATCAGGAGATTGAGACCCTCCTGACTAACATGGTGAAATCCAGTTTCTACTTTAAAAAAAAAAAAAAAAAAAAAAAAAAATTAGCTGGGTGTGGTGGTGGGCACCTGTAGTCCCAGCTACTCAGGAGGCTGAGGCAGGAGAATGGCGTGAACCCGGGAGATGGAGCTTGCAGTGAGCTGAGATCGTGCCACTGCACTCTAGCCTGGGCGACAGAGTGAGACTCTGTCTCAAAAAAAAGAAACAACAACAAAAACAAACAAACAAACCAAAAAAAACCCGCCGTAACTGATTTAAACAAAAGAAGCAATTATGCCAGGTTCTCTTGCAGTCAGAAATCAGGATGAGACTACAAAATGTGTTACAGGGAAATGGGCTTAAGGGGTCATAGAAAGCACATGCATCCATGCCTGGGTGTGGAGCCCTTGCTAGGCACCAGGTGCTATTTTGTGTGTGTGTGTGTGTGTGTGACAGAGTCTCACTCTATCACTCAGGCTGGAGTGCAATGGTGTGATCTTGGCTCACTGCAACCTCCAGCTCCTGGGTTCAAGCAATTCTCCCTCCTCAGCCTTCCAAGTAGCTGGGACTACAGCTGCCCACGACCACACCCGACTAATTTTTGTATTTTTAGTAGTGATGAGGTTTTGCCATGTTGGCCAGTCTGGTCTTGAACTCCTGACCTCAGCTAATTCACCTGCCTCGGCCTCCCAAAGTGCTGGGATTACAGGCGCGAGCCACCATGCCCAGCCCACCAGGTGCTATTCTAAACCTTTCATGCACTTGGTCCCTTGCAGCCTCCCATGAGCCAGATGTTCTTACTGCTCCCTCCCTCGATGAGGAAACGAAAGCACCGAGAGGCTGACTAAATTACCCAAGGTTGCAGAGCAAGTGCACGGAACAGCAGGATTTGCACCCAGGCAGTTGAGCTCCGGGGTTCACCTTCTTTATCACTACCCCATGGGGCACCTGGTAACAGATGGTTCCCCCCAGAGGCCATCATTTGGGGTCCCACCTGCCTGAAAGTGTCCAGTCTTCACGTTTGGTCTCATTTCCAGAGGGGGAAGAAATGAAGACAGCATGAGGTGCAAAGAATGATCTGTTCCATGCCTCAAGCCCATTGATATGGTTTGGGTCTGTGTCCCTGTCATATCGCATGTAAAATTATAATCGCAAGTGTTAGAAGTGGGGCCTGGTGGGAAGTATTTGGATCATGAAGGCAGATCCTTCATGAATGGCTTAACACCATCCCCTTGGTGATGAGTGAGTTCTTTCAAGAGCTGGTTGTTTAAAAGTGCGTGGCACCTCCTCCATCCCTGTCTTTTGCTTCCACTCTGGCCATGTGATGTGCCTGATCCTGCTTCATCTTCTGCCGTGAGTAAAACTTCATGAGGCTTTGCCAGAAACCAAGCAGATGCTGGTGCCATGCTTGTTGTACAGCCTGCAGAACTGTGAGCCAATTAAACCTCTTCTCTTTATAAATTACCCAGTCTCAGGTATGCCTTTATAGCAATGCAAGATTGGCCTAACACACCCATGCTTTCTCTCTAGCAGTTTTAACATCCTCCTCACAGTATCCAGGTCACCCACTCTGTCCACCCCTGGCCACCTCCCTGCGCCCCATCTCTGTGCTTTTAGCCCCTGGCCTTCCTGTTCTCCCTTCCATGCCCAGGCCAGCAGCTCCTCTTCCTATTAAGGACAAGTCCATATTGCTTTTGCAGATGCTTCCAGTCAGGCTTCTTCCGAGGAAATGTATTCCACTTTCAGATAGAGATGAGAGGAAAAATCAAAGTAACCAAACATAGAGACAACATGCAGTGTGCAAAGCCCCTCATCCCTACTCAATAAACAACTGCTAAAATCATGGTAACGATGCCTAACTTTAAAAAATTCAGTTCAGTTCTATACATTTCAGGCTTACGAACACTTGCAAATATTGCAGTTAAGACGTGTTAAACACCTCTTCTTTCATTAAAAAAATAAAATCTCACAAATAAAATCCACAATAGTAATAGGTTTAGTGTACGCCCTTCTGAGCACAGTCAAGGCAACCGCCTGTGTTCTTTTTCTACCTGACAAAATATAGCTGTCATGCTTTAGTCGCAGAGTTACAGTGCTTTGCTTTCATGACAATAAGCACTGATTAGGTTTTTAACATGTGCCAGGTTCTGTACTCCGGGGAAACCAAAATTGTGTGTCAAACAGTCCCTGGAAGCTGATGCCATGTTCTGTAAGATGATGATAGAGTCCCAAAGCAGAACACCTCCTCACCCTGAAAGGCCTCACAATGCTCCATCAACAATGATCTCTGCTGAGCAGAGGCACAAAAAGGCAACGTGACATTTGGTGACAGCAACAGACTAGGACTTGGGGTTTTGCCCCTTGGTGGCCCCTGCAGTTGCTGCTTTGCTTTTTAGGACATCTTTCTTGCTTGTCTCTGTGGGTAAATGCTGACTTATTCTGCAAAACCACGCTCAAAAAATGCCTCCTCGATTCCCCAAGACCCAGAAACTTGCTCTTTTGCACAGTTCACTGCAGCTCGTAGCTGCCACATTGATTGGGTAATCATTCATTTGCAACTTTAAAAGGAAGAGAACTCACTCTATTCATCCTTTGAATCCTCATCTCCCCACCCTGTCCCTCAGCACTCATAACACTGTGGTTGGCAAAGGAAGATGGTGGAAGCCAGATGAATAAAACATGGGTGGGTGGTAGAATGTACACCACCGGTGAAGGGGGCTCACTCCCTCAAGGATGTCACTTTGTTCACAGACATCCCCAAATTTGGTCTCCTCCTCACCTCTTCCCTCCCCATCCCAATTGTAAAAAGACATAAAGATGGCGTCCTAATCCTTTTTCTATTGTTTATAACAGAATACTAGAGACTGGGTAATTTGCAAGAAATGAAATGTCTTTCTTACATTTCTGGAGGCTGGGAAGTCCAGGGTCAAGGGGCTGCATTTGGGGAGCACCCTCCTGCTGGTAGGGACACTGCAGAGTCTCATGACAGCACAGGGCATCTTGTGTGGAAGGAGCTGACTGGGCAGGCACAGGCCTCTCTTCCTGAAATAAAGCCAGCCACTCCCAAAACAACCCTTTAATTCATTAATCCATTAATCTATGAATGGATTAATCCACTCGAGGGCAGAGCCCTCATGACACAATCACCTCTTTTTTTTTTTTTTTTTTTTGAGACGGAGTCTCACTCTGTCCCCCAGGCTGGAGTGCAGTGGTGCGATCTCGACTCACTGCAAGCTCCGCCTCCCGGGTTCAAGCAATTCTCCTGCCTCAGTCTCCCGAGTAGCTGGGACCACAGGCGCCCGCCACCACGCCCGGCTAATGTTTTGTATTTTTAGTAAAGACGGGGTTTCACTGTGTTAGTCAGGATGGTCTCGATCTCCTGACCTCGTGATCTGCCCGCCTTGGCCTCCCTAAGTGCTGGGATTATAGGCATGAGCCACCGCGCCCGGCCGACCCAATCACCTCTTAAGGGTCCCACCTCTCCAGGGTCCCACCTCTCCATCCTGCCACACTGGGGCTTGAGTTTCCACAAGAGTTTGGGAGGGAGCAAACATTCAAACCCTAAGCATGGGAAGAGTCTCTTCCATGATGCAGCAGCCTTCCTTGAACGCTCCTTCTCAGCCGTCTAAAGCCTTTTGAAAGCTGGCTGCTTGGCTTTCATGTGGCCAGAAAATTTTGTAAAAGCCAACTGTGGTTCTAAGAAAAGATTTTGCTGAGTGAAGTGAAACTCCTCTCATCGCTGCCTGCAGACTGAGGGCAACTTCTCCAGCGTGGCCTCTAGAGAGGAGGGGGAGCCCCAGCAGAGCCCGGGTGGGGAGGGGTGGGAGTCGGGGGGACTGAGGGTCTTGCTCCACCTGTGAAGGAATGAGCATAAAGAAGGCCTGGCCCCGGAGCCCAAGGCTTAGAGACAGACAGCAGCCGGCGTCCTATCTCTGCAGCTGCCTTTCCCTCTGCTCTGCTCTTACCCACAGATACCCACCTCACCCTCAATGGAAAACACTAGCCAAATGCCACCTCCTCCAGGAAGTCTTCTGGGGTTCTTCTGGCCAGAATTAACCACCCTTTCCATTATTCTCCTTTGTCATGGCCCTATTCTACCCAGGAACATTGCTATATTTGTTAGCATGATGGTAAACCCTAGAGGTGACTGTATCTTAATCTTTTTGTTCCCTCCACCCTATCCACACTCATTCTCCCTCTCCTTTCTCTTTCTCTCTGTCTCTTCATTTCTCTCTCCATCTCCCTCACTGTATATCCCTCTGTCTCACTCACCTTCCGTCTCTCCATCTCTGTCTGTTTCCCTCTGTGTCTCTCTCTCACTCCTCCCTCTATTCCTCACATACCTTCACATTCTCTGTTTCTCTCTCTCTCTGTCAAACACACACACACACACACACACACACACACACAGACACTCAGCACGGTGCTGGTCCTGAGAACCTTTCAAAAGAGCCTGTTGAGTAGCCCTCGGAGAATCTCTCCACTTCCACAAAGAAGGGTGACTAATTCCTTCCAGTGCTTAATGGGGAGAAGTGGGTTTTCAAATCTGTCTGAAACACAAAAACTGAGCCCAAGCCACACCAGTTCAGACCCCTTTGGTAGCCCAAGAAAAAACTCACTCACTTTGGTACAGCTCCTGGATTTTCCAGTTCTCTTGCATTTTAGAAAGCAGAGTAGTTGCCCCCCCTCCTGGGTGCCTTGCTTCGTGCCCATATCATCTGCTCACATTAGAGCTTCTGAGACTCTATGCAAAATAATGTTGAAGGCCAGAGATGCCATGGAGAACCATGAATTTACAAGTGAGGAAACCAAGGACCTGAGGACAAGGTGCTGTACCACAGTTTCACAGCCAGCTGGCGGCAGGACTTGGGCCCAGGCCTCTGGCTCTGCCGAGTGTTCCCCTGTATGGCGGGTGGGAGGTCCCCCGACAGTGACTTTTGTTTGGTTTTCCTCTTTTTTTTTTTTTTTTTTTTTTTTAGATGGAGTCTCACTCTGCCACCCAGGCTGGAGTGCAATGGCGCAATCTCGTCTCACTGCAACCTCCACCTCCCAGGTTTAAGCGATTCTCCTGCCTCAGCCTCCTGAGTAGCTGGGATTACAGGCATGTGCCACCATGCCTGGCTAATTTTTGTATTTGTAGTAGTGATAGGGTTTCACCATGTTGGCCAGGCTGATCTTGAACTCCTGATCTCAGGTGATCTGCCCACCTTGGCCTCCCAAAGTGCTGGGATTATAGGCATGAGCCACCGTGCCCAGCCTGGTTTTCCATTTAAAAAGCAGAAATAAAGGTTTCATGTTTTACGGTACTGTCAATTCTTAAGATTCAACTAATAAGGAGGAGAAAAAGAAATTTGAACAGGGGAGGCACCAGATGCCTTCACAAACCGTGACCTTCCTTTAGGCTGGCCACAGGGGCTGCCTGACCACTGCTCACCAGCAGCCACGCCTGGTGCACTTAGTTACTGCAATGTGGAACAGTTTCCTGATCTTGGGCGAGGCCATGGGGATGGGTGGCCATGGTGGGGTGGGATGCCCTGGCCTTGCTCTGTGACACAGCCCTGCTCCCTGCCTCCTTCCTGCACCTGTGGTGAGAGATGATATACTTGACAAGGCCCCAGCGGGTGGTTGCAATTCCAGGCTGTGTGGCACCCTACTGGGAATACATGGAGAAAAGAGGGGCCAAGCCCCCAAACATGAGGTAAGAAAGGGTCAAGGAGGGAACAGGAAAGAAGTATTACCACATTGCTGCTGCCGGGAGTCAGAACACTTGAGCCTTTTAAAAATAGTGAATGGCAGGGCTAGAGAGTTTCCCCTGGGTGTGAATGAATAACTAACCCAGGGATTACAACATGTGCCTTCCTTGCTCTCCTCTGTGGGCCTGGAATGGCTTTTGCCTCAGTTTACCCATCTGAAAACTACCTAATGAGGCACATCCTCAGCCCAGGGGTGGGAAAGGATCAGTGAGGCAAGGGGGATGGCCCAGGTGGCCGGCTGCATTCTCTGCTGTCCGCCCTCCTGCCCTCCTTCTGGTCACTTCACCTCTCCTCCCTCTCCTTGAATCAGATTGACCCAATCACAGCCTGATCATCCAACTTCCACCCCATAGGCGTCTCTATGGGTTGAGAATGACTGTGCTACCACTCCTCACCAAAACTCTCTCCCTTCTATGAACACTTCCCTGCTGGGACCAGCCCTGCCTCTCAGGTCGCCAGTTGCCGCACCAGCCCTTGCGTGTGCTGGGGGACAACACCATCACTCAGCTCATCACAGTCTTTTCTTGCCCCCTCAGTGTCGTTCTTGGCTTCCACAAGGGTGCTGGGCTCCTGACATCAGCACCCAGCTCCTTGGGACACACCCCCCTGCCATCTGCTTGAATCAGGGGCCAACATAGGGAGGCGACCTGGAGTCCTCAGGGTCCCCATGAGCTGGGGACAGAGCGGTCATCATTACTTACAAGGTCAAGATGTCCTCTTTGTTCTTGGTCATGGGCTCGTTCTTTGTTGGAGGGAAAAATATTGAGGGATGTTATTCTTTAATAAAAGTTTAAAGAAAAAAGAGTGGAGGGAGTGGCGCGGAGTCAGGGAAGAGGATGCTGTAGAAATTGGGAGAGGGGAGGTGAGGGAGCACCTGCTCGGAGGCAGTCCTTTTGAGGCCATGCAGTGACACCTGGACCTCAATGTGAGCCACAAGCACGGTGGGCTGCTTCCCGTCCATGGCACCACCGCAGGGGCTCCCTACGGGATCTGAAGGGTGAGAAAGGTGAGGATGGCCACCAGCCAAGACAGCATGGGCCAAGCTGGGTTCTCTGACCCAGCCCTTTCACGTGCCTAGTGTGGCATCAGCAAAAAAAAAGCAACTCTGCGCACTGCCCTTGTCCCCCGCGAGCCCTGGAGAAGCCCTGCCGTCCTGCTCTGTTGGAGGAGGCTTTGTCACAGAGGAAGCATCGCGTCCGTCATTGCTAATGATGAACAGGTGACGGGGTACTGCCAAGTGCTGAACATCATGACGGCACAAGCAAGCCACCCACCAGGAATTAAAGGGAGTCACGGGGTTTACTCAGAACAAGCCAGGTGCCTTTCAAGCAGGGATTGTGTAATCCTCACCATAACCCAGTCAGGTCTATGTCAGAGCCTCATCTTGCAGATACAAACACTGAGGCCCAGAGAGGCTGTCATATACCACGGTTGCACAGCAGCTGGGGGAGCCGGGATTTGAACCCAAGACTCCTTGCCTTGCCCAAGATGCCCTCTTATGAGATTGGCAGGCAGCCTTGTTATCATTCAGCATGTAAAGCTGTGGCCAGAGGGAGGTGGAAAGGTGAGGACACACTGCTTCTCCTCACAGTCCAGCAAGTCCCTGCCCGACTCCTGCCCTGCCTCAGGGGAGGGAAACATAAAAAGGGCAGATCCTTTCCTGGTGCTGGACACACCCCGTGTCCCAGGGGTACATGGATGCTTCTGTCATGAGTGAGCCTTCAAGGCCGGGCGAGAACCAAGCGTCTTGCGGTGCTGAGACACACCTGGGGCCAGGCTCCTCCTTCAGGGAGGAAGAAAGACGTGGCAAGATGAGTAATGAGGCCGGGCAGGGAGGAACCTGGCTGGTTTCAGTTAACGCAGGTTTGGGGAAGCACCTAGCTAGTTTCAGTTCAGGACACCACTAGGCAAGGAGGGCGCCTCTCTTCACGGTTCTGTTCCATCGTGATGTCTGTCCTGACCAAATGCTGTCTGTGATCCTTCTGCAGTCTTAGTGCCTCAGAAGTGGCTAGGGATCCTTGATTTGGCCATAATGTCCTGCAGATTGGACCTTATTTCCATCTCCCCAGAAGCTTTTTGGAAACAAGAAAGGCCATTTCAGAGTACAGGTGCAAGAGGGCCACAGGAGAGCCTGAGGCTGATGCCAAGCTGATGGGGTGAATCTAGCCCACAGGACCCTAGAAGGAATATGTCTGACTTCCTGCTCCAAGACTGTGGGAAGGGAAGGAGGCAGGAAGTGGAAAACAGTGAGGCAGTGTTGGTCTGGCTGGGTTTTAGGGCAAGGGGCAGGAGGAGGATAGAGTACAGGCCAAGGCTAGCATGACATCAGCCCTGGGTGGACAGAGGTGCTGCTGCTGGCAAGAACCCACCCTCCTCCTCATCCTCATCTGTTGCCCATTAAAGACTCTATGGTTTCCACAGAAACAAAACGAGTCCCACCTGCAGGTGGGGCAATCCTCTTGTCCCTCTTTCTGCCTCACCCTCGTTTCTCACTGCCTGTCTCCTCCCTCTCCCTTCTTCTTTTGCATCTGTCTTCCCCTGAACCTCTTCCACATCACTATTCCCTTATCTCCACTCTCGTTACTCCCCCTCCCATCCTGCTCATGCCCACTTGAAATGGGAGCACACATTGGGCACACTCTGCAGTGCCCCCTCAGGCGCTCCCAACGCTGGCAGCTGTAGCATAAGCTGCCAATTGGTCTCAATATCCTATTTTACCATTCTGCCAATTTTCAGCTATGCATGACATCACTCAGAATATTGCCTTCGCTTTACTTCTAGGTGTGGCGTTAGGACTAAGTCTCGGCCAATGAAGTCAGCAGCTATGTCGTGTGCAACTTTTTTTTATTTTAGAGATGGGATCTCAAACTCCTGACTCAAGCAATCCTTCCACCTCAGCCTCCCCAGAAGCAGAGACAACAGGCCAGTGCCACCATGCCCAGCATAGTGTCCAACTTTTTAGAAGTGACCACAGATAAAGGCAAGGTGCCTCAATCTTTCCTTTCCACCATCCTTGTTAGCAGGAATGTGGATATGATGGCTGGAGCTCATGCAGCCACTTTGGCATAAAAAGCATATGTCTGAACCAGTGTATCTACTTCCCAGGATCTGCTCAAGTGTGGTTCCTCTGCTCAGTACCACCATTAAACTTCTGAAAAGATCACCTGACATCACCACCTTCTTGTAGACCATGAAAGAGTTTTAATTTTTTTAAAATGAGGTTCATTGAGTTTCAAGCCATCTTGTGGCAGAGATTACTGTGCCATGACATTTCACCTGCCTGGCCAGGCTGGGCCCATGGTGGCGGATGTTCCTGACTTCCCGTGTTGCTTGTAGGCACAACCCAACAGCACATTGCTTCATGCCTCGCGTGACATGCCTCCTACCTCCTGCCTCAGGGCTTCCCTGTTACTGTGAAGAGCAAGAAACCCGGGGATCTACTCATTCAGGTAGACACACGGCCTTTCCAGACCAGGCCTGTTGGGCTGTAGACTGAGATGGGCAGGTGAAGAGTCCCCCTGACTCGTGCCCGCTCACTGGCTGGCCCCGGGTCTTGTGTTCACAGTGCAGATGCTTCTGCTGCTGTTTCAGGAGCTGCTTTTCCCTGCTAAGAGATGCCAGCTGGTGCCACCTGGAAGTGTGGAGTCCCGCTGCCCCGTGAAGCCAACTTTGACTACTAGGGGATATGACCAGGCAAATTTTTCTCCCTTCTTCTCATATTTATTATTCCAAGCCCCAGTGGGCCTTTCTAGAGACACTCTGTGAAACTAAACAATTGGCTGCATTTGTTGAAAGCTGGGGCCAGCCTCATAAAGCACCCCTTTGTATTCCACTCCTTCCTTCTCGGCCTCACCTCTTTCCCCCTTCCTCTTGCTTCCTGGAGTTGCATTCCTCAAGAAAGTATTGGTGCATTAGCTTTGACCTCAAGCTCTGGTTTTTAGAGAACCCAAACTAAGACAGGGAGACACATGGAGGATGGCAAAGAAGAGATGTGGAAGGAGCTGGGGTCCTAAGAATAGTGGCGTTGCCAAGCCCCTCCTGGACTGGGGGCTTCTTGGCCTTTTACCTGGGAGACAAATGTCTCTCTCATATTTAAGCTACAGCTATTCAGGACTTTCTGTTACCTGCAACCTTTTCCTAATAAATGCAGCTGCACGAGCCGGGCTTGGTGGCACACGCCTGTAATCCCAGCACTTTGGGAGGCTGAGGCAGGCAGATCACCTGAGGTCAGTAGTTAAAGAACAGCCTGGCCAACATGGAGAAACCCCATCTCTACCAAAAATACAAAAATTAGCCTGGTGTCGTGGCATGCACCCGTAATCCCAGCTACTCAGGAGACCAGGGCAGGAGAATAACTTGAACCCAGGAGGTGGAGGTTGCAGTGAGCCGAGATTGCACCACTGCACTCCAGCCTGGGCAACAGAGTGAGACTGTATCTCGAAAAAAAAAAAAAAAAAATTGCAGTTGCACATCCAAATCACCTCTGGATTTCAATTCCCTGGACAGCACCAGCCCATCATTAAAACACTTTATCTCCTTTCACTCCCATTTCACTTTCACTGCCATTGCCTTATTTTGATCCAGGCAACCTTACTACAAGGCAGGTTGGACAGACGTAATTATTCCTTTCCATTTACCACCCCTTCCTACCAACTCCCTACTTAAAGAGTAAGGAAATGAAATCTCTTTGAGGTTATATGATTTCTCTAAGGGCAAGTGCTAATGAGAGAAAATCCCTGGTCTCCTAGGCTATTAGACCAGACTGCACCACCATTTCACCCTGACCCTTCACAGGCCAAGCAGTTTGGAAGTCACCAGATTTTCAGTTCTCCTCCCAGGCACACAGTGGAATTGCCTTTTCTGCTGTCCTGAAGTTAGAAGTGGCCAAGGCAATGCACACAGGAGTGTTATGTCTAGGCAGAAGCTCCAGAAAGCAGCGATGACTCACCCAGCATATCTTCCTCTATCCTGGGGACCAGCAGAACTAATGATGGTGCCTGCTCGGCCACTGGTTCCTGAAATGAGGCTGATGTGAAGAACAGCATTGCCCCAAGCATAATGGACATATGAGAAAGAGAAGTAAACGGGGGCGGGTGATGTTTGTTTATGCACCATAACCCAGCCCCTCCTGCCACGACTATACATGCACTACATAGGTACCGTTCTGGGATTGTAGCTCATTTTCATTTGTTTTTCAAGGGGACAAATCTAAGCCGGTTTTATTAAAATATCAAAGATCTTCTCAAATCCCGACAGCCCTGAGATCCTCAGGAAGGGCGTGCCTGTGTTAGTTGAAACATTCACAGCAAGGATTCTGAAAAGCCTTCAAGATGAAAGCCAAGGGATGTGCTTTTGTTTCAGAACTCACAGGCCTGTACTCAAAAGAGCAGCTTCCAGGTTTCTGTTATCAAATGGAACTTTTCCACATCCCTGACACAGATAGACATTCTTGCTAAGAAAAACTGGTTTTTGTTTTTAAAGGAAAGCTTTTCTCCAACATGTAAGTCATTTATCGTTTCATACGTAGGAAGAGACAAGTGTCCCAACAAAGGTGATTTGCCTACTTGTTCTCCCTCCAGCTCTAGGAAGAAACCCCTCCACTGAATTCCATCAGCTTCTAGGCCTTCTGCCCCTGGGTGCAGAGAGCTGGGAAACACTACATTGAACTAACTGGGGAGAAATAAATCCATTCCTCCTTAAAATCCCTGATCCTCTCTGGAAGCCACAGTTCTTGACGGAAGGGTGGGCTGATTCCCTTTACAGTGACTTTGGATGTATCTCAGAATGGAAAGAGAGAATTTGCCTCTCTGGGAGGCAGAATAGCCCCAACACAAGGCTCCCCCTTATTTGTGGAAACATGGCAAGGTCAAGGCTATGTTTCCTGCCCAAACCCAGAAGAATTAAACACTTCAAAAAGGACATGGAATTCTCACTGGAAGCTAGGAGCTCTTCGCTTAGGCAAAGAAGACTCATGGATCTTTTGAGTTTGTAATCTTTGTGAACTCTTCAGGCACTGCAGTTTTATTTAGAGCTAATATATGCCCTTTCCCAGACCTCGCAGGGGGTTCTTCTTCTGCCCAGCCCCTGGGTGCAACCTTCCCGTTGTCAGAGTCCCTCCTGCCACCCTTTATCTTGGCAGCCCTTCAAAGTTACTCCAAGTCCAGCCCATCTCCTATGCAACTTCAAGCCACTTAGCTCCCTTTTGGACATGTGATTTTAATATTTCAAGCTAGTAATGGAATTCCTAAAACTTAATTATGTAATTAATCATTCCGGTGTGCTGTGTCTTTACCCAGCTTCACTGTAAACTGCACAGATCAGGCATCGCACATTTTCTTTGTCATCCGGCTCTTTCCACGAGGATTGTGCTGAGGGTGCAATAGTCACTCAACAAACACTCTGCTTCATTTCGCATGAGGGCTGAACCCAAGCTATTTTCTCCTTTTAATGTTATAAAATAGATTGTGAAAGTCAAAGCGCTGACAACTGACACCACTGGGGCACAAACAGGCCTCCGTGTCCCACCTGGCCGGGTGACCAGCTAGACAAAGTCCACCATAAAGTCCACGGCCACTTTTTCTTTGCAACTGATAAGTGCTTCCTGGAGAGGGATTCTGAAACTTTTCTTTCTGTTGTGCGTGTGTGTTTGTTTTTCTTTTCTAAGAGACAGGGTCTTACTCTGACACCCAAGCCGGAGTGCAGTGGCATGATCATGGCTCACTGCAGCCTCGGAGTCCTGGGCTCAAACCATCCTCCTGCCTCAGCTTCCCAAGTAGCTGAGACTACAGGTAAGCTCCACCATACCTAGCAAGGTATTTTCTATTCACTAGAGTCCAGTGTCTTTCTCTCATATGCAGGTTGCCTCCTTTACAGATTGCCTTGAAACTCTTCCAGCCCCGTTTGACCTGCTTTACTTTAACTAAATGTGTTTTGTTCTGTCTGCTGAATGATGGGAAGTGGAGTAGAATAGCCTGGGATTCATGGACACCTGGTTGCTGGTCCTGTCTTAACCTCTCTGGAGCCTTAGATCACAGATCTGCAAAATGGGTACTAAACAGGAGCCAAGTGAACTCTAAAGTCCTTCCAGCTTTGTGATTGCACAATTTAAAAAGCACAAATTGCGATTGCATGGTTTGGACCTCCTCCACCTCTGTCTGAAGGTCCCTGTGTCTGTAATATAATTAGCTGTTTCAACAGTCCTTCACTTTATTAATGGGGTGGGTAGTTTGGGGAAAGAGGTGTCTCTTGGAGTCCTCCAGGCACAATGAGGGGGGAAGAAAGTAGGAGCTTTAGTTTTCTCTGGTGAACAGCGACCACTTACCTCACAGTGTTCACAAATGGGCGCCTGCCCCATCTCGTTGTGTCAGCTCTTTAAGATTTTTATGCTTTTGGAAGTTCATGAGCACATAGAAATGATCATAATTGGCCGGGTGCGGTGGCTCACGCTTGTAATCCCAGCACTTTGGGAGGCCAAGGAGGGTGGATCATGAGGTCAGGAGATCGAGACCACGATGAAACCCCGTCTCTACTAAAAATACAAAAAAAAAAAAAAAATTAGCCGGCGTGGTGGCGGGCGCCTGTAGTCCCAGCTACTCGGAGAGGCTGAGGCAGGAGAATGGCGTGAACCCGGGAGGCGGAGCTTGCAGTGAGCAGAGATTGCGCCACTGCACTCTACCCTGGGCGACAGACCGAGACTCCGAAAAAAGAAATGATCATAATTTTCACTGCAAGGGAAGAGGTTTTCATTTAACTTCTCCTTCATCTTCTTGGTAAATTACAACACACACTCAGAGAGACAAAGTAGATTAGTGGTTGCTTATGGCTGGCGGGGGGAGGGGGGAGGCGTTAGGAGAGGGGTAGCTAAAAGGGCTTCTGATGTTCTGTAGCTGACTATGGGGATGGTTGCACATATCTGTGAATGCATTAGAAATCATTGGCTTATAGACTTTATTTAAATATTTATTGAGACAGAGTCTCACTCTGTTGCCCAGGCTGGAGTGCAGTGGTGCCATCTGGGCTCACTGCAACTTCCGTTTCCCAAGTTCAAGTGATTCTCCTGCCTCAGCCTCCTGAGTAGCTAGAATTACAGGTGAGTACCACCATGCCTGGCTAAGTTTTTTATTTTTATTAGACACAGGGTTTCACCATGTTGGCTAGGCTGGTCTTGAACCCCTGACCTCAAGTGATCCACCCACCTCGGCCTCCCAAAGTGCTGGAATTACAGGCGTGAGCCACTGCACCCAGCCTGGACTTTAAATTGACCAATTTTGTGGTGCATAAATTGCATCTCACACAAACACACACAACATATGTTGACAAGGAAGCACCATAAAAGGACCCTGAGTCTCCCTGTGCTGATGGTAGGGACTAGAAAATAGACCATCCACACGTGGTCCTAGGTGAGGTCAGGAGAGGTTTAAGGTGGTCAGAGAGCAGGGAGAGCCCTGTGGCAGAAGAAGTGGCAGGTACAAGGACTGGGGGATGGGAGGGGCCTCATAAGGAAGGAAGGGCAGAGTCCTGGTTGGGCAGGTGCATCTCTCTTGGTTGATCTCAGGGTCTTAAGGGCAGATCACCAACCAGGTTGTCTCTTTCCAGGCTGAGATGTGCAGAGATTCCTGATAAGGAGGAGACCTGGGGCCAGGCTACCTGCTCCTAGCACAGGGTTCTTGCCTACCACCTCTCTCTCCCACCAGCACCAGAAGTGCCAGGGGTGGGGGCAGGTGTGTGTGGGCGGGGGGGGGGGGGAGGCGGGCAGGGGATCTCAAGGCTTCTAGGAAGTGGAAAGTACATCTTCCTCCAAAAATTTTAGATAGATAAATAGAGCTTTACTGATTCCAAGAGATAGTAGATAGTATAGTGAGATTATTGCAAAGAATTTTAAAAAAAATCATGATTTGGATCTTAATTTGGCAAACTCCTAGCTGTGTGACATTGGGCAGGTTAGTTATGTCTGGACTTCACTTTCTTCATCTATAAAATGGGGACAGAGATTATGCCTTCTTCATCGGGTAGTTGTGGAGTTTCAATGAGAGTATGAATTGGGAACACTTAGTAGAACACCTCGCACCTACTAAATACTCAATGTTAGGTGGTGTTGGTCTTCATCTTTATTTTATGAGAAGGATGATGAACTCACTGAACAGATGAGGAAACTGAGAGGCCAGAGTGGAAGCCAGGACTGTCACGCAGGTCTCTGACGCGCTGTCAGTTTCTGCTCTGCAGGCTATGAGCTGATTAGTACCTGGGAAAGCCAAAGTGTTCACATAGACTAAGTCAGAATAAGCTCCTCCAACTCGACTTGATCCTGGGTGCAGAAAATGCTGGAAGCCTGACACAATCACAGCCCGAAGGGAGCAAATGAAATCCTCTGAATGAAATTTGGGGTCTCATTTCACAGCACTCACCCTCTGCAAAAGGGAGATGTTTCCACAGCTGCTGATCCTGGATCCAGAGGCAGCACTCCCTTCACGAGGGACACTCGGGCACTGTAAACTCAAGCATCCCTCTGTTTTCCATTCTCCACTCAGACGTTCCTGATGAGTAACTAGAGATCAATATAAATCACATCATTGTGATCTGGGGTCTTTCCCTGCTAAAGAAAAGTAGAGTATAAGGAAATGACGGTTTGAAAACAGAAAGCAAAAGTACTCCCTACAAAAGTTATCTGGAGCTATCAGGAAAACAAGGAAGAGGCTCCTGGTGATTTGGAAGCCGGGCCAAGGTCTAGGATGCAATTGATGTCAATGGGTCCTTCGCAGGTAGAGGGACACGTGAGGTCATAGTCTGACGTCTGTTCTTAGAGGGCTCCTCCCTGGAAATGACTCGTTCTGTCTGGACTCATTTCCTCTTAAGGCTTTGTTCCAGCAAGGGTTTCTTTTGAAATAGGAGAATCCCAGGTGGCACAGGATGGGATGGGGTCTCAGTGGGAGCAGTTGCTGCAACTGCGAAAGCAGAGGAGGAGGAGGGGGAAGAGGCAGTACTTCCAGCCTCCAGGGAAAACCTCTGTGCTTGCTGCCTTATCACAGTGAATGGGTAAGCCCAGGGATCCAGTAACGAAGGAAGGAGGTAGGGGGTGGCCAGGACAATAGTTCAGTTGTTGTCCAAGGCACGCCCTCATCACCTTCGTCATTTCTCCTTTTGAGCCAGAAATCCACCCTCAGATGCACACGCAAAGCTGTCATTACCAGAAGCCTCACGTGCACCCCGGAAAGCAAAATTGGGCACTCGGCTTCAAAGGAAACGGGCTTTTTCCTTCACAATAGTTCATCGCTAAATGGTTGTCTGGCATGTTTGTTTTTTCAAATGTCCACATTTTATTTGTCCAACTGATTGTCTCTTTATCAGCAGCAGCCAGGACCACAGCTGAACTGTTTGAGTTGGTGGTTTATAAAATCAATGCTAAGTCTTTGCCAGTGTTTCTCTAACACGTTCATTTGTATTTATTCATCTCAGAAGTCAAAGAAAAAACACAACATACAAAAGACAGAGTGGTGCTTTTCTATGTCAATATGTGTTTGAGGACTTGTCTAGCTAACTGACATAAACTCGATAGCTAGACCAGATGACAAGCAAGAATATCCATCCCATAATGAGGCTTCCGGCACTGGTTTAATCAAGTAAATCCAGAAAACAAGGCTCAAAATTACTTGAGAAAGGTTTTAATTGTTTTTGCATCTTTTTTCTTTTTTTTCTTTCTCTTATTTTAAAAAAAATATTCTTAGAGGTAGAGTCTCAATACATTTCCCAGGCTGGTCTCAAACTCTTGGTCCAGCAATCTTCCTACCTCAGCCTCCCAGGTAGCTGGGACTATAGACCTGAACCACTGTGCTGTTTTCGCATCTTAAAGGCAGAGCTCTGAGGGAGCTGTGGATCCCAGTCCTGTGGGTTCATCCGCTCTAAGAAATCAATAAATCAAGGGAAACATTGAAGGGCAATTACACATATGGGCTTTGACGCCAGGCCGACCAGCTTCAATCCAGGTGTAAATGAGGGTTCAGCCTCTCAGCCTGTTTCTTATTCAATAAAATGGGAGTTGTAATTGTACCTACTGCATACAATTATTATACAGTAAGTATTAAAAACAGTGCTCAACAAACGTGAAAGAACTGGATGTTGAACATAAATGTGTAGTCCACCTCCTCAATGTGACAGATGCAGAAAGTAAAATTCACAGAATTTGTGCAAACCTCAGTTAGTTCAGTCAAGTCCAGAACCCAGACTCCTGACTCACAGTCCAGTGGATTTGAAATTTTTTAAAATTATTATTTTTTATTTTATTTATTTTTTGAGACAGTCTCGCTCTGTCACCCATGCTGGAGCGCAGTGGCGCGATCTCGGCCCACTGCAAGCTCCGCCATTCTCCTGCCTCAGCCTCCTGAGTAGCTGGGACCACAGGCGCCCGCCACCACGCCCAGTTAATTTTTTGTATTTTTAGTAGAGATGGGGGTTCCCCATGTTAGCCAGGATGGTCTCCATCTCCTGACCTCGTGATCTGCCCGCCTTGGCCTCCCAAAGTGCTAGGATTACAGGCGTGAGCCACCGCACCCGGCCTAAAATTATTTTTAATGCATCAACTCAAAGGCACCCCCCCACCTTTTTTTTTTTTTTTTTTTTTAATTAGAGTAGGAGTTGTAACAAAAACTGTGGGGCCTGGTCAGCTCAGGCCACTCATTGAAGCATCCGCAGACCCAACTGGTTTGGAACTCTTGGAGAAAGGGGCTTTGTGGCCACACTCTAGACCCAGTCACATGGCCCCTGCCCTGAGCTTCAGGCAACATTCTATCAGGGAAAATGCAAAGCATTCCACACTGATCTCATTGCATTCCGCTCAAGAGATTTGCCCAAGACCACATGATGCACCAGTTGCTAATTTTGGGACTCAGACCCCGGTCTCCTGGCTCCAGGAGAGTGTTTTTTTGTTTTTTGTTTGTTTGTTTTTTGAGACAGTCTCTGTTGCCCAAGCTGGAGTGCAGTGGCGCAATCTCGGCTCACTGCAGCCTCCACCTCCTGGGTTCAAGAGACTCTCCTGCCTCAGCCTCCCGAGTAGCTGGGACTACAGGCATGCGCCACCACGCCCAGCTAATTTGTTCTGTATTTTTAGTAGAGAGGGAGTTTCACCATGTTGGCCAGGATGGTCTTGATTTGACCTCATGATCCGCCCACCTCGGCCTCCCAAAGTGCTGGGATTACAGGCGTGAGCCACCGCGCCTGGACCCGAGTGTTCTTTCTTCGGAGTACACTCGCTTGGCCCTACATACCACCTCCCCTTTGGGAAAGGAACAGTGGGGAGGTGGGAGGAGAAGGTTCAGGAGCAAAAGGAACTCCTCTATAATGAGAGAAGGAAAATGCCTTAGCCTTAGGGTCACTTAGGTTTGCGTAGACTATTTTGAAAGGATGAAACAATTTAAATGTGAGTAGCATGCAGACCTCACTAGCTCACACACAGGCCAAATGTGGGCTTACCCTCTTACTAATGGACACTGATTTACTAAGATATAAAGAATTTTAAAAAGAGAAACGTGCACGCTTTTAGAAGGTAGTGAAACATTGCTTGTCGTACTCATCAGCTCGAAAAGCCCTGGTCAGTGAGATGATTCACTCACCTACAGAAGAGAGGAGGAAAGAAACATCTAAGAAAATTTGTAATATTAAAAAATATATATGTATTTGGAGAGAATTGAGAAGAAAAATGTTCTACACATCTCCTGGCTTCCATGACAAGAAGAAAAGTGACATTCAGTTACCTGCTGGCTCAGCAGAGGGTCTTATTTCTCTCTCTGGTCCTTCCTTCCTTCTTTTTTCTTCCTTCTTTCCATTGGTCATTTATGCATTCAACAAATACTGAGCACCTTCACTGTCAGTTCCTGTCACAGTGCCAGAGAGATGATAGATAAGAAGATAGGAGAGACCCTTGCTCTAGTGGAGTCTTCATTCTTAAATTCTAGTCATATCTCATTGAGCGTTCACTACACGCTGATCACAGAGGAAAATAAAGTTATTTCATAATGCCTCCATTTTCCACTCCAAGAGTATTCCCAATTTGACAGGCATTTTCTTCATAAATACTCACAAGTTCCCATTTTCCTCTGGAGACACCAAGGTACAACAAAGTAAAATAGAAATAAATTTATATAACTCCTGTCAGAGAGGAAGTCAGTGGCAGAAATGATCATGAAAATAACAACAACTGCAACCACAAACATGGTTTAAAAAAAAAAGAAGAAAGGACCTAAGTTCAATTCACAAATTGAACTCAAGTCATTATTTAACAAAACAAATACTAAAGGGTCCTACCTACCATCATCCTACCTCAAAACTATATCTTATCTCCAGCAAAATGTTGTCCAGTGTAAGAGTCATAAAGTTGTGTTGAACCCCCACAGATAAAACCAGCACTCTAACTTTGGAAAACTGTTTTAAAATAGCAAAATAGACCATGTTTGTTGGTTTTTCCCAGGAGAGACCTTAGCTCAGCTGTAAAACTAGGCATGAAAATGGGATTCCTCCCATGCTCCATAGTCTGGATCATGAGAAATCTTGCCTCTCGACATGCCAACAGGTCGGAGGGCAGTCATGTTCTTTGCTGTTCATAGTGCAATGTTGTAGAAGGCAAGCTGTCTAGGGAACAAAAGAAATTCAAAGAGATTCATCTGGAAATTGCTCTCAAGGGGCTATTATTTTCAAGGTTAGATGACCCCAGAAGAGCATTTTCTTTGCTGACGCAGCCCCAAGTGGCCACCTGCATTTTTGTATTTTTTCGGACTAGTTAGAGGAGGCAACAATCATCAGCAGCCCCTGCAAACGCAGAGACGGAGCGGGATAGAAATGTTTCCCATTGCTGTGTAGAGTCGGTCAGCTCTGCCACCTTCCACACAATTCACTGCTTAGCTCTTACAGCCTCTGTGGAACAGAAAAATCATCTGAGCTGGGAGGGACACAGAGGCCCACGGGCCAGCATTCCTTAGTCAATGCCAACACTACCTTTGGATGTCTGCCATGCATTATTAAGGACTCAGAAAAGTGCTGCAGTGAAGAAACCGGTTGAATTGTTTAATTCATCATTTTCTTTTAGAGATAGGGTCTCGTCTTGTCACCCAGGTTAGAGTGTAGTGGCGTCACTCTACCTCAGTGCAGCCTCTAATTCCTGAGCTCAATCCTCTTGCCTCAGCCTACCGAGTAGCTAGGACTACAGGCATGCATCACCACACCCAGTTAATTCTTTCAATTTTTCTGTAGAGACATTGTCTTGCTACTAATAAGTTTTCCAGGCTGGTCTTGGACTCCTGGGCTCAAGAAATCTTCCTTCCCCAGCCTCTCAAAGTGCTGGGATTAAAAGGCATGAGCAACTGCTCCTGGCCTAATTCACCATTTTCTAGACTTATTTGATCACAGAATTATTATTCCTTTAAAACTGGTTAACATCTATTGGATTATTTGAAATATGGTCTGGGAAAATACTGATTGCATACAAGTTTCTCACTCACACACACATGTATGCACACGTACATGCACACACACTTTATACCAGGATCTCAATAAAACATTCCTAGGTAACAAAAGCACACCATAAGTGTTAATAGAGTGAATGACTAGATTGAGAAATTAATGAGAAAATGACTCAGTGAATTTACCAGAAGGCCTTATACAGCCCACTGGAAGACTTGGCAGCAGTGAGCCAAGCCCTCTCCACCAACTCTCCCTCTCCCGTGTGGAATATTCAGGAAGGGATCCTGGGAAACACGGGGCCCACAGTGCTGTGGTTGCCTCTAAACCTGGCTAGCATAAAAGGGTGCACTACAGGTGCTTGGACATGGGGCAGGCAGAGAAAGTTTCAGACTCTGGGGTTTCCGGTAGGATCACGTCACCTTAGACTTAGGAATAGAGGGCTAAGCACGCCTGTCAAGTTGTCATCTGGTTGGATCCCATTCCCTAATAAAAATGGGCGTCTGATGTTTATGTAGTATATACATAAAAAAAGGTATGCTTCAGGTCCACAATCCCTTATCCAAAACCCTGGAGGCAGGTGTATTACAGATTTCAGAATGTTTCAGATTGTTCCAAAGATAATGTGGTACATATACCATATATTGTGTAATTCCACGCATGGGGCTTGGGGCACTGTCTCATATTCACACATTAACCTTTTTGCAATGAAACAGGAACATTCACAGCAAGTGAGATAAATAAAACTTACACATTGTTTCAAGCCAGTTCCAGTCAGATGATGCTGCCACAATGGTGTCAAGTATATAAAATACTGTTGGTTTTCATAGCTCTCTGGATTTTGGGGGTTGTAGGTGAGAGTGTGGGTCCTTAATATAGCTCTCATAGGAAGGATACTTGCGACAAAGAGAAAAGGGTGATGGCAAGTCCGTACAATAAATCTAAGAACTTCTTATAAAGAGAAGGAAGCACTGCCAGTGCCTCGCATGCTCTTATTTGTAAACAAAAGACTTCCCAATGCTTTATTTAGGGTCAGTGCACTGTGGGCCTTGCTTTAATGTTATCCGCTTCAGTTTGGAATCCACTATAAGGGGAATCTATTTTTGCCCTTGAAGGACTCATGAGTACTTTAAGCTGCCTTAACCATAATGAGAAGTGGCTCAAGAAAGAGGGGGTTTCCAAGACAAAAGGATGAAGAACAAAGACCTAATGAGTCACTCATTGATACATTTCTAAACTCACCAAGATGCCTACATTTTGGGTGAATTTCAGTTCAATCACATAGTTTTATTATTTATTTATTTATTTATTTATTTTTTGGAGACGGAGTCTCACTCTGTCACCCAGGCTGCAGTGTGGTGGCGTGATCTCGGCTCACTGCAAGCTCCCCCTCCCCGGTTCACACCATTCTCCTGCCTCAGTCTCCTGAGTAGCTGGGACTACAGGCACCCGCCACCACACCTGGCTAATTTTTTTTTTTTTTTTTAGTAGAGATGGGCTTTCATCGTGTTAGCCAGTATGGTCTCAATCTCCCGACCTCGCGATCTGCCCACCTCGGCCTCCCAAAGTGCTGGGATTACAAGCGTGAGCCACCGCACCCAGCCTCAATCACACAGTTTTTAATGAGCTCAGTGACAATGACACAATGACTTGTTTCTCTCCCTGTGTGCACTTTAATGAACTCAAATATCATTCTTTTTTTATTTCTGCCTTTATGGCCTTAGGATTTAACCTAGAAAGAAAAGTTAAATGCAGATGTCTTACCTACTGTAGGCAATTTTCAAGGAGCCTGCAAGTTTCTAACAAAATTCTCACAACACAATCCATCATTATTTGCCTTAATAAAGTACATACGTTCCACAACATGAAGTACTTAGCCGCAATGCTAATGAAACAATGACAGGTGGTCCAACTTCAAAAATGGTTGGTATACTATTGGGATATAATACTGGAGGATTCTGCCTATAAAACAGCTGAGCTTTATTCATTAGAGTTCAAGCAAGTTGAAACACCAACATTGTATCTTCTCTGCATCAGGCCATAGGACCATGGACAAATAGATGTAGAGATTTCACAAAATCAAAGTGCAAAAAGAACGTGGTTGATGCTTTCTTTTTCTTTCCTTTTTTTTTTTTTTTTTTTTGAGATTAGTCTAGCTGTGTTGCCCAGGCTGGAGTGCAGTGGTGCAATGTCAGCTCACTGCAACCTCTGCCTCCTGGGTACAAGCGATTCTTGTGCCTCAGCCTTCCAAGTAGCTGGGACTACAGGTGCCCACCACCACCACGCCCGGCTAAATTTTGGGTGGTTTTCTTTTTTTTTTTTTTTTTTAGTAGAGATAGGATTTCACCTTATTGGCCAGACTGGTCTCGAACTCCTGACCTTGTGATCCGCCCACCTTGGCCTCCCAAAGTGCTGAGATTACAGGTGTGAGTCACTGCACCTGGCCATGGTTGATGCTTTCACTTCAAGCCACACTGCATCAAACTTGTCAGACCCATCATATTCACTTCTGTTTGCAAAGGTCTGCAGACATAACAGTTTATCAATGCCTGAATCATTCATTCCTGGATTTAAGGCCCCTCACTGTCAGTTTGTGGTAATTCACCCCAAAGTCCCCAGATAATAAGCCAATTATATTTTGTCACTGGACATCTAGTCTCACCAGGCCACCAAGGCTTAATTAATAACCTCAAGAAGGGAATTTCCTAAACCTCATACCCCGCTGGGGATTTAGGACAATAAGTTTCTCTCCATTAATCTTTAACTCCTGAAAATGCTGAGGTTGCCAATAATGGTCGAGTGTGTTTCCCTCCAAATGTTGAGTGGCAAGAAGCTGCAGCAGCCATGGTTGCTACAGGAGGTAAAGGCTGCCTGTATCCCGCTCCCAGGTGGCATTTGGTCCTAGCAGCTGGGAGGTGACAACAAGGGCAATCCAAGGGCAGAGCAAAGGAATGGGGAGAAGCCCCCAACAGCTAGAGTTTACTCTGCACCCACGGGGAGGGAAAACCAAAGCCGGACAACTCAGTGGCCAGAGGCCCCGTGCTTCACACCAAGCTCTCTGAGAAGCCAGAGACTCCTACTCTCAGGGGATGGTGACCCAATGCGAATCTGCACAGGACATAGAGTGTGTTGGTGGGGGTGGGGGAAGAATGTCCCAAGAGGAGGCAGCCTCTCAGGGTGCCATTCTGTAGGCAACTTCCATGAAGCCTCAGAACAGTGCCTGGCACCCAGTTAAGTGCTTAATAAATCAAAGTATTCTCCTGTCTCCTGGCCTGCCCTCTCTAGGCACAAGATTGTCCACTTTGTTCTCAGTTGGGTCTCTGTAGTTCAAACACATCTACTTGTTATGTTTTCATAGAAATCCTTAAGTCAGAACTTTGTAGTGAAATAACTAGTTAAAAAGTGATTGAAAAGGGCCAGGCATGGTGGCTCACACCTGTAATCCCTGCACTTTGGGAAGAAAAGGCCAGTGGATCACCTGAGGTTGGGAGTTTGAGACCAGCCTGACCAACATGGAGAAACCCCATCTCTACTAAAAATACAAAATTAGCTGGGCTTGGTGGAACATGCCTATAATCCCAGCTACTCGGGAGGCTGAGGCAGGAGAATCACTTAAACCTGGGAGGTAGAGGTTACGGTGAACCGAGATCAAGCCATTGCACTCCAGCCTGGGCAACAAGAGTGAAACTCCGTCTCAAAAAAATAAAAGTGATTGATAAAAGAAAAAGATTGAATTCCTATCTATCTAGCATTCTCAAAATAGCCAAATTATAGAGCTGGAGAACAGGTTAATCGTTACCAGGGGTTAGATATGGAGGAGGGAGTAAGGAGGTGGGAGATTTTTGCAATGATGGAACAGTTCTGTATCTTAATTACGGTGATGGTTACAAGACTCTACCACCAGTTCAGTGTGATAAAGCTGCACAGAACCCCCCTGCCGCCCGCCACACACACACACAAATGAGTGCATGGAAAGCCGGTGAAATCCAAGGAAACTGTAAGAGTATACCAATGTCAATTTCTGGGTTTTAATATTGTATCTACTTCTATAAGATGTTACCTGGGGAAAACTGAATGAAGATGAAGGATACACCGGACTTCCTTGTACATTGTTCTGCAATTTCCTGTGAATCTATAATTATCTTATAAAAAGGCTGAATCCATGTGAATGAATTATGTATGCAATTTGCTAAACAGTTATGGTAAGCATAGATAGATATAAGAAAAACTGCGAATAATATGCACTGTTTGGCTCTGATGTTAACTTTTCACACATCCCTCACTAAGCGATTGGGATAAACCTTATGCAGAGCCATCACTTTGAGAAACTCCAGGGTCGTCATGCATATTGTAGTCTCTATGAAGTGCACCTTCAGGAGCTGTGCCATATACAACCTGTACAATAATACACAGCAATCCTGCCTTTAGGCAACTGCTGCTAAGTGATGCATCTCCATTGCTGGGGGTTCTTTCCATTCATCATCCTGGCTTCATGATCTATTTCTGTTCCTCAAACTGCTCCACCTTTGAAGCCAATCTAGATTGGAGTAATCACAGTTTTGCAGCAGCATTGATATTTTTGTTACACGGAATTCTCGGTTTCTTGGTCTATAATTGCTCAGATTTCAAACATAAAACAGACTTTTTATTCATGTATCTAATAACCCTTTATTGAGACCTTACTGTGGGCTATAAAGATTGATTTCTGTATTGTTGTTACTGTAACCATGATGAACCATAGTTCACATGTACACTTGTACAACGCTGTAGTTTGAGGCATTTCACGCTCTTCTACCAGCTCATCTGTGACGTGCTTTCTCTTTAGAGAAAAAGCTTGTATCTGTAGCTCTGGTATATATCTAGTTCTCGAATTTGTTGGCTGAAAGAGAACCTTCCAGCTTGAAATCCACCTGAAACAAGACTCCCTGCTATGCAGCAATTGATTCTGTTTCTTTACAAGTTCAACCATCCAGCTTGGCTGGTGCTAGACTTTCATTGTTTAACCATTTCAACCTGTTGATGTGCGGGCCATTCATGATTGTGTGGTTCACAGCAGGGCTGGTCCCAGGACAAGCCCAGTGGTGACTCAGTTAAAGGGGATAGATACGGAAACATGAACAATGCATGGGGTGAGGTGGTGGCGGCAGGGGCAATGCAGGGGAGAGGGCTGGACAGGTGAGGCAGGCCAGAACCGGTGACTCATGGGCTCCCCTTTGTCAGGAGGGCTGGAGCAGATAGAGCCCGCCCACAGCCGGGGAACCCACACCCAGCACACGTTCTCTCCTGATCTGCTACTCCCGCCCCAGTTTCCTGTCAGACATAGGAACAAGGGATGCACAAAGGCTGCTTCCTGAGCAGCGAGTTGGGACAAAGCCAACAGGTGATCTCAGGGCTTGGCACTTTCCCCATGCCTGAAAGGAGATCAACCATGAAAGTTACAATACAGGTTTAGAGAATTAATAAAAAGGTGTGGGATGGGGTGAGTTTCAAGCTCCAGGATCCAAGTGTTTACTTTCCTAGAGCAACTTCTGTCTCAGCACCCCCCAACCTACCCACACACACACCCCAACACATCTGGAGTTTTCTGTCCACTTGCCAGTCACCAAATCCCCTCTCCACCACCACCAGCAGCCCTAATCCTTGATTAGTTCGAGTCAGTAAAAAGGCAATATGGCAGAGGGGCTAAAAGTTTCACCTTTTCCCAGCTCTAATTAGAGAAGAAAAAAGAAAGGAGCTGGCTAAAACATAAGACTTTGTCTAGACGCCACTAACCTGGCCTTGCAGCTAAAGAAAAGACTATATTTTTAAGAGGAGGAGGAGGAGGAAGAGGACATGATGTGGGGGAGGAGGGAGAGGAGGGAGGAGGAGAAGGTCCTTTCATCCTTACTTAACCGTAAGACAAATTTCAATCTAGCTGCATCACTTAGTAGCTGTGTGACCTTCGACAAGTTTCTTTACCCCTCTGTGCCTCACTTTCCTCATTTGTAAAATGGAGATGATGGTGATAATGATGATGATGCAGTGATGATAGTTGTGATGATGATGATGGTGGTGGTGATGATGGTGACGGTGATGACGATGGTGTGGTGATGATGATGATACTACAAACCTCATAGGATTTTAGGGGAGGCTTGAAAGTGTTGATATGTGTGAAACCACAGAGATATGCCTAGCACAGAGGAATGCTCAGTGCACTGAGGCCATTCTTTAAAACTCTGGCTGGAAACCCCTTCACACTCCCCAGTTCCCACAGAGACTCCATCTTCTCCCTCTGCTTCTTCCTGTCTCCCTGCCTTGTGTTCTTTCAGAGTCCCTCATGACTGTGTCTTTTCCCCATCCCCTGTCTCCCAAAAGGCAGCTGGGTTTCAATATTAAAATCAGTGCTTTGGAGTCTGAGAAAGGTGAATTCATATACTTGCTCCACCCTATCCTAGCTTGGGCAGGTGTCTGGCTGTCCTCACCTGGAACCTGTGGCCTCCATCCTGCCTCCCAGACCTAGTCACAGCCATGAGGATGCAGCCAGGAAAGGGAAAGAATGCCCACCCTGAACAGGAGCTCAACAAATGGAGCCATTCTGCTTCCATGGCACCTGATGCCTAATTCTGCAGTTGCTCCCGGTTTCCCTCTCTTTTCTTCCACCCTCCGTACCATATTGTGCTAGTAACATGAACCACCATGTACTGGGCATTTGTGCCTTCTCAGCACTGTGTAAAGAATTTTGCTCCTGTAATCCTCACAACTACTGGATTTAGGTTCTGCCCTCTGCTCCCAGATATCTGTCTACATTTCCCAAGGGTACCACTCAAATAACAGCGCATTGCTGTGAAGATCAAAGCAATAGGCTCACAGTGGGAAAAGAAGAGGAAGACATGAAGGGGCACCTAATGGGGTGACCAGCCCTCCAGGCTTCCCAAGGCTGACGACCAACCGGGACGGATGGTCACTCTAATCCAGTCATCCACAGTGTCCAGGATGCCCGAAAATATCTTTTGCTGCTATAACAATGGCTCAGAAACCCGCCTGACGATTTTGGAAGATACTTAACTTCTCTGAGCCTCAATTTCATCATCTAAAACAGGGGTAGCAATGGCTACCTCTTCACAGGGCAGTTGGAGAGATAAAAACGGATGAAGTGCATCCAGCATCCTTGCAGCATTGGTCTCATGGTGAGCCCTCCTCCACAGGTGTTAGCATCTAACCCTGGAAATCACACCTGGGCTTATCCACCTGCCAGCCACTACCCCTGGCCACTTCCTTATTCTCTCCAAATCTCACCTACCTAAACTTAATCAGTTCAAGCCAGGCACAGTAGCTCACACCTGTAATCCCAGCAATTTGGGAGGCTGAGGTAGGAAGATCCCTTGAGACCAGTTTAAGATCAGCCTGTTCAACACAGCGAGACTCCATCTCTACAAAATATTCTTTTTAAAAATTGGCTCAGTGGGGAGATTAAGTTATAGACAACTTGTGAAGAAAAGAGGAAGAAAAAAGAGAAGGAAGAAGAAAAGGAGGCAGACAGAGAGAAGAAGGAGGCAGAGAGAGAGAGAGAGAGAGAGTGTTAGCTGAAAAGAAGACTTCACCTAGACTCCACTGACCAGGCCTCAGTTTTTAGAAAAAGGAAGAAGACAAACCTCACAGATGCGGACTGGCTGGAAAACCCCAGTCCCTCAGTTCTTAACCACCAGACAGGGAAGTCTTGGCCAAACAATGGTGAACAGATTCTTTGAGGGACAGACAAGAGACAGAGGGGGACAGAGGGCCCCAGCTCCAGCCTGATGCTTGGGTCTGAAATGTCCAATCCACCAGCACACCTGACACTGCTTGGCAGGAAGAGGACAGAAACCCTGGCAATCTGGAAGGAGGCACAGCCTGGTCACAGAATCAGAAACGTGGGAGCAAAAGCCACGGCCTTTGGTTCAGAAATGCCAAACATCTAGGCACCTCCGGCAAGTCCCTGGCCCAGTTCCATGTTATTGTGACCTCTGGGTCCTGGCTGAGTGCAGGGCAAACTCCACTAACTGCTCGGTGGCAGCGGGTCCCTTGCTCCTGGCACTGGGGTCCTGTCTCCTTTTGCCGCTTCCAACTGGGCTATCTGGCAGGGATCAATCAGGCCCCACGTAGAAGACACAATCTGGCAGGGGTCTCCAAGCTCTTTATGTGAAGGTCGGTGGCTTGGATGTTACTATTTTTTGACATGGATTAAATGCCAATGGCATGCTAAGCCCATGGAGAAATCAGAGGTAGACAGTCGGCAGGCAGGCACTCTGGGGAGATACACAGATGCGTGGCATTCCAGAGCTCTGAGGAAAGATGCCCCTCGAAGCTAGGGAGCAGCTTTTGTCCATGCTGCCACCTTTAGGGTCGTTCTCAGAAATTCCCAATTCTACGCTCAGTGACAGGATCATCAGAGCCTAACAGCTTCTTGGCCACGGTCCTGCACAGCCATTGCCAGCCACCCCCAAGGTGGCAGGCTGTGCCGTGATGGCCCTTCGTTCCCTGCACCCCAGGTGCTCAGTCATGACAGGCCAGCTGGAGGCAGGAGCAGCCCCACCGTGTTCTTCACAGCCACCCTAGCTTGGATCAGCCGGTCCCTCTCCCGGGGCGAAGGCGGCGAAGGATTTACATGAACCCAGAAGGAAAAGCCACTACTTTTGGAAGGGGCCAGGGAAGTGCAGCAGGAGGGGTCAGCAGAGCAAGAGGGGACAGGGACCCACCATGAGGGATGAAACTGAAGACTTCTGTTGCCTCCAATTGATCGCCCCACTCACCCTCGGCACCTGTCCCAGCCTGTGCTCGCCTCCCGCTGCTGCAGGTGTGGAGGCTCAGGACACGCGGGATGGGGGCAGCCCCTGAGCTCCCCTGCTGTGGAGGGACAGCTCTGACAGGAGTTAGGTTCCTACACTGATTTGGGACAATTACTCTTTCTCTGGGCTTCAGTTTCCTCATTTGCAACATAAAAAGCTTGGGTTTGATGGGTTTTTGAAAGTCCTTTGAGCTCTCTGATTCAGCAATGTGAGTGGAGTCTAGCCAGGCATGGCCCCATCTCTGTGGAGGGATGGAGATGGAAAATCAAGACGTGGTGGCAGGGCTGTCTGTGGGATTATCCTGGGAGCAATGCTCTTCCCCATCTCACAACTCACCTGCACGGCCCTGCCAGATGCCCTGGGTCTGCACCAAACATTCTCTGCCCTCACAGCTTACATCCTGGCTCACCTTGCAAATGACTCATGACAGCTGGGGACATGGTGCCCCAGAGCACGCCCACAAGTCAGTGCCCATCCGCCCCTTCTCCAGGTGCCACTGCTGGTAGCTGTGGAGTTGTCAGCTGTTCCTAAGCCAGGGGCGCTCCTTGAGTTACAAAACCGAGAGGACATGGAAATTGAAATAGGAGAAGCAGCCAGTGGGGGCCAAAGGGCCCCTGGGACAGCTATGGAAAGACAACCCTGCCAGAGTGAACACATTATTTATCGGCTCTCTTGGGAAGACATATATGGTTATAAACAGAACCTCTTCCTGTCACAAGACACGCCTGCCAGCGTTTTCATGGATCACCAAAGCACCCCCGAGCTTCGCGCTGGGGGATGATTGCCAGGCATGGGAAACACCTAACAGTTGCATGTCAGCACTGAAGGAAGCAGGGTTCAGACAAAAGGTGTTCCATTTCACAGCAGGGAGGAAGGAGCCCCTTGGAAGAAAAAAGTCTTTCTTGGGGCCACCCAGCAAGCCAAGCCAGAGCTTCTCAGCAATCAGGTGTGCATTTCTGGAACCCAAACCACCCATTCTCAACCCAGGGAAGGGATTAGAGGACTAGGGATATTTTGAGACCCAAAGAAAATTTACCCCCTACAAGAGCCCAAAGTGTTCCCAGCATTCTGCAAACCAGCATCTGGACGGCGAGGACATGAGGGCGGCACTGAGTGGGGGAGAAGGAAGGCTGGCCAGTTAGGAATGATGTCACGTGGCCACAGCTTAAAAAAAAAAAAAACCGCACTCTGCTGTTGAGAGCTGCGGCATAAATGCCACGGCAGTTGCTGGGCATTTATGCCCCAGCTCGTAACTGCGGAGTGGGAGTGGATCTCTCCAGCTTGGATCGAGTGGCCACTTTCCTGGAAACCAGGCTCCTGGTTGCTAGGGCCGATAAGACAGGGAAAATGCTACACTCGGTGTTCATGGGAAAACATTTTGATATTGAAGAAGAGCTGAGACGTGTTAACAGTTGAGTAAAAACAGAGCAGCCCTGGCTCGGGCTGCAGCTACCCGCCCAGCGGGCACTCAGATTACCCACGTGGTGTGCTGCAGGCAGTGAGTCAGACGGTCCATGCTCCTGAGACTGAGGGATGACAATCCCAAAAGTACACACCACCAAATGTGGCTCCTCCAAGTAGGCCCAAGGACCTGGCCTCTACTCCAGATGGCTGTGGGCCCCTGCAGGCCTCTCACTGCAGCCAGCCACCCCGGCACACACAGTGACTGTGGACACTGACAGGCGGTGTCATAAGGCTGTAGACGAAGAAAGAGACTGTGCAGGCAGATGGGGGATGCTGTGTGGCAGGGCACAGGAAGCCCCTAATGGGGACAGATTCTCCACTGGCAGGTGTGGCCAGAGGGGCACTGGCCTTGGAGCCTCTGTTTGTAGCTCTGTGCTGGGGCTTGGGGCACAGGGCAGCCCTCAAAGGGAAATGGTTTTAGTGGTTCAGGAAATAAAACCCTTTGGCTGAGACCCAGGGCTGGCCTGACGCACGCTGCTTTCTGCCCTACAGCAAACAGCGTGGTAACAAGGTGCCTTTAGGTTTCCATTTTAATCCACTAAGCAGATGCCTTGCCTGAGATTTACAAAGTTTAGACCCCACATTGGAAGATCCAGATGTCCCTCATTTTCTGCCTCCCACAAGACAGCTACGAATCTTCCCATACATAACTAATAACCTCAGTTTTTCCCCGCTATTTCCTGCAGGTCTCCACGGTCTCTCAGGAAAAGCGTGAGAACACTGGGCTCAGGATGGCTGGACCCAGCAGGGCCTGAGGGTGGGGCTTAGGGCCACAGTGCTGCCCTTGACCAGTGGTGCTGGGAGCCGGGAGGCCCAGTTCTGTTTTATGCGCCCAGCTGGGTATCACTGCCCCAATCAGGGAAGCAGAAATCAGTGAGTCCCAACTACTTCTCTGTGATGCTTCTCTCACCAGATACTCCTGAGAGATTGGATCAATGAGTCCCAGCTGCTTCTCTGTGATGCTCCTCTCACCACAGATACCCCTGAGAGATTGGATTGTTTTCCAGAGGGGAGTGGGAATAATGGACAGAGGAGAAAGAAGAGAAAGGGAAAAGAGAGAAGGAGAAAGGTCTGAAGCCAGCAACCCAGCGGGGTAAGGCAGAAAGTGGGAGCATAGAAGGCAAGACAGACAGGGCCCCCCACCCAGCAGGAGATGACCTGGCATGCTTAGAGTAGAATGCAAAACACAGTGACAGGTAAATCTAAGTTTAAAAGGAATTTTGTGAAAGAAAACGGAGGCCGGGTGTGGTGGCTCATGCCTGTAATCTCAGTTCCTTGGGAAGCCGAGGCAGGTGGATTGCTTGAGCTCAGGAGTTTGAGACCAGCCTGGGCAACACGGTGAAACCCTGTCTCTACAAAAAACACAAAAATTAGCCAGGCATGGTGGCACGTGCCTATAATCCCAGCTACTCGGGAGGCTGAGGTGGGAGGATCAACTGAGCCTAGGAGGTCAAGGATACAGTGAGCTGAGATTGAGCCACTGTACTCCAGCCTGGGTGACACAGCCAGACCCAGTCATGCCAGTAATCCCAGCACTTTGGGAGGCCAAGGCGGGCGGATCACGAGGCCAGGAGATGGAGACCAACCTGGCTAACAGGGTGAAACCCCATCTCTACTAAAAATACAAAAAATTAGCCAGGCGTGGTGGCTGGCGCCTGTAGTCCCAGCTACTCGGGCGGCTGAGGCAGGAGAATCACTTGAACCTGGGAAGCGGAGGGTGCAGTGAGCCGAGATCGCGCCACTGCACTCCAGCCTGGGCAACAGAGCGAGACTCCAAAAACACAGAAAGAAAGAAAGGAAGGAAGAAAGGGACGGAGGGAGGGACTGCCTGAGAGTAGAGACCGGGAGAAAGGTCAGGATCAAAAACTACTTATCGAGTACTATGTTCATTATGTGGGTGACAAAATAATCTGTATACTAAACCCCTGTGACATGCAATTTACCCATGTAACAAACCTGCATATGTACTCCCTGAACCTAAAACACAAATTAGAAAGAAAGAAGAAAAAAAAGACCAGGCACCATGTCTCACGCCTGTAATCCCAGCACTTTGGGAGGCAGGCAGATCACTTGAGGTCAGGAGTTCGAGACCAGCCTGGACAATGTGGTGAACCCTCATCTCAACTTAAAAAAAATACAAAAATTAGATGGGCGCGGTAGCACACACCTGTAGTCCCAGCTACTCAGGTGGTTGAGGCACGAGAACCACCTGAACCCAGGAGGCAGAAGTTTCAGTGAGCCAAGATAGTGCCATTTCACTCCAGCCTGGGTGACAAAGTGACGCTGGAAAAGACTGAAAAGTTGAAGTGGGGGGAAATTAATCAGTTAGAAACAAGGCTATACCCCAAGAAGGAGCTGAAATTTGAAGTTTAGAGAATAAGACAAACTACATATATGTGTAATATATATAAAGAAAAAACAAGAAGCAAACATCTAATTAGAGCAACAATTTTCATTCCAAAAAGGTAGCAGAAATAAGCATTTAGCAAATTTAAAGTATTCTGACTAGCAGAATGACAATGACAAAAAAAAAAGCAATATTTATAAAATTGAGCAGTAGCCTTCAAACATTTTTGTCAGGGGAAAAAAATTCAAATGGTACTAGTGTATTAATACTGCTTTGTTTATAAATTTCATATGATTGCCTCTATGTAACTTTTAGAAACATTAGGAAATATAAAAACAAAAATTTAAAGAAAATATTTTAATAATTTAAAATATTTTATTTATCAACCATATAAAAAGCTTTATGAGGCTGGGCGCAGTGACTCACACCTGTAATCCCAGCACTTTGGGAGGCCAAGGCGGGCGGATCACGAGGTCAGGGGATCGAGACCATCCTGGCTAACACGGTAAAACCCCATCTCTACTAAAAATACCAAAATAAGCCAGGTGTGGTGGTGGGCACCTGTAGTCCCAGCTACTCAGGAAGTTGAGGCAAGAGAATGGCATGAACCCGGGAGGCAGAGCTTGCAGTGAGCCGAGATTGTGCCACTGCACTCCAGCCTGAGCCACAGACAGAGACTCTGTCTCAAAAAAAAAAAAAGCTTTATATGTAATATTAATATTCTATGAGAGTAATATGATTGAATAATTTTAGTTATTTTTTCAAATCTTGGCTTAGCATGTGATTTGAAGGTCATATTTTGATATTTGATTTTAATGACTGTCATAAGTAAAAAATGTGCCTCACAAACTTAAGTAGGTCCAAATGAGGATCTTGGTACATTGGTACGTATGTTTTAAACCTATCCACCATATTAAGCAAAACGTGTATTGAAATTTGACTGTTAAGTATCAGTCTTCACTAATGTTGATTGGCTATTATTAAAAATTAATCAGAAGTTGTTGTACTTTATACTTTTAACAAATGTCTTTAAAACTCACTGAAATTTTTTATTTGACAAATTGGGGGCAGAATAGAAAATTCTTTTTCCATATTTTTAAAGAATGCAGGTACGAGGTCTATGTTTAATAAATATCATTTCCAGCTGAAAGGAAGGACGAGAAGGAAGGAGGGAGGAAGGGAGGGAGGAAGGGAAGTAGGGAGAGAGGAAGGGAGGGAGTGAAGGACACTGCAAGATTTAGAAATAGTCTCAAAGACCTGTTTTCAACATGCTCTCACTGCAACATAACTTTCTTTTGAAAATCAATTATTCTTTCACTCATTATTAAAATGTCATCTTTATTTAGCAGAGACATATTAAGTTGTTCTTAATTTTCAAGATTATTTTCTACATAGCTTATAACTGACAGCTGCTCATCAGAACAGGTCAGAAATTTTGGAATTGCCGTCAAATCTGCATCTTCAGATCTGACAAATCGCCTGAGAGCTTTGCCTTGAATAAACCTCTACTTGAAATATATGTTTCGTATCTACTTCCAATTTCATAAAAAGTGTAAAGATTCTACGTAGAAGTCAGTTATATGCTATGCTACATATGTATATGTGTGTGTGTATATACGCATATGTGTGTATATACACACACACACTTATTTAGCCACACCATGACCTCCTTGTAGCACATGAGCTACATATGACAAGCCATTGGCAGTGAACATAAGTGAGCATGTCGTTATCTGTCAGTCTCTCAAATTGTCAAATGCCCTCTCTCCTCGCAGGGCCGTATATAGGAATGATCAGCTGACAGACAGATCAAGTGAAACTACCAGTGTTAATCTACATATTTTAAATTAATCAGCGAAGCACAGTGGCTCATGCTTGCAATCCCAACACTTTTGGAGGCCAAGGCGGGTGGCTCACTTGAGCCCAGGAGTTCAAATCCAACCCGATCAACACGGTGAGACATTGTCTCTATAAAAAATACAAAAATTACCTGGGCATGGTGTCACACACCTGTAGTCCCAGCTACTCAGAAGGCTGAGGTGAGAGGATTGCTTGAGCCTGGGAGGTCAAGGCTGCAGTGAGTCACAAACACACCACTGCACTCCAGCCTGGGCGACAGAGCAAGACCCTGTCTCAAAAATAAATAAATAAATAAGGAAAAGAAAGAAAAGATTCAATTAAATCAATCAAGTTCAATTTGTTTCATAATTTTAGTTTAGAATACATTGAAATCAAAATTCCAGCTCTCCTGGAAACCCCTGCAGAGGGGCCAGGATCCAGTAAAGAACATAAATGTCTGCTGTGGGAGCCTGTGTTCAATCCCACCTGGATCATTTATTGCTATGTGGCCCTGAGTAAGTCCTCTAAGCACTCCATGCCTTGGTTTGCCCATCTACAAAGGGAGATAATAAAAATTATTATCCTATGCAGGAGGTGGGTATGACAATTAAATGAACAAACCCACGTAAAGCTCTTAGATTTTTTTTTTAAACAAAGTCTCACCCTGTCACCCAGGCTGGAGTGCAGACGCATGATCTCGGCTCACTGCAACCTCTGCCTCCTGGGTTCAAGCAATTCTTCTTCCTCAACCTTCTAAGTAGATGGGATTACAAGCGCGTGCCACCAGGCCTGGCTAATTTTTATATTTTTAGTAGAGACGGGGTTTGACCATGTTGGCCAGGCTGGTCTCAAACTCCTGACCTTGTGATCTGCCCCCCTCGACCTCCCAAAGTGCTAGGATTACAGGCGTGAGCCACGGCTCCCTGCCAGCTCTTAAGATTTTTTAGCTTACAGTGGAGATTCAAAAAACATTAGCTGTTATGATTATCACATTAAATAATTTTGTCCTTCTATAAACTAGAAGTACCTGGTGGCTAAGAAACCAGTTAGAGGACTGTTTCTGTTATCCAAACAAAAGAGGATTGCGGCCAAAGCCAAGGACGTGGCAGCGGGGTTGGACAGGAGAAGGATCTGAGAAACACTTGAGACGCTGAGTCAGTAGACTTTTAAACTGTTATAATATCAAGAGAAGGAAAAAAGCTGTCAAGTGTGACTTCGAAGTTTCTAGTGCGTGTGATTAAGGAGTATTAGCTAAGAAAAGGAAATAAGGAAAGGTCTAAATCTGGTGGAAAAGAATAACTTATTGAATGCTTACTATGTGCCAGGAAATATTCCAATCGTTTTTCATCCATGAAGTCATTTAATCTGCGTAACAACCATGTGAGATAGATGCTATCTCCGTTTTATAGATGACAAAATTAAGCCATAAAAGGTCTGTAACTTTTCCAAGGCTATACAGCTGGGCTTCTAACCCAAGGTATCCAACCCAGAGTCCATGACCTCCACTGCCCCACACGTAGACTTTCTTAGAGATAATGAGTTTAGTTTGAGGGACATGGAAGAGGCTATGTGGAGGAGTGGGTTGAATGTAACTGAAACTCGTGAGACATGGAGATAGCAACCAAGCTTGAGATGCCAGATGCACCAGCATAGAGGTAGGATTGCAGCCACAGAAGGACACATGGGAAGGAAGAGAGATTGTGCACATGAGAAGAGGCCTGGGAGACATCCTTGGGGACATGGATGCTCCCAACCTGCCCACAAGGGTGTAAGTGTTAGCTGCTTTTCATTGTGGATGTTTGCCTATCATAATAGCTTTATGCAGGGGGGTCTTGGGCTGCTCTGCATCTGAATCCCTTTGCCATATCGGGAAATCTGCCTCGGTCTTGGTGGGACCCACACCTTCCACTACAGTAGTCAGAGAGCCAGACATTTGCTGTTCCTCAGCCCTGGAGGCCAAGCCTGAACAAACAACATGTATCTGGCCAATCTAACAGGACACTGAGTCCTCAGCAAGTGACACAGAAGCAAAGAATGGTGCCACATGTGTTCCACCTATGGCAATGCCTGCACTGTCCTGGGGTGGCAAGGGTGGCCAAGGGCTCGTTTTCTGGCAGCAGGGTCCCCCTAACCTGAGGCACGACCTTGACTCCGATCTCTCTTGGCTTCCCGTCTTTTTCCTACAGTTGTTCTCTAGTCTTTCTGTCTGTTCTGTGAACTTCTTGGCTTAGTCCCCTAAATGCCTTTCTCTAGAGCGGTTTCTCTTGTTTAACTTGCTCTCTCACTGGTCCAGTACCAATGCACCATTCCTTAGATAATTCTATTTTCCTTGCACTCCTTTCTCTCCTTTGTAATAGATTATAGAAGTGGTTGTATATTTTCACCTAAAAACATCCCTAAGAAACAGTCACCTCTGAGATTTAATTGTAGGACTAAATACATCCATAAAGAATGATTACCCTTAATCAGAACAGTTATCCAAATGTACAAATGGAATAAGTATGAGTTCTTCCACCACACCTGGAACGTAACAAATGTCTTATTTCACTTTCTTAATTAAATTCAATCCCAGCACTACTTGCCAAGGTTGGTTACAAGGGCTAATATCAGGCCGGGCGTGGTGGCTCACGCCTGTAATCCCAGCACTTTGGGAGGCCAAGGCAGGTGGATCGCTTGAGGTCAGGAGTTCGAGATGAGCCTAACCAACATGGTGAAACCTCGTCTCTACTAAAAATACAAAAATTAGCCAGGGATGGCGGTGGGCGCCTGTTGTCCCAGCTACTCAGGAGGCTGAGGCAGGAGAATCACTTTAATCCAGGAGGCAGAGGTTGCAGTGAGCCGTGATCGTGCCACTGCACTCCAGCCTGGGTGACAGAGACCCTGTCTCAAAAAAAAAAAAAAATGGCTAATATTAGACAATATTCATGATCTACCATCCTGGAACATGTAGGACTCCCAGGGCTTACTCACATCAGAGAAATAGAGGAAGGTTCTGAATGGTCTTCAGCTCTGAATAGTCACTATTTCTTTGCTGCCCAAAGCCACTGCCAAGAGCAAGTTCTCCCTTCTTGCGTGCCCTGCCACCCTGGCAGCCCCTCACAGCTGTCCTCCCACCAACCACAGGTTCAGCCATGTAGCCCTGCCAGCATCCCCAAGGCCACAGGACCCAGCAGCCAACCTCACTGTCCTGTCCACACCGGGTCCTTGGAAGTGCTGGCCAAGGGGTGCCCTCGTCCAGCAACCTGTGGGTCACAGAGGTCCTCGTGCACAGATGGCATCTCCAGCCTCCTCACCCTCAGGATGGCCTTCCACACACACAGCCAACACCTGTGTGAGGAATCCAGCTTCTGGCCCCCTCAGGTCCCAAGAGAGCAGAGAACACAAGAACCCCTCAAAAGAAAGCCCCTGGCTTTTCCTTATGGAGAAAGTGGAAATTACCTCTTTCTTGTGCCAATGTGCCTCCTAGGGAAGCAGATGAACAAATATACAATAAAAATCTCAGTTCCAGGGCCAATGTATTTCGAAACAGTCCTAAAAACAGTTTATTTTTAATAAGAATTACTTTTGAAGCAAAAGTTATGTTGATAGATGTTCTGCCTCCAAGTAAAAGAAATCATCCTAGTATAAGCCAAAAGTGGGCACTTTTTTGTCGATGCAGAAATAGAACCAGACCTCTGAAAAGATTGGAACCCCAACCTGGAAGGCTGCCAAAACCTCCGCTTACTTTTGCCTTGTCTATGCTTTGCTCTGCACACCTGTTTTATTTTGCTCTCCACAGACCACTGGAGCTCCCCAGAGTATTGCGGGAAGAACGTGCTCATACCTCCAACGCACATACTCCCACTCCCCACCTCCACCTCCCTCCAGAAAGATGCATTCAGCCCATCTCTCTTTCCCCTTTTCTTTCTTCTTTCTCTCTCACACACACACACACACAATTTTTCTTTTTGTCTCCTCTCTATCACTTTCTCTCTCTCCCATCTCTTTCTCTCTCTATCCCTCCCTGCCCCCCACCATCCCTGCTAATTTCCAAGTTCCAAGAAGGGACTCTGATTGGTCCAGGTGGACTCAGCTCTCTCTCTCTGGCCCAATCAACTGGCAGAAGGACAGGCTCATGTTACCCAAGCATGGCTGTCAGGAGCCCAGCCTCATCACTTGGCAGGCTGCTGAGAGGGAGGGCAAAGATAAGGACAGCATCTTGTTTGGATCTCCCTAAAAGCCGACCCTGAAGCAAGAACTCAAGTGTAAGTGGGGCATTTGGGAGGTACCAGCAATACCAGTTGCAGAACGGGGAGGTGATGCAGGAAAAGGACCAGAGGCAATAAGGGCTTCTTATTAAAGTAGCTGCCCCTGTGCATGACCCTGGGAGGGAGCTCTGGGAAATGGTCCAAGCCTCAAAGTGATTCCACCTGAGAGTCAACGGAGCCAGAGTTGATGTCAGCTCCCAAGACTCCTCGGTGGAGGACGGTTCCGAAGTGGTGATCACCCTATGGCACGTCCCACCTGTGTTGCTTGTGCGAGCAGAGTGGCTTTCCCCACTCTATCTGTATCTATAATGTAAAGCCAACTATGTACATTTTAAACAAACATATCGAAGACACTGTGTTTTATATACATACATCTACATAAATGCACGTTATATATACATATTATCTATACATACATTCTGTACATACATATATAGAATTCAAGGACATAAATCAAGCACATTTAAAGTGGTTGCCTATGAGGAGGAGGGAACTGAAATTTAGGGATCAAATAAGGAAAAAATATAAAACAAGACAAGGCTTTGCCCAGACCCCAAAGGGCAGGGCGCCATGAGCTGAGGAGTAGACTTCACTCAATTCTCTGCCATCTATCTGAGTTTTTCAATAAATGTTTTTAAAGCCAAAGTTGATTCATTCCTACAGTGGCATTCTGAAGGGACTATGTTTCTTTGACCTAGATTGCCCAAACCTTCCTGAGTTTCTGTCCCTCCCAAGGCCTGGTTTTCCCCATTTCCCCCAATTCGGGGAGCCCTCCCATATCTTTCCAATAAATACCTTTTTCCCCATAAGTTAGCTGAATCAGCTTCTGTTGCTTGCCACCAAACCCAATAAGGCCTCAGTGCATGGGGCTCTGGGGAACCATCAACAATCTTCTCAGGGAAAAAGACTTCCAGGTAGAGAGATCATGTGGTCATTTATTTCCACATCCAGTGTCTAAGCTGCTCTGTCTCCAGGGCTTGTGGCTACTGTTTGGGAAGGGCAAGGTCATGCTTCAGAGTGGAGTCCCCAGCACCTTGCATGGGGCCTGGCCTACAGTATGAGGTCAATAAATGCCTTTTGAATGGATAACTTCATGAATGAAAGAACAAGTAAGTGAGTTTACAAAAACTGCTGTTGTCCAGTTGCTTTTTAATAGAATCCTACCTCCACCCAGCCAGATGTGTTTATCTTAGTAACCCTTGTATAATAGGCAAAGGACAGCAGGTGTTCTGTGATTTTTTTTTGAGACGGGATCTCGCTCTCTCACCCAGGCTGGAGCGCAGTGGAGCAATCTCGGCTCACTGCAAGCTCCGCCTCCTGGGTTCACGCCATTTTCCTTCCTCAGCCTCTCCAAGTAGCAGGGACTACAGGCGCGCGCCACCACGCCTGGCTAATTTTTTGTATTTTTAGTAGAGACGGGGTTTCACCGTGGTCTCGATCTCCTGACCTCGTGATCCGCCCGCCTAGGCCTCCCAAAGTGCTGGGATTACAAGTGTGAGCCACAGCGCCCGGCCCTGTGAATTATCTTGGTTGAACCAAATCGCTATGGGTTAGCCCCAGAGCCAGTGTCATAGATGGATGTCCTGTGCAAATGTGCTGTGCCTTTGCCATTTTAAAACCCTTAATTTTTTTTTTTTTTTTTTTTTTTTTGAGACGGAGTCTTGCTCTGTCACCCAGGCTGGAGTGCAGTGGCGCGATCTCGGCTCACTGCAAGCTCCGCCTCCCGGGTTCAGGCCATTCTCCTGCCTCAGCCTCCCGAGGAGCTGGGACTACAGGCGCCCGCCAACACGCCCAGCTAATTTTTTGTATTTTTAGTAGAGACAGGGTTTCACCGTGTTAGCCAGGATGGTCTCGATCTCCTGACCTCGTGATCCGCCCGCCTCGGCCTCCCAAAGTGCTGGGATTACAGGCTTGAGCCACCGCGCCCGGCAACCCTTAATAATTTTTTTAACAAGGGTCTCACATTTTTATTTTGCACTGGACCCTGCAAATTATGTAGCTGGCCCTGGTTAGCGCCAGACTAAATCAAGCAGCATACACCTACAGGAAACCCAAAGAAACTAAAATACCACTGTTGAACTCCAGCACTGCCTGGCATTCACAATGAGAACTTTTAGTAGCAAAGGAATGTCTATTCCAAAAACTGTGCCCTTAGGATCATGGCCTTTCCTTCTTATTTCTGCAGAGCAGGGAAGGGCAATTCCACAAAATTCTCTCCTAAAAACAGATAACCAACCATGCAGAAACCAAATATATGGAACTTTCGGGCACAGACAGAATACATAAAGATAATTATAAGTGGTCTTGCTGTGCAATATAGTTTGGAACAGTACTTGGGTTTCTACAGACATTTTCCATTCCGTTTTCTGGAAGAGGGGTAATGTTTTGGAAAGAATATGAATTTGGGACTTAAGCAGAGCTCAACGTGAATATTCTTGTTTCATTTAGTTGTATAAACTTGGGAGAGCTATTTAAGTTCTTGGAACCTGAAGTTTTTATCTTTAAAGTAAGAATAATCATAAGATTGTTAGGAGAAATACATTGAGATTAGAAGAAAAGGGAAGGAAGGAAGGAAGCAAGGAAGAAAGGAATGGAGGGAGGGAGGGGAGAGAGGATAGGAGGGGAGAAAAAGGAGAGGGTGGGGTAGGAGGGAGAGGGGAGGGGAGGGGAGGGGAGAAGGAAAGGAAAGGAAAGGACAAGAAGGAAAAAGGAAGAAGGGAGATGTAAGCACCTGCCGTGGTCTCTGAAATGTCCTCAGTGCTCAGCAAATGGGAACTTTCTCCCTTATTCCTTCTTACTCTCATTTCAAAAATAGCTGCTTGGGGTGCTCTGGATTTAGCACCGTTTTTCTCTAGTCCCCACAAGCCTTAAATCCATTCTGACGAACACTAAAACTAGGAGCGCACAGGACATTCTGAGATTAATTCTCCCTCACTTGGTCCATATTCGAATCCCACAGTGTTTAGCAGTTCTGACTTATTTCTCTTTCTGCTTCCTGAATTTCTTTTTCTCAATGTTCTCAATCTATACACATCTCCTGACTCCCCACCTCAGTCATCCCCATCCTACCAGCCCACAATCCTCCCAATTCATATCTCCACACGTCCCTTCCTAATAGTTCTCCAGCACTCCAGGGTAGCCAGAAGAGCCGTTCTCATTGCCTGGGGACAAACACCAGCATAGAAAAGCCCAGGTACATTTTGATAAGTGCAGCCTCGGTCTGGTAGCCACTCTCTGGGCACTTGAGTAGGTAGGGGGCAAAAAATGCTGCTCTCAACAGAATCCACATGACTTGGTTTTGAATTCCTGCTTGGTGCTGACCTGGATCTTACCACCTTGTCATAACCTTTGCTACAGAGAGGAGTCACACCACTCACCCACCTCCTGCAGGGCTCGGAGGACAATCAGTAAATTGTTATTAGTGAATGGTGCTTTTCTTATTTACTAGCCATGCCAGGAAAAACCAGTTATTCTATCACAGACTGCCTCTTACAAGCAATTAAAAAAAGGAGAGAGTCCAGGGAAAGACAGATAAGGAAGAATTTCTAAGCCAGAAAAAAATAAAATGATTACATTTGTACCCAGTTTAAGATTTCATTTATCCTCCAGCAAAATGAAATTCAACCCCTTCCAAAAGATATGAGAATCCGTGAAACAATGTGGTCTATGAGAAAGAGACAACCATGATTTCTCAGTTAATAAAATTTCAAAGCCTGCTTTCGGTAAGTATGAATCTGACTCTGGAATATTATCTTGGAATCTCCAGATGTTGGTAACAGGTAAACTCAAGAAACCTGCATCTGAATGGGGATATGGCTTTATCTGGAAATAGATGCTATTATTATGAGTAAGGTGTACAGTTTATCTTTAGAGATAGTTCACATACCATGCAGTTTCTTTATTTTCCCCAGCTAAATTCTAGCAGCCATTTGTCATTTTTGCTAAGGATGCCTTTAACCAGAAAAGTTAGGCTGGATCTAAAAGAAATCAATCATCATAATTTGTTTAACATCCTAATCTCTTTTCTGTCCCTAGTGGTTTTACTTTGTGGGCATCAGTGAGTGTGGGAGAAACCTGAGTGTGCATAGCAAGGCAGTCAGGTGGTATCTTGTATCACAGAGATGCAGTATTGAGGTTGGAAAATGGAGTAGGGGGCTCAGGAAAGGCAAGCGTGCTAGTAATTCATAATATTTTCTTTGCACTTTACAATTGACAAAATGCGTAAGTGATTTCAGTCTAATCGATTCTTTATTCTAGTTTTCATCCGTTTTTGACCTTTAGACATAACGATCCAGTGTCAGACATTCAAACATAGAGCATGAAAAATAAACTCTCACACAATGACACTTACCTTTATGTGAAACACTGCTATTTTCTATTTATTCATTTGATTTGTTAAAGATGCTGGCCACACCCCTCTAAATTGATTTCGCAACCCGCTAATAGAATGCAACTCTCAGCTCTTTTTTCTTTTCATTTTTCTTGTTTCTGTTTTTGAGACAGAGTCTCTCTCTGCTGCCCAGGCTGGAGTGCAGTGGCACCATCTCCACTCACGGCAACCAGCCTCCTGGTTTCAAGAGATTCTCCTGCCTCAGGCTCCCTAGTAGCTGGGATTAAAGACTCTTGCTATCAAACTCGGCTAATTTTTGTATTTTTAGTAGAGGAGGTTTCACTGGCCAGGCTGGTCTTGAACTCCTGACCTCAGGCAATCCGCCCTCCCAAAGTGCTGGACTTACAGGCGTGAGCCACCACGCCCAGCTGCAACCCTCGGCCTTTTAGTCAGTGGGCTGAACACTGTGGGCTCTTGCCCTCATCTCTACCTGCTTCTAAGCTTTCTTGACTCCTCGGGGCTAGAAGCAACCATCTTACCAGCAAGGATCCACCATCATTTGTGCCAGTACAATGCCCTTGTGTGAGATTTGGAAGACAGAAATCAAATGAAGTCATCCTTCCTCCAGCAGCAGCAGTAGCCAATGACAGTCCACTCACAGGTAAACGTGAGCCTTTGCTGGGGCCAGGAGACTGGGCCTTGCCCTGCCAGCCACTCGCCCCAGGATGCTATTTCTTGATCTCTGGGTGGAAGTACCAACTTCCTGATGCTCACAGCTTCGCAGCTACACAGGCGAACTGGAAAGCAGTGGTGCTTCTCTCGCCTTCTGTTCTCCCAGTCTCTCCTGTGGTTTTTAAGTACCTGACTCCCAGTATTAAGTGCCCATTTGCTTTAAATATTGGTTTCTGTTTTCTGACTGAGGCCTGGTTGAAACAGACAGATGCTAGAAATCTTTTATTTTTGCAGAAACCAAGGCTCAAAGTGGTCAACAGTAGTGGGACATCTACAACTCAATCCAAGCTTCCTGATTACAAATTTTTTTTAAACTATACCATAGCTGTATGTACATTAAACAGTTGTTTGCTTTTGTTTACACAGCTATACTTGTATATCTGCATTATGATAAAACTCCTCAAAGTGTTCTCATTTTCTCCTCTTTTGTCAAATTAAATTCTATTCTTATGTGCCTTCATGAACCTACTGGCTGGAGGAGTGCAGTGGCACAGTCTTGGCTCACTGCAACCTCCACCCTCCTGGTTTCATGCAATTCTCCTACCTCAGCTTCCCAAGTAGCTGGGATTACAGGCATGCACCACCACACCCAGCTAATTTTTGTATTTTTAGTAGAGATGGGGTTTCACCCTCCGGGCCAGGCTGATCTCAAACTCCTGACCTCAAGGGATCAACCCGCTTTGGCCTCCCAAAGTGCTGGGATTGCAGCCTGCGTGAACACTGCAGGCCATGCCTCGTATATACTACCTTGGACAAGGGCAGAGAAGATCACCTCTGGCTGGGTGCTCAGGGAAGACTTCAAAGAAATGAGCATGTGGCTGAGTGGAAGGATCTTTTGAACCCAAGAGTTAGAGGCCACTGTGTGCTATGATCATGCCACGGCACTCCACCCTGGGCAACATAGTGAGACTTGTCTCCAAAAAAAAAAAAAAAAACAAAAAACAAAACAAAAAAAAAAAGGAGTGAATATTTTTGAGACAAGGTCTCACTGTCGCCAGGCTCAACTGCAATGGCTCCATCTCGGCTCACTGCAACCTCCGCCTCCTGGGTATAAGCAAGTCTCCTGCCTGAGCCTCCCCAGTAGCTGGGATTATAGGTGTGCAACATCACACCCACCTAATTTTTGTATTTTTAGTAAGAGATGGGTGTTTCACCATGCTGGTCAGGCTAGGGAGTGAATTTTAGATGAGGTTTCAAGAGTGACTAAGATCTCAACAGGCAAAAAAGGCGAACTCTCGGAAGAAAATAGCACGAACAAGAACACAAAAGTGGGAGGAGGCAGAGCATTCTGGGGTAAGCAGCTTATGCCAGACAAACAAAAGGTGCAGGTAGAAGAACCATGAAAAGTCCATGAGTCCAGACCTCAGAAGGCAGTGCAATGGGGAACAAAGTGGGCTGCTTGGCCCCTGTGCTGGAGCTGACCCTAAAAACAGCAGGGGCACATCACAGGATCCCCCTTTCCATCCAATCCTCAAAATCACTTTTAGTATCTTAAAAACACAGATTAATGGCCAGGCACAGTAGCTCACCTCTGTAATCTCAGCACTTATGGGAGGCCAAAGTGAGCTAGATCACAAGCTCAAGAGATTAAGACCATCCAGACCAACACACTGAAACCCCACCTCTATCGAAAATACAAACATTAATTGGGTGTCCGGAATTGGTAGGTTCATTGGTTTCACTGACTTACAGAATGAAGTCGCGGACTCTTGCACTGTTACAGCTCTTAAAGGTGGTGCGTCTAGAGTTCTTCATTCCTTCTGACGTTCAGATGTGTTTGGAGTATTTTTCCTTCTGGTGGGTTCGTGATCCTACTAGCTCACAAACGAAGCTGCAGACCTTAACAGTGTGTGTTACAGCTCAGAAGAGCAGCGTGGACCCAGACAGTGAGAGAACAACGCCTCCGTCAACGTGGAAGGAGACCCAAGCGAATTGCCGCTACTCTGTCTGGCAACCTGCTTTTATTCTCTTCTCTGGCCCCACCCACGTCCTGCTGATTGGTAGAGCCGAGTGCTCTGTTCTGACAGGGCGCTGATTGGTGCGTTTACCATCCCTGAGCTAGACATAAAAGTTCTCCACGTCCCCATCAGATCAGTTAGATACAGAGTACCCACACAAAGGTTCTCTAAGGCCCCACCAGAGCAGCTAGATACAGAGTGTCGATTGGTGCACTCACAGACCCTGAGCTAGACACAGGGTGCTGATTGGTGTGTTTGCAAAACTTGAGCTAGATACAGAGTGCTGATTGGTGTATTTACAATCCTTGAGCTAGACATAAAGGTTCTCTAAGGTCCCACCAAACTCAGGAGCCCAGTCTGGCTTCACCCAGTGGCTTCTGCACCCAGGCTGCAGGTGGACCTGCCTGCCAGTCCCGTGCCGTGTGCTCGCACTCCTCAGCCCTTGGATGGTCAATGGGACTGGCCACGGTGGAGCAGGGGCTGGCGCTCGTCGGGGAGGCTTGGGCCGCACAGGAGTCCATGGAGGGGGTGGGAGGCTGAGGCATGGCAGGCTGCAGGTCCCGAGCCCTGCCCCGCGGAAGGTAGCTAAGGCCCGGTGAGAAGTCGAGCACAGTGCTGGTGGGTCGGCACTGCTGGGGAACCCAGTACACCCTCTGCAGCTGCTGGCCTGGGTGCTAAGCCCCTCACTGCTCAGGGCCGGCAGGGCCGGACGACTGCTCTGAGTTGGGGGGGGCCCGCCAAGCCCACGCCCACCTGGAACTCCAGCCGGCCCGCAAGCGCCTCGCGCAGCCCTGGTTCCCCCTCGTGCCTCTCCCTCCACACCTCCCTGCAACCTGAGGGAGCCGGCTCCCGCCTTTGCCAGCCCAGAAAGGGGCTCTCACAGTGCAGTGGTGGGCTGAAGGGCTCAAGTGCCACCAAAGTGGGAGCCCAGGCAGAGGAGACACCAAGAGCAAGCGAGGTCTGTGAGGACTGCCAGCACGCTGTCACCTCTCAGCTGGGCGTGCTGGCTGTTGCCTGTAGTCCCAGCTACTCGGGATGCTGAGGCAGGACAATTGCTTGAACCTTGGAGCTTGCAGTGAGTGGAGATCACGCCATTGCACTCCATCCTGGTGACAGAGCAAGACTTCATCTCAAAACAAAACAAAACAAAAACAAAAAACAGATTAATTACACTCAGTGTGTCCCGCCTCAAACCTATTAAATCTAAATGCCTCAGTAATTTTGATGATATGACAGCTGGGAACTTCTACTTCTGGCTAAATCTGCCCCCAAGGAAGTGTGATCATATTTGTAGGATTCCTTAGAAATTATGTGTTCCACCACTTCCTCTAGTCTGGCTTCCCCATGAAAACGCAGTGGCGTTGGTAGCAAAGACCAGCTGCTTTAGCCGTCCAGCTTCATTATGTTGGCTTTTTCCCTGGTAACTGTCCCTGATACTCCATAGGTATTTACTTTGTGTGAGTCAACTGGCTCTGGTGTAAAGCATGTGACCTGCGTCTAAGCCAATCAGCAACTCATAAGCCCCCTGCCATGATTGGTTCAGGGATAGGCCCTTGGTCCAATCAGAGACCATGAAATGCAATGAGGCTTTGCCTAGAAATGCTGAGCTAAAGGTCTTCACTTTTTATGCAGGTTTTGAAGCCAGGAGCCCCTCTTCTTGAGATCTGTTGGCAACCATCTTGCGAAGGAAGAGCCCATTGTGTAAGAGGCAGATGCTGGAGAAAAGAGACAACAGGGCCGGGTTTTATCATTTGAGACTTGAGTAAAGTCATACCGGAAGCCACACCCAGTCTACCCTGGAAAGCTTGGTTACAACGGCCAGTAAATTCCCTTTTCTTTTCTTTTCTTTTTTTTTTTTTTTTTTTTTAAGAGATGGAGGTCTTACTCTGTTTCCCAGGTTACTCTCGAACTCCTGGCCTGAAGCCCCCTGTCTCCGCCTCCCAAAGTTCTGGGATTACAGGCGTGAGCTACTGTGCCTGACTAAATTCCGTTTTTGATTAAGCCTGTTTAGATTCGGTTTCTTGTCAACCTGCGACTGAAAGAATTATCACTAATACAAGGTACAAAGTCCTGAAAGTTAAGCTCTTTGAAGCACAAAAAAAGCAGGAACCCTCAGTCTTCTGTATAAAGGAGATGTCTTCATGAGAGAGACACGGGCCACTGGCAACTTGAATTAATCTGGAATATTCATAAGCTTCTAGAAATGGCAAAGAAAATGGTTTATTTGCTTGGCCAAAGAGGGACTCTCCTGATGATGTAATAATTTCATCTCCTTGCTTCCTTGGCTGTATTGCAGATTTGACAAAGTATTAAAATGGCACATTGTAAAAAACCTTTATATTAGGTAAGCATAAAGTGTTCTGCAAAAATCAGGAAGAATTGTGCTCGTTTGGTGATTGCTGAGTCATAAAAGTAAAACATAAAAAATAAAGTTTGCCATAAACAGCACTATAAAGGATTTAGTGAACCTAACATGAGTATAAATTACCAAAAGTACAGATAGTGCACAGGGAAAAAGTAAGGTTACCGGTGTATTTTAGTAAAAGAGTCAGTAAATTCTTATAAGATACAAGCTGGAATGGCCCACAAAAGAACTTCAGGGAAGAAAGTTTAAAAATAATGAGAAAAAAATTTAAATAACGATTGATTGCATTTGGGGGGAAGAGGGAATTCTTTAAAAAAAAATGTAACTTGCAGCCCTTTCTTGCTGTTTTTCATTTATGCATCTGTACCAGGCAGCTGATCAGAAGGACCCATTTTATCTGCCACCACGTGTTTTTGGACAGTGTGCTCAGTTTGGGATGTAACTTTGGTAGGTCATGCTCATTTGCCCTTACTTTATCATGAAATTATTAAAGGGACAATTGTCTGATTTCTATCCTAGCTGGCGCAGAGATTGCTTTCTTGTTTTACCCACATTGTATATATATTTTATTTCAGATTAGATAGATGGGAGAGAGCGTTTACAATTCATGTAAGTACTCATTTTAGAGATGAGAAAACAGATCTAAAGAATGATAATCAATGTGTTGCACCTTCCTCAGTACAGTAGTCCCTTAGTATACATGGGGAATTGGTTCCAGGACCCCCACATATACTGCAAATCTGCAGACACTCAAGTCCCACAGTCAGCCCTGCAGAACCTGAATATATGAAAATTCAACCCTCCTTATACATGGGTTTGGCATCCCACCAATACTGTATTTTCCATCCACCTTTGGTTGAAAAAAGTCCACATAAGTGGACCCCTGCAGTTCGAACTCCTGTTGTTCAAGAATCAACTGTAAAATGTTACTGGAGAACAACCATGCCCATTTCTTTATGTATTGTCTGTAACTGCTTACATGCCACAAAGGCAGAATTGTAGTAGTTTCAACAGAGACTTTATAGCCTGCAAAGCCAAAAATATTTACTGTGTGGCCCATTACAGAAAAAGTTTTTAAATCCCTGCTCTAGAACTCAAGTCTCCCAATTCTATGATGAATTTACTTCATTTCACCCAGTATTTATAGCACCTGCTGTGAGCTGGGCCTTCCAAATGGGTAAGACAGCCCCAGTACCTGCACTCGTGGAGCTCCACTGGTATTCTTTCTACTAAGACACTATCCTTCTCAGTTAACAATGGGAAGTGGAAAACTCGAAGTTTATTTATTTAGCAAATAGTATTAAGCACTACTATATCCCAGGCACTGTTCCAGGCTGTGGAAATCCATCCATAAGCCATAAACATAAATAATCCCTGTCTTGGCCAGGCGCAGTGCCTCACACCTGTAATCCCAGCACTTTGGGAGGCTGAGGTGGTTGGATCACCTGAGGTAAGGAGTTTGAGACCAGCCTGACCAATATAGTGAAGCCCTGTCTCTACTAAAAATACAAAAACTAGCCAGACGTGGTGGTGTGCACCTGTAATCCCAGCTACTCAGGAGGCTAAGGCAGAAGAATTGCTTGAACCTGGGAGGCAGAGGTTGTAGTGAGCTGAGAGAGCACCATTGCACTCCAGTCTGGGCAACAAGAGCAAAACTTCGTCTCAAAAAAAAGAAAAAAAGCAAATAAATCCCTGTCTTCATGGACTATACGTTCCAGTGAGAAGAGGTGGACATAGACAGTATTTTTAATTTCTATCCCTTAGATAAAGAACTGCCTAAGGTGACAGCTGATGAGGACAGAGCTGGAATTAGAGCCCACGGCTAGCTGACTAACATAGAGGTATTTCCAAAAGATGATTTTGCCCCTGTACAGAAGAGCATGTTGTTTTCTTGGATCTCTCTCCTTCAATTCAAAATCTTGATCGGTCAGGAGAGCTGGGCCAACCCATCAGGTTGCAGGCAGGGGTCCATGGTGATGAAGGGATGGAAAAACTCACTCTTGACCTCCCTCTCAAGTTTTGGCCTCTCGTGCGCCGAATTCCTAAGCACGGAACTGGGAAGTAAGATCCTCGGCGGCCCTTCCTACGGGACAGTCCTGCAGGTCCATCAGTGTATTTGATTGTTTAAATGAACATCTGTCTGGGGCAGAAACTGCAAATAGGATAGGAGAAGTTTGTTTGAATTTCCCTTTGGGACCTCAAAGCAGCAAGTGGAGAGAAGGAACTTTGAAAATTTCCATGTCACCAGTGAGGAAAAGTGGAAGGAAGGAAGAGAAAAACAAAAGGAGGGCTCAAAAGAGCATGTGAGAGTCAAAATCAGAAATAGATGTGAGAGTCTCTGGAATCACTTCCTTTGTTCTGGCTTCAGACAGAGACGCTTCCTCTCTCTGCAGACCACTCTCCAGGAAAGGCAGCATAATAGGGTAGGTGCATATAAACATTTTACTCCATAAGAATTCTTCTGACAAAAAGACTTTCATCTTTGCATTTTGATTTTAGGGTTAAGAAGTCTGATGCTTTATTAAACTGAAAAACTCACCTGCCCAAACCATTGCTTTCTTCAATGGTTCGGCACTACTGAAATCACTCAGTACTTTCTGACAAACAATTTAAAATGAACCCATCCTGTACTACTGTCTGACCTTTAAAGAACGTGTAGAAACCTTTTAAAGTAGTATCTGGGCCAGGCGCGATGGCTCACGCCTGTAATCCCAACACTTTGGAAGGCTGAGGGGGGGTGGGGCTGATCACCTGAGGTCAGGAGTTCGAGACCAGCCTGGCCAACATGGCGAAACTTGTCTCTACTAAAAATACAAAAATTAGCCAGGCGTAGTAGCACAGACCTGTAATCCCAGCTACTGGGGAGGCCGAGGCACAGGAAAATCACTTGAACCCAGAAGGCGGAGGTTGCAGTGAGCTGCAATCGTGCCACTGCACTCCAGCCTGATCAACAGAGTGAGCCTCTGTCTCAAAAAAAAAAAAAAAAAGTGTCTGTACTGTAAGAAAATTACCAGTGAGTATTTATTACTTCCAGGCTTATATTCAATAGCAAATTTTCCTTAAATCTATTTTCTGACGTCCTGAAGGACTTCTACTAGAGCCAGGAAGCCAGGAATTATCATTAGATTTCCATCACTGACACCCTAACAAATCTTAGGGACTAAGGAGTCACATTTGCAGCCTGCTGGCCATTTCAAAAGCCTGTGCCTCTACTGAGGGAGTGGGAGAAAAAAGACCTCAGGACCAGAATTTAGTGAGATATTCTATAAACTCCAAATCCAACCATTTTCCATCCATTCATTCAACATATATTTATTGAGCTCCTCATGAGTGCCAGCCACCATCTAGGCATTGGAGATAGAGTGGTGAACAAGCCAGCTAAGTCTCTGCTTCCATGGAACTTGTATGTTCTAGGGAAGGAGAGAAATCAGTAAACAAATGCATATGTAAGACAATAGTCGTCAAAGAGAATTTTAGGCAGGGATAAATACTACTAAGAAAACTAAGGCAGGCCAGTCATGGTAGTTCACACACGTAATCCCAGCACTTTGGCAGATCACTTGGCCCAGAAGTTCAAGACCAGCCTGGACAACATAGTGAAACCCCGTCTCTACAAAAAAAAATACAAAAATTAGCAAGTCTCACTGGGTGCAGTGGTTCATGCCTATAATCCTAGCACTTTGGGAGGCTGAGGTGGGTGGATCACCTGAGGTCAGGAGTTCAAGACCAGACTGGCCAACATGGCAAAACCCCGTCTCTACTAAAAATACAAAAATTAGCCGGGCATAGTGGCGTGTGCCTGTAATCCCAGCTACTTGGGAGACTGAGGCAGGAGAATCGCTTGAACCCAAGAGGTGGAGGTTGTGATGAGTGGAGATTGCACCACTATACTCCAGCCTGGGCAACAGAGTGAGACTCAGTCTCAAACAAAAACAAAAGCAAAAGCAAAAACAAAAACAAAAATTAGCCGGGCATAGTGGCATGTGCCTATAGTCCCAGATACTCGGGAAGCTCAGGTGGGAGAATCACTTGAACCCAGGGAGCGACAGAGTGAGACCCTTTCTCAAAAAAGCAAACAACAACAACAAAAATTAGCCAGGTTTGGTGGCTTACACCTGTGGTCCCAGCTACCTGGGAGGCTGAGGTGGGAGGATCAAGGATCAAGGAGGTCGAGGCTGCAGTGAGCCATGATTGCACTATTGAAGTCCAGCCTGGGCAACAGAGCAAGACCTTGTCAAAAAGAAAAGGAAGAACAAAGGAAGAAACTAAGGCAGAATGGGAGATAGTGATGATGGGTGGGTGGGGTTGCATTCCACAGAGCTGTCAGATAATGGGAGGAAGGAGCTAGACATGGAGGGTCTGGGAAAAGCATCCCAGGATGAGGAACCAACAGACATCCTGTGCTGCAGGACCAGGTTTGGAGGCTGCTGGCACCATGAGGACGTGAGGGCTGTGAGCTGGCAGAGCTCTTAGAGTGAGGATGCTGAGCGCTGTAGGTCATGGGTCGGAGCGTGGGTTCTATTCTACTGTGACAGGAAGCCAGGCCATGAGAGGATTTCCCCACAGTGAAGTCAGGTGATTTGTGTTCTTAAATGCTGCCCCAGGACTTCTGAGGAGGTGGAGCCTAGGGAGGGAGAGCAGAGGCAAGGGGACCAGTCGAGCCCCGCCGGTGGGATGAGTCTGCCGGGACAAGGGGTGCTAGCTGTGGTCCTCGTCTGCCTTGTTCTCAGCTGTATCCTGGCCCCCAGATGAAGCCTGGCCACAGTGTACTTGGTAAATAGTGGTTGCAGGAATGACTGAAATCCTGGCCTGAGGGGCTCACTACTTTCCATATGAGGCAAATACGCAGATCTGTTGGTTATGCCCCAGATATGTGGTGACCAGGGCAAATGTTTGTCAGAGGAGTGACGGGTGGGGGCTGGAGTGTCTTCCTGGTACAGCCGTGGAGGAAAGCAGGCAGTGCAGCTGGGACGTGCAGCCGCTGTCCCCTGCGGCTGGCGGAAGCCTGTGGAGTGACGGAGAGGGAGAGCTGCTGATCAGGGAGCTGGGCATCCCGTTGCAGCCTTACTAGGAAGCTTGCATCCCAGAGCCGACTTGCCTCACCTTTATTCGGGGATTCAGGCCCTTCCCCCTCCCCCAAGGGCTTATTTAATTCCTCTGGCTTCCGTGAGGCATACTCAGAAATTCCTTTCAGTTCCCCTTACTGCTGGCTGTGCTTGAGGCAGGGATGGGCCAAATACCCTCCACGCCCTTGGTCCATCCAGAAGTACTGAGTCAACAGCCCTTTCCCAGAATCTACCTCCATCTCTTTCCACACCTGCAGCTGGACTGTTCCCAGGAATGAGGTGGGGCAGGACCCGAGAGCAAAGTGTGAGCTGGTGTGCAGAACCACCCGGAGGTGGAAGGAAGCTAGAATCTAGAGTAGGGTGCCTCTGACACTTGTCCCGCACATAGATCTCCCAGGGATGACTGTGTGGGTCCGAGGTGGGATGGAAAACTTGCATTTCTTGCAGGCTGCTGGGGATGCTGGTGCTGAGGCTTCCGATCACCCTGGAGGTGCCGCTCTGTGTGAGGGTGAGGTTGGCAGAGGAGAGATAAATACAGTCACAATTTACCGAGTGCCAGACTCCGGGCTAAGGGCATTATGTGAATAATCTCTTTTAATCCTCACCAGCCCTGTGAGTTGGCACCATTATTATGCCTATTTAACAGATGAGATTTAGAAAGACTGGTGAACTTGCCCAAGGTCACATAGCTTGCAAGTAAGACTTGAACTCAACTGTCTGACTCCAGCACTTGAACTATTCAGAGAAATTCCGAGGGGATAAGTCTTGATCGTCTGACTATGATATGTTGTAAGCAACAACTAGAGAAAAGATCAAGAAATGAAAAAAGATGCCCATACAGCCAACAAAGGGAAGGGTGTATATTGTATATGCAGCTATGACTGGACCCAGTAGAATTTCAGGATGCCTCAGCTTCTGAACCAATCAAGATTAAAAATAGCTGTGACAAAAGAAAAAAGATAGTGTGACACATTATCCTCTCTGCTTTGAATCTATCCAAAAATCTATATTTCAGGATAAAATTCCCTTCAGATTTAAAAATTTCTCTTTTATTTCTGTTGTTCTACCCCACCACATCCCAGGGCATTTCATTCAAAATACATAGTAAGTTATTTCTCTAAATTGTCTTTGTTTTTTATTTATAAAGTATAATAGATAAGCACCTAGTACAAATTATTTCAAATTACTATACTACTGTACCAGGGAAACAGGAGATATGCTGAAATGCAGCTGTGGAGTTATGTCCTGACCTGGTAGGAATAGCCTTTAGGTGTTGGACAGGGAAAAAAATGTTGGACAGAATTCTCCTTGCTGGACATCGTGCACATTGAAAATTAAATTATGTTGTGGAATTTAAGTATTTAGAATCAGCACAGCTCAAGTAAAAGCAACAATCTGGCTTAAATCCTTCACAAAAGGAAACTCAGCGCTGGAGCATCTGAAGGGTGTACTAGCCCAATTGTGTTCTTTCCTAGGGAGAAAGTCCCTTGAATGTTACACAGGCTTAAAGTATGACCTTGCATTTTCATCCCTTGGCTTCCTCATTTTTGTAGATTTCAAATCAGACCCAAAAGACCGCCTCACGTGGTTAAATAATGTAGTGTCTGGGTTAATGACTCCAAAATGAGACCAGAGAGAGAACAGACTGTTTCTCCTATAGGCTGCCCTAACTCTCAGCTTCTGGGTCCTCCAGGCACCCCATAGACGTAATCTTGTGTGCTTCTGCTCATCACACCTTGTATAAGTACTCCACGGGTTTATTATGCACGCAGGCTCTTGGTGGGGAGACAGCAGTGAAACTGATAGATTGTAATTCACGTTCCAGTGAATCCTATGCAGGAGGGGAGGAGTCTGACCACAATAATGAGGGGTTCTTTGTCTTAGTTTTGCTTTTTTAACAAGTTTCCTAAACCTTGGTGAGCTCCATGCTCAAAGGAGTTCAGGGGCATTCTATTCAGGAAATTCTGTGTTTCCTTATAAAATTGGAATTAAAATGCTGTCATCTGCACTTGCTCTCCCAGGCCTTGGAGACTTGGTCCTGGGGACTCCCATGTGTGCAGACCTTGCATTGTCACCCGTGGTGCTTTTTCTCAGCTCCTCCTCTGAGTGGCAGAAGGAATGCTAAAACTCAGATTTCCTGCTTCCACTGGAAGCCTTTCTTCAGATGCTGAATGCCTTTCTACGTTCACTCCGGAATTATTAATATCTGACTGACACCCCCTGGCTTCCATCCTCAATTCCTGTACATATGTGCCTGATGTTATCTAATGTTTTACCTTTGGGGGAAAACAAATTCCAGCTTTCCAACAGAAAGCCCTAGATTTATCAACACTTTAAGGCTCTCTTGTGTATAGCATTTTGAATCTAGACAACATGCATAAAGAGTTGATACCTTAATTTCCAAGAAAATTGATTATGAAAACAAGTCCTGCTGTTTATGATTATGAGCTGTAAATGTATAGCCCAGCCCTGTCCAATAGAAATATAATACAAGTCATGCACATGATTGGAAATTTTCTAGTAGCCATGTTCTAAGAAAAGTAACAGATAAAATTAATATCAACAATATATTTTATTTACCTCAATGTAACCAAAATAGCATTTGAACATATAGTTAGTACTAAAACAATTGTTAATGGGCAATTTTGCATTCCTTTTCACTCTAAATCCTCAAAATCCAGTGTGTTTGTTACAATGACAGCATATCTCGATTATGACAAGGCACATTTCAGGTGCCCGAGAGCCCGGCATGGCCAGTGGCTGCAGTGTTGGACAGAACTGGGGTGGCCACTCACGTAATAGCTGGAAAAATCTTCGGTGAGTGCTTTAACTTCTCTACCCCTTCCATGTTTTCCTTCTTGAAGATAGACCACTGGCTCTGCCTCTCTCTGGATAGCCTACCTATTACACATTCAATAGAAAGGAGGGAGGGAGGGAGGGAGGGAAGGAAGAAAGGAAGGAAGGAAGGAGGGAGGGAGGCAGGGAGGGAGGGAGGCAGGGAGGGAGGGAAGAAAGGAAGGAAGGAAGGAAGGAAGGAAGGAAGGAAGGAAGGAAGGAAGGAAGGAAGGAGGGAAGGAAGGAATTTTCTTTTTATGCCTTTTAAGTCATCCCATCTAAAAATATTAAGTATAAAGTCTGTCAAGATTAACATGTATTTTTTAACCAGGCATGGCAGCATGTACCTGTAGTCCCAGCTACTCAGGAGGCTGTGGCAGGAGGATCGCTTGAGCCCAGGAGTTCGAGGCCGCAGTGAGCTATGCTCACACCACTGCACTTCAGCCTGGGCTACACAGCGAGACTCTGTCTCTTTAAATAATAATAATAATAACATGTATTTTTTTAACCTGAAATTAAGCTTTCTTTTTTGTTTTTTTTTTGTTTTTGTTTTTGTTTTTTTGAAAGAATTTGAAGAAGGCAAAAGGGGTTTACTTTGGCAGAAGTTTCCATATGACCTTGGTCCTGCGGGATCTCACTGAAAGCTAATGCTGCAAACTTGTCATACTTTGACTTCAAAAAGTCAATGTCAGACTGAGCTTGGTGCCTCACGCCTGTAATCCCAGCACTTTGGGAGGCTGAGTTGGGCAGATTGCCTGAGGTCAGGAATTCGAGACCTGCCTGGATGACATGGTGAAACCTCGTCCCTACTAGAAATACAAAAATTAGCCAGGCATGGTGATGGGTGCCTGTAATCGCAGCTACTCGGGAGGCTAAGGCAGGAGAATCGCTTGAATCCATGTGGCGGAGGTTACAGTGAGCCGAAATTGTATCACTGCACTCCAGCCCGGGCAACAAAGTGAGACTTCATCTCAAAAAGACAAACAAACAAAAAATAAATGTCACCAAGCACCCACATGCAGCCAAAGCTAAGTTGGTTGTTCAGTAACGTTTGAGACAGAGGCCCAAACTCCACAAACTCCACAAGGCGCTGATCCAGCCCCACGCCTTTGAGCAAGAGCAGGAACAGGAAGGGGTTCCCCTGCAGACACAGTCCTGGGGCTGCCACTCACACATGCAGCACTGGGTCACTCTGTCTCCTTCATCGCTGCAGCTGCCACTCACACATGCAGCACTGGGTCACTTTGTCTCCTTCATCGCACCAGCCTCTGAGGTGAGCAGGTGGGCCCAGCCCTGGTCAGTGGGGACCCCTGCCCCGAGGCCACAAGTCTGAGCCCCTATCTACTTTCTGGGGATACTCTCACCTCCCTCCTTCCCAGCCTTGCCTCAGCTCCAGCTCCCACTATTTCCAGGACTATTTCCCCAGCACAAGAGCCCTGCTGTTTAAATCATCAACTGAAGCCTCGTGCACTGCTTCTCTGAGTGGTGTGTGCTAGGGAGTCCTTCCAGGATTTTTCTTTTCTTTTCTTTTCTTTTCTTTTTTTTAATATAATGATGTCCTGATCCCATCCTAATGGCTGAGCTGGACGATTGCTCCGTGGAACACATGGTTCTTACCTAGGTTCTTACTCACCTTCATTTGCATGGGACTTTGAGCTCAGCCTGGATAATCTGCTGCCTCCATCACTGAAACCATCCAGATCCTTTTCAGTCTGGAGAGCTGCTACCACCTCTCTACAATTAGCAACAGGAGCAGAATGAGGAGGACAAGGCTCACACAGTCCCACCCAAACCATCCAGACACAACTCAGGGTGATTCCAGGTCATTCATTCATTCATTCATTCATTCTAATCTGCTCTCACGGAGCTTCCAATGTAGAAGTGCTCACAGAGAAGTGAACAAGCACCTAAATGAAGCAACGTAACTGCCAAGCTGGGGGAAATTTTCACTGACCTTTGCTATCCAACTTTGTGAGCAGTGAGGATGATGGTACATTTTGAGAGAATTCACTCATTCCCTCAGTAGTAATGTGTCAGACAATAAAGATAAACAAGTAAAGTACTATAGAATCCTAGAAATAAGTACGAAGGAGTGAGTAAATCGGAGAAGGGGTATAGGAATTTGCTATCTAAAGGTAAATTCTCAAAGGCTCTCTTTTTTCATAGTAATAATTATAAAATACAGTTTGAGCAAACAGAGCCCGCCTGTAAAAGTGCTTCTTATCTTGGTGGGTGTGTGCAGGCAGAGAGAGGTGGCTCTGATAGAATTCTGTAAAGTGGGCCTCAACTTCCTCACCTGTGAAATGGGTGCAAGTAGGGAGGACAAACTTACTAAGTGCATTAGCCCAGGTCTTCTAAAAAGCTGACTCAGAGGGTAGATTGAACCTGCAAGAGATGTCTTTAGGGAAAAATTTGTGAGAGAAAGTGAAGAGGGAACTAGAGGAGGTTGGGAGAGCCAGGAGACCAGGCAGCAGCCTGGGGGCCTCATGCAGGAGAGGGAAGGGAGGAAGGTTGGGTAGGAAGAGTCTGATGCTGCAGTAGTTTCAGCCAAGCTGACAGAGCCAAAGCTGCGGGCTCTAGAGAACAGGCCTGCCTCGGTATCCCTGCTGTACTCTTCCTTGGCTGGGGGCAGCCTGTGGGAAGCCTGGCCTCACCCACCCAGAGTTCCAGGGTAGATTTCAGAACAAGGTAGCCAAGGCAGGTGAGCTGGAGAAGTGACAGGCACATTTTTCTGGGCACCACGGTCCACTCCTTGTGCCGTATGTTAGTCTGCTAGGGCTGCCATAACAAACTTCCACAGCCTGGGTGCCTTCAACACCAGAACTTCATTTTCTCACAGTTCCAGGGACTGGAAGTCCAAGATCCAGGTGTCACGGGGTTGGTTTCCTCTGAGGCCTCTGTCCTTGGTGTACAGATGCCACCTTCTCCCTGTGTTTTCACATGGTCTTCTTTCTGTGTGTGTCTGTGTCCTCACCTCCTCTTCCTATAAGGATACCAGTCCTATAAGACTAGGGCCCACCCTAATGACATCTTTTCACTTTAGTCCCCTCTTTACAGGCCCTGCCTCCAAATACAGTCACATTCTGAGGTGCTTGGGTTAGGACTTCAACATGTGAATTTTGGGGGACACAGTTCAATCCACAACATGCCACGTAACTGCTTCTCCCCACAGTTGCAAGTTGCAGCCCCCGTGGTCCCATGTAGCCCTCTTCCCTAAAGAAAACTCATAAGAAGAAAGTAAGACAAATTACAGCCCCAAAACTGCGGTTGATCTTGGGGCCAAACCCGTATCTGTCGTCTCCCTCCTCCACCCTCGGGTTTGAGTTCCCCTCCCCCTCAGCTCTCACCCTGGCAGGTCCTGGTCGTTTACCTGGTAGTATGACTTTATCCTCATTCATGCAAAGTCCTGATACCCTTCTTATTCTGGGATTGCAAAGAGTGTCTAGTCATAGTTGCTATGAGGCAGAAGGTCCCAAGAAGCAGCCAAGTGGATCCCTGGGTCCCACATGAATCTCTCCTTCCCGTTGTTTAAAAGGAGCCCTTCCTCCTCCTTCCAATCAGGGTGGCTAACACTTGCCCGTTGGTGACTCTTCTCACTCAGTGATCCCCGGACACAAATCCAAGGTGTCCTCATGGCAGCCATAACTTACAGTTCCTCACTATCACCCGGACTTCTAACCCCGTAGAGAGCTCATAATTGTGAGAACCAGGAAGACAAAATCTCCCAGTTAGTCACCAGGAGGGATGGTGAGGCATTCCTGTTTCTACTCCTGTTTTTCAGGGTCCCAGGTTTTGCCCATTGGAGCCCTTAACTTCACAGGACCTGAGCTTTCCAATGACTCTGGAGCTCAGTGACTCTAACAATCAGATTGTCAGTCTGCCCCTCAGCTGTGTCTGCTGTTCCCCTGCAGGAGATCCTTGACTGGGAGCAGCCTGTGAGAAGCATGACCTCCACACAGTCATGGTGACAGATTCTACCATGCGGTGGCAAGGACTGTCCCATCAGCCACACTCCTTCCCAGTTGAAGATCTAAAATCATGGTTGCCATGCACAGAGTCTGTGATTGTTCACTCATTATTGTTTCTATAGCATTTAAGGGTGTCTGGGAACATGTTTTGGAGTTAAAAGACTTATTGACATTTTAAGCCTTATCGACTACATTTTACTCTTCTATACTATACTGAAAGCTACTGTATTATACGTTACTTTTCCGAGCATCAGTTTCCTCATCTATAGTGTTTACTCATCAGGTCAGTGTGAGACGGAAGGAAATGGTGCATGACTTTTTGTTATGGACTGAATGTGTGTGTCTCCCCAAGATTCCCCCAAATTGAAACCCTAACCCTCAGCTTGATGGTGTTTGGAGGTGGGGCCTTTGGGAGGTTATTAGGTCATGAGAGCGGAGCCTTCATGAATGGAATTAGTGCCCTTATGAAAAAGCAGTTCTAGAGCTTGCTCTTGACCTCTGCTCTCTTGGCCATATGAAGACACAATGAAGATGGCTATTTGCACACCAGGAAGTGGGCCCTCCCCAGACACCAGGTCTGCCAGCACTTTGATCTTGGGCTGCCCAGCCTTCAGAATGGTGAGAAATGAGTGCCTGTTGCTTAAGTCACTTGGACCATGCTATTCTGTTACAGCAGCCTGAGCTAAGACACTTTCTAAAAGTTAGTTTACAAACTGGTGGAATGGGTCAAAATAATTCTAAAATTCATATAAAAGAATAGATTTTCAACAATTACCCAGAAGTTTCATAAAAAGATTAGTATGCAATAAGATCTTGCCTGTTGTTCATTAAAATGCACTAGAAAGCTGTTACAACCAAAACAATATGGTTCTTGCATAGTAAATGTAAATGGATTAATGTAATAAAATAAAGAACCCCAAATAAGCCCAAGAATATATAAGAATTTAATATAGAATAAGGTTCTATTTCGGTTCAGTAGGGAAGGGATAAATAACTCAATAGATAGGAATAACTCAGGGGAAGATTAGAACCCTAGTTCATTCCATCGATTTCTAAGCAAGCTTGCAACACAGTAGGTAATAGGGCCAGGACTCAGGTGAGACCGGAGAGGTAGGCCTCCAGGGCAAAATGTGAGAAGGCATTCATTTTCAGGATTGTGCAAGTGTCCCAGTTGTGCCTGAGATGCTCATCCGCCTTATCCTAGCCCTAGTCCTGGTAGGTAAACGTACCTCTCAGAGGAGGTGCTTGGAGACAACCTACATGCCCGTCATTAGGGAAATGAAAGAGTAAATTATAGTGAATGTATGTCACGGACTGCCCAGGCTATTAAAAGGGATGAAGCCAGCATGAGAATGTGTCCATAACGTATTAAGTGAAAAAGGGAAGTTGCAGACCAATGTCCATCATGACTTATGCTACACACACGTGTGTGCCTGGCATACAGTTTCCTGAGAGTGGTGGAAAACACCCAACAGATAGTTAATCATGGCCCCTTTTAGGGAGTGGGCCGGGATGAGAAGAGAGAGATGTTTTTCTTTATTCTATAACTTTGTTAGTGGGCGAAATATCAAATCGTGTCCTTTTTGCTTTTTATTGTGTGGAATTTTTCAGAGGGTAAAAAGCTGGTGGCAAATTCCTCTCAAAGAAACTACCCAGTTTAGCAACACATCAGATATCTTTGTTGCGCTAAGGCTGGTGTGGTAAGGGTGAGATGGGAGAGCCACCAAGTTCTGCGTGACAGAATGGGAAGAATTATGAGTCCTTGAGTATGGGTCAAGGGTCCAGAAATGAATGACAGTGGAGGGAGAGAGGGGACCAGCACAGGGAAGGAGGCCACGCTTCTAAAGAGGAAAACTGGCCAGCGAGACAAGTCCCCATGTCTGCAATGGCAAGAAACTTGAAAGAAATGAGCACTTCATTTTAAGTTGTTCCTGTGCTGCATGGGAATGACTCTCCCCAGCCACTCCCACTGGCAGCCCCAAATCATCTGGCAAAGTCTACCACATGCAACTGTCTTTGGGGACAAGATAAAAAAACTGGACTCTGTTGACTTAATGTGAATTAGAAAGTAGAGAAGAGACATGAGAGATAAGATGTGAGACTCAGAACTGAGCAGAATTTATTTTTTATTTTTATTTTTGAGTCACAGTCTCGCTCTGTCACCCAAGCAGTGGCGCGATCTCCACTCACTGCAAGCCCTGCCTCCCGGGTTCATGCCATTCTCCTGCCTCAGCCTCCCGAGTTGCTGGGACTACCGGTGCCCACCACCACGCCTGGCTAATTTTTTGTATTTTTAGTAGAGATGGGGTTTCACCGTGTTAGCCAGGATGGTCTTGATCTCCTGACCTCATGATCCACCCACCTCAGCCTCCCAAAGTGCTGGGATTACAGGCGTGAGCCACCGTGCTGGGCCCAGAATTTTTTTTTAATGTAGCAAGAAGTAACCAGAAGTAGCAAAAAAAAAAAAAAAGAAAAAAAAAAAGCAGATAATAGCAAGTGTTTGCCAGGATATGGAGGAATTAGAACACTTGTTCATTGCTGGTGGGAGTGCAGAATGGTGTAGACGCTTTAGAAATCAGTCTAGTTGTTCCTCAACAGGTTAAATCATATGACCCAGCAATTACACACCTAGGTCTATCTAAAATAAATAAAAACATACTCCACACAAAAACTTACACGTAAATATTCAGAGTGGCTTTATTCATTCATAAGAGTCAAAGAGTGAAAACAACCCAAGGGTTTATCAACTGCTGAATGGATAAATAAAATGTGCTATATCTATATAATGAACTACATTTGGCAAAAAGAAAAAAGAAAAAGAAAAAAAGTAATGCTGTTTGGAGACATGTCATAACATGGATAAACCTTGAAAACATTAAGTGAAAGAAACCAGCCACAAAAGACTACATGGTGTATGATTCCATTTACATGAAGTGTCCAGAATGGGCAAATCCACAGAGACAGAAAGTAATTAGTGGTTGCTGGGGCTGAGGGAGGAGGGAACAGGAGTGGCTGCTTATAGGCATGGGATCTCTTTTCTTTTTAACGACTGTTTTTTAGAGCAGTTTTTGGCTCTCAGAGAAACCGAGAGGAAGGTACAGAGATATCCGCTGTCCCCCACCCCATGCAGCCTTCCCCATAATCTGCATCCCCCACCACAGTGGTCCATTTGTTAGAATCGATGGACCTACATTGCTAATCATCAGCACCCAAGTTCATCGTTGACATCACGGTTTACTCTTGGTGCGGTTCATTCTGTGGGCTCTGACATGTGTGTCATGACATGGATCCAGCACCGTGATGTCATGCACAGTAGTTTCACCCCGTTAAAAAGCCCTGTACTGTGTGTAGTCATCCCTCCCTCCCGCCAACCCCTGGCAACCACCACCAACCTTTACGCTCTGCATAGTTTTGCCTTTTCCAGAATGCCATATAGTTGAAATCATACTGGAATTTCTTTTTAGGGTGATGAAGATGCTCTAAAATCAATTGTGGTGATAGTTACACAACTCTGTGACTATGCTAATAACCCACTGAATTGTATACTTTAAGTTGGGGAATTGGATGGTATGTGAATTATATCTCAATGAAGCTGTTAAAAATAAATAACAAGAAGACATGTAAGCCCCACCCCATCCCAATATTCTACGTAAATGGTAGACAATGCACCCAGGGAATGTGTTCCCACCCACCAGGTAAGTAATTAGTGCTTAAATATTCAAATGGAGCATGGCCCGTGGGCTACAAAACTTTGGCCACCAGGCTGCTGACATCAGAAACGTGCCTGATGTGTTCAGCCCAGGGCCTGAGACACAGTGAGGACTCGATAGATATTAACTCTGTTAAACTCTTGTTATAACTTAATCCGTGCCACCCAGAATCATCTTCCCTCTATCTTTCTAGCTCCTTTGACCATAACACATGCATGCAGAGGCCCACGCTATGGAAGTCTGTGAATAGAATTTTAATTCTATTAATTAGAGTATGAAAAAATTTATATCTTGTTAAAAGAGTTTTTTCTTTTTATATTTTTTGAGACAGGGTGTCTCTCTCTTGCCCAGGCTGGAGTGCATTGGCACGATCACAGCTCACGGCAGCCTCAACCTCCCGGCTCAAGCAATCCACCCACCTCAGCCTCCTAACTGGCACTACAGACATGTAGACCTAAACCCAGCTAATTTTTGTAATTTTTGGTAGAGATGAGGTCTCACTATGTTGCCCAGGCTGGTTTCGAACTCCTGGGCTCAAGCAATCCTCCTGCCTCAACCTCCCGAGTAGCTGGGATTACAGGCACACACCACCATGCCTGTCTAATGTTAAAGGAGTTTTCAAACTGTCAGGGACATCTCATCTGATGGTGGGTGGGGAATGGGCAGGGCACCTTCTCTTTCTCCAGCAGAAATCAGGATAGCTGTAAAGAAGAGTTTCTCGACCTCGGGCTAGAAGATTCTTTATGGTGGGGGCTGTCCTGGGCACTGTGGGGTGTTTGTCAGCATTCCTAGTCTTACCCAGAAGATGCAACCCTCCCCCTGTTGTGATAACCAAAGTGGTCATGACTAAATATGTCTCCAGACATTGGTCAATATCCCCTGAGGGGAAACGTGTCTCTCTCTCTCTCTCTCACTCTCTCTCTTTCTTCTCCCACTGCCACACACCTGCCGAGAGCCATGGTGAATATTCTTCTACTTCTTTAAGATCAGAAGGCAGCAGAAGGTTCTCAGGCAGGTTCCAGGCATAACAGTGACTGCCTCTGTGTTTTCCCGCATCTGCTGGGCACCACTTCACACGGGCCTCCTAGACCCCACTCTTAATACCCTCTTCTGTGCCACCCCTTGTATCTGCCCCATCATCAAGGACCCCCAAACAAGCGTACAGCCTCTAGCTTTGATATTCAGAATTCACGTCATCCGTCCCAATCTTTAGACATCTGAGACGTCCAGAAAAGCTTGGGCCTGTGTGTGCCTGGGAGGTAGAGACCGGACGCAGGACAGAAGCCAGCAGGGGGCCGCATCTGAAAAGAGCAGGAAGGGGAAGCCGCCATTTATTGAGCAGCTATTGCATGTATCAGGTTTATGTCAGTAGTTTCTTACACATTATTTCATTGAATTTTCACAATAACTGCAAAATATGTATTTTCCCCTTTTCACAAATAAAGGCATTGAGATTCAAAGGGGTTATCGTAAGTTGCCTGAAAATATAACTGCCAAAAATTCCTCTCATCCCTGACATGCAGAGCTCCTGCCACCATGAGATGGGGCCTATTTCTCCTCCCTATGAATCTTTGACTTGCTCTGACCCCATAACAATGAGGCAGGAGCAGGTACTCTGGGACTTCTGAGCTCCAGCCTTCAGTAGACCAGCAGCTTCTGCTTTCTCCCTCTTGAAATCCGGAGGCCACCAGGCTATAAGGAAGCTCAAGCTTTACATGGGCCAGGCGCGGTGCCTCACGCCTGTAATCCCAGCACTTTGGGAGACTGAAGTGGGTGGATCACAAGGTCAGGAGATCGAGATTATCCTGATTAACACGGTGAAACCCCATCTCTACTGAAAATACAAAAAATTAGCTGGGCGTGGTGGCGGGCGCCTGTAGTCCCAGCTACTGGGGAGGCTGAGGCAGGAGAATGGCGTGAACCCGGGAGGTGGAGCTTGCAGTGAGCCGAGATCGTGCCACTGCACTCCAGCCTGGGCGACAGAGCGAGACTCCCTCTAAAAAGAAAAAAAGAAAAGAAAAGGCGCGTGGGAGGAAACCAAGACTGTGGGTAACAGTTCCATCCCAGCCACTAGCTGGATGCGGGCACCTGAGTGAGCCCAGTCCCCAGAATCATGAGAAATAATAAATTGTTGTTTGAAGTCACTAAGTTTTGAGATCATTTGTTATGCAGCAATGGATAATTGATACAGTTATCAGTTACCGTAAGGTTAGGCAGCTGTAAGCATAGAGAAACCAGAGTTTCAACAGAACTCTTCTATGCCAAAGCCTCTGCTGTCCCATGAAGGTACACTAATCCATCCCCTAAAATGTGAGACTGTCTCCCTGGGTTGAGGTGAAACCATGCATGAACATTAACTGAACAGAAAGGATATCAAAGCAAATGGTTATCCATTTGACAGTGATTATACCTGACAACTTTATACCTACAGAAATATATGAAAAAGAATCATTAAAGATAAGATCTGACTATGGAAAAGTTAAATTCATTAGCTTAATTTATATGAAGGGTTTACATTTGCGCTTAATCAATATGCAGCATATGTTGTGGAAATATAATTAATTGTGCGGTAGCAGTAAATTCTGAATGTGGGCATATCTATTCCCAAGTTATCTGCTTCCACCTTTTAAAAGGAAAAAGAAAAGCTGGTTGGCAAGTTAATTATTTGTATGTGAGCTTCAGTGCTTCTCACACCTGATGGCAAAGTCAGAATGCTAATTGCCCATTTCTTCTAATCATTATCCCCACAGCAAGGGGTGGGCAGGCTCTTTTACTATTGACCTCTTGAGCACTGACTACAGCAGACCTATAAGCAACATTCAAGCTTCCTCCATTCAAGATCAGAACTAGACAATATGGAAGTCTAGGTCCGATATAGTCTGTGACTTAGAATTTGAACAAATTGAGGGTAAATGAAGAGATCAGATCACCTCTCTATATTAACAAACTTTAGTGGATAAAATCCTTAATCCCACAGTGATGTGATGGTAAATGGTAAGTAGTCAATAACCAGATCTCTTGGAGGAAATAAAGCCCTGATGTGTATGTAGCATTGGCCAATTCCTGTGGTGTAAATACTCCCATCATGGCCAATTCCAAGCTACCAGCGTGACATTCACCAGCATGCAAAATTCATGAAAACTTAACAGTCAGTTCTTACCTGAATGGCAGCCCCGGCTCACCACTGACAGCCCACCTACCATGCACACAATATTGTATCCAATAGATTTATATTCACCTGCAAGTGACAGAAAATCCTAAAAGGTAGTGGCTTCACAGAGAAGTAGATTTCTCCCTATGTAAAAGAAGTCTAGAGATAGGTAGTCCAGGACCACTTTTGCAGTTCCAAATGATTATCGAGAACTTAGTCTTTTCTGGCTCTTAGTTCTACCATCCTTAGGGGACAGCCCTCATCTTTATGGTTGGAAATAGCTACCCTCCCATTCAAGTTTGAGTAAGCAGAATGGAGGAAGCTGCAGAAATACATGCCTTCTCTTTCGTAAGGGGGATACTCAGAAACCTCACCAAATATATTTTTAAATGTATTTTCTTTTTTTAGAGACAAGGTCCCACTATGTTGTTGAGGCTGGAGAGCCGTGGCGTGATCATAGATCATAGCTCACTGCAGCCTCAAACTCCTGGGTTCAAGCAATCCTCCTGCCCTGTCAGCCTCCAGAGTATCTGGGACTACAGGCACACCCCACCATGCCCAGCTTTACTAAATGTTTTGTTTAGTCCAAGCATAGTCCAAAATATTACGTTTACATTTATATTATAAAGTTACATGGTTCTATCTAGCTGCAAAGAATCCTGGGAAATGGTTTCGGTTGTGTGCCCAGCTGAAAGTCAGCATGTTACTGTGTTGAAAGGAGAATGTTGAAAGGAGAACCTAGCTGTTTCTGCCTCAGCTACCATTTATGACTGCTAGGGCTGGGCCTTATACCAAGCTCTTCGTGCACAACACTGAAGGTTTTTGTATCACATTCTCAAAGTGCAGCAGGACTTGTATTTTCAAGTGAATACAAACGAACACCTTAAAAAAATTTTAAGAGTCATGGTCATGCATCTATTTTAATATGCAAGAAAAAACAGTACACCAAACACATAGTTTCACAGAGATTTTTGCTTGGGACTAGGCTAAGGTAGATCATGCCAGTTTAAGTTGAAAAGTTATTAAACTCCAGAAAAATATGAAGAACTAGTATAAATGACATGAGAAGATGGCAAAAATTCTAAAGGGGACGTCAGCTGCCTGAGATTAGGGAAACACTCAGATTTGGTATAGTTTCCCTCAGTTTCCAGAGGAAGAAACTGAGGCCCCAGGGGAGTGACATGACTTGCCCCAGTTCACACGTAATTACGCAGGTAGGTTTGATAACATCGTTCTTGAACAATGATTAATATCTCATATTGGCTGGGCATGGTGGCTCATGCTTGTAATCCTAGCACTTTGAGAGGCCGAGGTGGAAGGATCACTTGAGCTGAGGCGTTTGAGATCAGCCTGGGCAACATGGCAAAACCCCGTCTCTACAAAAAATACAAAAAATTAGCCAGGCATGGTGGAGTGTGCCTGTAATCCCAGCTACTTGGGAGGCTGAGGTGGGAGGATCACCTGAGCCCAGGAGGTGGAGGCTGCAGTGAGCCGAGAGATCACACCACTGCACTCCAGCCTGGGCAGAGTGAGACCCTGTCTCAAATAGATGTAAATATAAATCCGTAATATTACATTTGAGAGTAACTATAATGCACCTTCCAGTACTTCTGGTAAAATCCTTTTTTTATACAGATACAATGCTTAGATATAATCTCTTTTCTATACATATAAACATAATATTATAATTTATATAAATACAATTAAAGGCCCAATTTAATAATCAATACTTTTGGACAGCTCTATGGGATGTTTCCAGGAAACCCGATGTCTCTACAGATAATACCTAACAATAGCTACCAGCTAACAAGAGACCTTTTGATGTCCTCTAGGGCTGGATTTCACCACCCACAATGGTGATATTTAGTAAGCATTTCCTAAAAATTAGAACAAATTCTAGGAAATGGAGGACAAACTGGCGAAACTCAGTACATTAGTAACAGCCAGTGACATGGGTCTAAGGGGAACCATACACATTTTAGTGCTGTAAATGAGAGGTTCTCATGTAACTCTATGCAAATTTGTGCCAAAATACAGGTAAATTTATGCCAAAAAAGTCTCAACCCCTGGGTTAGGGGAATATACATATGTGCATATGTATATTTTCTTTTTTAACCAGACTGTAATTCTGTTGTTTGTCATGGTTTCCTGGTATGTGGCCTCACCAGCATGCCCTTCACAGAGAGCTAAAGGCAATTCAAACATTAGCAAGATCCAGTATCCGGAGCCACCGGTAGGGTCTGAGTGACCAGGAGACCACAGGCTGTTGGAGGTCTCAGAAACTCTGGACAAGGTCCCTGGCAGTGAAGCCTCTAAACTCAGAGATGAGTAACAAAGCAAGGTCGCAGAATCAATCAGCCGTGTTTGTGAGCTTGTTTAAATGCAGATAGATGCCTTCTATCTGTCCAGGTTGTTTGTGGGCCATTCTGTTGGGAGGAGAGAAAGGGATGAGATAAGCGTTCAAGGTTCCTTGACCTCCAAGAGTGGCTGAAGCCTCCAGATAGACTTCCTCTTCACTGGGATAGATATGCTACCAGGGTACCCCCCCGCTGGCGGGTAGAGGAAGGTGATGTGGTGGGGGTGAGGGTGGGACAGAGGAAGAGGCGAATATTTCTGTTTCTAGTTAACACTTTGTGTCTACTATATCATTATAGAAAAAAAAATGCAGACTTAAAACAGCCTAAACTAATTATGAGTGGGGAATTTGTAAAATGATATGATGCTGCGAGGCCTCTGAATAGTGCCCTGCTGTATTTCTCCATGTGACAAGTTATAAATAAAGCTCAAACCTAACCATCAAACTTGAAGAAAAAGTGGGGAGGAGAAAAGCTGCCGTTCATCTCTAAAACCCACCCTTGTGCACATGCAAAACAGATGAGCTCAGAGAGCCCCAACTCAACATCATCTCTTCATAACGCAAATCTGAAAATGGCTTCCAGATGGAATCCGAGATACATAGCTTATCATTATATCAGGGAGCAGGCCCACTTTTGACCACATCCAAATGAACCACTGATCCACAGCATCTATGCATGGGCAAGTTTGGCTTTTTCAGTTTGCCTGGAACATTCTTAGACCTGCCACTGTGGTTCTTGGGCTCTCCCCTGGGTTCGTTGCTGAGATGACATTGACCAATAATGGGACCAGGCAATGTTTCAGGCAGGCCCATGACAACCCTTAACCTTCCTCAGTCCCGTGGCAACATCCCTCCTGTTCACCTTCCTCATTTTATTTTTTCCAGGCTGGCCAAATGGGACAGGCAATGACATCAAAACATGACGGGGTCTCCCAAGGGTTAGGCTTCCTCACTTCCTCTCCAAGCCTGAAACTGCAGTACACTCTGTGTGGTGGTAGCCTTGGCTGGTAAGTAGAGCTGAAAATGTAACAAGGTGAGTATTGGAAAGCATGTAAGTTAGGATTAGATTTGGCTGCAAGTGACAGAAGGTCTAAAATGACAGTGGCCTAAACAACACAGGCATTTATCGACCTCTCAAATGAAACCACACTGGAGGTAGACAGTCCATGGTTCATAAGGAGGCTTCACAAAGTGTCAGGGACTCTTTCCTAGTTGTTTCTCCAATTTTCTTAGCCCAGGGCCTCCAGAGCTTGTCCAAGACAGCTGCTTAAATTCTATTTAATAGCATCGTGTCCATATTCCAGCCAATGATGCGGCAGATTGTTTTTAATAATGGTCCTCCAACGAATCACGCCTCCTTGTTCTAAACCCCTTTGCAATCTCAATGACACTGTCTATTCTTCCATCAAGATGTGGGGTCTAGTTCCTCACCCTTGAATCCAGGTTGGCCAGTAGGATTTGACAGAAATGGTGTTGTATAAATTACAGAGCCTAGTCCTTAAGCAATCTCGAAGCTTCCTCTCTCCCTCTTGAAACCCTGAGGCTGCCATGTTGTGATAAGGTGCATGTGGCTTTGGGAGAAGGAGACACTTCGTAGAGAAGAATTGAAGAGCCCTTGCTGGCAGACATGTGGATGAAGCCATCTTAGATCCAACAGCAGCTGGGATATCAGGCAAGACTGGCATGAGAAACCTCCCAGATTTCCCAGCTACAGAATCATAAAAAGTAATAAATTGTAGTGATTTTAGCCACTAATTGTAGAAGTGATTTGGTACACAGCAACAGATAACTGAAAGCAAGCAACTAGCGGGAGAGGCAAAGAAAAGACAAAAAGCACTGTCTTTTAAGCAGCTCTCCCTTTGGCTGTCATGTAACATGGCTGTTGACATCTTTGGGGCTACAATCAGCTGCAAGGGAAATGCAATCTTTTTCCTCGGCAGCCTGGTGCCCAGTTACCACCAAGGGCATGGAGGACTAAGAAAAAGTCAACATGAGGTTACACAGCTATCACTTAATGAGAGGGGGAAGATTGGGAAACAACAAATATACAGCGCTTTCCCATGAATAGCACAGATGTTAAGTTAGAAAGAGCTGTGGCCGGGCGCGGTGGCTCATGCCTGTAATTCCAGCACTTTGGGAGGCCGAGGTGGGTGGATCACCTGAGGTCAGGAGTTCGAGACCAGACTGGCCAATATGGTGAAACCCCGTCTCTACCAAAAAATACAAAAATTAGCTGAGTGTGGTGGTGCACTTCTGTAATCCTAGCTACTTGGGAGGCTGAGGCAGGAGAATGGCTTGAACCCGGGAAGCAGAGGTTGCAGTGAGCCAAGATTGCACCACTGCACTCCAGCCTGGGCAACACAGCAAGACTCCATCTCAAAAAAAAAAAAAAAAAGAGAGAGAGAGAGGAAGAAAGGAAAGAAAGAAAGAGCTGTAACCATCTTTTCCTTTTTTTTTCTTTTTTTAGCTTTAAAACATTTTTTTAAATAGAGACAAGGTCTTGCTATGTTGCCTAGGCTATCTTTGAACTCTTGGCCTCAAGAAATCCCATCTCAGCCTCACAAAATGCTGGGATTACAGGAATGAGCTACTGTGCCTGGCCTTTATCATTATTATATTATTATGATAGTTTTTTTTAATCTTTTCCCTCTTAAACTTGAATTCTCCCAGCTCATAATAAGAGAAGGTAAATGAGAACACCTCCCAAAAATATGCTACCCCTCTGAGACATAAAAGTAACTAAGATTTAACAGCCTGAGGAAGGGCGGGGGGAAGAAAGCTGTAACTGACCTGTGGCGGTCAAGGGCGCTGGTGATGGGACCAGCCTCCTCAGTCTACGGTGAAATCACAGGGGCACTTAAGTGACTCATAAGGAAGCATCTCTGAACTGTAGTCTGGTAGACTCTGAAATGCGGCAATGAGTGATATTATTGGAATCCTTCTCTTGCTCATTAAAACTCTGATGAATTCTCAGCTGTCTTTAAGGGTTTGGATTTCATTCATAGTGCACCAGAGAGTGAACTGGAAGAACTTTAGAGGTCTCTTCAAGTCCTTCACCCCCATGAAATAGAAAAGACCTTTCGCTGTGGGTTTGTGCAGGACTCCTACGTGCCTGGCACACTCCTGGGCGCTCTGGGGAAATAGGAAAGAAGGATATGACAAAGTACCTGCCCTCAAAGAGCTTACGATCTATAGAAAGCAGTTTCTACGGCCCCTCAGTACACAAGCCCCAGGGAAGTTTCTGGGAGCTGCTGAGCAGTTTTCTCCAATTCTGCTGCATATAGGTGAGTTGTGATCATGGGTGAGGCTCTCTCCTTTATTAAGAAATGCCAGCCAAGGCCAGGCACGTGGCTCACGCCTGTAATCCCAGCACTCTGGGACGCCAAGGCAGAAGGATCGCTTGAGGCTGGCCTGGGCAACATATTGAGTCCTCATCTCTATTAAAAAAAAATTCCCGAGGATATATGTAAATTTTAAGAACTTTTTTTATCTTAAAAAGGGAAAATGAGACAAAGAAAAAAAATAAAGAGAAATGCCTTCCCTCTTCATGATTCCTCTTTAATCTAATAATCTTCCAACTCACTGGGCACCCCCTAACTTTGGGTTCTTGAAGACTTTCCGGGAGGCACAGCTTGGTTGGTCTTAAGAGAATCAACTCACAGATTCTCATCTTCCACATGCACTCTTTCTTAAGGAGGTTGGACTGAGAAGGTGCCCTGGAGTTCCTTCACGATAGCCTGTCTCCCACTTTAGACAAGAGAGGCCCCTTTTCTGCTCTCCCATGTCTGACTCCAATTCCTCATCCCATGATGGGGAAACTCCAGGGCAGCAAACAAAAGGGAAGTCCCCTTTGATGATAACAGCCCCATCAACTCAGAGTGTTTTGGAGATTTCCCTGGCATTATATATTTGCTTGTTTATTTGTTAAAGGAACACCCATTATTAAAACTGTGTATTTGGGAATAGTCTAAATTCAGTTATATGGTAGAGGGAAGTGAAAAACAGCTTTTCATCCACAAAGTCACCTCTTATTCTTCCTAACTTTGTGTGTGTGTGTGTGTGTGTGTGTGTGTGTGTGTGTGTGTGTTTGTGTGTGTGTGATAGAGACAGAGACAGAGAGAGAGGGAAACGAAGGGAGGAAGAAAGAAAAATTATCACTCACTAGGGTTAGTATTATGATAGCAAATTAAGGGAAACATTTGTAAGAATTATTGAATGCTAAAAAAGACTCTTCCCTCACTCTTTTAAATATAAAAAATTCTTTGCAGCTCTTCTTGAAACTCTTCCCTAGGAGGTGTCATTAGCTGCAAAGAAAAGCACATTCAAATAGTTAAAGCCTGATATTTACTAATGCTGGTCATTTTTACAATAACTCAATTTTTTTCACAACTTCTAAAATTTTCAAGATACATTAGCTAAAGCCCCAGATTAAAGATTCATATGATTTCTTGAAAAAATGCTCATCATCACTGGTCATCAGAGAAATGCAAACCAAAACCACAATAAGATACCATCTCACACCAGTTAGAATGGCAATCATTAAAAACTCAGGAAACAACAGATGCTGGAGAGGATGTGGAGAAAAAGGAACACTTTTACATTGTTGGTGGGAGTGTAAATTAATTCAACCATTGTGGAAGACAGTGTGGTAATTCCTCAAGGATCTACAACTAGAAACACCATTTGACCCAGCGATCCCATGACTGGGTATATACCCAAAGGATTATAAATCATGCTACTATAAAGACACATGCATATGTATGCTTATTACAGCACTATTCACAACAGCAAAGACTTGGAACCAACCCAAATGTCCATCAATGATAGACTGGATTAAGAAAATGTGGCACATATACACCACGGAATACTATGCAGCCATAAAAAAGGATGAGTTCATGTCCTTTGCAGGAACATGGATGAAGCTCGAAACCATCATTCTGAGCAAACTATCACAAGGACAGAAAACCAAACACCACATGTTCTCACTCATAGGTGGGAATTGAACAATGAGCACACTTGGACACAGGAAGGGGAACATCACACACTGGGGCCTGTCGTGGGGTGTGGGGCTGGGGGAGGGATAGCATTAGGAGAAATACCCAATGTAACTGATGAGTTAATGGGTGCAGCAAACCAACATGGCACATGTATACCTATGTAACAAACCTGCAAGTTGTGCACATGTACCCTAGAACTTACAGTATAATAGTAAAAAAAAAATTCATGTGATTTCTTTCAGATTTGATATGTTGTTGAATAAGATAATTATCAAATTATAACATTAAAATCTAATTCTGAGGTAGGCAGATCATTTGAGGTCAGGAGTTCGAGACCAGCCTAACCAACATGGTGAAACCGCATCTCTACTAAAAATACAAAATAATTTGCTGGGTGTGGTGGTGCATGCCTGTAGTTTCAGTTACTCAGGAGGCTGAGGCAGAAAAATTGCTTGAACCCAGGAGGCAGGGGTTGCAGTGAGCCGAGATCATGCCACTGCACTCCAGTCTAGGCGACAGAGTGAGATTCCATCTCAAACAAACAAAAAAAAACTTACTCCACTTAGAGTTACCCTTTATCTTACTTTATTCTCTAAGGTCACTGATATCTTTCCAGTCTTTCTGAAAATACAAGCAAATACGGATACAGATGCTATTTTCTTACACAAAATATAACCAACTATATATATATATATATATATATATATATATATATATATATATATATATACACACTCAACACTTTCTGCTTTTGTCTCTTCGTGGCATTTTCTGGAAAGCTTGCCAGGTCTGTGCACAGACAGCAGCCCTGCTCCTTTGCCCTGCTGTATAGTATTCATGGGTGGGATGTTCACGGATTACCCAGTCCTCTAAAGATGACACTTGGGTTGCTTCCAGGCTTCTGCTCCTACAAGTGATGCTGCCGTGAATAACTGCTCACGTACATCCTTCTATACGTGTGCAGACGCCTCTGGAGGATCAGTTCCCAGAAGCGCCACCCCACCTTTTATTGCTGGCAAACTCTTAATCACCCACTGACACCCACGGCTCAGAGAGCCAGACATGAGAAGAGGCATGTCCAGAGAGGCACAGGAAATGCAGCTGCATCTGCATTCTTTACTCAACTGTGAGCATCTTAGGAGTCTGGACCCCTTCTTATCCAACTTTGTATCCCCATGAATAACTCACTAAATAAACAAATGAACAGATGGTATTCAAACTTAGGCGTCTTAAGAAACTGAGAAAGACAACCTCTAAGCAGAGAAGAGTACTCTTTCTCTAGGTACTGATTACTGCTTACTGCTATGAAGTTTATGTTTCTACACAATCTAAGAACTCATAACCAGAACAGGGAAGTTATTCAGAACACAGAGCAAACCCCAGCGGCCCATTCTTGTAGACACAGTTCATTCCTCAACCCCATGCCTTACAGCAGATTGTCTGAAGAAAATAGCTTGGCTGCCTATGCATAAACTGCATTTTGACTACTCTTACATGGTTTCTTTTTGTGTTCTGGGACATTAATGGAAGTCATCAAATGAAAACGAAATAAGGGAAAACATATTCGGTAAAACCCTATAGTTTTGGAGAGGCAGAGGACAAGGAAAACTCTTTAGTATGGAGAGGCAGAGTATGAGGAAATGAAAGTGTAAATGGTTTGCCAAGAGGCGCAGTGACTCACACCTGTAATCCCAGCACTTTGGGAGGCCGAGGTGGGTGGATCACTTGAGGTCAGGAGTTCGAGATCAGCCTGGCCAACATGGTGAAACCTCGTCTCTACTAAAAACACAAAAATTAGCTTGGCACGGTGACGGGCGCCTGTAATCCCAACAACTGGGAAGGCTGAGGTAGAAGAATCGCTCGAACCCAGAGGCAGAGGTTGCAGTGAGCCAAGATCGTGCCACTGCACTGCAGCCTAGGCAATAGCGTGAAAGTCTGTCTCAAGAAAAAGAAAATGTGGACGGTGCCTGCATGATGATCGTAGCTAACATGTATCAAATCTTTATTACGTATAGACCACTGTTCTATGTCTTTAAATAAATTTATTCTCTCATTTAATCTGCTCCTCAAAAAAAAAAAAAAACCAAAAAAACTCAGCCAAACAAAAACTATACAGTTGTTACTATTATTATTCCCAATTTCTCAGTTTGGAAACTGAAGCACAGAAGTGTTAAGAAACTTGTCCAAAGACACACAGCACTTAGCAAGTAGTGGAGTTGGGATTTGAAGCCAAACAATGCTGTTTCTTCGTGTGTGTGTGTGTGTGTGTGTGTGTGTGTGTGTGTGTGTATTTACTTTCCATGGTATATTAGGTAGAAATGGGTTCATTTGTAAGTTTCAGAAAACCCGAAAATAACTATAGCTTGTCAGAAATGCAAGTTTGTGGCCAGGCACGGTGGCTCATGCTTGTAATCCCAGCACTTTGGGAGGCCAAGGCAGGCAGATCACAAGGTCAGAAGTTCGAGACCAGCCTGGCCAACACAGTGAAACCCCATCTCTACCACAAATGCAAAAATTAGTTGGGCGTGGTGGTGTGTGCCTATAGTCCTAGCTACTTGGGAGGCTGAGGCAGGAGAATCGCTTGAGCCTAGGAGGCAGAGGTTGCAGTGAGCTGAGATCATGCTACTGCACTCCAGCCTGGGTGACAGAGTGAGACTCCATCTCAAAAAAAAAAAAAAAAAAAAAAAAAAGAATGCAAGTTTATATAGCTTTCACATAAATAGTAAAGGTCAGCAGTCAAGGGTTGCAATACTGGCCAAGATCATCAGGAACCCAGGCTTCTTATCAACACAGAGCTTCTACCTCATGGCCCAAAATGGCTGCTGAGCTCCAGCCACCACATCCACATTTTAGCCTGCAGCAAGTAGGAAAGAGAAATAAAGACACACCCCCCTCTTTAATACTACTTCCCAGAAGTTGACCACGATACTTCTGCTTTTAGTCCATTAGCCATAGCTTTCTCCTTGACCATGCCTAGTTCCAAGCGAGACCGAGGAAAGAAGCCCTTGCCCTTGAAAGGCATGCTAAAAATGTGGGTTATCATTACTGAGGAAGCAGTGAAGAATGGACATTAAGGAGTAACTAGCACAGTCGGCCATACAGTAATAGAGGAGATGCATTCACGGAACCCCAGTGTGAAAAGGCATTTTGAAGAACTCTAGTCAAAGCGCTTATCGGATGCTTAAGTCAATTCCACAGCATTCCTCTCTACCGATTGTCCTCCCCTCCCTACTAAAAAAAGAGAGAGGCTTGAAGCAACCCATCTGATGTCTGGACAATGCTTCCATCAGTTGAGCTGATATCCAGTTGGTCCTATTTCAGCCGCTTGAGTCCATTCACATTAACTCTCACATCTAAGTTGTCTCAGACCTAAGAATTCAGAACTAATAATATTTGGAGACATTTATCAAGTCCCACCCCTAGACTCCTCTTCTCCAAATAACCACCCACTGTGCTCTCAAATACCCCTCCCTGTCATCCTCCCAGTGTGCTCACAGCTCCCTGGAGGTGTCCTACCTGGAATCCTGGGAGTGGCTTTACACAGTCAGAGGCAGCTTACAGCTCTCAGATAAGATGCATCTATTCATCTACATCTACAGTGGCTTCTCAGAGAGCTTTAAGACTTTTGACAGTTGCTTCACACTTTTAACTCAGAGTGTTTGACACCTACCAAAGCTACAAATCCCCTCAGTGGCCATTTTTACTGTTGATTTGGGGCTCTGATGCAGAACCTGACATCTCCCTATCTTACCTTCTGCAGTTGATGGGGCCTCTTTATAGGCTCGAACCTATAAAGACAGTTGTAAATCCTGAGTCCATCCGTCAGCAAACTCTCTGTTCCTCCTACCTCCATCTGCAAGTTTGGTAATAACTCTATGACTTCATCCAGCAGAAGATTGTGAAGGGCAGGGTCACCCCTGAAATCCTCCCTCCGGGTGACATTGATTAATTAAGCAGCTGCTCTGTGGCAACAGTGAAAACTGGTTTGGATGTATGTTGCTGCCATAGCGACATCCAAGCAAGCAGCTAAGAACCCCGAGGCCTTAGCTGTTGGCAGCATCTTCTACCAGAGCTTTCCTTCCATAGGGAGAAGATTCCCAGAGCCCTTAGGAGCCAGGATCTGGCGGTTGGGAGATAGCAGTCATTTCACGCATGCATTCATTCATTCATTGTTCATTCGTTAAACATATATTGAGGTCTTCTACAAGCTAGATGTGCTATGTCCTGAGAATAAAGGTGAATAAGACACAGTGCCTCCCCTCAAGGAGCTTGTCTGTCTAATGGAGAGTAAAATTGCAGAGAGAAGGACTCTGTGGAAAGCTCCAGACAGGTCATATCACTCCTCTGCTCAATACTCTACAATGGCTCCCATGCTCCTCAGAGTAAAGGTCAAGGTCCTTCCCACAGCCCCGTAGGACCTGGCCACCCCATAGTATTTGTTCATCCTCCTGCCCTTTTCCTCCTTTTCTCCTCTCTAGCCACACTGGCCTCGTTTCTCCTGCCTTCAGGACTTTGTACCATACCTTTAGATGCCATGCCATGCCATACCATACCATACCATACCATAACCATACCATACCATACCATAACCATACCATACCATACCATAACCATACCATACCATACCTCTAGATGCTCTTCCCCAAACAGCTAGATGGCTCACTCCCTCCCATCCTGCAAGTCTTTCCCCAAAAGATGCCTTCTCAGGGAGGCCTTGTCTAGCCACTCCATCTAAAATGTCAACACCCCCAGTATTTCATATCCTCTTCCTGATTTACTTCTTCTTCTCAAGACATCTTCCTCTCTAATATTCTCTACCCTACTTCCTAATCTTGCTTAATTTCTATCTCTGCCACCAGCATGCAAGCCTCTGAGAGCAGCAGGGAGTTTTGGATTATTTTGGTTTTGTTTTGTTTTTTTGTATTTAGAGCAGTGACTAATACGATATATAGAAGAGGGGGGAAGAGAGGAAGGAAGGAAAGAAGGAAGGAAGCAAATGAATTTTTCAATATAACCCAATATGTCCTGTAATGGAAGAAGAATCCAGCACCATGGAAGCACACAGAAAAGCCTCCTAGCCCAGCCTTGGGAAGTCAAGAGGCTTTCCTGAGAACTGTAGAATGAGTCAGAGTTGGCCAGGTAAGGAGCAGACAGAAAGGTAATTCCAGGAAGAGGAAGCAGCACACACCAACGGCCACACCTGCAGGGAGACCTAGGTGCCATGGGAACTCGGTGCCTGGAAGCTGCATACAGCTGAACGTGGCACAGTGGCGAAAGGAGGGCTGGGGCTGAGTGGAAGAATCCTGCAGACCATGAGAAGGTGTTTGGAATCCATCAAGAGAGCAGAAGGAGGCAGTGGAGCAAGTGGCCAAGTGCCATAACCAGATTTTCCCCTTACTAAGGCCAGAGCGAGGAAAATGGATGGGAGGAGAACAAGACTGGAGACATAGACATCAGTTAGGAAGATGCTTCACTCACTCCACCGAAAGATGCTAATGGATGAATTAGGGCAGGAGTCAGCAAATATTTTCTGTAAAGGGCCAGATAACAAATATCTGGGGCATATTCGGCTCTGTCTTTTTAGCAAGAAAGAAGCCATGGGCTGGAGCAGTGGCGTAGGCCTGTAATCACAGCAATTTGGGAGGCTGAGGTGGGAGGATCACTTGAGCCCAGGAGTTCGAGACCAGCCTGGGCAACAGAGCGAGACCCCATCTCTACAAAAAAAATTGAAAACTAGCCAGATGTGGTAGTACATGCCTGCAGTCCCAGCTACTCAGGAGGCTGAGGTGGGAGGACAGCTTGAGCTCAAGAGTTCCAGGCTGCAGTGAGCTGTGGTTGTACCACTACACTCCAGCCTGGGCAACAGAGTGAGACCCTGTCTCAAAAAGAAAAGAAAACAATAAAAAAATCAGCCATGGGCTGGGCACCATGGCTCATGCCTGTAATCCCAACACCTTGGGAGGCTGTGGCAGGTGGGTCACTTGAGCCCAGGAGTTTGAGACCAGCTTGGGAAACATGGTGAGACACCATCTCTACAAAAAAAAAAAAAAAATAGCCAGGCATGGTGGCGCATGCCTGTAGTCCCACCTACTCAGGAAGCTGAAGTAGGAGGATCGCTTGAGACCTGGGAGATTGAGGCTACAGTGAGCTGAGATCGCACCACTGCATTCCAGCCTGGGTGACACAGAGACCCCATCTCAAAAAAGAAATCAGCCTTGGATGGTATACAAATGAACATAGCCATGTTCCAATAAAACTTTATTTACAAACCAGTCAGCAGACAGATCAGGCCTAAGAGCCATAGTTTACTGACTCCTGAATTAAGGGGTAATAAAGAGAAATCAATGTATTGAAAGAATGTTTAAGAGCTACAACTAGTAGAGCTTGGTGATTAACTGGCTTTGGGAAGCAGTCAAGGAGGTATCAGGGGCTGAAACAATCAGCACCCATGCCCATGAGTAGAGGCTGACCACGAGTCACTCGGACAGTCTCTGTAGCTTTCTATTTCCAAGAAATCAGTGAAAAGTTGTGCAACTTTTTTAGTGTAATGTTAAAAAAAATTCTTCTGTTTGTGGGACAAAATTGTCACAATGCATAAGAGGATGCATAATAAAATCTCAATTTTCTTCTCCCTTGATCTCTGCTTCACTGTTCCCCTGCTTGCCACCCTGCCACATTCAACTTCATGCAGGCTCCAAGGGCACCAAGTTTCCATGGCATCCACATCTCCTCCAGGTACAGGAATTGCCTTTCTCTCTGCCCCTTACCTGGCCGACTGACTCGTGTGTTCCAGGGAAGAATGGCCTGAACTGCAATGAGGGAGAGAAAAGGATCCCCCTGCGGCCCTTCAGGCCAGGCAGATCTGGGGCCTGCCTTAAATTATAGGGATCACACCCCTCTAGGCCTGAGAGCCCCTGAGTGGCACTATTAGTGTTGTCCTTCCTGGAAATGTCTCCCTCCTCCACCCTCCTCTGCCAGGTCTTCTACAAGGTACCCTGTGCCTTTCCTTTCACCTGACTCCTCCCCAAGTCAGAGAAAGCTGGGAGCAGGAGGCTCCTCGAGCCCCACTGAGAATCGCAAAATATCAGGGCGTGTGTGTGTGCTGGTGGGGGCAGTTGCCAAACCATGCCTGGAGGTGACAGCAGTGATGCCAGGACACGAGGGCCGATCTTGGGTCTTCACAGTGGGGGAGAAGTGCCAAATTCTCCAACAGTGCGCATCAGGCAGTGAGGTTAAAAATAATAATAAAATAAATTCTAAAATAAATAGGCCAGGCATGGTGGCTCACGCTTGTAATCCCAGCACTTTGGGAGCCTGAGGCAGGAGGATCACTTGAGCCCAGGAGTTCATGACCAGCCTGGGCAACAGAGCAAGACCCCATCTTTAAAATAACATTACATTAAATTAATAAAACAGAATAAAATAAATTCAAAAAATAAAAATAAATTTAAAATTAAATGAAATAAAATGCCAAGTGGCCGGCGGTGGGCCTCAGCGTGTGGGACAGGCAGGCAGGAGAGTGGCGGGAAGAGGGACTGCTCCTTCTGAGCACGGTCTCCAGAAGTGGCTCCTTGTCAACAATTGTAAAGGTCACATGCTGACGTGACAGTTGCTGAGGCTGTGATGCAAACGCACGCAGGAAGCATTGTGCAAGCAGGCTCTGGAGACCCGCAGGCTCCTGGGCAGAGGGCTGCCTTCTGTGTGGGCTTGCCCCTCGCCACACCTGGCCAGGAGCCTCCCCCAGCCCCGTGACCCTTGTGTCAGAGCCTGGCCAGATGATAGACAGCATGGGGTGCAGGCGAGACCCACTGAACTGGTAGCTGAGGACAGGTCCAGGCCCACTGGCTAGGGGACTTCTCAGAGCAGGTACCACAACAGCTACCCAAGGACTCAGGACTTTTCTCCCACAGCCAGACTTCATGACTGCATGAAAGAGCCCAACCTCAGACGACCTTTCCCCGTGGCAAGGCACTAGGAGAGCACAGACCTCCCCACACAAACAGTAAGTCAGCATGTGGTTAAAAATGTAAATGTGCACTAGAGAGTTTAAAATATATCAACTGAAGGAGTAAAACCAAACTGTCTGCTTGTCTTGGATTCATTTTGTGCTGTACAAGGCTCAAAAGGAACCCAGATTCTGGCTGAAGAGGCCTTTTATGGGAGGCCCCGCCTTGACGGTGACAGGTTGAGACCTATTGCAAACCCATGGTGGCCTCACCCACCAATTTCCTCTGCGGCTTCTTCCCCCTCCATTCTCCAGGCTGGCCAGCAAGCAGGCCGGGGACCGGGGGCACACTAGCTCCAGGCGTGACAGCCAGATGCTTCCTGCACCACCAGGCCTGCTCCAAGGCTGCATCCCAGAAGCCACTCCAAGCAGGCAGGGTTTCTTCCCAACATCTTGGGAAACACAACTTACACATCACCCCCAGCACACACACAGTACCTAGAACACTCTGGCTTCAATGCCACGCCCATCTCTGTTTGTGTCTACACCGTTTGGGGTTGATTGATAAGGCCCCAAATGCATTCCCACCAAGAGCTCGTTTTCCAGACTTATCATATCACACCACGCCAGGGCCACGTGCACGTTTTAGAACATGGTATCCTAGAGGTGACAGTGTCCTACCCCAGTGTTCATTCTTTGTGTATTTGTTCAAACTCCATGTGCGTCCTATTGGCTTTCAGTAACACACAAGAGCTCAGGTAACAAGAAGAGAACTGTACCTGGATGATGAACTGGAACATCCACCGCCATCTTCCCCTCCTCCACCCCAGGCCATGTGCTTCACAGTCACACAGTGGAGCTTCTGGAACGGGCAGTGCTCCTGGTGTTGACGATAGCCGTGGGCCTCTGAGAAGCTGAGGCAGTGCTGGGTGGGGACAGCTTCAGGGTCACCAGGCCCAGCTAGAACTCCAGGCTCACGTTAGGACAAAGTCCAGCATCAAGATGAGCTCCTAGGGCATGAGGACCCTCAGGCAAGGCCTGAGACCCCACGGATGGAGGACACTGGGCCACCTCGTGGTGCTCCTTCAGCAAGAGAAGAAAGCAGGCCAAGGCCAGAACCAGCTGCTGTCTGAAGATGGGAGGGGGGCGCGCAGGCCTGGCTCCAGTGCACAGTGCACAGCAAACTCCAGCCTGTTAGATGCAGATGCAATTGGAGCCAAGCACACCTTGATACCTCCAAGACGTAACCCCTTACCAGACCCTAAACAAACCTCATTGACAGAGCCAGACCACCCCTATTTCAATCAGCTGTGTAGCCATGTGCCTGTCATTAGGTCTCTCTATCCCCATTTCTACAATATAAAACAGGAAAGTGAAACCCATGGGACAGCGGCCGCGTGCAGAAGAGCTGGCACCGTCAGCCATGGCTGTGGTGACTCCCTTGGCCTTAAACAAGAAAAGAGCTCACACATCCAAATTCAGCACCTTCTTTCCTGTTCTCCTTTGAAGGAAACACTCTTCATATAAAAAGACGGGAAAAGAAACTCAAGACTTTCTCCTTTTGGTAGGGCTCCAATTTAGAATCAGCATATCAATACTCTCTCTACACCAATGCTTCTATTAAGGCAGACTAAATGAGAAGAGAAATTCCATGGCCTGCATCTAGCTTGTCACTGTGAAGTGATTCACACAAACACACACTCACACTTTCCCACACACACGTGCACCTCTGATTGAAGCATTGCTGCTGAACTGAGATACCACTATGTAACCTGTTTTTCAATTAAGTGCAAAAAGCCAATTATTAATCTTTGCCATAAACTTAAGTACAAGTGTAGTTGAAAGCAATGATGCCACAAAAGACCAGGTCACAGACTGACTGGGGGCCGCGCTCAACTTGTAAGCCTCTTGCCTCACTCCTCTGGCAGCTACAAGTCCTAAAAAATGTCAAATCTCCATTGTCCAGTTGTTAGTACTGACTAAGCAGTCAAATATACTGCCACACTGTGTGAGACTCCAAAAGCCACAAGGATGTACTCGCCCTTAGAGCATCAACATAAAACTTAATTAAGAACGCCTTGGGGCCGGGTGTGGCGGCTCACACCTGTAATACCAGCACTTTGGGAGGCTGAGGCGAGCGGATCACAAGGTCAGGAGATCAAGACCATCCTGGCTAACACGGTGAAACCCCGTATCTACTGAAAATACAAAAAAAATTAGCCAGGAGTGGTGGCACATGCCTGTGGTCCCAGCTACTCGGGAGGCTGAGGCAGGAGAATGGCATGAACCCGGGAGGCGGAGCTTATAGTAAGTCGAGATCGCACCACTGCACCCCAGCCTGGGCGACAGAGCAAGACTCCATCTCCAAAAAAACAAAAACAAAAACAAAAAAAACACCTTGGCTGCGCATGGTGGCTCACGCCTGTAATCCCAGCACTTTAGGAGGCCGAGGCAGGCGGATCACAAGGTCAGGTGTTCGAGACCAGCCTGGTAAACATGGTGAAACCGCATCTCTACTAAAAATACAAAAAAAAAAAAAAAAAAAAAATTAGCTGGGCATGGTGGTGCGTGCCTGTAATCCCAGCTACTCGGGAGGCTGAGGCAGGAGAATCATTTGAACCCGGGAGGTGGATGTTGCAGTGAGCCTAGATCGCACCATTGCACTCCAGCCTGGGAGACAGGGCGAGACTCCATCTCAAAAAAAAAAAAAAAAGAACGCCTTAAAAGCAAGAAAATTTTGACACATGCTACAACATGGATGGACCTTGAGAACATTATGCTAAGATAAGCCAGGTACAAAAGGACAGATACTGAATGATTCTGCTTATAGGAGATACCTAGAGTCATCACATTCGTAGAAACATAGTAGAAGTGTGGTCATCAAGGGCTGGAAGAAGGGAAAAGGGACTTGGTGTTCAATTGGCACAAAGTTTCAGTCTTGCAAAATGAAAAGAATTCTGGAGATGGATGGTGGGGGTGTTAGCACGACAATGTGAATGTGCTTAATGCTGCTAAACTGCCAGTGCTCATGCCTGTAGTCCCAGCAACTCGGGAGGCTGAGATGGAACGATCACTTAAGCACAGGAGGTCAAGGCTGCAGTGAGCTATGAGCGTGCCACTGCACTTGAGCCAGTAAGACTCTGTCTCTAAAAAAACAAACTGCTACACTGTACACTTAAAAATGGTTAAGATAGTATGTGGGATTTTATTTTTGAGAAGGAGTCTCACCAGGCTGGAGTGCAGTGGAGCAATATCAGCTCACTACAACCTATGCCTCCCACGTTCAAGGGATTCTCCTGCCTCAGCCTCCCAAGTAGCAGGGATTACAGGTGCCCGCCACCACACCCGGCTAATTTTTGTATTTTTAGTAGAGACAAGGTTTCGCCATGTTGGCCAGGCTGGTCTCTAACTCCTGACCTCAGGTGATCCACCCGCCTCGGCCTCCCAAAGCACTGAGATTACAGGCGTGAGCCACCGTGCCCGGCCAGTAAGTTTTATGTTATATGCACTTTACCATGGTTTTTAAAAGAGAAAATAAATTAGAACAAATAATCCCATGAAGTTAAAAGAAGCAAGCAGCGCAGCACGGACCAGGAGATCGTGGGAATCGTGGAAGTCAGGGAAGGCTCCCTGGAAGAGGGGGAGCTCATGTGATTATCCCCCCCCCCCCGTAATAAGCCAGGAAGAACTACCTACCAAAGTGTGAAGGCTGTCCTTAAACCGAATGATGTCTATGGGAATGGAGGGCCAGGCCTCAACTATCAAGGAAACTGCATCAGCAAGGTTTGTCCATCACCAAGGCATAGCATGGCATGGGCCAGCGTGATCACGTTGAGAGTTGACAGCGTACTGGCAGTCCTCACAGCCCTCGCTCGCTCTCCGCGCAGGATCCTCTGCCTGGGCTCCCACTTTGGCGGCACTTGAGAAGCCCTTCAGCCCACCGCTGCACTGTGGGAGCCCCTTTCTGAGCTGGCCAAGGCCGGAGCCGGCTCCCTCAGCTTGTAGGGAGGTGTGGAGGGAGAAGCGCGAGCGGCAATCAGGGCTGCGCGCGGCGCTTGCGGGCCAGCTGGAGTTCTGGGTGGGCGTGGGCTTGGCGGGCCCCACACTCGGAGCAGCTGGCCGGCCACGCCAGCCCCGGGCAATGAGGGGCTTAGCACCCGGGCCAGCGGCTGCGGAAGGTGTGCTGGGTCCAACAGCAGTGCCAGCCCGCCGGCACTGCGCTCGATTTCTCACCGGGTCTTACCTGCTTTCCCGCCGGGCAGGGCTCGGGACCTGCAGCCCGCCATGCCTGAGCCTCCCACCCCCTCCATGGGCTTCTGTGCGGCCCGAGCCTCCCCGGCGGGTGCCATCCCCTGCTCCATGGGGCCCAGTCCCACCTACCACCCAAGGGCTGAGGGGTGCGAGGGCACGGCATAGGACTGGCAGGCAGCTCCACCTGCAGCCCCGGTGCGGGATCCGCTGAGTGAAGCCAGCTGGGCTTCTGAGTTTAGTGGAGACGTGGAGAACCTTTATGTCTAGCTGAGGGATTGTAAATACACCAATCAGCACCCTGCGTCTAGCTCAGGGTTTGTGAATGCACCAATCAACATTCTGTATCTAGCTACTCTGGTGGGGCCTTGGAGAACCTTTATGTCTAGCTCGGGGATTGTAAATGCAGCAATCAGCACTCTGTATCTAGCTCAAGGTTTGTAAACACACCAATCAGCACCCTGTGTCTAGCTCAGGATTTGTGAGTGCACCAATCGACACTCTGTATCTAGCTGCTCTGGTGGGGCCTTGGAGAACCCTTTGTGTCCATACTCTGTATCTAACTGATCTGATGGGGACGTGGAGAACCTTTATGTCTAGCTCAGGGATTGTAAACGCACCAATCAGCGCCCTGTCAAAGCAGACCATTCGGCTCTACCAATCAGCAGGACATGGGTGGGGCCAGATAAGACAATAAAAGCAGGCTGCCTGAGCTAGCAGTAGCAATCTACTCAAGTTTTTTCGCGCGGCGTGGAAGCCTTGTGTTTTTATTCTTTGCAGCAAATGTTATTGCTTGCTTTTTGGGTCCGCGTTGTTCTTGTAAGCTGTAACACTTACCGTGAAGGTCTGCAGTTTCACTTCTGCGCCAGTGAGACTACACACCCGCCCCAAAGAAAAAACCGAACAGTCTGAACATCAGAAACAATGAACAACTCCAGATGTGCCACATTAACAGCTGTGACGCCGTGAGGGTCTGTGGCTTCATCCTTGAAGTCAGACCAAGAATCTACCAATTCTGGACACAATGTGACCCATATTCTGGGACTGGGCTGAGAGTGAAGGATGCTGTTGATGATTAAGTAGACAATGGCGTATGGTCTTCTGGGATATAGCAGGAACAGCCCAGGCTTGGGACTCAGGCAGTCCTGGTTTCGAATCCTAGCTTGGGCACGTTCCTTTCTGCCTCAGCCTGTTTTCCTTCCTGTAACATTTCTATTTCGTGTGGTTGTTGTAACAAGATGAGAAAAGCTTCCAGGCCAGGGCCTGATAAGTCCTAAATATAAGCCTGTAACCTCTTACCTGCAATTCTGGGAAACTAGGGTTCAGAGGAAAATTGAGGTTTTATTGGGTACCCTGTTACTTATGTATTTTTTACCCTACTTATAAATTTTTTAAGATCAAACCAAAAGTGCCCCCCACCTGACAAGGAAGCACAGCCACGGGAGTTTCTAAGTTACCCTGGGAGAGCTGAGTCCTGTCCCACTGCTAATGCAATTCACACAGGCAGGTCCAGGGGCTTCTCCGGGTTTCAGCCTCCTCGTGTGTACCACAGGGGTGCCTTCAGAGATTCCAGCTACAGGTCAGTTGGGAAAACTGCCCAGCCTAGGTCTTCAACAGAGGGGATGGAACGTGGGGAATTGGTTGCAAAGACGTTGGAGTTGCTGAAAAGTCAAATAGGGGTAGTGAGGCAACCCAGAAAGAAATAACAGGAAGAAGTTTAGAAGTTTCTACCCACTCTGGGCTTGGAAAGGGGATGTTCTCTGAACCCGAATCCTGCACTGTCTGGTAGGAATTGGAAGGATGGAGGGAAGGGCCACCCAGCCACAGAGGACCAGTGCCAAGGACCCTGACCAGGCTGCAGAGAGAGAAACGCCCTGGATCTCCCATCCCCTAGCCCTTCGGTTTATGTTCACTGACTCCCTGGGCAGAGGCCAGCCAGGAGCAAGGGGACCTGGGAAATGTAGTTTTCAGAAGACAGAGCCCTGCAGTCCAAAGCAGAGCAGGGCAATCCAGGAAAACGACCACCACAGTGCAGCCACAACAGCTGGGGTGGTCCCCCGCTCAGAAGGGATCTTTCCACTTTTGTTTGGCATTTCTGCTTCCCTGGTATTTCCGTTTTAGATGCCCCATATGCAAACTAATTAAGTTCAAAGTTTCATAGAAGAGAAACTTTTTAATTAGCCTGAAAATCTCACACTTTGGGCCTGTCCATCACTTCTGAATCCCCCAAGCAGATTTGTGTCCTCTGACTCCCCTCACCAGACAGAGCATCTCACGGCCAACACCTGCTCTGCAAGGCAGGCTGTGCTAGGCAGGTGTGCGATGCTGGGGACACAGAGCTGGATTCCACCTGGCTGCTGGGGGAGGAGGCAGCGGCACAACAGGTTCCCACACCACCTGGACAGCAGGCGCATTACTTCCTCCAACAGGGCTGGGCTTCCAGGTACAGAGACCAGAGGTCACTGTGGTCCAACGAGCTGAGCCATAGATTAGGGACTCAATTGTTCTTTGTTTAAATCCAGCTGAGGCACCCAACCTTGTGTGACCTTGAGCCAAACACAATTCTTAGGATGCAACCTGCTTTACAAGATGAGAAAGACACGAGTAAAAACGTCAGCAGACTCTGGAAGGTAAATGAACAATCCTGATAACGCCCAGCCCTTCCCCTGAGGCGGGTTTTTAAGCACGATCTTGCTTGTCATTGAAATCATCCTTGTGAAGGCAGGGAGAGGAAGGACCATTATCTCCATCTTACAGAGAGAGAAACCAGGCACTGAAAATAGACAGCAACCCGCACAGCGGGTCATACTGGCATTAGACTCAAGGCCACACGAGTGTTGGCCCTGACCTGTTTCTTCTGCCCCATGGAGGACCAGTTATTTCCTTAGCCCAGGGGCCCCAGTGACTCAAGGAAGGTCTGGAGGGAGACACTGTTTTTAGGTCTAAAAAGGGGAGAGGAAACGAGAGAAGAAGAGGGAGCAAAAGAAAAAGGGAAGGGGGGAAAGCAGAGATAAAGATGGGACCTGGAAAGGGCAGGGTAGACACTAACAGGTTGCCAGGACTCTTAATGACAGCACGTATGATAACCTGGCTTGGCAAGCTCAGTTTTACCAGGCTTAAAGTCTTCCATGCCCTTCCATCATCACCCAGCATTACTGGAAATTCACTAGGGTTATACATTCAGAAGAATACACAGCTGCTCCCCTTCATTTCTGAGCAGGGGTAGCTCCCATATCCGCCAGCCTTTTTCCTCCCCTCAGGGCCCAGTTTACGACACTTGAAGTTTTGTTCCCTGTTGTTAGGTGCTATTGTGTAAGGTGGGAGAACAGATACTCCTGTAGGTGTGCTAGAGCTGAAACACGTTTATCTGAATCTGAGCAGCGGGTGCTTTCACACACAGGAAGAGTGGTATCTGGTACCTTCCTGTAGGGCTGCGAGGGTCCTCGCCTTTCCGCCCACAGCAGCAGATCTGGGCCCATGTTGAAGACAAGCCCTCACTGCACTTGGGCAGCTGTAATTTACCAGGCACGTCAAGGGTTGGGAAAGCTATGACTAACGAGCCTAGCTTGTGCAAGACCCATCCTCTTACCTCTCTCTCACCATCACATTCCCAGCCCCACTAAAGAGTAGGATTCTGGCTGAGTCTTTGGCTAAGATGACAAATGGCAGCCCCTCTTGTTGAGACATCCTAACTGATACCACTGGATCCGGAAGATGCACACAAACTCCGCTTTTGCTAGCTTGCAGCCCCAAAGGTGTTCCAGAAAGTAGACCTTTATAACAGAACAGCTTCCTGGACTACAGGCAGAGCTGTATCACTGCATCCAGGCCATAATTCTGATTGCCCCCTGTAAACTGGGAAACTCACTCCTCAGGATGCCCACCTTGCTGTTTGCCATCATGAAAATGCACTGAAGTTGCTCACCTACATTGTTACAGATAAACCACAGGCCACAGTTGCAGCACTCTTCTCGGGGTGTGGAGGGGAAATGACATTTATTCTTTGATTAATGTTGTCTCTCTCTGTCCCCAGAGTCAGTAAACAAACAAGCTGTCCTTGGAGCAAGCAAGCGCTTCCCTTTCGGCATCTCCCTCTCTCTGAGCGGCAGCCCTGCAAGTGAGGCCAATAGTCGTCCCTCAGCTGTGTACAGGACAGGCATTCTTGGACCTCAGAGTCCTGCAGTAGCATTTTGAGGACGCCAAGTTATTGATGGGGACAGGTGCTCATAATTCAGCATAACCCACTCAAGCCGTGTTTCACTTTTTCTGGAAACCTCTTGATTTAGGAATGAAAGCCCCTGGCTCCCCCTGGGCTGGGCTGGCCAGTAAACATCTCAGTCTGAGTTTGCCGAGGTGGGTTGCTAAATTTAATTGCCAGTTTCCACACCATGTGATGGTGTGTGACAGGCCAGCTCACCCTGTGAGTTAGCCAAGGGGTTTTAAATAAATGCTTTCTGACGGAAAGGATGATAAAGGTTCCTATTATTCACCCATGAGCCTGGAGACTGAGCTGGTCCGGTTTTTACGACTGAGCCACAGCAATGTCAATCTCATGCGCTCTGTCACTACTTCCCACTGTGGCTTGACTAGGACAGCCTTAAGGGGCCTGCAGAAAGAGCTCCAAGCCGGGTAATCAGGAGACCTTTGCCAGCCCAATCTGTCCAAGGTTTCTGTGACCTTGGAAGGCAAATAGCTCTATGAGCCAGCGTCAGCCTCTGCGTCTGCAAAAAGGAGTGCTTAACAGGTCATGCTTGGGGCTTTCAGGAAGCATGTTATAGATATGCAAAGGCATTGCTGTTGGTGAAACATCCGCAGAACACCAGGAAACAAACCACTAAAAGCAGCATTTTTCTTGCTGCGATCCTTTAAAATATCAATGGAGATAAACTGATGCTGCTATTTGTGTTTTCCTTGACTATTTCCTTACGAAGCCCTGCAGTCACTGAATGCTCACTCAACCTTCCTTCAAAAGTGATTCAACGTGTGGCCCGAGAAACAGCAGCATCAGCCTCACCTGGGCGTTGGTGAGAACTGCAGCATCTTGGCCTCTCCTGCTGAATCAGAGTGTGCTGCTTAACATGCTCCCGGGTGACTCATACAGTCAGTGCTGGGAAGCACTGGTCCATAGTCATGTTTCTCAAGCTCGAATGCACATCCGAATCCCCCAGAAGGCTTGCTAAAACCTTGCTGGGCCCCACTCCCACATTTCTGATTCAGCAGGTGTGGGTCGGGGTCTGCGAACTTGCATTTTTAGAAAGTTTTCTGGTGATGGTGGTGCCTCTGGTCCAGGACCACACTTTGAGAACTTCTGGTCTTTCCTGAGCAGCTGTTTAGTGATACTTCGTTCCCAGGCCACTAAGGGTGCATAACATCTCTTCATTATGTACTCTGTCTTCCTCAATCCCTGGAATCATTGTGGTATCCTCTTGATATGTCTTCATTTCTTCCTCTTTAATCATCCTTGATCTCCCCCATGATTTCAGCAAGTGTTTCTTTATCTCTCTTTCATTAGGAAGCTCTAGACACAGAAAACCAGACAGCTCGGTGCTGTGCAAAAATGGGAGGATTTCATGAAAATCCTGCTTTTTTCTCCCATGTAGTTGTTCTAAAATTCCACTTGTTTTTTGTTTGTTTGTTTGAGATGGAGTCTCTTTGTCACCCAGGCTGGAGTGGAGTGGCGCAATCTCCGCTCACTGCAACCTCCACATCCCGGGTTCAAGCAACTCCCCTGCCTCAGCTTCCTGAGTAGCTGGGATTACAAGCGCCCGCCACCATGCCCAGCTAATTTTTGTATTTTTAGTAGAGACGGTGTTTTGCCACGTTGGCCAGGCTGATCTCAAACTCCTGACCTCAGGTGATCCACCCACCTTGGCCTCCGAAAATGCTGGGATTGTAGGCGTGAGCCACTGCGCCCAGCCCAAATTCCACTTGTTTCTTTTTTTTCAGCCAGAGTTATACACTGCTGGCCCATAAGGAACTTGTTATGATGTGACTACTACAGAATAACCAAATTGATTTGCTGCAGTACGAGTTTTATTATTTTTAAACCACACAAGCAATATAGTGACACATTTGATTAAAGCAATCAACACTGGGCCGGGCACGGTGACTCACGCCTGTAATCCCAGCACTTTGAGACACCAAGGTGGGTGGTTCGCATGAGCCCAGGAGTTTGAGACCAGACTGGGCAACATGGAAAAACCCCATCTCTACAATCAAATACAAAAATTAGCCTGGTGTGGTGGCGTGCACCTGTGGTCTCAGCTACTCAGTAGGTTGAGGCTGGAGGATTGCTTAAAACCATGAGGCGGAAGTTGCAGTGAACTGAATTTCCACCACTGCGCTCCAGCCTAGGTGACAGAGCAAGACCCTGTCTTCAAAAAAAAAAAAATAATAAGCACTGAAGAATAATGAACTAAACCTTTATGCCCCACACCTTCCCCATCTCCTAGTCCACGCTCCTCCTCAGAGTTAATAAACATTGGCAGCTAGGTGTGTGTCTTCCATGCCTTTTTATACGCATATATATACCTACACATTTACATGCGGAAATATGTTTTGGATTTTAAAAGAAATTACAAGTACTGTTAATAAAACTTCCTTTTATTAATAAACAATATTTTTCAGAGATGATTTCAAATCAATAAATAGACTACATTCTTTTTAAGACTGCATGGCAGCCAGGTACAGTGGCTCAGTGTCTTGGGAGGCTGAGGCAGGAGGATTGAGGCCAGGAGTTTGAGACCAGCCTGGTCAACATAGACAGACGCTATCTTTACAAAAAATAAAAAAAATTTCCCAGGCATGGCTGTGCATGCCTACAGTCCCAGCTACTCACGAGGCTAAGAGGAGAGGATGGCTTGAGCCTAGGGGTTTGAGGTTACAGTGAGCCATGACCTCACCACTGCACTCCAGCCTGGGCAACAGAGTGGGACCTTATGTCTAAAAATAATAATAATAATAATAAATACATACATTTTTAAAAAATGCCTGTCAGAGGAAATGTAAGGAAAAAAGAGAAAAGGCTGTATGGCTATATTTTATGTTATGGACATACGACAATTTATTTAGCCATTCCCCTGTTGATGGCCACTTACATTATTGCCAATAGTTTACCATTGCCAACAATATTAAATTAGCACTCTCATGAGATTCAACTAAAAAGTTGGCCTCCAAAAAGGCTGTATCAATTTATATTGCTACCCCCCACAATGAACATGCTTATTTTACATGGAATCAACATAAATGCCCATCAATGACAGATTGGATAAAGAACATGTGATACAATACACCATGGAATACTATGCAGCCATGAAAAGAATGAGATCATGTATTTTGTGGGAACATGGATGGAGCTGGAGGCTATTATCCTCAGAAAACTAATGCAGGATCAGAAAACCAAATACTGCATGTTCTCACTTATAAATGGGAGCCAAATGATAAGAACTTATGAACACACAGAAGGAAACAACAGACCCTGGGGTCTACTTGATGGGGGAGAGTAAGAGGAGGGAGAGGAGCAGAAAAGATAACTGTGGGATACTGGGCTTAATACCCGGGTGATGAAATAATCTACACAACAAAAGTTCCTGACATTTGTTTACTATGTAACAAACCCTCACATGTACCCCGGAACCTAAAATAAAAGTTTAAAAAATTAAATTAAACAACAAAAAAAGAAAGTGCTTATTTTAACCTTCTCACCAATACTGCCTATTACCAGTCTTTCACATCTTTACCAATATATTGAGGCTATCTCATTCTCTAAACTTGGCTTTATCTGAAGACTTCTTGAGGTTAAACATTTCTCCTTAAGATTATCAACCATTTTATTTCCTTTTCTCTAATTACTCATTCAGATCCTCTGTCCTTTCTCTATCGGCTTGTTGGTTTTTTCTGTTTTTTTGTTTGTTTGTTTTTGGTTTTCTTTTGCAGTAGGGAACACAGGAGCAATAGTCTGGGTATTAATCTTTGGTCTATTAAAAAAAAGTCATAAGTTTTATCCACGTCTCTCACTGGACTTTTAATAGCATGCTTTATTTTATCTTTTTTTTTTTGAGACGGAGTTTAGCTCTGTTGCCCAGGCTGGAGTGCAGTGGCGCGATCTCTGCTCACTGCAAGCTCCGCCTCCCGGGTTCATGCCATTCTCCTGCCTCAGCCTCCCGAGTAGCTAGGACTACAGGCGCCCGCCACTACACCCGGCTAATTTTTTGTATTTTTTGTAGAGACGAGGTTTCACCGCGTTAGCCAGGATGGTCTCGATCTCCTGACCCTGTGATCCGCCCGCCTCGGCCTCCCAAAGTGCTGGGATTACAGGCGTGAGCCACCGCGCCCAGCCTATTTTATCTTTTGTCGCATAAAACTTCTAGTTTTTATATTGTCCATAATATGATTTCAGTTGAATTCATGCATTGCTAGAAATCAACTTCTAGAAATCTGCATTATATGAAGGAGAAACAGTCTCTTGGATGTGAATGAAAATAACTTAATAGAGGAATTTGTAAATAAAACTTAGTAAGGAAATAATGAATTAATTCAGCTCCCACATTCCCTTTTCTTCTTTCTAGCTCCTGTATCTTTTGGCATGAAGTTTTGGTGTGGTAGGAGATTTATAACAATAAGTGCGCTGGTTTAGGTGATTTAAAGATTTGTATGGAAGAGTTGAAATGAAGTCAAAGGTGGCTGCTAACAGGATGCAGGAGTCTCTCTTCTTTCTGATTCTCTTGCAAGCAGAAGCACTAACTCTGCTCCAAACTTTGCAAGGATGTTTGCATGGAGAACAGCCTTTGAAGACAGAGGTAGTGCGTTCCTCTGGAGCAAAGGGCTGGTGTGTTTGCTGTCCAGTATAATAAACATAATGTCTTCACCCAGGCAAAGGTTGGCAGGTTTACTTAGCGCCCATAATAAAAGATTGGGGTTTCCTAAACTCAGGGCTCCTCTCCTGTAACACACCTTGTATGTGGAATTGACACCTGGCCCTGCTTGCCTGCCCTGTGGAAACTGGGTTTTGGGGAACCAGCACAAGAAAATGGTGGTACTCAGGCTACTGCTATTGCTGTAAGTAGTAAACTGTCCTTTATCTCTAAACCAGGAGTCTCGTGTCTTCTGCCAGCATCCTGAAACTGTGGCAGGCTCACTCGTTAACTTTGAAAATAGGGTAAAATCTCAGAACCTTCACAGTTCCTGACAGTCACCACATAATGGAAGGTTAAAACACTTAAACTCAGCTCTTGCTACAGTCAGATTTAACCCTCTGCCTACAATACAAAAGTCACATTCTTCTCTTAAACTGAACAGTCCTTAAATGCTTAGGGAAAAGAGAAATTCACCGTAAGAAATTTTTATATCTTGTACATAATTCCCGCAAGTCTAATATTTCAAAAGGTGTTCGTGTGGGTGAAGTAGATTTACTCTGTTCATTTCTCTGGAGAAATGAACTTACAGACTGAAAATTTTCAGCTCAATAAATAAAGAAAAACAAATTTTAACAATTAGAGTTATCCCAAAGAGAATAAAGTTTGAGGTCACAAGCTCACTGCTGGCCTAGGTGACCACTAGGTCCCACAGGACCTCTAATGGGGCAGGGATTAGACTGGATGATTACAAAGCTCTCTTCAAATGGAAGGTGCTAGTGGGGAGGGTGTTGTTTTGGTGGACCCTCTAATCAGATGTCTTTTCATACCACATAATGAAGCAGGTGAGCTGGTGGATTCAACTGGGACTCAGAAGACTGCACTTGAGGAGATCATCGTGAGTTGAAGAGCTCTTGCTTAATCTCGCAGAAACTCCATCAAGTCTAGCTCACCTGGGAGTCAGTAGGTGCTGGCGAATCAATTCGTGCCAGCGAAATTCACCAAGAGCCTGATTTACAAACTAGAGAGCCATGGCCTTAATTTTAGAGTGAAAGACAAACTTTCCCAATGACTATAGTTTTCTTGTCCAATAGCTAGGACACCCCCCTCCACCTGCTGTGTACTAATGAAGCAGATTTTTTTTTTTTTTTTTGAGTTTTGCTCTTATTGCCCACCTGGAGTGCAACGGCACCATCTTGGCTCACTGCAACCTCCACCTCCGGGTTCAAGTGAATCTCCTGCTTCAGCTTCCCAAGTAGCTGGCATTACAGGCATGTGCCACCATGCCTGGCTAATTTTGCATTTTTAGTAGAGACAGGGTTTCTCCATGTTGGCTAGACTGGTCTCGAACTCCCAGCCTCAGGTGATCCACCCGCTTTGGCCACCCAAAGTGCTGGGATTACAGGCGTGAGCCACAGCGCCAGGCCAATGAAGCAGAATTTTTAGCCAGATGTGTGTGATACACCAAACCAAAGTGAAAGGAATTGAATGACCCTGGAACTTGCTTCATCTAATAGGATGCATTAGCTAGAGGCTGATAGAATATCTCTTCCCAGATGGTGAATAAATTTTTTTAGTGACCAGCATGTTCATGTTCGCTAAACACAATGTCTTTCTGCTTTGACAGTTCTGGAAGTAACTATTCTTAACTTCGTCCTCCCTTTTGGCACCCCCAGAAGCTCAGGGCCCTGCTGTTTGCCCATGGCGACAAGATGATGCACTATTTGTGGTCAATCTCATTTAAGAAGGGCCGCTTCCTAAAGGTATCTAAGAAAAGACCTTAATTTCCTTAGTCCTAAAAGTGTGTGAAGCACCCACTGGCTTAGTTTCTAGTCCCAGATCTGCCACATCCTAGCTGGTGTCCTTGTACAGAATTACTTCACTTCTATAAGCCTCAGTTTCTTCATTTGTAACCTACTTACTTCTGGTTAAAGGTTGATCATCATGTACATAAAAAATATAAGGCCAGGTGCAGTAGCTCACTCCTGTAATCCCAGCACTTTGGGAGGCCAAGGTGCATGGATCACAAGGTTAGGAGTTCGAGATCAGCCTGGCCAATATGGTGAAACACCGTCTCTACTAAAAATACAAAAATTAGCCTAGTGTGGTGGCTGGCGCCTGTAGTTTCAGCTATTCAGGAGTCTGAGGCAGGAGAATCGCTTGAACCCAGGAGGCAGAGGTTGCAGTGAGCTGAGATCACGCCACTGCACTCCAGCCTGGGCGACAGTGCAAGATTCCATCTCAAAAAAAAAAAAAAAAAATGTATATATATATGGGTCAGGCACTGTAGCTCATGCCTGTAATCCCAGCACTTTGGGAGGCCAAGGTGGGTGGATCGCTTGAGCCCAGGAGTTCAAGACCAGCCTGGCCAAATCCCGTCTCTACAAAAAATACAAAAATGAACCCGGCGTGGTGGTGTGTGCCTGTGGTCCCAGCTATTTGAGAAGTTGAGGTGGGAGAATCACTAGAGCCTGGGAGTGAGGCTGTAGTGAGCTGTGTTCATGCCACTGCACTCCAGCCTGGGCAACAGAATGAAACCCTGTTTCAAAAAATAATACTTTATAGCAACAAGTGAACCCTCATATAAACTATGGACTCTGGGTGATAATGACAAATCTGTGTGGATTCATTGATTGTAAGAAATGTGCCATTCTGGTGAGGGTTGTTGATAAGGGGTGCGGGGCAGGGGCAGGGGGCAGTAAGGAGGGGCAGGGAACTCTCTCTTCCTTCCTCTTAATTCTTCTGTGAACTTAAAATTGCTCTTAAAAAATTAACCCTTTAATAGAAATAAACACATAATAAACTCTAAAAATACTTACTAAGATCTGAATGTCTAAAAAATTTGTAATTGTCCTAATAACCATAGATAACAACAGCACATAGGCCACGTTACAATCAGTGGTTTTCCCGCATGCAGCTCGTCCCATTCGTGGTGTGAAAGTCTCATTAGCTTTGATTTTAAGCAGTGCATTTTTTTTAATCTTCCCCTACGTTCTGGTTCCCATCTTATTTTCAAGGCCCATAGCTGTCTAAGTCATGGTATGTGCAGAGAGAGATGTTTTCCTGCTGACTGTATGAAAAATTGTGCAAAATGGGTTGTCATCCAAAAAAGCGTGTGACACTGGGAGGGACCTTGTATAGTGAGCAGGGCTTCCCATGAGTTCATCCTGGATCTTTCACTGAGAACAGGATGTTCTGTCAAGGATGGGCAATGAGGGGCACAGCAAAAAGACAAAAGGATATGCCAGCTACAAAAACCACGTGGGCCAAGGACAGGAGGCTGCAATGCAAAGACTGGAACTTCTAGCACGGCAAACTAGAGCATGGCGAGATTAGCGTTTCGGACTCCAGTCAAGGACACTTCCCTCTCCAGGAAAGACGGTCGCCTCACCAACACAAGCACTTGGCGCTTCCCTTTTCCATCCAGGCGTCCTGGCTGGAACGAGGAAACTCAAAAGTGCTACAAAAGTGGCCCAAATTCTGAAAAATCTTAAAATTAAAAGATTGTAATTCAAAGGAAGATAAAGAGCGTGACTTTTAATTTCTCCAAGCTAGTTCATTCATTTTCAATGCCAAAAACCCAATGCCAGTCTTACATAGTAATCCACTTACTGTAGTTGAAACCTGAGGTGTGAAAAGTTCTGTGTTGACAAAGATTTGCATCAGCTGCTGCCGCTAAACAACATGTAAAAACTTGCAGTTTAATTTTAGCTTCAGAACAAATGAGCGCTTTTCCAAACCCACCCAGGAGCTCAGGCTGTCACTAGGTCTACAGGTGTGCTCTGAAATCAGACACTATCAAGAAATTCTATAGTGCTAAAATGAACAAGGAGCCGGGACGGCACAATCCATCATTTTTTAATGTGTTTTGGGAACTGTCTTAACAAGTGTGGAAGTGTCCCAGCGAGATCTTTTATTCGGCTTCCACTGTGCATATATTAAGCCAGTGTGCGTGTGTATGCATGCACACATGTTTACATCTGCATTCTATATTAGAAGGTATCAGGAAAAGAGCGATAAATAAGATGAAGCGGTAAGAGGGCACCAAAGACCATAATTAAAGGCGCTTGAGAGCAGTTAGCTGGCCTTAGCTTACTCATTCAACCAGCCCCATTTATTTTGCGGCTCCGGTGTAGCAGACACTGTGCAGGGTCCCGGGAGAGACACGGGGGTCACGGAGATACAAGCCACTCTCGGGGAACCCCCAGTCTAATTAACATACAAATAGCAGTGACAGCCGGCAGAAGCGCTACAAGGCAGGGCAGGTGAAGTGCTTTGGTGGCTCTGGGTGACAGTTATTGCCACATATCATCTTCCAGGAGTCCTGGGGCCATATGAAAAAAAAAAAAAAGGGGGGGGATTTGATGAACAGGTTTTTCTTCCAGGGGTGAAAGTTGTTCAGTTTTTGTGGCAAAGAAATATAAAATGCATGGAAAAAAGAAGACGTTATATGGATGAATTATTAAATGTAAGGAGTGGAAAGATATTACATCTGTGTAAGCAACACACAAAGGTTTTTCTAATTTTTAGTCATAACATTTATAATGACAAATTACACACTATCCTTGTGAATCCTATGTGTAACACATAAGGCAGAAATGGGCCCCAGTGTTTGGGTTTTTTTTTTTTTTTTAACAGAAGCAGGGTCTCACTATGTTGCCCAGGCTAGACTCTAACTCCTAAGCTCAAGCGATCCTCCTACCTCAGCCTCCTTCAGAGTACAGACTATAGGCACACACTACCACCAACCTCATTCTGTCATGCAGGTTGGAGAAAATGACGCTATCACAGCTCACCATGGCCTCAACATCCCAGGCTCAAGTGATCCTCCCACCTCAGCCTTCTGAATAGCTGGGACAACAGGTGTGCACCGCCATGCTAAGCTAAATTTTTTACTTTTGTAAAGATGGAGTCTTACTATGTTGCCCAGGCTGATCTCCAACCCCTGGGCTCAAGTGATCCTCCCATCTCTGCTTCCCAAAGTTCTGGGATTACAGGTGTGAGCCACCATGCCCGGTCTGCACCAGTGCTTCCTTTTCCACTGATTTTGGACACAAATACTGCCTTCCTAAGAGATGGGTCACCTAAGTCACTCCTTGTCTAGTTCATTCACAACTTCATGGTGATGTCTGCAGATAAAAACCCACATATTGGACTTCCAGTTAACAAGTCACCTCCTCCATGAAGCTACCCTGAATTTAATTCATTCTTCTAGTTGACTTTGTGCCCAGGACCATGTTAGAGAGTGGTTGGTGGTCAGGGTTAAATGAGACACCATCCAGCTCACACTGAGATGCTGGCCCACTCTGCCCTATCCCTGTGTTCTCACTAGCCTCTTCTCTGAGGGTTGAGTTGCTTGTTCAAATCCCCTGATAACCTGTAAAGTCCTTAGGCAGAGACGATAGCTTTTATTTTTGCATTCCCAAAGCCTGGCACATTCTAACTGGAAGGAGAAGCAGCTCACCTCACAGACAGTTCTCATTGACTCAAGCTCTTTATAGTATTTATAAGTATAGGTTGCCTGTTGTATGTGCATACACATAAAGTTTGGCCCATATATATATATACATTTTTTTTTCTTTTTTTTTGAGGTGGAGTCTCACTCTGTCACCCAGGCTGGAGTGCAGTGGCATGATCTCAGCTCACTGCAACCTCTGCCTCCCATGTTCAAGCAATTCTCTTGTATTACTATTCAAAAATTTATTTTTGAATTAGTATTAATATTTCTTCATTTATTTCTGTGCATGAATGTATTTAAATCTTCCCACTCATCGTTAAACAGTGCAATGACAATTTTAAATGCAAATTATTAGAACATTCAAATGGCATGCAGAACCACCACAAGTACACAATTCATATTTTGTAGCTCATATATGTATGAATTTTGTTCTTTCTCAAACAGTGGAAACACTCCATAAAATTAGCCAAACTTTTTATTTCACCTCTTGATATGTGCACATTTCACCAACACTACCTTCAGCTTACTGAGGTGTAAGGAAAAACAAAAGAAAGGGAATGATAAGTTCCTATCTTTTCTTTGTCTTCTGTGTCATTATTTTCAGCATAACTGGTTGGCTAATACAGGAAAAAAAGTAACATACTTGAGAAAGGACAGAGTAGCCTTCCTTGGTCGTTGGTGTTTATTAGAACGCTGTTGCCTTCTTTGTGCATTTGAAGCAAGTCTTGGTTCTAATGGAAAGCATAGCCACTCTCCTCCCTCCCTACCCACTTTCTTACTTACTCTCCCTTCCCTATGATTCATCTGTGGACTTCACGTCTTCACTTGTGCTTGCTTTGAGCCCTAGTGCTCTCCCTGACTCCCATGTATCATGGGACCCCTGGAATCTGTGCTCATGGGGTATCCCAAACTGTGGATGGGGCAGCAGGGAAGGAGGATGCACACACTGCATAGATCTCCTCTGCACATGTGTAGCTCCATTGTCCCGTGGGACTTCACTCATCAAACACAAGTTCACAGGTAAAATCATTAAGAGGCCTAGTGTAGCAGCTCATGCCTATAATCCCAGCACTTTGGGAGGCCGAGGTGGAGAGATCACCTGAGGTCAGTAGTTCGAGACCAGCTTGGCCAACATGGCTAAACCCCACCTCTATTAAAAATACAAAACTTAGCCAGGTGTGGTGGTGGGCACCTGTAGTCCCAGCTACTTGGGAGGCTGAGGTGGGAGAATCACTTGAACTGGGGACGCAGAGGTTGCAGTGAGCCATGATCATACCACTGCACTCCATCCTGGGTGACAAAGTGAGACTCCATCTCAGGGAAAAAAAAAATTATTAAGAACATCAAGATGTCAACAGCAAGCACTAAGCAAGTTCAGGGACCCTGTGGGGACAAGGCCCTGTGCAGCATCACAGGTGGCATGCCCATGAGCTGGCCCTGAGTGCCCTGAATGGGCACAACCAATTACAACTCATTTTCAAGCAACAACTGGGTTGAAAATAGCTGAAAGAGAAAGCCTGAGTTCCAGGACCATAGCAATAAAGAATATCACTTTCTAAGTTAGATGAGCTGTAAGTATTATGATGTGACTTAAAAGCTATCAGACGTGACTCTGACATTCTGTTAAATTCAACAGACATTTATTGTGCTCAGCACTGTCCAAAAACCCGGTAGGACAGGGGTGGGGGAGTGTTCCTTGAAGGCACAGACACTGTGATCTCAAGAACACTAGTCTAACTGGGGAGACAGATAGCTACAGAACCGTAGCTCCAGACAGACTATGGCCGCTGCTGTGATGGCAAAAATAAGTGCTAGGGAAGCACGAGGGAGGGAATATTTTTTTCTAACTGGGAAGATGGAAGTTTTGATATTTGAAGTGATCCTTAAAAGGTTAGCAAAATGTTGATAAAGGCTAGGGAATGAACATTTCTCTTAGCTTGGTTTTCACCCCAAGAAATAAAGCCTGAAACAAGGGTTTTACGTGAAGTAAGTTTATTTTGGGAAGTAATCCCAGGAAACAAAAATGAAGGAACTTGAAAAAGGGACAATCTGAAAGGGTATTCCTGCATAGGTCAGTGCTTCGGGTAAATGGGACTCAGTTCCACTGCACACCTCTTTGTTTTTTTTTAAGAGGCAAGGTCTTGTTCCGTCACTCGGCCTGGAGTGCAGTGGTACAATCATAGCTCACTGCAGCCTTGAACTCCTGGGCTCCAGTGATCCCCCTGCCTCAGCCTTCTGAGTAGCTGGGATTACAGGTGAGAGGTGACAGCGTGCTGGCAATCCTCACAGCCCTCGCTTGCTCTCGGCACCTCCTCTGCCTGGGCTCCCACTTTGGTAGCACTTGAGGAGCCCTTCAGCCCACCACTGCACTGTAGGAGCCCCTTTCTGGGCTGGCCAAGGCGGGAGCCGGCTCCCTCAGCTTGCAGGGAGGTGTGGAGGGAGAGGCGCGAGCAGGAACCGGGGCTGCGCGCGGCGCTTGTGGGCCAGCTGGAGTTCCGGGTGAGCGTGGGCTTGGCCGGCCCCTCATTCAGAGCAGCCAGCAGGCCCTGCCGGCCCAGGCAATGAGGGGCTTAGCACCCGGGTCGGCGGCTGCGGAGGGTGTACTGGGTCCCCCAGCAGTGCCAGCCCACCGGCGCTGCGCTCCATTTCTCACCGGGCCTTAGCTGCCTTCCCGCGGGGCAGGGCCCGGGACCTGCAGCCTGCCATGCCTGAGCCTCCCACCCCCTCCATGGGCTCCGGTGTAGTCTGAGCCTCCCTGACGAACGCCACCCCCTGCTCCACAGCACCCAGTCCCATGGACCACCCAAGGGCTGAGGAGTGTGAGCGCACGGCGCAGGACTGGCAGGTAGCTCCACGTGTAGCCCCTGCGCGGGATCCACTGGGTGAAGCCAGCTGGGCTCCTGAGTCTGATGGAGAACCTTCTTGTCTAGCTCAGGAATTGTAAATACACCAGTCAGCACCCTGTGTCTAGCTCAGGGTCTGTGAATGCACCAATCAACATTCTGTATCTAACTGCTCTGGTGGGGCCTCGAAGAACCTTTGTGTCCATACTCTGTATCTAACTGATCTGATGGGGACGTGGAGAACTTTTATGTCTAGCTCAGGGATGGTAAACGCACCAATCAGCGCCCTGTCAGAACAGACCACTTAGCTGTACCAATCAGCAGGACGTGGGTGGGGCCAGATAACAGAATAAAAGCAGGCTGCCCGAACCAGCAGCGTCAACCCGGTCAGATTTTTTTCTGCATGGTGGAGATATTGTTCTTTTGCCTTTTGTAGTAACGTGCTAGGGCTCACTTTTCAGATCCATGCTGCATTTATGAGTTATAACACTTGCTGTGAAGGTCTGCAGCTTTATTTCTTAAGCTAATGAGACCATTAAGCCCACCGGGAGGAATGAGCAACTTCTAAGCCGCACTTCCTTAACAAGCCGTAACGGTCACCATGAAGCTCTGTAACTTTGCTCCTGAGTCAGCAAGACTACAAACCCACCAGAAAAAATAAACTGAACATCAGAAGGAACAACTCCGGATGGCACTGCCTTTAGAACTGTATAACACTCACCGTGAAGGTCCGTAGCTTCGTTCTTGAAGTCAGTGAGATCAAGAACCCACCAATTCCACACAGGCACACACCACAATTGTAGAGATGGGGGTCTCACTCTGTTGCCTAGGATGGTCTGAAACTCAGCCTCTGGCAACCCTCCCATTTTTGGCCTCCCAAAATGCTGGGATTATAGGCATGAACCACTGTACCCATCCCTGACTGGCTCTATCGGAGAAGCCGCTTAGAATGCCCCACTGTCCCAGGAGCAGGCGTAGCAACCTATCCCCCGGCTTCCATTCTTCATGGGTCCAGCACTGTCCTGGGCTGTTAATTCACTCTTCAGCCTTTCCAGGTTTGCCCAAGCTCAGAACAGCTGAGCAGGCCCCCGGCTACCCCCCACTGTGGGAGTAAAGCAGCCCAGGGGCAGAAAATAGATACAAGGTACAGCTGAGGTAAGGTTTACCCAGCTACACCTGTGTGCTGTTGGTTGCCACAGCAACACCTGGAACAGAAAATGGCATGACAAACATCAGAGAAGTTCTGTACAGTATCTAGTCCAGTGCTTTTCAAACTTGAGCATGTCAGCCGGCTGGGGGGCTCCTTGCCACCAATATATGGGCCCCAGCCTCAGAGTTCCTGGTTCAGTAGCTTTGCAATGGAGATTAAGAATGACCATTTCTAACACATTCTCATTTATGGGCATTAAAGCTTCTAAGATAGCCATCCACTCTGTACAGACACACAAGGCTAATCAAGCAGAAGAGAAGTTTCCTAAACTGAAAAAAATACATATTTCCAACAAATGCATAACATGGATTTCAACACAAGAATAGAGCTGACATGCATTGTCACACACCATCACCACTGATAATCTGAGAATTGCTCACCTATTGATAGCCTAATGAGAATTTCAACATCTAGGAATGAAAAAGGTTGATGTTGATTATTCTGTTTGTGCCTTATCCCTGCCTTATTCGAGATCTATTCTCTGTGAATCAGTGCAGTGTGGGAATAGACAAACATCATTCTGTGCCCCTCTCGGTCAGGGAGGCTAAACTCTGGACTAGACCACCCAGATTGGTCAACTGGAAGCACTATCAGGAAATCAAAAAGTGAGAGAGGAGAGAAGTAAGAGCGATTATTCTCCCTGCTCTCTTGTGGCTCTCCAGGGACTGCTGGTGGCTGTGTCACCATGTGGCTGCCCTCCTGCTGGAGGCTGATTTCTTATCAGATTGACAATTCTGTCCTTACCCCCCACATTGGGCATGGGGATTAGAGCTTCTCACTATTCCTGGTTCCGGGTGCCTCACCACCCCAGGCTCGTTCCCTTAACTCTGCTCAAAGTGCTTCATTAATAGTCTTTCCAGTTCAACTGTCTTTTTTTTTTTTTTTTTTTTTTGGCCAGGATCCTGACCAATAGCAGTGTGTTCGGGGGAAAAAAAAAAAAAAAAAAAAGACCTGGGTAAAGCTACACATCTGTATTTCTGAGCCTTTTGACTAAAAAAAAAAAAAAAAAAAAAAAAAAAAAAAAAAACCCTGATAACACTAAAGTTGACATTGAAATTTGAAGACTTCAATACAAGATAAAATGAAATGTAAAATGAATACATAGATGAGTAATATGTAAACATAAAACAAGGCCTTGGGATGATCGTGTCCATTAAAGATATACCAAAAACAACAACAAAAAAAGGAGAACTTGATAGAGACTTTTTTCTTTCAACCCCTAAGGAATTTGCTACAGGCAAGGGAGAGGCCCCAAAAGTACTAACTTGTGCTATGTAAAACTTTTCCCCATCTACACACGTTCTGGGAACACGGAATATTGGCAGGAGAAAAGATAGTGTAATTTAGGCTGCACACATGAAAACCTTCAGAAGCATCTTGGGAAACCTAAGATAAGATCAGACAGAAATTAAATAACCAGAGAACACACTGATAACACAACGTGTTGCAATCAATTTAAAGTTCACATCTTGCTTGATCTATGCATCCATAATGAAATCAACCAAAAGCTGAGGGCTCTTCCATCAATTTCAACTCTATTCCACAGCACTCCCCAGCCCCAGGCTCTGCCAGAGCTCTTGGGTCAACATCTTAGAGAACGCTATGATACTTCTGCTTCTGTCCCCAAGGACAGAAGTCGGAGCTTCCAGGAGGAGACCGGTATTCTTCAGCAAAGATGGCCAGTCACTTCAGATCTTGCAGGGACTTTGTAAGTGAGGCACTTAAGTGAGACAGCAGGGTTTTTTACAGCAAGGGAGGATTTCGTTTTAGGCTTGCTGCTCTTCTAAAAGGCCCTCTGTTCTTTTTTCGCTGTATACACTGTGCCCTGTTGTTTTCCAGATTTCCAAGGTTAAGTCTAGCACCCCTATTAAAGCTGTTTGAGTCCTTCAGAATTTGCAGAGCTTCTCTGCTAATCCGATGTGTGTAGTGCTTTTCTTTCAGCTGGGCGTGAATGTAGGGCAAACCAATGCTTTTGTTCACTACAGCAGAATTTTTCCCCATGTGATAATGTAAGATGTGGTGTGTGTCTTTAATCTTCTTATCAATGAGTCATTCTAGTTTATTGGTTCCAATATTTTATTTCAGGTGAGAGCACATCATGATCATGCCCCAAATAGTAGGTATTGAACACTTGCTATGTACTAAATGATGCATATTAAAGTACTTAATCCTATAGTAATCCTGTCAAGTATCCCCATCTTTACAGATGAAGAAATCAAGCTTAAGAGAGACTAAGAGACTTTTTCAAGATCATAGTGCTGGTCAGTGGCAGAGCTGGGGTGTGAATCCAGCCAGCCCATTCTTTAATTCTTCAGTCTAATCCAGTTGATCTTGACTGAGGGTGACTTTGGCAATGTCTAAGGACACTGGGTTGTCACAACTGAAGAGATACTACTGGCATCCAGTGAGTTGATGCCAGAGATGCTATAAGCATCCCACACCAGCCCCCACCACAAAGAATCACATAGCCTCAAATGGCCACAGTGCCAAAGCTGAGAGACTCTGGCCTACCCACTGTGCTATATTAGGTTATAATCCTGTTTTGGTTTGCTTTAATGTCAAGGTATTTGTTAGGATGTCTTTGTTGGAATAGGTTATAGACGTGTCTCTTTAAGATTTACCCTTGATATATTAGAAAATGTAAGTTCTGCTCCTCCCTCCATTTTCCTTCATCTCTCTTCCCTTTCCTGAGTTAGAATAAAAGAATGATTAACTGTTTGGTAGAACATTCATTCTGGGAGAACAGTCCTGTGATGAGCTATCCGGTTCTGGGTTTGACTTGGTAGGATACATCCAGGCAGCTTTGCAGATATATATAAAATAATTATCATAGGAAGTTAGAGAAAAGAATTCTCATGATTTCCTTGGCTCTTCCTGTACGGTACATTGAAATATCATACAAATTCTACAGTAGTTTGAGAAAAGCACAGTGCAGGGCTGCAAGCTGTATTTTCAGCTTTTATAAAAGGTCTTTGGGCCGGGCAAGGTGGCTCACACTGGTAATCCCAGCACTTTGGGAGGTTGAGGTGGGAGGATCGCTTAAGCCCAGGAGTTCAAGACCAGCCTGGGCAACATGGCAAAACCCCATCTCTACCAAAGAAAAAAAAAAGAAACAATTAGCTGGGCATGGTGGTATGCACCTGTAGTCCCAGCTACTCAGGAGGCTGAGGTGAGATGATGGCTTGAGCCCAGGAGGCCGAGGCTGTAGTGAGCCGAGATCGTGCCACTGCACACCAGCCTGGGCCACAGCCAGACCTTGTCTCCAAAAAAAGTCTTTGAAGCCTAGAGGCCCACTTATTTGGGGCAATGCAATGGTTAGCTCATATGCATTGGCCTTTGTGTGTGAGCCAAGGGAAAACAGCACCCCGATATCAGGATGCGGCTTTTCCTTCTCCCAAGATCCACAATCTTGTTTCTCTGAGGTTAGTATGCCTGCATCCTAGACAAGGAGGAAGGCTTTCTTCCTGCTTGTTTATGATCTGAAAGGGTGCTGGCAAATTAAAGAATTTTTTAAAAGATCCTCCCTGCCCCCCAAAAAAGACCTACAGGCAAGTTTGGAAACTTCTAGAAGGGTAGAGTAGAAAAATGCTTGGAAAATCAAGGCCATGAATGGGGCTGTTAATGTAATGCAGGAGAAGTCCTGCCGGGACAGAGAACTGTGGGAACAGCTTATAACTTTCCATGTGGCCTTAGGCTGGACATGAAAATCTGATAATGACGATTTTTAAGCTCTCGATGAGCAGAAACATCTGGAAACATGTCTGTGTGCTGGTTGGCAGGTACAAATGCCCTGACTGAGAAAAGCCATAGGAGAGAGCCATGGATGAGCAGTCCCAACATTGCAGGGGCCCAGCAACCCTCGGCCCCAAAGCCCTGTGTTCTTACTCCTTCAACTCCACCTTCCAGCCACAGAGTGAGGGCCAAACACTCAGAACCTAAACGTGCAATGTGACCCAGTCGCTTAGAGTGCTCTGGGGATCTTGTTGAAAGGCAGGTCTGGAGGGGGCCTAGGCTGCTGCATCTCCACCGGCTCCCAGGTGGTGCTGGCTCTGGCGAGCCCTGCCACTCCACAGACCTCGCTTTGAGTAACAAGGATCTAACCAGGAAGGGAAAGGAACCCCACACCCCGACAGCGAAGGAGCCTCATGAACGTTTGCTCACCAGCCCCATTTTCTTCCCCGTTCCCACACATTCTCCGCATTGCCGTGAAGTCAGAGAAGTCTTCCCAGACGCAGAATCCAATCACATCTCGCCCCTGTCCTTTGCCCTTTGCCCTTTGCTGTCAGAGTGAAGTCCCAACTCCCAGCTTGGCATTTCAGAACTCTGGGCAGCCTGGTGCCAGTTGCCCTGTGGAACCATCACCTTCACCTCTCTCTGCTCCACCGCAGGCAACTTCTCCCTCGGCTGAGCAGCCCAAGCTCTTCCACACCTTCTCTCCTTCCCTCTCCATCCTCCATCCGAGATGTCCTCCTCTCTCCCCACCACTGAACTCCTCCTCACCCTGCGACACCCTCCCCTCCAAAGCCTTCCCAGCCAGGCAGTTGCTTCCCATAGCCATCTTTAAAGACCTCTGATATAGCACATAGGCCACTGCATTGATATATTTTACGATGCTTGTATGTTGCCCCCTAAACTGTGAAACCTCAGGAGCAGAGATTGTTTCACATTTGGGCAATCCCACATCTTCACATAGCACTGGGCACATGACATACATAAAAACTTAAAGAAGGGAAGGAATTAAGTATCACATCCATTCCCATCTCTCTCCTCCCAGCACATCCCTTTTCCTCCCAGGCCTTCCATGCATCTTTTTTTTTTTTTTTTTCCGAGACAGAGTCTCACTCCGTTGCCCAGGCTGATCTCGACTCACTGCAACCTCTGGCTCCTGGGTTCAAGCGATTCTCCTGCCTCATCCTCCAGAGTAGCTGGGACTACAGGCGTGCACCACGATGTCCAGCTAATTTTTATATTTTTAGTAGAGACAGAGTTTCACCACGTTGGCCAGGTTGGTCTCAAACTCCTGACCTTAAGTGATCCACCTGCTTCGGCCTCCCAAAGTGCTGGGATTACAGGCGTGAGCCAATGCACCCGGCCGGGGTTGTATCTTTATGCGGCTTTAAAATATTCATGATAAGAGCTAACTTTTCTAGCATGTTAGACCTCATTCTAACCACTTTAGTCTTAAGACATTTAACCTTCCTAATGATTTCCACAGCTCTAGAAAGTTATCATTGTCGTTCATTACTGTTCCTGTTTTAAATGTGAGGAAACTGCAGCACAGAGAAGTCAAGTAACTTGACCAAAGCCACACAGCTAGGAAATGATTGTGCCAGGATCTAGACGCAGGCAGTGTGATATTAAAAAACAGGATGCATCTTTGGCAGGGCCTGATAATAAGAGAAATGAATCACAACTCTGTCCCTTGCTCCTTGCCACGCTTCATCCTTACCCAGCTTCTGAAACAAACAGCCCTCAGGCAAGCTTTTTCTTTGTAGTGGATGCACCCTGGAGCTGGACTATGTCCCGGTGTGTCCTTCGTGTGGTGCTCACAGCCCTCCTATGGGCCATCAGAAATGTCAAATATGACAGCCTGTCAATCATTCAATAATGAGGGAATAGGGAAGGGAGCACAGAGCTCAAACGTGTTTGCGACCAAGTTGAGGGGTGTGCGAGGGAGGGTGGGCGCTGCCCTCAGGCTATGAACAGCATCCCACAACTTCCAGACAACACGTACAGTGCCAGAGCCATACAGAGTTGGCCTGTAGATTTCACAATGTGAGTCTCTTGACCCCAGTTAGGTCTTGGTCCAGGTGTAGCACCCATGTTCACTGTCACAGAGGGGTTAATGAGAGCCTCAGTGGATGCCACCATCCCAACCAGGACCTTCCAAAAAGAACTTGAAGCAGACTAGACAGCCGGTGTCGGGGCGGGGAGGGGGGCCTGACTTCCCCACTTGCCATTAGATGCCCCGCTCTCCCAGAGACCCCCAAAGCAAGGAGGTGGATAGCCCTACCACTAGGTCGGCCAAAGCTTTGTGAGGTCTCAGGTGCGATTCAAAGTCTGCGTCTGTTCAGCCCTACTTCCTCCCCCTTCATTGGCCTAGATTGCTCATAAACTCCATCTCAGCATGTAGACAGCCCAACCTGCAACAGGCTGGCCTTGGAACAGGATATCTCTTCCCATGTTCTTGCTCCCTTCTTTCTCCTTCATGAAGCCTGCATGTTACAGTCCCTCAGCCACACAAAACTAGTTTGTCTGCAAAAGACCACGCATATCTGTGTGTCCTCACTTGGGCTCATTGCGATTTTCCCTTCCCCTCCTTTTCCTGCATCATCCACCTGGCAACCTTCTCACCTTCCTATGTGGCTCAGCTCAATGTCCTGCCTCTCCTAGCTTTCTTTTTCTTTTTCTTTTTTTCTTTTTGAGACAGCGTCCCACTCTGTCATCCAGGCTGGAGTGCAGTGGCACAATCACTGCCCTAAGGGATTAGGGCCCTTGTAACAGAGATGCTTGCTCCTTCTACCCCATGAAGAAACGATGAGAAGACAGCATTTATGAGACAGAAATCGGACGCTCACCAGACACTGTATCTGTCGGCACCTTGACCTTGGACTTCTCAGCCTCCAGAACTGTCAGAAATAGATTTATGTTGTTTATAAGCTGCCCAGTTTAAGGTAGCTTTGTTATAGCAGCCTGAACAGATTGGAACAGCAGAGAAAAGCCAAAAGAGTTTTGATAACTGGCTCCTTCCTTGAAAAGGAGATTTATAGATCTGTGGCATTAAGTTCGTAAGATTCACACCTGGGCCTGGGGATGAGGCAGGAGCTTACAGTTGTGGCCCCATCATGGTCCAATGCAGCATTCAGTTAAACACCAGTGCAACATCCAAAAATATATTTCATTCTCTACTGTTGTTTCTCATAAAAACACCAAAGAGGGAGTGTCCATTCATTATCAGAACTATTTAAATCCTCTTTCTCATCACCTCCATTTGCCACTCTCACACCAAGCAACTGCCCCCAAATCCCCCCACACAAAATGCCCAACTCTCCACAGCCAGTTCGGCCCCTCCTGTAATGGAGAGCAAAAGGCAGCAGCAGTGACAGAAAAAGAAATAGGTCATTGCCTAAAGTTGGCTCCCAAGTCAGAAAGGGAGCTGCTAGAACCCAGGGCCCCAAAACAGGGAACGGAGCCCCACCAGCTACCATGCTTTACATTTTTTTTAAAGGCAGAAATAAATCTTCAGGAGGCCACCGACTTCATCCTACATTATGGCAGCGAGCTGCCTCTTGGGGAAAGCAAACTCCAGATGGTATTTATCAAGGAAGATGGTGAGAAGGAACAGCAGTGTTTATTGTGAGAATGTAAAAGATCCTTTGTCATTGTTTATTGGCCATTCCTGACATATCGAATGACCAGTGTGTACTTTATTATTCTGTTTGATGGATATTAAAGAGAAAAAAATCACTCATCAAGTGCTGAAGAACTGCCTTCTGCCTAAGGCACTCTTTGAAGATGTAAATTTGATAATAAATTCTGCCAGACATTTTCAGCCCTTACGAACCAGTGAGCTGGACAGCCTTCCTTCACCACTTGATCCAGGGCTTGAAGAAACAGAAGGGCAATTGCTTGAACCCCTACCAACCTCAGGAAGTATTTGTTTTGTTTCTGCTTTTTGGCTACCTCACCACCTGTGCTAATAAGAATAGCTACCGTGTATTAAAAGAGTACTATGTGCCAGGCAGGGTATCTGCCCTCTTCCATGGATAGTTCTTGGTCAACATGCTCAGATCCACTGCATTCAAAGATGAGGAAGTTGAGGTTCAGCAGCTTCCATGGCTTGCCCGAGATCCCGCAGCTAATACCAGAAGGAACCATTTCACTGACGCAGGAGTCAGTGCCCCAGCTCCCTGGGGTGCCGAGTCACCCTGCACCTCAGGACAGGAAGAGGGGCAACCCTGCTTTCTGTGCAGATGAGTTCATTCACAGCTCACAGTAAGGCTGTGCCCCTGCAGCAAACTCCACCAGGTGAACCCAACACCTGATCACTTTCATGGAGAAAGAACATCACTTTTATTTTATTTTGTTTTTTTTTTTAATTATAAATAACAAAATAGAGACAGGGTCTCCCTATGTTGCCCAGGCTGGTCTTAAACTCCTGGGTTCAAGCAATCCTCCCACCTCAGACTCCCAAGTAGCTGGGACCACAGGAACGCACCACCACATTTGGCTAGTGTTTTTAAATTATTTTTCTTGTAGAGACGCGGGTCTCGCTCTGTTGCCCAGGATGGCCTCAAACTCCTGGGTTTAAGCAATCCTCCCACCTCGGCCTCCCAAAGTGCTGGGATTACAGGTGTGAGTCACTGCACCCAGCCAAGAACATCATTTTTACTAGTTAAGATACCAGAGGAGACAAACCGAGTTGATCCGGAAGCTTTCTAGACAGTCACCATCAGAACAAGATGCAAAACCCCAAGTTCTGCTGTTTCTAGATTATTCTTTGGCACATGGAACCTCTGAATCTCTCATGGGAAAATTCAATCCCTCTGCATTTTGCCAACCCTGAAATTGACTCAGTCCCATTTTAAATGTTCACTCCCCCATCCCAACCCCTGCAACTTTCTGAATAAGTTAATTTTAACAAGGGGAATTTTGCTTTTCTTGTTAAACACATACGTAAAAGATGAGCTGTCTAATTGGTGACAGGTTATTCCAATATTATTGTAACAAAAACCATAGATCTTGGCTATTGTAATTCTTCTAAATGTATATTTTGTTTCTAATACTTCACTATAAATCTTTCAAGTGTTTGAGACACAGTGGTGCCTGCACACAATTGAGGATGGAATATACAGACAATTAGACCTTACCCCTTGCCGTTCAGCATTCACTTTGGAAATAAAAAGCCTTTTTAAAACATTAGTATTGAAACAAGTTTGGGGGGTAGGTACTTTCCTTTTGCATTTATTTATTTATTTATTTATTTATTTATTTATTTATTTGAGACAGGGATTCTCTCTGTCGCCCAGGCTGGAGTGCAGTGGCACAATTTCTGCTCACTGCAACCTCCATCTCCTGGGCTCAAGAGGTCCTCACACCTGAGCCTCCCGAGTGGCTGGGACTGCAGGCCTGCACCATCATGTCCCACTAAACTCTTATTTTCAAACAGAATTATAACAGTAGTTTAATGGAGACATTTTAAAACTCATTTAGAATTACACCAATCTGACGAATAAGTTCTTGTTATTTTCCCTTCCAGACGCACACACAATTTCCCACCTCTGCAATCCTATCCTGTATGTTTTCAACACTGCTGAATAAAAATATCATTTGTTTTTGTGCGTATTATTAGTAAGGGCTTGTTTCTCCTCCAGCTAGCAACACCTAGTAGCTGGGTATCTATGCACCATATTAGGTGCATAATAAATATGCACCTCAATTCATTTCTCAGTATGAATCAAATGATGAGTATTTACCTATGCTTTTAACTTGGTCACAATGCTTTCACATCCATTATTTCATTTCATTCTTACAGTAACTCAATGAGGTTTTATTATTTTCATAAATGCAGAAAATAAGATAGTAGGTTGTACTGTGGCCAAAAGGGACAGCTTTTCTCTAAAGGATCAGCTAGATAGTGATTTCTGCTGGCCATACGGTCTCTGTGGCAACTACACAGCTCTATCATTGCCCTGGGAAAGCAGCCCTAGACCATATGCAAATGAATGAGTAGATCAGTGTTCTAATAAAACTTTATTTATAGATCCTGATATTTGAAGTCATATCATTTTATGTATCATGGAATACTATTTATTCTCCTTTGATTCTTTTAGACATTGAAAAAATGTAAAACCACTCTTAGCTTGTGAACAGTACATAAACAGGCAGCGGCCAGATTGTCCTGCCTGCGAGCCGTAGTTTGCCAAGCCCTGGCCCCCTGAATTAGGATGGACCCTGAAAGAGCTCTAATAGGATTGTTTCTGCTTTCATGGGTGAGAAATCCCAGTCTCTGGAAGGCAGGTAGTTTGCTGTGGCCGGGTAGAACTAGAACTCAGATATTGTAACTCTTACTTCAGTGCACTTTCCACACGAAGGCACTGCTTAAAATGAAAGCAAATAAAAAGCCAGTTAAACAGAAAACTGCAAAAACCGCTCAGCATTTCACCCAAAGACGAGAACACCCCGTACTGGCTGCTCGGCCGTTGCTACTTTTGCAGACAGCTTTTGGCACGCTTTCAGAGGGCTTGAGAAATGATCACTGGTTAGGCAGAAATCGTTCCAAGAAACAGACAGTGACTTTTGCTCTGCTACTTCCTTGCACTATTACAATTTAACTCCTCTTCTGCCTGAGTTATGAAATCTGTTAAATAAGGAAATTGATATTATCATTTTACCGTTTAGGATACTTTCACTCTTTATACCAGCTCTAGCAGTCCAAAAATAGAATTCAACTTTTTTTTTTCCAGGTAAGGGCTAGCAAAGTGTTTGGTTGCATAACAACCACAACAAAGCAGCTGAACTCTCTCCATCCCTTCTGTTTGCTGGAACTGAGTTTCCCCTAGCCTCTTTCTCTTTGTTCTCCACTGTTTCAGTAGGGACAAAACCTCACTAGCTGGAGGTGATAAGGCAGAGGAAAGGTGAGTCCACCCCTCCCAAAAATCAGACATTCTGACAGCTGGAGTAGAGACCACGGCTGTGTGTATGTGTCTGTGTGTCTGTGTGTGTGTGTGTGTGTGTGTGTGTGATGCCACACTTCCACATGCCTGTGTGCATGTAGAGAAAATGGAGACAGGGTTAAACTTTTGGGAGGAAGGAGAGCAGAATGAGGCAGGCAGCACTGGGTATGACAGAGTAGAAGGCTACCTAGCCATAAGTTTCACCTTGCCACGTGGGCAGATAAAAGAACACTCTGGAAGTTCTTTCCTATTCCCTGTACAGTTGCCTCCATTAGCCTCTTCCTTGAGTCTTTCTCAGTGGCTGTCCCTGTCTCTCCGGCCTGGCTGCCCTGAGTCATCAGTCCAGACAGAAGGCCCTGGGGGCCAAGTCACTTCTCAGGCCTCCCTAGGCCCTTCCTTTGTACACCGTGCACTTGGTCCCACCTCCCCTGCAGAGCACCCCACCTGTGTGCTAGTCCAGTGTGGGCCAACGTGTGAGCGTCTGCAGCATCCCCTCCTGGCCCGAGAGCCCCTGAGACCAGGGACTGCATTCACTGGACCCATCACTGGCACCAACCCCTAGCAAAATGCCTGGAACACAGCAACAGAAACTGCTAAATGTTACAGAGCAAGTGAGCCTGGTTCCAAAAATGAAAAACTGAAAAATGGAAACCCACACTTTCTAATGAAGACTCTGTGTTGGTCACATAGGGCCTGCTGCCCTGGTGGGAAGCTGGACTGAGCTGGGGTCCACTGTGATCTCCAGCAGGGCAGAAACAGCAAGGGCCTTAGGACTCAGGCAATAAACAAGCCCTGACCTTCTGGGGGCAACAAGGATCATTAGGGTTATTCTTCCATTTGCCCACGTTCCACCTGGTGGATGTGCTCAGTTGGCAAGAATCTTTGGCTCTCCTAAGATGAAGACTTCTATGAGGTGAGTCAGTAGGGAACGCGGCCTTGTCAACACAGTGCACTGGTGTTACCTGAGATGAGGCCTGGGGGAGTGGCCACAGAAGTGAACTAAGTAGCAAACTACACAGCCTAGAGTCATGCCCATGAGATGCCCTTTTTCCTGCAGGTTCTCCGTCCCTAACATTAACAATGTTACCATCTTTCTCCCACTTCACCCCTCAACTTGGAATATTGTCTAGCAAATACTGCATTGCTGCTTTATTCGGTCACTTTCTTACATCACCACTTTCAACATTTATTAAACATCTACTATGTGACAGTCACTGAGCTGAGTTCTATGGAGAAAAGACAGAGGAAAAGCAGATTGGCTGCCCCAGAAGCTTGTAGTCAGTCTGGGGAAATGGAGAAGTTAAATTACCCATTTGTAACCAACAGAATTTTATAAAGCACCTATTAAATGCCAGACACAATAAGAAAGTAGGTTAAATGAAATAATTAAGCCCATAATCCAGTGAAACTGATACACAAATATGCAAATAGCTATGATACATTATAAGACGCAATATGGTTGGAATAAATGGGTATTAAGCACAAAAACTTCAATTTGCCTGGAGGCTGGGGAAGCCTTCACCGTGTGAGTTTTTAATTGAGCCTTGGAGAATGAGGGGGAAGCAGTGGGGGTGGCAGGGGAAAGCAGTGGGGGTGGCGGGGGGAAGCAGTGGGGGTGGCGGGGAGAAGCAGAGGGAGAATTTGGAAGGAGGGGCCTTATGGACCAAGTGTATAGATTGGGTAAGAATCCAGGCTTAAAATACTATTATTTAGAGAATGCCAAGTACACATGGGCTTGGGGGAACCTGGCAGAAAAGACGGGAAAGGGGTGCCAGGCTAAAAATAAAATCGGTAATGTACCCCACAAGCAATGGAGAGCCAAGGAAGGCTCTCAAGCCAAGGAATGCAAGCACCATGCTCAGGTTGAAGGACAACCATTGACTGAAAGAATTAAAGGACAGTGTGGGTGAAAAACCAAGTTAAAATTCTAAAGCAAATATTTTCACTCCCATTCAAGTGCTCTTTCCATCACACCAGTCAACCAGCACAAGGCTCAAAAAGAAGCTACCAATCTTTGACCACAGGAAAGTAGCTGGGACCTTCCAAAGGAAGAGATGGGAGGCGAAGCTGTGAGCACAGAAAGGTGGGAAGTGATATGTATTCCCAGATAGTGGCCTCTTCCAGGGCAAGGACCACGTCTTACCAATCCGTGCATGGAAGCATCTTGCAAAGGCAGGTGTGAACTCCCCGGGGAGGATTCTCTCAGAGAATGAGCAACTGCAGGCTGAGCAGGAGCATGTGTGTGGGTGTAGGGAGAGGTATCCTCCACTGCGCTGGTCTTTCATGTGGGGTAGCCGAGATCTCCTCCTCTCTGCCATCTGCACAATAAGCCTTTGCAACTTTCAAAGCACCATCCCACGTTTTCTCACGTGTAACTGGCTGGTGGAGCAGATGTTGATGGGGAAGTCCTGCTGAAATGACTAATCACTGTCAAGTGCACTGGAAAGAGAACCCAGGCTAGAAGCCAAATAAGGCAAAATGACATCACAGCAGCTCAAGAAAGAAAGGACCATTCATGGCTGACAGGTGTGTGACATTTGCAACTCAGAGCTTTATTAACAGCGACGGGGCCCCAAAGCATTCCTACTTGTCCATCAGATAAAAATTTAACAACAATTGGATTCCACAAGTCTTATCAAATACACACACAGACCGTAGTAATTAAGATCCATCAGGATTTATATTTTACAGTTAGTCCTATGTCTAAATTGAAAAAGATTTTCAGATCACTTTCGTGTGCACTGTCGGCTCAACTATTTTTTGAAACTGCTTTACAATAACACAGGTTGTGAGTGTTAACATAATATATGCAATAATGTCTAATACATTGTTGCTAGGCATTTATAAAAAAGCCAAGCACTATTAAAGTATGTGGTCAAAAGATTACAATGTAACTGAAGCCACATAATATGTTATAATGAGTATAAATTATGCATTTAATTTTAAAGGTTAGCTATATGTTTAGTAGAGTGCTTTAAAAGCAAAATAATCTGATGACATAAACTTGAGTCATGCAAAAGCAAGTTGGTAAATATCATAAAATATGATGGAGAACAATTTGGTCTCAGCTCTGGACACCCTAGTACTTTGATTATCTGTCTTCTGGTTTTTTGGTTTAGGATGTTTTGGCATAAATGAAAAAAAGCAAATCAGAAACTGGTTTTATTCCAAGCAGCTGGGGGTGTAGATATTGACTGTAATAGACCACAAGGGTCTAATCTCCCTGGTAAGGGTCACTCTGACACAAAACCTAGGATTCCTCTTGTTCCAGAATCCCTGAGCTTACCTCGGAGAAAGCAAGTGTGTGTGTGTGTGTGTGTGTGTGTGTGTGTGTGTGTGTGTGCCCGCATGCCCGTGCACACACATTCCTCTTTAACTCTGCTTTCTTAGTCAACTGCAATATCCCGCCAAGGCCATGTTAACTCCTCCCTGCCTCTAATGTGGCTCTTTCCTACTTCCACCCAGTGCTTCTGTGACGTGGTTTACCTGCCTCCTTTATGGGAGACAGGGCATTTCAACTGGTACTAACCCTATCCCTCCTCACTGGTCCACCTCCCCGTCACCTCCTTCCAGCAGCATCTCCTCACCCTGCCTCATGCACTGGGGCCACCTCTGCCAGCTTTCCATCATGCAGACACCTCCTCTCCTGCCTCTTCAGCTTCCTGCCTCTCCTTGGAAAACACATCTCCTTCCTCCTGCCTTGTCTCCCCTGACCCCCACCATTCAGTGGTGACGATGGGTGTGGCCGTCCTTCCCTTTCAATTCCAGTCCTACTTCTCTGCCAGTAAGTGGCCTCTCCCTATGCCACCCATGTAAATGACACTTATCGAGTGTTTCTGCATCATACCCAGCTTGGCCACTGCCAGCGCTCACCCAAGCCTAACTTAGCACCTGCTCCCCTAGCAAATCACAACCTTTCCAAGGTCCACATCTCCCCAGGGGCCATCTTGTCCCCTAGTAACCTCCAAATTTCTGATCCCTGTTCTCACAAGGTCCTTCAATTACTCAACCTCCTTATACAACTGGCAGCCCTTCAACCCTCTCCTGGCTGCACCGCCAACTCATTCTTTCTGTAACTCACAGCCAGTGCTACCGTTGCCCTGATCAGAGCTCTGCGTTCCTCCTACCAATGCCAGTATTTAGCCATGATGGCCAGGTCATACTCTCCCATTGATTATGAACTCCTGCCTTAAGAACTCCTAATAGAGTCCGCTGTTTTGGGAGTACTGGGTACCTGAGCTGTGTGGTGATACTGAGTTGGGGCGCTCCTGGGCACCACGGCGTCCTCAAGTCCACATTCAGGCCCCTGTGATGGGAGAGAGGCCTTGTAAAGACCCACTCTGCAAAGAAAGGGAATGAGGCAGACATGCCCTAGAGATGACAGAGCCTGGGCCAGAGCATGAAGAGCTGCCAGACAGCTTTCAGGTTCCCATGATGTCAGCCTCCACTTCCTTCTGTTGGGCTCCCTGTGAGTCCCCTGACACCCTACAACAAATCCCACTTCACTTAAGCTAAGTAGGTTTTTGTCTCTCGCCACCAAGCCATCCTTGACTGAGATACCTTCAACACAGCTGCGGGGTCGTCCCTCCCACCCACTGGCCCAGTCTTTTCCCCTGCGGAATCTGCTTGCCTGTTTCTATTGATACATGCACACACCACACAGAGCCTTAATTTTCACTTGAACAAATGCTGCCTGGCTTTGTCCCAAAGAGAACAAGAGGCAGCCCCATGACTTAATCGCACAACAGGTGAGCCAGTCCGTGCCAATGTTTACACCAACTTGTCTCGGACCTGCTGGAGTTATCTGCCTGCTGGAGTTTCCTAACAAAAATCCTAATCACTGGCATTAAATTGTGGCATATCCCAGAAGTTTGCAGCACCCCAGCTCCACAGCAGCAGGAAGCACTCCAGCTTTGAGGGTAGAGTTGTATGCAGAAAGATGACCACAGGGTAAAATGTGTTCAAGCAAACATTCTTCATCTAAAATCACTTAGAACTTCAGCAATAAGATTAATGGTTCCTATGGCAATGGATAAGCCCCAGGTGCCAACAGAAGACTGTAGCTTTCTCAAAACTCCTTAGGACAAGGGTACCTATTCTCTATCACCCCTGTGCACTGGCCACATTTCTTCTTTCAGCTTTGGTCAAAAGTAAATGTTCTCTTGCACATTTTATGACATTGTCTAGAACATTCTCTTCTGAGGCAAATTCACTTCTTTTCCTCTTGGGGGTTTCTGAGTGTACTCTATCTTGTTGTTCCTAAAGATAGGATGTGCCTACAACAATTTTGGATTTTTTCTGTCCAATGTTGCAGTTTGGGGGTATGGAAGGGGGTTGTTCCCATGTGTTTCGTTTGATTTGGATCATCCTGTCTTCCTCTTGCTCTCCCTTGCCCTTCACTCTTCCCCAGCTCCCATCCTATCATTCACTTTCAGATACAACACAAACCATCACACAGCTTGTGGATGTGAATGCATCCTTTTAGCAGCACCTCCAAAGGAAAGGGGGACACTCAGGGAAGCATTCAGTTCTAACAAATGGAAAGTGATTTTCCCCACTGGACAGAATAGACTGCTTTGAGAACTCAGGATGATGTTACACAGTGATGTCCACTGTGTGTCCTTTCCTGCAGCCTGTCCTTTGAGGGGCCACACTTGGACATAAAGACTGGTATGCCACATTAGAAAGAGCAAAAACATGTTCTCTATGTTCTTTTTTAAAAAAAATTTTCAGTTGATTCACAGAAGCAGTAATGACCATATGTATAGATATAGCTTCTATGGTACATATTTTTATAATGTGAATAAGAAATAAAGTGATACTGATGGGAGCATGATTTGCATTACACATATTGTCTTAGTCCATTTTGTGCTGCAATAACAAAATATCTGAGACTGGGTAATGTATAATAAACAGGAATGTATTGGCTCATGATTCTAGAGGCTGGGAAGTCCAAGATTGAGAAGCCAACATCTGGCAAGGCCGTCTTGAGTCATCCCATGGCAGAAGGCAGAGGGTAGGGGAGCCCTGACTTGTTTTTTTAATAAACAACCCACTCCCAGGATAATGAACCCACTCCTGGGAAAATGGCATTAATCTATTCATGAGAGTGGTGCCTCCACGACCCAAACACCTCTCATTAGGCCCCATCTACAAACATCACTGCATTGGGCATCAAGTTTCTAACATATGAGCTTTAGGGGATATATTGAAACCACAACCCTATCCTGCTTGGTTTTATCATGATCACAAACAGGCACCGGCGCTGTGCAAGGAAGAGAAAAGGCTGAGTGCATTCATAAGCACGTTGGTTTAAGTGGCCAATGGCCCAGGCACCATCTTGCTTCTCTACTGTCCACTGGGGGCCATGAGCTTTGTTTGCTACAATGTACTTTCCTTATTTGTAAATACATGGATTTTTATTTCCCATCTTGTGTGCTGTATAGGCTTTCTTCTGTGATATTTAGGATTGTTTTTTCCCATTTTGATTAAACAATTCAGTTTTAAGTTTTCAGTAACAAAATATATCAAATATCTTTATAATGGCAATGCCTGCAAAAAACAAATAATTTGTGGGAAAGGTTCTCCCTTTTTTAACCATTGAAATGATTATTTTTTTATCAAGTTGACCCTTAAGAAACCATGAAAAAGAAATAATCATTTTTTAATTTAGTTTTTCATAACCCAAGGTTTCTTGGGAATGTAGCCATGGCCTTATTACAAAACAGGGCATATCATGAAATCTCAGTTATCCAGAACGGCATTTTCTAGTTAAGCAAACACTGGATGTACTATATGCAAAGAGGACTAAGTTAGCAGTCAGGATGCCTGACAATCTATCAGGGCATCACTGCCAGATAGAAATATTGCATGCAGAGACTGTTTCTTTAGTTCTAATTCTCTGTACGTCAAGCTACCACCTGCCCACGTCTTTGGCGTAGCACAGCAAGATCAGCCCACCAGATGGAAGGGCCTTGGGCAAATGACTGGCCCTGATTTTTAAGCCACGTTCCTTCCAGTGGAAAATAATTTCACTAACCTAGAAAGGTATTCCGAATTTATTAACTAAAATATTAGTTTTTCAAGTGTGCACCTCAGGATTGGATTAGGGAAGGAGGCTGAGGTGGCAAAGATAGATGCAGGAAGTACAAGGAGGCTATTGTGATAATCCAGAGGTGAAGGTGGCTTGGATCAGTGCACTGAGGATAAAGAGAATTCGGATTAGGTGGGTTACAGATCATTGATATTTTCATATAGAATTAGGTTAAAAACCTTATTTGGGCTCAAGGACACTTTTTTTTCAGTCAATTTGGTTAGCATGAGTCAGACCTGTAATCCCAGCACTTTGGGAGGCCGAGGCAGGTGGATCATAGGAGGTCAGGAGTTCAAAGCCATCCTGGCCAACATGGTGAAACCCTGTCTCTACTAAAAATACAAAAATTAGCCAGGTGTGGTGACTCACACCTGTGGTCCCAGCTACTCAGGAGGCTGAGGGAGAAGAACTGCTTGAGCTTGGGAGGCAGAGGTTGCAGTGAGCCCAGATCGTGCCACTGCACTCCAGCCTGGGTGACACAGCAAGACTCCATATCAAAAAAAAAAAAAAATTATATATATATATATATACATACATACATACACATATATATATATATATATATATATATATATATATATATATATATGAAAGAAATGCTGAAGGCTCGCTACAGGGTGGCACATTCTCTGAAGCAAGGGTGAGGCTCATAATCTCTTCAACAGGCCTTCAGCTTCCCTATGCTTGTGGCCACGTATACCTGGGCTATTAAACCCAGCTAGTCATTGTTCTCTGTCTGTAAAATTAGATGTTGGGGTCTCCATGGGGGCATATACATTGACATGTCCAAGTTACTACCTCCTACCACACAGACATTATTATATAATTGTTAAATATCTTTGAAACAAGTGGCACTCTGTAGAATTCTATCATAAAGAAAGATGTGTCTATCTTTCTATTTCACCTTATTTTATTTTTATTTTATTTTATTTTTTTGAGATGGAGTCTTACTCTGTTGCCCAGGCTAGAGTGCAGTGGCATGCTCTCGGCTCACCGCAACCTCCTGGGTTCAAGCAATTCTCCTGCCTCAGCCTCCCAAGTAGCTGGGATTACAGGTGCCTGCCACCACACCCGGCTAATTTTTGTATTTTTAGTAGAAACGGGGTTTCACCATATTGGTCAGGCTGGTCTCAAACTCCTGACCTCAGGTGATCCACCCGCCTCAGCCTTCCAAAGTGCTGGGTTTACAGGCGTGAGCCACCGCACCCAGCCCTATTTCACCTTTGTGATCTGTCAAATGTCGCAGACTGGCTTAATCAAGCATAGTCTTACCTCCTCCCTGGACAACTCTCCAAAGTCATCTCACCTCTCCCAGCCTCAAACTCATCACCTAAAAGCTGAAGCAAGAACAGAATACTTACCCTGCCTGCTGCATAGGAATGCTGTGATCATCATACAAATGCAAATAAAAGCCAACAGGCCAAGTGCGTTGGCTAACACCTGTAATCCAATACTTTGGGAAGCCGAGGTGGGAGGATCACTTGAGGCCAGGAGTTCAAGACCTGCCTGGGCAACATAGTGAGCCCCCATTTCTACAAAAAATTGTTTTAAAAAATGTAAAAATTGGCCTGGCACAGTGGCTAACGCCTGTATTCCCAGCACTTTGAGAGGCTGCGGTGGAAGGATCACTTGAGCCCAGGAGTTTGAGATCAGCCTGGGCAAGACCTCGTCTCTATAAAAAATAGAAAATTTAGCTGGGCATGGTGCCATGTGCCTATAGTCACAGCTACTCTGGAGGCTGAGTTAGGAGGACTGCTTGAGCCCAGGAGGTCAGGGTTGTAAAGCTGTGATATCTCACCACTGCACTCCAGCCTGGCCAACAGAGTGAGACCCTGTCTCAAAAAAAAAAGAGCCAATAGCCCCCTAAGCTGTCGAACTGCCCAAATGTTAGCCAGTATTACTTAGACTTCAAACATACAGTCAGCCTCAGATGTCTGTTTAGCCAAGTCTGCTACAAACATAGCAAAGATCTACTTGGGAGCATGATAACTTTTTGATGAGGCAAAGAGATGGGATTATAGGCTGGGGACTTCAAGATTCCTTCATTTGGGACCTGCCTGTTCCAGAGCCAGGAAACTGCCTTTGAAAGCTTACAAGGCCAAGTGCAATTGAACACTCTACCTGCTCTCCTCTCTCTCCTGCTCCTGACCCACTTAGAGAAAGCATTAGGACCACCGCCCTTTCCCCATTCTCTACCTTCCCCTCCCCTCTGCTTTGTCTATGTGGACACAGCGGTGAATCTAGGTCTCTTCACACGGGCTTCTGACAGGTGGTCCACTATAGAGGGAGACGGCCAGTAGGAGAGAAGAAAAGGGATTCATAAGCTCCTGCAAAATCACCAAGAAGAACTGGGAAAGATTCCACGTATCCCTTCCCTGCCACAGCCCAGATGGCAGTGCTGTGACTTCCCTGTCCTTGACAGCAGTTCACCCACGACACATGCCCATCTGATTTGTGGCCAGGTGCAGGGAACACACAGAAGAGGCCACCACCCCTCTCATCTGTCCTCCATTCTTGCCTCCAGACCCCTGGAGAATCAAAAACCATGGCCTCCAGGCTGTGAGGAAGATGAGCGCATCTCAGCCCAGCTGCTCCTCAGCAAGACGCAGGCTCAACACTAAGAAAAACTGGCGTCCTCACCTCCCCCGTCTTTAGGTTTTCTTAGGGGATGTAAGATAGGATTCAGATCCACGTGCCCCAATATAAAATGTAAATTACCATTGGTCAATGGTTCCTCAATGTTAACCCTGGATAGAGGAATAGACCCAAACATCTGAAACCCTGGCCCTTAGAAGGAATAAAGCTTTGCACAGAGAACCATGACACAGAAAATGGGTCCCTGCCCAGAAGAGCTTACAGACTAATACCTATAAGGGCAGAAGCAAAACAGGTTTTCCCCATACGGCATGTTGTTGAGATCTTGCTCTTAATGGTATAAATCTTTGTAAATCCTCCAGATTGAAAGATGAATTGAGGGAAGCGTGGTGTGTATAGCAGAAGGCATTTCAGCCGGCCTGTGGATAATGTGACAAGCCCAGGGACTCATGACCCGAGTAACCATGTGGAGGGTCCTGCCAGGAGGGGCAGGTGCTACTACTGCTGAAGACTGTCCCTCTGGACTGTCCTCTCTGACAGCGGCCACTAAGCCCAGGCAGCCACCCAGCCCACGTCCCACCTCCGTGCATCTGTCTCTATTTCCCAAGAAGAGTGTGCCAGATGCCAACTGGGTTATGCTGAGACTGAGCTTGACTTGTCTTGTTCCCAGTCCCCAACACCAAACCAGGCACACACAATCCGTGCTCAGTATTTATGGCATGAAAAAAATGAATTAACTAATGCACTGGAGAAAACAGCCCCCAAGCCTAACCTTAACCCTAACCCTTCTTTTTGAACTTTCATTACAGGACAAACATGAGAAGCATCTTTGGTCACTTTTACAAATGAGTATCTTCATTACATCACACTCCAAACATGATCACTGAGTCATAGTTTGTTCAGGTTGGAAGGAATCTTAGATATCCGCTAGCCTGGCCATTTCCTTTAACACATGAGAAATGTGATCAATTCCACCAGGCCGGGAATGTCTTAACTACTTGCCTACATAGGACCTTAGTAACCTGAAGACAAATAATGTCCACAAGGTAGCATAAGGACCTCCCAAAATCTGGCTAGACTTGAGGGTGTTCATTAGAAGATCTTTACATTGTAATTACATTGTAAATCTCTATTTCATTGTAAACTCTACAAGATTTGGAAGTATATTCATGTGTGGGAACCAAATCAGCTAGAATTTTTTTTCAAGTTATTAAGATATACTCACAGCAGGCCGGGTGCGGTGGCTCACGCTTGTAATCCCAGCACTTTGGGAGGCCGAGGCGGGCGGATCACGATGTCAGGAGATCGAGACCACGGTGAAACCCCGTCTCCACTAAAAATACAAAAAATTAGCCGGGCGTGGTGGCGGGCGCCCGTAGTCCCAGCTACTCGGAGAGGCTGAGGCAGGAGAATGGCGTGAACCCGGGAGGTGGAGCTTGCAGTGAGCCGAGATGGCGCCACTGCACTCCAGCCTGGGTGACAGAGCGAGACTCCGTCTCAAAAAAAAAAAAAAAGATATACTCACAGCAAGCAATTCTTTTAAATTTAACTGTCACTGAGGAACGGTTATATGCAAGACTCTCCAAAGGTACTCTAGAGGGATGCAAAGGTGAGTTCAATATCGCTGCCCCCGGAGGCTCCTGATTGTATGCACGGCCAGACAAACATGTACCAGCGATCCTGATACAAGGCAGACCACGTAACCTGCTGTAATATAGAAACAAGGTTCAGAGGGAAAAATAACTTCAAGGACTTGGGCCCAACAGGTGAAAAGGGAAGGAAGTACCTAGTCCTTGAGAGGCGGGTGGAAATCCAACAGGTACGTGGAAGAAAGCAAAGGCATACCGCATGAAGGAATCAGCATTAGCTAAAGCAAGGGATAAATGGGAATCATTTTAAAAAATTTTACACCAACTATATGTTGGACACTTTAGAAGTATAAATTCATTTATACTCCCAACAACCAAATAAATTAGGTATCACTGCTTCCATTTTTCAGAGGAGGGAACCGGACTTCAGAAAGATTAAAAATGTATCAAATGAGGGTCAGGATTATATAACGCATATGGGGCAAAGCCCAGATGTGAACCCCTGCAAGGCTGACTCCAATGCCAGGACTTTTTCCACCTCACTGGCTGCCTCCCAGGGAGGGGGAGATGGCAAGGCATAGTTTAGGGACATTAGCTCCGTGTGGCTAGTTCTTGGGGACAGGGGAACTCAGATGGTAAGGGGTTGAGAAAATGAGGAAGATGACAGAAAAAGGAGGGAGGCAGGAGGAAAACAAGATAAGAGCTTTGCTGCTGGTTGTTTTGTAAGATGAAGGAAACTAGAGAAAGTCTCAAGATTCAGGGCTCAGAGGAAAAGGAAGTTTAAGATGAGAAGAAGTGACAGCTGAGCAGGATCGCAGAGAAAGAAGAGAGACCAGGCACAGTGGCTCACGCCTGTAGTCCCAGCTACTCAGGAGGCTGGGGCAGGAGGATCATTTGAGCCTGGGAGGTCAAGGCTGCAGTGAGCTATGATTGCACCACTTCACTCCAGCCTGGGTGACAGTGAGACCCCATCTCAAAAATAAAAATAAATAAATAAATAAAGAAGAAGGTTAGCAGCGAGGGTGGGAGCTTTAGCCTTAGAAAGACTAAGGAACATTTCTCCCCCAAAACAAAATGAAAGAAAAAGAGAATGAGAAATTATCCCCATTAAAAAAAAAAAAAAGTCAGCAATCTCCGTAGTGGGGAGGGGTGGTTTGCTTAGCCAATGCGGTGAAGAGGACTGTTCTGGAGAGGGGAACGAGCAGGGTCAGCTAGGGCTGGAGGAGAGTGGAAAAGATTTGGAGCAGCTGTCCTGGGAATCTGATAGGGAGCTAAAAATGGAGTCAGAGGACCATGCCTGAAGGCAATGGGAGCGTCCCCAGCAGGACTGGGCAGGGCGTCCAATTACTTTTGGGGCACAAATCTCTTCAGTGGAATTCAGCACTTTGGGATCAGGAGTAGATGAAAGGATTGCCCAGGGAGACACAGGGGAAGGTCAAGAGGGTAAGAAAAGGGAGGTGCTTTTGAGAACTTTGCCAAATCATTTCACCACAAAGGGAGGGAAGGAGGGAACGATGCAACCAGGACGGGTCCACAATGCCAAACACAAGGAGGGGTTCCAGGGGCCATGAAAAAGGCGAAGAGGTTTAGCAGGAACGAGTGAGTGGGACCCACGGAAGGACAGGGGTGGTGGCTACAGAGGCATTTGTGAGATGGCCATCCTGAGGGTGGAGCCTCCTACAGGGTGTGGCTATGCAGAGTGGCAGAGATGCTGAGGGAAAGGGGTCACTGGGGTTGAGGGGGTCAGGTCAGCCAGGGAGAAGGAGGACCAAGGATCACAACACTGAAGCCCTGCAGAGGAGAGTAGCAGGGGTGGGGCAGAATGAGGACCAGGCTTCGTGCGGAAGCCACCCACCAGTAGCTCACACAAGGGATGTGGCTGAACATGTGCTGGGCAAACACTAGAGGGTGAGAGCGGGGCTGACTTAGTAAAAGGGAAATGTGGCTTGATTTTTAGTGAAATATCATAGTGTCACAACTAGTGCTGTCTGCCCCACCCCAAAAGGAAAAGTCAAGTGAAATAGGCTTGGTAGAATTCCCCCAGGGTAGGCAAAATGCTAGGAATCTGCACAGAGAGGGAGACCAGAGGGAGTGAAGGCACAGGGCGCGGTACAGCGCACGGATGTCCTGCTAAGGCTGAGCTCTTCGGATTTAGAAAGTGTCTTCTTTGACCCTATGCCTTAAACAAAGCCAGCCCAGCCATCTATCCTGTGTCCAGAACTAATGAGAGGTTACAGCATGCTGGCAGTCCTCACAGCCCTCACTTGCTCTCGGCGCCACCTCTGCCTGGGCTCCCACTTTGGTGGCACTTGAGCCCTTCAGCCCACCACTGCACTGTGGGAGCCCCTTTCTGGGCTGGCGATGGCGGGAGCTGGCTCCCTCGGCTTGCCGGGAGGTGTGGAGGGAGAGGAGCGAGCAGGAACCGGGGCTGCGCACGGCGCTTGCAGGCCAGCTGGAGTTCCGGGTGGGCGTGGGCTTGACGGGCCCCTCACTCAGAGCAGCTGGCAGGCCCTGCCGGCCCCGGGCAATAAGGGGCTTAGCACCTGGGCCACCGGCTGCGGAGGGTGTACTGGGTCCCCCAGCAGTGCCAGCCCACCAGCGCTGCGCTCGATTTCTTACCGGGCCTTGGCTGCCTTCCCGCAGGGGAGGGCTGGGGACCTGCAGCCCGCCATGCCTAAGCCTCACCCCCCCTCCACAGGCTCCTGTGCGGCCCGAGCCTCCCCGACGAGCGCCACCCCCTGCTCCACGGCGCCCAGTCCCATCGACCACGTAAGGGCTGAGGAGTGCGAGCGTACGGCGCAGGAGTGGCAGGCAGCTCCACCTGCAGCCCCGGTGCAGGATTCACTGGGTGAAGCCAGCTGAGCTCCTGAGTCTGGTGGAGAAGCTTTATGTCTAGCTCAGGGATTGTAAATACACCAATCAGCACCCTGTGTCTAGCTCAGGGTTTATGAATGCACCAATCGACGTTCTGTATCTAGCTGCTCTGGTGGGGCCTTGGAGAACCTTTATGTCTAGCTCAAGGATTGTAAATACACCAATCAGCACTCTGCATCCAGCTCAAGGTTTGCAGACACACCAATCAGCACCCCGTGTCTAGCTCAGGGTCTGTGAATGCACCAATTGACACTCTGTATTTAGCTACTCTGGTGGGTCCTTGGAGAACCTTTGTGTGCATACTGTGTATCTAACTGATCTGATGGGGAGGTGGAGAACTTTTATGTCTAGCTCAGGGATGGTAAACGCACCAATCAGCGCCCTGTCAGAACAGACCACTCGGCTCTACCAATCAGCAGGATGTGGGTGGGGCCAGATAAGAGAATAAAAGCAGGCTGCCCAACCCCGTAGCAGCAACCTGCTTGAGTTCTTTTCTACGCTTCTGAAGTGTTTTTCTTTAGATTTTTGGGTCTACACCGCTTTCATGAGTTGTAAAATTCATTATGAAGGTTTAGCAGCTTCACTCCTGAAGCCAATGAAATCATAAGCACACTGGGAGTAATGAACAGCTCCAGGTGTGCTGTTTTAAGAGCTGTAACACTGACTGCTGAAGGTCTGCAGTTTACTCCTGAGCCAACAAAACCATGAACCCACGGGAAGGAAAAAACTCTGGACATGCTGTCTTTAGAACTGCAACGCTTCAACCATGAGGGTGCCTGGCTTCATTTCTTGAAGTCAGTGAGACCATAGAACCCACCATATTCCAGACCCACCAACAGAGGGCCTGTGAGTAGAACTGTAACACTCAACCACAAGGGTCCTTGGCTTCATTTCTTGAAGTCAGTGAGACCAAGAACCCACCATTTTTCAACACACTACTAGTAGAGGGCCTGTGGGTATCTCAATCCCTCCTCACAGCAGAAGCCTGGCACTCACCCCTAGGCAGGTGTCTTTTGTTTTGAGACAGTCTCGCTATGTCACCCAGGCTGGAGGGCAGTGGCATGATCTTGGCTCACTGCAACTTCCGCCTCCCAAGTTAAAGCAATTTTCCTGCCTCTGCCTCCTGAGTAGCTGGGACTACAGGTGCCTGCCACCATGCCCACCTAATTTTTTGTATTTTTAGTAGAGATGTGGTTTCACCGTTTTAGCCAGGATGGCCTCCATCTCCTGACCTCGTGATCCGCCCACCTCACCCTCCCAAAGTGCTGGGATTACAGGTGTGAGCCACCATGCCCAGCATAGGCAGGCGTCTTAACTGGCTCCTCTCCAATTTCTGCACAGGCCAGGCTCCAACCCCAGCCCCGTGTTCACCCCTCAACTCGAGAACAGGTTTGACTCCACCTTATTCGACCTTGGTCTTTTTTTTTTTTTTTTTTTTTATGAGACAAGGCCTTGCTGTTTCCTAGGCTGCAGTGCAGTGGTGCAATCATGGCTCACTACAGCCTTCAACTTCTCGGTTCAAGGGATCCTCCACCCTCAGCCTCCCAAGTTGCTGGGGCTACGGTTGCTCCCCGCTAAACCTGGCTAATTTTTTTTTTATTTTTTGTAGAGATGGGCTGTCACTGTGTTGCCCAAGCGATCTCAAACTCCTGGGCTCAAGCAATCCTCCCACCTCAGCCTCCCAAATTGCTGGGATTACAGGCTTGAGTCTCCATGCTCAGCCTAGTACTCTCTTGGACACAGTTTTAGACTCAATGATGGCCTCCACCACCATCCCCTGCCAGGCCTTGCCCACTTCAGGACAGCATTTCATAGCAACTAACATTTAGCACTGCTCAGTACATGCAAGGCATGGGCTAGAAAAGGCCTTGAAAGTCCTTCAGTTCCATTCTGATTCCTCCTATAACCTTTCCACCAAAAACTGACCCACTGCTGTTAGAATACCCCAGAGCGTGGGAACTCACTCTTCATGACACTGTCCATCTCACTGAAGAGTGAGTGAATGGCTCTGCTGGAAACTTTTCGCTACTGAATCCTTGTTCTTTCCTCCACAGTCTTGCAGAACAAGCGTCATTTCTTTCCCATCTGGTAGGAATCTGAAGATGACCATCCTATCTCAACAAAGCCTCCTCCTTTCCAGGAGAAATACACCTGCAGGTCTTTACACTTCTGCTCGTGAGACACATCCTCAGGTTCCGTCCCCTGCCTGTTCCTCTTGCCCAGGTCCCTCTTAAGATGTGCTCCCCGGCATCACACACGGCAAACACTTAGAGCACTGACTGTGCCAGCCACTTTCCAAGCCCGTAGCACATATTAACTTATTTAATCCTCATACTAATGCTATATGCTATTGGTACCATTATGATTTGCATTTTACAGATGAGGAAACTGTGGCAGACAGTGGAAAATAACTGGGCCAAGACTAGTACCAGTGGCAGAGATGAGAATCGAGTCCAGGCAATCTGGATGCACTCAGAAGCCCCATGCTGACCCTCAAGCTTGGCAGCCATCGGAATCACCCTGGGGAGTTCTAAAAACTACCCAGCCTGGGATCCACCCCTAGAGATTCTGATTTTACTGCGCCATGTATCATCTGGGCAACTGAACTTTTAAAATCCGTCCAGGTGCTTCAAGTGAGCAGTCAAGAATGAGAATGACTGCTCTCTGCTGTCAAGCTAACACATTCCCAGGGCAGTCTGGCTGGGGCAGAGTAGGGTTGCATTAGAGAGGAGTGATGAAAATTTCCAGGCTTCCCTGGAAGAGGATAATGCAGAGACAGGCTCAGACATGGGTGACGAGAGCCAGCCTTGCAAGAGCGCTAAACAAACAGTCACTCGGGTGGTGCGAGTCTAGAGGCTTTCTCAAAAAAGAAAAGAAAAAGAAGACACAGAATCCTCCCCTTACAGGATACTTGGCTTCAAGCGCTTCCTCTGGAAAGGACTTCCCCTGGTCACAAAGCCCACCTTGGGCACAGAGCCATCGCTTCCTGTCAGCAGCTGCCCCTGTCCAGTACCATCAGCACAGCTTCCTGATCACCTTCCAAAGGCTAGAGGTGGATGCAGCAGGGGTGCCAGCCCTTCCCATCCCACCCTCTCCTCTTTCCTGGTTCTGTGAATTAGAACAAGAAAGCACAGGGGCCGGTGGCTCCACAGGCTGAGGACAGGGCTTCTCCCATTCCCAATCGAACACAGTCTCCAGCCCTGCCTTCAAAGGGTATCTGAACTTGGGCCATCCTATGGTACCACTCTTCACTTTCCTGTCTCTCTGCTGATATTCCCTCTTGAGACTAAGCTTGGGTTATTGCTGTTTTTTTTAATTTTTTGTTATTATTTTTAGAGATGGGGGTCTCACGTGTTGTGCAGGCTGGTCTCAAACTCCTGGCCTTAAGTGATCCTCCCACCTCAGCCTCCCAAAGTGCTAGGATTACTGGCATGAGCCACCATGCCTGGCCAGGGTATTGCTTTTAAAACACAAGGGTGTCTTATCAGTTAAAGAGAAGCCAATCAGATGTTCCCTGGTTGTGCTGGAAACTTCTGCATCTTTCAGTTCCTTGAACTCGCTCTCGGCCATCTGGGCCAGTGTCAGGGCACAGAGTGAGGCTCTGACCTTGAACTGCTCCATGAAGGCTCAGTAGCCCTTTCCTCCTTTTCACCATCCCCCTCTGCCATCCCTGGAAACCCGGACAGCCATGGCAACCTGAGCATGAATAAAAGAGAAACTACCCTCACCCCAAGCCCTATTAATACTTAATGCCAACATCTGAATGCAAATTGACTTCACTTTTGTTTTATTCCCTTTCCTCCGTGCCCCTCTCTGATATAGAATGCCTTTCATGGAAGGCAGCAGCCGTCCTTCTCTTTGCTAGAAATAGGGAGTCAAGGTGGAGGTTCCTAGCATGGAGGAGAGAAGCACAAACACAGGACTGCACATGGCTGGGGCAAACCCGGAAGTTCCAAACCGTATTTTTTAGAATCTTTCCAAATGAGAGTGCATCTCAGGGGCATTTCTTCTCTGTAGAGGTCACAGTGACTTGCTTAACCTGTGGGAGGAATTTTGCAAACAAGGATAGAATATTAGTAGCCTGGAAGCTGTGAAAAATAATCTCCTTCTAAACCTGTAAATCCTCTCTTTTTCTACAGCTAAGAAAAGGCAGATGGTTCAGCAGACAGCTTTCTTCCCATCCTGCAGTCTCTGAACCTGGTGCTTTTCTGGTCTGTGTGGCAAGACTAAGGCACAGAGGGTTTTAAAGGGGGTTCAGGGTATTAAGTTTTAAAAAGAGAGCAAGAAAGGCAAATGTTGATATAAAAATATTTAATTGTTTGGGATGGCAAAGAATCAGGTAGGTGCTTGAGGAATAAGAAAATTGTTAACACTGTGTCTGTAGGGTATACGGTAAAAATAAAAGAAAGAAAATTGAACAGATCTGGGGTATTTATTAATGAGTCACTTATATTTCTGGTAAAAATGTGAAGCTAGTGTAGAGTTCATTCACTATAAAGGTGTCTTAAAGAGGGGTACTGGCCAGTGGCTCTATTTTTGCAGAGAGGAGTGTGATGACAAAGAAGGGGTCTTGAGCAAATGTCTTCTTGCTGTTGGATGCATTTCATTTTCAGCCTGTGTTTTTAAACACACACACACACAAACACATACACACACGCGCACACACACACATGCACACACAATACACACACATACACATGCACATACACACATGCACACACACACACATGCACATATACACATACACACACACAAATATACCCATACACACACATACGCAGGAGCTGTGAGAGTCGATCCCCTCTCATGTGAGAGGCGTGAGTACCAACGACACAAGGAACTAGGGCCAGAGAATACGTCTGCTAACATAGTGTTTCCTAAACCCTCATGAACCCTCTGCGAGGACAAAGATGTCATAATTCTTTGGGAATTGTTTTCTAGATTGATGGGGGACATATATAGTTCAGAGCAGAGATAAAAAGACACAACAGGCTAAATGGCACACCAAGCTCACACAACAAGTCAGGGGTGCAGCCGTGGAGAGAACCACAGTCCCTGAGGACTCCTGGCTCACAGAGGACAACTGCTCTGGCTCGGGTATCAGGATGTGCTCACCCTCGATGACGATGGGAGTTCATAAGGAGGTGGTGACGACACACTACTCTCCAACTGTTCATCAGAACACTTCAACAGCAACATCAGCTAGGAGAAGAAAACACAGCAAAGAGGGATAAAGCAGGGAGAAGAAAAAATTAGGGCAGAGTTGCACAAATTATTCTCAAATTGCTGGATGTAGAGATTAATTCTTAAAATCCAGACTAGAAAGTATCAGTAACAAAGGCTACTTAGGCAAACAGAAACATGGGAAGTGAGAAAAACAGAGAATAAAACCCAAAACACCTTGACTATAACCATAATAGAAATGTTTTCGTTTTTTTCTTTTTTTTTTTTTTTTTTTTGTCTGAGATGAAGTTTTACTCTGTTGCCCAGGCTGGAGTGCAGTGGCACAATCTTGGCTCACTGCAACCTCCCCATCCCAGGTTTACACTATTCTCCTGCCTCAGCCTCCCACGTAGCTGGGACTACAGGCGTGCACCACCAAGCCCAGTTAATTTTTGTTTTTTTAGTGGAGATAGGGTTTCACCATGGTGGCTGGGCTGATCTCGAACTCCTGAACTCAAGTGATCCTCCCACCTCGGCCTTCTGAAGTGCTAGGATTACAGGCATGAACCACCGCGCCCGGCCCGTAACAAATATTTTTTTTTGTTGACATGTGCAAAATAAGGGTATTCAGTGGAAACCAAATGAAGCCTGAAAGAGGAAGATTCACCCTTGTTTCAATGGGTAATGCTTCCTTCCACTGGGCCTTCATTCTACAGCCCCTACAGTGGTACCTGACTCAAGCTTTGAGAACCATGGAAACAAACAGCAAATGCTAACTTTATAAGGGCTTGTTTCCTCTACTGTTTGAGTGAATCACACTGGGTCACTAGATACTATAATATTTGGAATGTTACATTATCAAAGCCTTGCATCTCTTCCATAGGACTGCCAGAAGAATTCATGAAATTGGATGGATTCATAAGAGGGAATTTTAAGTTTCTCATGTGAAAACAGTGTGAGAAATACAAGATGATAATCATAAAAATAACTGTGGCTAGGATGGAAAAGGTGGGGATTGTATGCAATTTGAAAAAGCCTGCTCAAGGTTATATTTATGTCAGGGATACTGGAAGTACTGTTTTGAGGATAAAACTATAAAAAGTACAGTTCAGCTGGGTGCAGTAGATCATGACCGTAATCCCAATACTTTGAGAGACTAAGGTGGAAGGATGACTTGGGCTCAGGAGTTCAAGACCAACCTGGGCAACACAGCAAGACCCTATCTCCACAAAAAATTTAAATTAGCTGGGTGTGGTGATGCACACCTGAAGTCCCAAGTACTCAGGAGGCTGCAGTGGGGCCTCACTTGAGCCCAGGAGGTCGAGGCTGCAGTGAACTATGATCACACTGCTTCACTCCAGCCTGGGCAACAGAGCGAGACCCTATCTCAAGAAAAAAAAAAAAAAGGAAATAAAAATAAAGAGCAAAATTTGACCGGTTCTTTTTGGCTGATAGACAGGAAGCCCAGAATATATTGGGATTCTTAACAGGAGGACAAGCCACTGTATCAGAGGCATACCAGAATCTGGAGGAGAAGGGGAGGGTGGATGACAAAGGACATATAAATTTTCTATCTGCAAACGTCATATGCATGTTTTAAAAGGTAAAAAAGCAAACAAGCAACTCCACCAACTGCAGCTACTCAGGCTATAGTCAGGACCCACAGTGTGGGCATCCCCATGGATGTGAGTGTGAGTGAATCACACTGGGTCACTAGATACTATAATATTTGGAATGTTACATTATCAAAGCCTTGCATCTCCTCCACAGGACTGCCAGAAGCCCCATGGAGCCTGTTAGAAAGGGGGACATTCAGGCCCACCCAGACCTACAGAATCAGAATCCGCATTTTGTCAAGATCCCCAGGAGATTCCCATGTACACGAATGTTTAAGAAACTTGGTTGGGTGCAGTGGCTCACACTTGTAATCCCACCACTTTTGGGAGGCTGAGACGGGCATATCTCGTGAGCCCAGAAGTTTGAGACCAGCCTAGGCAACTTAGCAAAATCCCATCTCTTTAAAAAACTAGCCAGGCTTCGTGGTGCATGCCTGTAGTCACAGCTACTTGGGAGGCTGAGGTGGGAGGATCACCTGAGCCTGGGAGGTGGAGGCTGCAGTGAGCCACGATTGCACCACTTCATTCCAGCCTGGGCCACAGAGCGAGACCCTGTCTCTAAAAAAAAAAAAAAAAGAAAAAAAAAAGAAAGTTTGAGAAACTTTAAAGACCCTTTGCAATAAATTCACCCCACACCTACCACAGTGTATTGGAAAAGGAGCTTCATATCCAATGAAAATATTGGAAGCTGGGGTAATAGTTGACAAAAGCCGAGTGGCTTTTCCCAGGACAGTTTCCTTCAGTAAGATGTGTTTCCTGCATTTTTATACTGTGCACAGTCTTAAGTATTCTAACCACTTTGCACTAATTTGGGGACACATTATATCAGAAGTTCACTCTATTGGGGCTGGGTGCAGTGGCTCATACCTATAATCCCAGCACTTTGGGAGGCCAAGGCAAGAGGATTACTTGAGGTTGGAGTTCAAGACCAGTCTGGGCAACACAGTGAAACTCTGTTTCTCAAAAAAAAAAACAACTTAAATCTGAAAAAAAAAAAGAAGTTTGCTGTTTTCCTCTTAAATTATGGGATTTGACATTTAGCCCTTTTTTTAATGAACATATATGCCTTGAATCTCTTCCTATATAGTACACATGCACACCTATTGACATATGTATAATCAGTAGGTTTGCTTTTGTCATTTGTCATCGTATGCCCCCATTTTGCAGGTGTTGACAGGGTCCACCTGAGAATCAATAATCATAAATCATAAATGACCCATTCTGGCTGCTTTGCTGGACAGATTCCCTACTGTGGCCCTTTCTAATTCTCCACCACTATAAATAGAGGTATTATGAATATTATCGTGCAAGTTACTGATTTTCCCCTTTTCAGGTTATTCCCTGGTGGAATATCTCCAAAGAGATAAAGCACAGTTCCTGACTTGAGGAATCTTTCCTGGGCATGTGGAAGTTGGCACCCTGCAGGGCCACACACTTGGGCAAGTGCTGGACACACCCTCTGCCCCTCCAGGCACACTCTCTATCCTGCTCCAGCCCCAGGCCCTGCCTGGCCTTTAAGAACTCTATCAAAGGGATCATTTTCCTTCTGGCTCCCCTTAGGGCTGACTAGAAGGAGGCTCTAGGACAAGAAGGGAGAATGAGTGGAGAGGAGGACTCCCTCCTACCAGGCTGCAGGTGGGCACAGGATCTGCTCCTTACCAATGCTTCCATCAGGAGGCGTCCCTGCACTCGAGGGATCCTTTCTTCTTGCCCCTTCAGGCTTCAGCTGGCCACGGTTTCCCCAGTGCTAGCCAGTTGGTTTTCCATAAACCTGCCCCCATCTTTGTAAAGAGATTCTGAGGTTCTCCTGAATGGTCTATTTAGACCGTACCTTCTTCTTGCCACCTGGAGCCTGCATGGGGCAACAGCATGCCTTGGGACTATGAAGAGAGACTCTATTATTATTATTTATTTCAAGAGATGGGGTCTCACTATGTTGCCCAGGCTGGTCTCAAATTCCTGGCCTCAAGTGATCCTCCAGCCTCAGCCGCCAGAGTAACTGGGATTACTGGCATGAGCCACCAGGCCTGGCTAAGGAACTCTGACCAACAGGGATGGAGCTGTGGCAGTCTTCCCAGGAGAAATATCTGCTAAGCTGGAAGCTAAAAGGCAGGACAAGTTAGCCTGCCTGGGGCTAGGGTCGGCAGAAATGTCGGGATCAAAACTGGGAGAGTGAGAAGGAAAGCCTGCTAGAGGCTCAGGATGGAAAGACACATGGCTGGAGAGAAACAAGAGTGGTCATCTCAGATGCTACCACAAATGCGGGCACGTGCACAGGGGAGTTTCACGGAACTACTAAAAGTTATGCTCACCAGACTTTTTTTTCTTCTTTTTCTTTTTTTTCTGAGATGGAGTCTCGCCGTTACCCAAGCTGGAGTGCAGTGACACGATCTTGGCTCACTGCAACCTCTGCCTCCCAGGTTTGAGTGATTCTCGTGCCTCAGCCTCCTGTCATAGGCATGCACTACCACACCCAGCTAATTCTTGTATTTTTAGTATATATAGGGTTTCACCATTTTGGCCAGGCTGGTCTTGAACTCCTGGCTTCAAATGATCCGTCATCTGAGCCACCACACCCGGTCCACCAGACTTTTTTTTTTTTTTTTGAGACAGAGTCTTGCTGTGTCACCCAGGCTGGAGTGCAGTAGCGCGATCTCTGCTCACTGCAAGCTCTACCTCCTGGGTTCACGCCATTCTCCTGCCTCAGCCTCCCAAGTAGCTGGGACTACAGGTGCCTGCCACCATGCCCCGCTAATTTTTTACATTTTTAGTAGAGACGGAGTTTCACTGTGTTAGCCAGGATGGTCTCGATCTCCTGACCTCGTGATCCGCCCTTCTCAGCCACCCAAAGTGCTGGGATTACAGGCGTGAGCCACTGCGCCCGGCCCACCAGACTTTTTTTAATGGCTGAAAACAAAGTTTTCAAACAAAAATGATGAGAGCTTGGCCTTCCGTATACTAAAACTGACTATGAAAGCCATTGTAAAGTCTATAAAATTGGCACAGAAACAGACAAATAGATTAATAAAAAGGAATAGAGAGCCTAGAAGTAGATTCAACAATCTATGGAAATTTAACTATATCATAAAGGAAGCACATCAACCCAAGGGGGGACAAAAACATTTATTTCATACATAATGTTGGCATGACTCGAAAGCAATTGAAAGGCCCGGCGAGGTGGCTCATGCCTGTAATTCCAGCACTTCAGGAGGCTGAGGCCGGCAGATCATTTGAGGTCAGGAGTTCAAGACCAGTCTGGCCAACACAGCAAAACCCTGTCTCTACTAAAAGTGGAAAAATTAGGCGGGCATGGTGGGTGGGCATGCTTGTAATCCCATCTACTCTGGAGTCTGAGGGAGGAGAATCGCTTGAACCCTGGAGGCAGAGGGTGCAGGAAGCCAAGATTGCACCACTGCACTCTAGCCTGGGCAACAGAGCACGACTCCATCTCAAAAAAAAAAAAAAAGCCTCTGGAAAAAAAATTAATTAGATGCCTCCTCCTCCATACCATACTGAAAAATAAAGTCCAAGAGAGATGAAGAGTTTTAACGTCAAAAATAATCAATACAAGCTTTAGAAGGAAATACAGAGGGAAAATGTTTTCTTGAAATAGAAAGAGTCCTAAAACCGAAATCTTAGAAGCCAAAGAAAAAGATTGAGAGATTTCACTGCAAGAAAATTTTGCCATAGTGTCACGGTGTCTGCATGACAAAAAACACCCACAAAATCAATAGATAAACAAGAGGCTAGAAGAAAATACTTAATACTATGATCTCTAATTTTATTTACTTTTTAAAAAAATATGGAGTCTCCTGTTGCCCGGGCTGGAGTGCCGTGGCTATAAACAGGTGTGATCCCACTACTGATCAGCACGGGAGTTCTGACCTCCTTCGTTTCCACCTGGGCCAGTTCACACCTACTTAGGCAACCTCGTGATCCTCCACTCCCGGGAGGTCACCTTATTGATACTGAACTTAGTGTACACACCTGATCAGCACAGCACACTACAGCCCAGAACTCCTGGCCTCAATCGATCCTCCTGCCTCAGCCTTGTAGCTGAAACTACAAGCATGCACCACTACACCAAGCTTAATATGTTTTAATCCTATAAACCAATAGAGAAACAACCCGAAGACATAGGAAACATAATATATAGGCAGGCAATTCACACAAGAAATGCAAATGAGCAATAAGTTAATGAAAAAAAGGCTCAATCTCTCTAGTGACAAGGGAATTATAAATTAAAGCAATAATGAGGGCCGGGCGCAGCGGCTCAAGCCTGCAATACCAACACTTTGGGAGGCCGAGGCGGGCAGATCACAAGGTCAACAGATCAAGACCATCCTGGCCAACACGGTGAAACCCCATCTCTACTAAAAATACAAAAATCAGCTGGGCCTGGTGCCACATACCTGTAGCCCCAGCTATTCAGAGGGCTGAGGCAGGAGAATTGTTTGAACCTAGGAGGCGAAGATTGCAGTGAGCTGAGATTAAGCCACTGCACTCCAGCCTGGCGACAGAGTGAGACTCTGTCTCAAAAAGAAATAAACAAATTAATTTAAAAAAAAAATAGGCCGGGCGCGGTGTCTCACGCCTGTAATCCCAGCACTTTGGGAGGCCGAGGCAGGCAGATCACAAGGTCAGGAGATCCAGACCATCCTGGCTAACACGGTGAAACCCCATCTCTACTAAAAAAAAAAAAAACGCAGAAAATTAGCCGGGCGTGGTGGTGGGCGCCTGTAGTCTAAGCTGCTGGGGAGGATGAGGCAGGAGAATGGCATGAACCCAGGAGGTGGAGCTTGCAGAGCCGAGATCCCACCACTGCACTCCAGCCTGGGCGACAGAGCGAGACTCCGTCTCAAAAAAATAATAATAATAACGAGATATAGTTGACAAAACGTTAAAACATTATCCTCATCTAGTCTTTGTGAGAATGTAGAGAAATGTGCACGCTCACACACTGCCACCTGTGAATTGATCGAATTGCTCTATTGTTTGTAAATTTAAACTGTCAGTACGTGTTAAAATTAAAGTTGGACATACCCAGCAATCCTACTTCAAGATATATATTCCTCAGAAGTAAAAGCTTCAGTACTTACGGCCAGGCGTACTATAACCCCAGTGAGAGGTGACCGTGCTGGCAGCTCCTGCAGCCTTCGCTCGCTCAGCGCCTTCTCGGCCTTGGCGCCCACTCTGGCTGCGCTTGAGGAACTCTTCAGCCCGCCGCTGCACTGTGGGAGCCCCTTTCTGGGGGGCCAAGGCCAGAGCCGGCTCCCTCAGCTTGCGGGTGGGTGTGGAGGGAGAGACGCGGGCGGGAACCGGGGCTGCGCAGGGTGCTTGCGGGCCAGCGCGAGTTCCGGCGTGAGTTCCGGGTGAGTGTGGGCTCAGCGGGCCCCGCACTCGGAGCGGCCGGCCGGCTGGCCCTGCCGGCCCTGGGCAATGCGGGGCTTAGCACCCGGGCCAGCGGCTGCGGAGGGTGTGCTGGGTCCCCCAGCAGTGCCGGCACACCCGCGCTGCGCTCGATTTGTCACTGGGCCTTAGCTACCTTCCCGCGGGACAGGGTTCAAGATCTACAGCCCACCATGCCTGAGCCTCCCCCATCCTCCGTGGGCTCCTAGTGCCGCCCGAGCCTCCCCGTCGAGCGCCGCCCCCTGCTCCACGGCGCCCAGTCCCATCGACCGCCTAAAAGCTGAGCAGTACAGGCACACGGGGCGGGACTAGCAGTCAGCTCCACTTGCAGCCCCAATACGGAACCCACTGGGTGAAGCCAGCTGTGCCCCTGACTGGGGACGACTATGGACAACGTTTATGTCTAGCTAAGGGATTGTAAATACACCAATCAGCACTCTGTATCTAGCTCAAGGTTTGCAGACACACCAATCAGCACCCTGTGTCTAGCTCAGGGTTTGTTAATGCACCAATGGACACTCTGTATCTAGCTACTCTGGTGGGGACTTGGAGAACCTTTATGTCTAGCTAAGGGATTGTAAATACACCAATCGGCACTCTGTCTCTAGCTCAAGGTTTGTAAACACACCAATCAGCACCCTGTGTCTAGCTCAGGGTTTGTTAATGCCCCAATCAACACTCTGTATCTAGCTACTCTGGTGGAGACTTGGAGAACCTTTGTGTCTAGCTCAGGGATTGTAAACGCACCAATCAGCACCCTGTCAAAACAGACCACTCGGCTCTCTGTAAAATGGACCAATCAGCAGAATGTGGGTGGGGACAGATAAGAGCATAAAAGCAGGCTGCCCGCATTAGCAGTGTCAAGCCGCTGGGATCTGCTTTCTTGGTATTGAATCGTTGTTCTTTTTGCTGTTTGCAGTAAATTTTGTTGTTGGCTTTTTTTGGCTTCATGGTGCACTTATGAATGGCAATACTTACCGTGTAGGTCCGTAGCTTTACTTCTGAGCCTATGAGACCATGAACTCTGCTAGAAGAAAGAAATTCATAAACACTATGGGAACATTAAAAGGAGCAGATTGCAGATACGTTGTCTTTACGCATTGTGACACTCGCTGAGAGGGTCTGTGGCTTCATTTTTGTTAAGTCAGTGAGACCAAGAACCCACCAGTTCTGGCCACACTGCAGGTCCGCTTTTTTGCCTGTAATCCCAGTATTTTGGGAGGCTGAGGCAGGTGGATCAACTGAGGTTGGGAGTCAGACCAGCCTGGCCATCAGGGCAAAACCCCATCTCTACTAAAAATACAAAAAAAGTTAGCCATGTATGGTGCATGCCTGTAGTCCCAGCTACGTGGGAGGCTGAGGGAGGAGGGTGGCTTGAACTCGGGATGTGGAGGTTGTGGTGAGCTAAAATCGTGTGACTGTTACTCCAGCCTGGGCGACAGAGCAAGACTCGCACACAGAAAGGAAAACAAAGGATCCCTAGCAATTCCATGATGGAGCCTGGAGGGGGTGGGGAAACACCTGAAGGAAGGAAGACCACCCAAGTTTTTTTAAATTTTATTAATACCTTCTTTTTGAGAGAGAGACTGCATTGTACCCAGGCTGGAGTGCAGTAGTGTGATCATAGCTCACTGCAGCCTCAAACTCGTGAACTCAGGTGATCGTCTTGCCTCAGCTTAAGTAGCTGGGACTACAGGCATTCCCCACCACCCTTCTCTAATTTTCTTATTTTTTGTGGAGATAGCGTCTTGCTATGCTGCCCAGTCTGGCCTTCCCTGGCCTCAAGTGATCCCCTACCTTGGCCTCCCAAAGTGCTGGGATTAGAGGGGTGAGGGACCTCACCCAGCCTTAAGTATTTTCTTGATGCTGCTGTGTATTGTTTTAAATTGTTTTGATCAATATATGGTACTTTTCTGATTTTTTAAAAATATCATAAAAAGCTGAGACAATTGTGTACCAGTTAGAAAGAGGACTGCACATTTTTTTATGCTCGTGATCCAAAGCAGCAGCGCACAGGCGGAGTGAAAAATCCAGCCACAGCTGTGTGATTTAGAGGACAGTCCAACGCTCCATGTCCCTCTTGGTGTCAGCACCAGGTCACCAGCCCTAAACGCCCCAACATGCCTCTCTGCGTCTGCTGTGCTGAGAGGGGTACCCGTGTCCAGCTTGGGAGGCCCACCTTTTCACTCCAAGGTCACACTGCAGGTCCCCAGGCCTTTGGCCCCAGATGTACCTGTCCCTTAACTTTCCCTTAAAATTAAATCTTAAGTTCTTACAAACCACCCCAATAAACTCAAACTTGTGTTATGAAATTCCTTTACGAGGAAATATGCTGTGACTTGGAGACATTTTGCTTACTCAAGGCTGTGCATTGGTTAAAGGCCTTCGACTTATCCTTGCCGTCTCTTCTTGAGGAATCACCTGCTGCAGACTTGGCTAATCATAAACCAAGGGGAAAAAAGTCAGAATTTACAACAGTGTTCACTTTAAAGTTTAAAAAAAAAATGTGGAAAGAGAGGTGGGTATTACAATTTACCTGATCCACTTGATTATTCATTTGTTGAATTTAAATTGAAGGGAAATTTGAGACTTGCACAAAGACAGGAAACTTTGATGGAGACTTCCATCTGGGGAGCAGATTTATAAGCCTTTGGAGATGCAGAATAACTTTCCCGTAATGAAGCGCAAGCAAGACCACCGCCTCCAAATGGCGTGTAGGGCCCAGGGAAAGCTAAAATGCACAAAGACACCCAGACGGGAGGGTTTGAGAGGCGTTAGGGTTGAAACCTGAATAAAGCCAACCTTTTAAAAGTGAGTTCGTAGAAATGAGCTGTTCTGTACGTGCTGTTTTTTTTGTTTTTGTTTTTGTTTTGTTTTTTTTTTTTAATGACTTCTCAACCAGGCGGCTGCTTAGGGCTTTGAAAGCTCAATTTGAAATACAGGGAAGGAAGTGACAGAGCGTGATGCAGCCAGGCAGGTGCCTGTCTCAAGTGGAACATGGGCAGACCGTTGCAGAAGAGCGGGAGGGCTGGCAGGAGCCCCAGCGTCGTGCCGGAGCGGCTGGCTGCGCTCTCCACAGCCTCCCCTACAAACCACATGTTGGCCAGTAAACAGAAAGACCAACCGCTTGACGTGCCTTGAAATGGAATTACCAGTGGGCGATATAATAGTAAGATTCAAAGCAGGAAGCAAATAGCTTTTTCTACAAGTTTATTGTCAGAAACATTTTTCCACTCATTTTTTTTTGCTTTGTTTTTGCAATATAGTAATGAAGGAGGACCCCAAAATGCTATTCTGGGGAACTGGAAACAGTATTGTTTCTCAGTGCTAAAGATGACACAGGACACAAAAATAAAAACAAAATACAAAAATAAATAAGATTGAAAGGAGGGACTGGAATAGATATTTGCACCTCCATGATCATAGCATTATTCACAACATGGATGAACATTGAAGACATTATGCTCAGTGAAACAAAAGGGCAAATACTACATGATTCCACTTGTATGAGGTCCCTAGGAGTAAACTCACAGAGACAGGAAGTAGAATGGTGGCTGCCAGGGGCTGGGGGAGGGAGAATGGGGAGTTGGTGTTTAATGGGTACGGAGTTTCAGTTTGGGAACATGAAAAAGTTCTAGAGACAGATGGTGGTGATGGTTGCACAACATGGTGAATGTACTTAATGCCACTGAGCTGTACACTCAAAAATGGTTAAGATGGTAAAATGCATGTTACATATGTTTTACCACAATAAAAAAATAATCAGGCCACACACAGTAGTCATGCTTGTAATCCCAGCACTTTGGGAGGCCAAGATGGGAGGACCACTTGAGCCCAGGAGTTTGAGACCAGCCTGGGCAACATTGGGAGACCTCATCTCTACTTTTTTTTTTTTTTTTTCACATTTTACAACTAAATCTTTATTAAATAATTATTTCACAATTGGTAATATAATTATTGATTTTTTTTTTTTTTTTTGAGACAGAGTCTCGCTCTGTCGCCCAGGCTGGAGTGCAGTGGCACGATCTGGGCTCACTGCAAGCTCTGCCTCCCGGGTTCACACCATTCTCCTGCCTCAGCCTCCCGAGTGCTGGGACTACAGACGCCCACGACCACGCCCGGCTAATTTTTTGTATTTTTTAGTAGAGACAGGGTTTCACCGTGTTAGCCAGGATGGTCTAGATCACCTGACCTCATGATCTGCCCGCCTTGGCCTCCCAAAGTGCTGGGATTACAGGCGTGAGCCACCATGCCCAGCCTTTATTGATATTCTTCTTCAGGGACTAGAGTTCCTATGCATCCTAAACTGACTTTTTTTTAAAATTATTATTATACTTTAAGTTCTAGAGTACATGTGCACAATGTGCAGGTTTGTTACATATGTATACATGTGCCATGTTGCTTTGCTGCACCCATTAATTCATCATTTACATTAGGTATTTCTCCTAATGCTATCCCTCCCCCATCCCCCCACCCCACAACAGGCACCAGTGTGTGATACTCCCCACCCTGTGTCCAAGTGTTCTCATTGTTCAATTCCCACTTATCAGTGAGAACATGCAGTGTTTGGTTTTCTGTCCTTGTGATAGTTTGCGGAGAATGATGGTTTCCAGCTTCATCCATGTCCCCACAAAGGACATGAACTCATCCTTTTTTATGGCATGGTGTATATGTGCCACATTTTCTGAATCCAGTATATCATTGATGGACATTTGGATTGGTTCAAAGTCTTTGCTATTGTGAATAGTGCTGCAATAAACATACGTGTGCATGTGTCTTTATAGTAGCATGATTTATAATCCTTCGGGTATATACCCAGTAATGGGATCACTGGGTCAAATGGTATTTCTAGTTCTAGATCCTTGAGGAATCGCCACACTGTCTTCCAAAATGGCTGAACTAGTTTACACTCCCACCAACAGTGTAAAAGCGTTCCTATTTCTCCACATCCTCTCCAGCACCTGTTGTTTCCTGACTTTTTAATGATGGCCATTCTAACTGGTGTGAGATGGTATCTCATTGTGGTTTTGATTTGCATTTCTCTGATGACCAGTGATGATGAGCATTTTTTCATGTGTCTATTGGCTGCATAAATGTCTTCTTTTGAAAAGTGTCTGTTCATATCCTTTGCCCACTTTTTGATGGGATTGTTTGATTTTTTTCTTGTAAATTTGTTTAAGTTCTTTGTAGATTCTGGATATTAGCCCTTTGTCAGATGAGTGGATTGCAAACATTTTCTCCCATTCTATAGGTTGCCTGTTCACACTGATGCTAGTTTCTTTTGCAGTGCAGAAGCTCTTTAATTTAATTAGATCCCATTTGTCTATGTTGGCTTTTGTTGCCATTGCTTTTGGTGTTTTAGACTTGAAGTCCTTACCCATGCCTATGTCCTGAATGGTACTACCTAGGTTTTCTTCTAGGGTTTTTATGGTTTTAGGTCAACATTTAAGTCTTTAATCCATCTTGAATTAATTTTTGTGTAAGGTGTAAGGAAGGGATCCAGTTTCAGCTTTCTACATATGGCTAGCCAGTTTTCCCAGCACCATTTATTAAATAGGGAACCCTTTCCCCATTCCTTGTTTTGTTAGGTTTGTCAAAGATCGGATCGTTGTAGATGTGTGGTTTTATTTCTGAGGCTTCTGTTCTGTTCCATTGGTCTTTATCTCTGTTTTGGTACCAGTATCATGCTGTTTTGGTTACTGTAGCCTTGTAGTACAGTTTGAAGTCAGGTAGCGTGATGCCTCCAGCTTTGTTCTTTTTGCTTAGGATTGTCTTGGCAATGCGGGCTCTTTTTTGCTTCCATATGAACTTTAAAGTAGTTTTTTCCAATTCTGTGAAGAAAGTCATTGGGAGCTTGATAGGGATGGCATTGAATTTATAAATTACCTTGGGAAATATGGCCATTTTCATGATACTGATTCTTCCTATCCATGAGCACGGAATGTTCTTCCATTTGTTTGTGTCCTCTTTTATTTCGTTGAGCAGTGGTTTGTCGTTCTCCTTGAAGAGGTCCTTCACATCCCTTGTAAGTTGGATTACTAAGTATTTTATTCTCTTTGTAGCAATTGTGAATGGGAGTTCACTCATGCTTTGGCTCTCTGTCTGTTATTGGTGTATAGGAATGCTTGTGATTTTTGCACATTGATTTTGTATCCTGAGACTTTGTTGAAGTTGTTTATCAGCTTAAGGAGATTTTAGGCTGGATGTCGTCTTTACTTTAAAAATAATAATTAATTAATTTAAAAAATAAGCAAGGAAGAATACTCTTAACATGAATTCTACGTGAGCATCTATTCCACATTAAGTACACACAAGCAAGCCAAGCCATGCATTGAGAAAACAGGACTAGTAATCTGATTCAGATTTGGCTCACACGCTGCCAAACATCTCAACGAAAACAAAAGGTACACTCCATTATGTAAATATTTCCCTTCCAAAGTTGAGAATCCTGAAGACAGAATACATGCTCCAAATAATCGATTTGCTTTTGTGCTAATTTCCAGGCTTTCATCATTTTTGCCTGTTTGCAAAAATATGTTTGCAAATAATCAATGAAAATGCGTTAAGGGTAGCAGGCACACTCTGTGTTAAATATAACCGTGACCCCAGGCACCTTCGGAAGATGCTGAGCTCCTTGGAGCTCCTTGGAGCCCTCCCCCTTCAGTCTGAGAGAATGGACCACATGCAGACCAGGCTTTCTTCAGGGGAGGGAGAAAAATGCAAGAGACTGAGAAGGTAGGCTCTGAGGGTGATTCCATAAGTCAACAGTCAAGTTAAAAATCAATCTAGTTCTCTTTAAGTTCCAGTTCACAAAACAGCATACAGCAGTGTGTTGTAGTGGGAAAAGCTAGACAGAAGAGAGTTGTAATCTTAACTCCACCATGTAATTAATTATACGATCTTGGGTAAGGGCAAGTTTCTGAACGTTGTAGTCTCAGACTTCAAATGGGGAAAATACAGCTGACCCTTGAACAACACAGGTTTGAACTGTGTGGGTTCACTTACGTGCAATTTTTTTTCAATAAAAGTTACCCCGAGTGTGCCTGCCTCTCCTGCCTCCCCTTCCACCTCCTCCACCTTTTCCACCTCTGCCACCTGAGACAGCAAGACCAACCCCTCCTCTCCCTCCTCCCCCTCAGACTACTCAACATCGTGAAGACAAGGATGAAGGCCTTTATGATGATCCGTTTCCACTTAATGAATAGTAAATATATGTTTTCTTCCTTATACTTTTCTTAATGTTTTGTTTTCTCTGGCTTACTTTGTTGGAAGAATATAGTATATAATACCCATAACATGCAAAATAGGTGTTAATCATTTATGTCATCAGTCAGACTTCAATCAGCAGCAGGCAATCAGTAGTTAAATCTGGGGAGAGTCAAAAGAGATATTCAGATTATTTACTTTGCAGGAGTGGGGTGAGTGCCCCTGACTCTCATGTTGCTCAAGGGTCAACTGTATTTTTCTTTTGTTGAGACAGGGTCTCCCTATGTTGCCCAGGCTGGAGTGCAGTGGTATGATCATGGGTCACTGCAGCCTCAACTTGGACTCAAGCCATCCTCCCACCTCAGCCTCCTGAGTAGCTGGGCCCACAAGTGCATGCCACCATGCCCAGCTAATTGCTGTGTGTATGTGTGTGTGTGTGTGTGTGTGTGTGTGTGTGTGTATAGACAAAGTCCTGCTATGTTGCCCAGGCTAGTCTAGAACTCCTGGGCTCAAGCGATCCTCCTGCCTTGGCCTCCCAAAGTACTGAGATTACAGGCATGAGCCACTGCACCTGGCCAGGTCAACTGTAATTATAAAAGAATGATAGATTCTTTTATAATATATATACAGAACATATATATATATATAAAATACTATAATCTAGAATTATAGAAGAATTATAATTTCATAGGGCAGAGTTCTCAATATGGGGGACTAGGGAAGGTAGACTGCACTTCCTGCCACCCCACCTCTTCACAGAAGTCCTGCTGGGGGTGGAGAGGCAGACTGCAATTGACATGACCTCTGTATTTTTAACCCCTCACCCCAAGTCATTATAATATACAACAGAGGATCATTATCATGGTAACTTTGGGAGGATCTAATGTGGAAAGATGTTGAATGCATCTGGCAGAGCACCTAATAAGCAATCAATATGATTCATATTAGCTGCTTTCAGGCCTCTAAACAAAGTACCTCTGAGTGAGATCTCTTCTGGTCAGGGTCTATCATTCTTTTCGTATGTCTTCAAATCTCTCCCTTTCAAGCTCTTTGGCCTTTGTCATGCATGTATTTGCTCCCAAGTTGTATTTCTTGAGCATCTTGTATGATGAGTTGGGTGGGCCATGGAGGCCTCCTGTTAGCTGTTGAAATCGTGGAAACTAGACAAGGAGCAGATTTACTTCTCAAGGACCAAGCGTGAGGGCATGGCCCATCCCCTAGCCACCCTTAGCTGAGCAGCCTTATCTGCTGAGGGTTGCTCTGGCCACAGGTCTCAGGGCATTCCTCCCGGTGGAATGAGGACCACCCTGGGAGCTTGTCTACTCACTCTTTTGTAGCTATAACTGATATTTCCATTGTATTTTGGGGTGGCTTGGAAATAAACCAAACTGAAAGTAACTTAGACAGAGCCCGAGAGGTCATTCTTGCCTACCTTTGAATCCAGAATTGAGCTTAGACCGCAAGGGGAGTAGACACATGGAAAAACCTGGGGAGGCAACTTAGCATAATAGTAACAAGCATAAACACAAATATTAGCAGGACATGGGTTTAAATATTGGCTACATACTTTGAGAGGCCACGGCAGAAGTGCAGTGATCACCTCACTCTGTCACCCAGGCTAGAGTGCAGTGGTGTGATCTTGGCTCACTGCAACCTTTGTCTCCCAGGCTCCGGCAATCCTCCCACCTCAGCCTCCTACGTAGCTGGGACTACAGGCATACCCCATCACACCTGGCTAATTTTTGTATTTTTTGTAGAAACGAGGTCTTGCCATGTTGCCCAGGCTGGTCTCCAACTCCTGGGCTCAAGCGATCCTCCCGCCTCAGCCTTCCAAAGTGCTGGGATTACAGGGGTGAGCCACCACATCTGGCTTGGGAGCTTAACCTCTCTGGGTCAAGGTTTCCTCATCTATAAAATAAAAATAACTGGGCGCAGTGGCTCACGCCTATAATCCCAGCACTTCGGGAGGCCGAGGCAGGTGGATCATGAGGTCAGGAGATTGAGACCATCCTGGCTAACACGGTGAAACCCCGTCTCTACTAAAAATACAAAAAAATAGCTGGACGTGGTGGCGGGCGCCTGTAGTCCCAGGTACTAGGAAGGCTGAGGCAGGAGAATCACTTGAACCCGGGAAGCAGAGGTTGCAGTGAGCCGAGATCACGCCACTGCACCCCAGCATGGGCAACAGAGCAAGACTCCATCTCAAAAATAAATAAATAAATATAAATGCTTTAAAAAGCTCACAGGGTTTTGTTAAGGGTAGCTGAGGTGAAGCACACAGCACAAGGCTTAGCATGTAGTAATTGCTCAATAAATAATAATGAGTGCTGTCAGAGGGGTAAGACTCAGGCTTTGTGCTTACAGCAATAATGCTAACATTTATTGGGCATTTGTTATGTGAAAGTACTTGTGTTAAAGCTCTATTTATATATATATATACACACTACCTCAAGGCTTACAAAAATTGAGGTGTTGTCTTCTTTTTGAAGACGAAAAAAACCCAAAGCTTAGAGATGTCAAGTAGCCTGCATAAGGCTGCAGACAGAATAGTGAACAGATGAGCCGTTCTGTAACACTGGAAACCACTATTCCATATCCACTGAGGCAAGGTGTTTAATCCTTACTACCAAATGAGTATATAATGGTAATGCCCACTTGACCTCCCTCGCCAAGGATCAAATATGATGGATAAGGAAGGCTCAGTCTCTCTAAAGAAGTGTACACATGCCAGACGAAGTCATTATTAAGAGAAGTGAACTCTGCTTAAATAACCCACAGTCTAGTAGGGGAAGACAGACAAGTGCACAAATAACTATAACCCAGTGTAGGAGATGATCCACCATAACAGCAGTACCCACGGAGTTTAAAAGAATACACTTGCTTTTATTTTAGTTAGCCTTGGTATGAGAAGCTTTTTGTTTTTTGGGGGTTTTTTTGAGACAGGGTCTCACTCTATCACCCAGTTTGGAGTGCAGTGGCGTGATCACGGCTCACTGTAGCCTCGACCTCCTGGGCTCAAGTGCTCAAGGGGCCACAGGTGTGCACTACCATGCCCAGCTAGTTCTTGTTTTGTTTTGTTTTGTTTTGTTTGTGGTAGAGTAGGGGTCTCACCATATTGTCCAGGCTGGGTGAACTCCTAGGCTCAAGCAATTCACCTGCCTTGGCCTCCCAGAGTAATGGGATTACAGGTGTGAGTCATTGGGCCCAGTGGTATGAGAGGCTTTATGAGAAACAGCCATAATGTTCACATATTGTTTATTTCCTTTGTATTTGTTTTGAATTTTTTACAACTGGATCAATAGTTAACAAAAAATGCGTACATTCAACGTATACAATGTGATGCTATGCTGTATGTATTGATTGCAAAATGATTACACAATCAAGCTAATTAACACATTTATTATCTCACAGTTATTTTGTAGTGAGAACTCTTAACATCTACTGTCTTGGCAAATTTCAAGTAGACAATACAGCATTATTGACTATAGTCATCATGCTGTACATTAGATCTCCAAGACTTATTCATCTTATAACTGAAAGTTTGTATTCTTTAACCAACATCTCCCCATTTCCCACTTCCCAGCCTCTGGTAACCACCCTTCTACTCTGCGTCTGTGAGTTTGACTTTTTTAGATTCTACATACAAGTGAGATCATGCAGTATGAAACCACCAGAAGACCCTGAATGGCCAAAACAATCCTGAACAAAGCTGGAGACATCATACTTTTTGATTTCAAACTATATGACAAAACTAGTAATCAAAACAGTGTGGTAGTGGCATAAAAACAGACATGACACATAGACCAATGAAACAGAATAGAGAGCCCAGAAATAAACCCAAGCATATGCAGTCAACATCCACAATGGGGAAAAAATGGTCTCTTAATCAATGGTTCTGGGAAAACAGGATATCCATAAGCAAATGAACTTGGACCCTTATAATGAAACTGACCCAATAGTCCCATAGACAGTTCTTTTTGATAAACATAGAAATTGACCCTTCTGGCCTTAAAGCTCGAAATTCATATTTGAAATTTTAAAACATATAAACATTTATATGTTCTTTATCTGAGTTCCTTCTTCAGGAAACTACCTTTCAGCCCTCTCAAAAAAAAAAGTATCAAAGGACTGAAACTCACCAGATCACAGAATCCAGACAATGAGATGCTGGCCTTCTCGTTCATCAGGATTGCTTCCTTGCTTTTCCTTAGTTCCTGTTTTCTTACACATTGTTACATTTCTTCCCTGCTATATAAAACCCCTAATTTTAGTCAGTCAGGGAGATGGATTTCAGGCTGAGCTCCCATCTTGTCGGCTTCACACCTGATTAAAGTCTTCTTCCTTGGCAGTACTCATCAGCTCAGTCACTGGCTTTCTGTGCTGCAGGCAGCAGGACCTAGACCAAACCCCTGATGTTTCAGTAACTATACCATAAACACAAATTAACTGTTTTATTCAGACAATTGTACATCTTGAATAAGTTGCCATTTACCCAAGAAACAGCCGGGAACTCAATTGAATTCTCTTTTTCAAGGCCCCTCCTGCTCCTGACAGGAGGGGACGGGGGCAGCCTTACAAACAGCAGGCAGGGCAGACAGGACCAGGACATACCATACCATACACGGTCAGAACAAGGAGGGTCCTCAAAGACCAAGTGCTCCAACCCCAAGCCTCATCCCATTAGCAGGAGAACTGGTCAGTGATTCCTCAGCCTCTTCTGGAATATTCTCAGGGGACTTGCCAGCTGTTGCCCACCTTCTCCCTCCACGAAGCTGCAGTTCCTACCCTGCGGCTTCTGACCATTTAACCTCTGATGGAAATCTCCTTAAGGGTGGCCTTAGGAGAGTGTTCACGGATTAGATTCTTGTACTAGCATTTAGGAATGTACAACTAAGAATGGAATTCTGTTCCTTTGATAATGGGTCCTAACAGTATGTGTTATGTGCAAATGCCCCTTTCTGTATAGCCATGCTGTTTTCCTGGTATGCTGCACATGGATCTGTCTGCACTTGCCTTGGTCAGCCTGTCACTGTCCCTAGCTCTCCTACACTCCCAACTTTGTCTGCGGACCCTCCCCTGCCTACCCTTAGAATCCAGGATCAGAGAAAACAGGACCAGCTGCAAGCAAGAGGGGTTTATGGACGATCAACTCACCCCTCTAACATTTGGCACCCTCTCTGTCATAGCTCATCCAATTCTATCACTTCACCTGGCTGTGGTCTTGTGTCTGCCCCAGACACAAGGCAGTGAGGGGCTTAGCACCCAGGCCAGCAGCTGCGGAGGGGGCGCCAGGTCCCCCAGCACTGCCAGCCCGCCCACGCGGCGCTCAAATTCTCGCAGGACCTCAGCCGCCTCCCCGTGAGGCAGGGCTCGGAATCTGCAGCCCGCCACGCCGGAGCACCCCCGCAGTGGGTACCCATGCGGCCTGAGCCTCCCCAAGGGGAGCCCCCTGCTGCTCTGTGGCGCCTGGTCCCATCGACCACCCAACAGCCGAGGAGTGCAGGCGCGCGGAGCAGGACTGGCGGGCAGCTCCAGCCGCAGTCGCAGCGCGGGGTCCCCTAGAGAAAGCAAGCTGGGCTGCTGACTCAGGTGGGGACTTGAACTTTTATGTCTAGCTGGAGGATTGTATATAGGACAATCAGCACGCTGTGTCTGCGGCGGGGGGGAGGGGGGGTGTTGGTTTGTGGATGCACCAATCAGCACTCTGTATCTAGCTAATCTGGTGGGGGCTTGGAGAACTTTTATATCTAGCTAGCGGATTGTAAATGCACCAATCAACACTCTGTGTCTAGCTCACGGATTATAAATGCACCAATCAGCACTCTGTGTCTAGCTAAAGGTTTGTAAATGCACCAATCAGTGCTCTGTGTCTAGCTAATCTAGTAGGGACTTGGAGAACTTCTGTGTCTAGCTCAAGGTTCGTAAATGCACCAATCAGCAGCCTGTCAAAAATGGGCCAATCAGCTCTCTGTAAAATGGGCCAATCAGCTCTCTGTAAAATGGACCAATCAGCAGGATGCGGGTGGGGTCAGATAAGGAAATAAAAGCAGGCTGCTCCAGCCAGCAAGGCGATCTGCTGGGGTTTTCTCAGGTTGGGTGTGTGTGTTTTAGGGTGGGTGGTGGGCACCACTAATTCTTGTTGCTGCTCAGGGTTTAGTAGTGGTGCTGTCTTTATGAGATGTGACACTTATTTTGAAGGTTTGCAGCTTCACTCCTGAAGCTTGCGGAACAGCAAATCCAGCAGTAAGGGCGAACAGTTCTAGTAGATGTAGATTTTAAGAACTGTAACACCCTGAAAGTTTATAACTCCGTTTTTGAAATCAGCATGTACCATGAATCCACCCGGAAGAAATAACTGGACCTACCTGAAGATGGGAAGGAGCAAACACCAGGCACACCATCTGTAAGAACTGTAACAGGGACCGTGAGGGTCAGTGGTTTTGTTCTTGAAACCAGTGAGACTGAGAACTCACCAATTTGGGATACACCTGGATCAACATACTGTGGATACTTATTAAAGATGCAAATTACCTGATCTCTCACACCTTTTGAGTCCCCAATTCTGGGGTGTAGCCCAGAGCCAGGTCTCTGGGTTTTAGCAAGCCCTTAAGGTGGTTCTGATGCACACTGAAGCTTGAGAACCACGGTCCTATGTTACTGTCATCTTTTGCCTGTACAAAGTTTATCTCTGTGTCTTATGCTCCCACCCCGGCTTGGTTAGAGACCATCCCTTTCAGGCACCTAGGATGTGATCCATGGCAGCCTGAGGAAGCCCACCTGCAAGCTGGCTCCAGCTGTTGCTGGCTTCCTCCACTGTCCCTGGGGTGAGTTTTCATAATAGTGTTTACAGATTCCCTCTTTCCTCTCTGGGCTTTCTTTACTCTTTATCCTTCGTTTCAAATGTAGTAAAGTCGTCTCATGCCCTGGTGAAGACTGCTAGGGTGTAAAAAGTCGGGCCCTGGGCTTGGAGTGAGTGGCCGTGGGTCCCACCAGGTGCTGCTGTATGAGCTACGGACAGCGAGTTAAGTGACCAGCAAGTGTGAAGTATCTGACCCAGGGCTCAAAGCCGCTCCACACATGGCTTCCTAGGATGGTGCCCAGAATCTCTTCCCTTCTGAATATCCCTCATTTCTAAAACCAGGATGGTACTGCCTACTTCACACAGGCCAGATCTTAAGCAAAACAAGATAGTGGACGCTTTATAAACATCAAAACTTGCCAACCAAAGTGTGGCTTATGGCCAGGTGCAGTGGCTTATGCCTGTAATCCTAGCACTTCGAGAGGCTGATCAACTGAGGTCGGGTTTGAGATCAGCCTGGCAACCGTGGTGAAACCCCATCTGTATTAAAAATACAAAAATTGGCTAGGCACGGTGGCTCACACCTGTAATCCCAGCATTTTAGGAGGCCGAGGCAGGCAGATCACCTGAGGTCAGGAGTTCGAGACTAGCCTGAGCAACATGGAGAAACCCTGTCTCTACTAAAAATACAAAATTAGCCGGGTGTGGTGGTGCATGTCTGTAATCCCAGCTACTCGGGAGGCTGAAGCAGGAGAATCACTGGAACCCAGTAGGTGGAGGTTGCAGTGAGCCAAGATCATGCCATTGCACTCCAGCCTGGGCAAGAAGAGCAAAACTGTCTCAAAAAAAAAAAAATAAAATACAGAAATTGGCCAGGCATGGTGGTGCACACCTGTAATCCCAGCTACTTGAGAGGCTGAGGTGGGAGGATCACTTGGGCCCAAGAGGCAGAGGTTACAGTGAGCCATAACCACACCACTGCACTCCAGGCCTGGGTGACAGAGGGAGACTCCCATCTCAAAAAAAAAATTACTAGAGTATGGCTTGTGGGTCAGCAGTAGTGGCATCCCCTAGGAGTCTTAGGAATGCAGAATCTCAGGCCACACACAGGCCCCTGAATGAGAATCTGCATTTTAACAAGGTCCCAGGGGACGCATCTGTAAAGTCTGAGAGGCGCTGATTTAAATAACTAGAAGAATGAGAGACACTACATATGTATCTGTCTTCAAGTTCTTCCGTCACCCTCGCTCCCTCTCAGTGCTTTCCCACCTCCAGGAGAAATGCTGTCCTCTCCCTTGTCTAGAGCAGTCATTCCTCACCAGCTGGCCCATGAGAATCACCTGTACCAACACTTAGGCCAGACCCCAGGCCAATGAAATTAGTATCTCAGAAAGGGCCCCACATAAGGATTTTTTTTTTTTTTGAGACGGAGTCTTGCTGTGTTGCCCAGGCTGGAGTGCAGTGGTGCTATCTGCTCTTACTGCAACCTCCACCTCTTGGGTTCAAGTGATTCTCCTGCCTCAACCTCCTGAGTAGCTGGGGCTACAGGCACACATCACCACGCCCGGCTAATTTTTGTATTTTTAGTAGAGATAGAATTTCACCATGTTGGCCATGCTGGTCTCGAACTTCTGACCTCAAGTGATCCACCCACCTCTGAAACGGAGAAAGTTCCCTTTTCCCCCTCCCAGGTTGTGTGACAGGGGGACTGCCCCACTTCTTTAGGGTCCTGCTGCTCAAACCTCTAGGGGAGCATAGAGGTGGGCAGTTTGTGGGACTCCCAGCCCATGGCAGGGTCTAGGGGTGAATGGTTATGGCTCCTGAAGCCCCAGTGGGCGTGTGCGCTTTTACTTTAGCCGTCTGTAGGTGGCTTGTGTTAACCAGCTCAATTTGATCCTCTTCTTGTCGAAAGGACAGAGGGCTTTCTGTATCCGAGTTCTTGCCTTGGTGTACCAGAAGTATCAGATCACACGTGGGCTTGGAGAATGGGTACAAGGTTTTATTGAGTGGAAGTAGCTCTCAGCAGGTGGAGGAGCCAGAAGGGAGATGGTTTGCCCCTGAAGTCAAGCCGCTCAGTGGCCCTGACCGCCCCAGCCAAACTCTGCGTCATTCTGTGGGTGGAAGTCCTGCAGGCGTGCCGGCGTGCTCCTCTCGGGTCCTCTCAATGTCGAGCTGCATGAGTCTTCTGCCGACGTGTTCCTGGAGACATCCGGCCGCTTGTGTGTTGCCTGCCAGGGTCTCGGGTTTTTACAGGCACAGGATGGGGGCGTGGCAGGCCAGGATGGTCTTGGAAAATGCAACATTTGCGCATGAAGGCGTGCGCCTGTCCTCACCGAGGTCCATGGGCACAGGCCCAGGGGTGGAGCCCCCGCCAAGGACCTGCCCTTCTTCTCCAAGTACTTCCTTGCCCCCTTCCGTACCGCCTCGGCCTCCTAAAGTGCTGGTATTACAAGCGTGAGCCACTGCGCCTGGCCCACATTCGGCTATTTTTTTAATAACCTAGATCATTGTCATGTGGGTCCAGGGTGAAAGCTCCTACAAGCCAACCCCACTATGGTTCCACCCTTCAGTTCCGCCGTCTCCCAGGGAGCTCCTTGCCACACCATTTGCCTCACCTCTGCCTCTCCGCAGCTGTACCTCTCCACTCTCTACTCACCGCACTCCCCACTGCATCACCAAGCACCCCTCACCCCATCATCCCTGGCTTGCCTTTCCCTTTGGCTCCTAGAACAGTCCTGTGACTTTCACTTGACCAGAATTCAGAGGAAACCCTTATATGGATTTTAAACCTCACACATGGACAGAGCTCTCTCCACCGTGATGCCAAACATCCACTTCTCTGTCCTTCCAACTCTCATCCTGCCTCACTTCCTCTGCTCTCCAATTCCACAAGCAAGTGGTCCCTGCCTTCAGCCACCATTTCTGCCACAGTGTGGCACCTACTTGCTGGAAGTTAAAAGGCCTCTCCCAACACCTCTCCAAGGCAACGGCACCACGGCCTTCAGACTACCTGTGCTCAATGCCTGCGGGAGAACACTGGTAAAAGGCGGTTTACTTGGGGAGTTCACTGCTATTGGGTAAACAAAGGAGGATTTTTCAAGAAACCTCCAGTATCCATAAGACAATAGATCAAAGAGGAGCCCACATAAGCCAAGGGAGGCCCAGTGAAGAAGAAAGGGTTGGCTCTGTTCCACCTGGGAAGCATCGGCCCACCAAGAACTGGGGATTTGAAGGGATCTTTTTCTGTCAGTGGCAAAGCTGGGAGTTCCTCCGGGGCCTGAAGCAGAAAGCAGACAGGACCAGGAGAACATGCATACTTCTCAGAGAAACACAGAGAGCAGCCCCGCGGGCTGGACCCTGTAACTGAAGGAAGGAGTCAGGAGCTTTTTGCTCTAAGAGTCCTTGCTGAAACGGCGTAATGTTGTAGGGACCATCGCGGCCGTGTGTTGTACCCTCACACATCTGCACCTATGGCATGCTGGTGGTGTTGAATTCTAGAAGCCAGACTTGAAAATAAATTGTTGCCCATCCTTCCATCACTCACTCATCAAATATGTCACCAATGCCTACTTCATGCTAAGAGTTGGAGAAACACACATCATGAGGGCTGGGCGCAGTGGCTCACGCCTGTAATCCCAGCACTTTGGGAGGCCAACGCAGGCAGATCACAAGGTCAGGAGTTCGAGATTAGCCTGGCCAATATGGTGAAACCCCATCTCTACTAAAAATACAAAAATTAGCCAGGCATGGTGGCACATCCCTATATTCCTAGCTACTCGGGAGGCCGAGGCAGGAGAATCGCTTGAATCCAGGAAGTGGAGGTCGCAGTGAGCTGAGATCACGTCACTGACTCCAGCCTGGGTGATACAGCAAGACTCTGTCTCAAAAAAAAAAAACAAAAAAACACACAACACATCATGACACAGCCCTTGACCTTGGAGAGCCCAAAGTCTAGAGAGAGCCAAACAGATTATAAAGTGATGCCTGTGATTTAAAAAAAAAAAAAGAACACAGGTAACCAGTGTTTTGGGAACCCAGAAGGGATCCTTCTGTGGGGCTAGGAGATAAGGCAAGGTTAACGGTCCTGAGGATGCCGAAAGCTTCAGGGATGAAAGCAGGGATCCAGCCTTATAAAATATGATTGATCCCTTTCACCTCTTTTTTTCATCCCCAAACATCTCACTTTACTGAAATTGACATCAAAGGCCACTGTTTTTAAGGTTTCGCATCAGAATTGTGAAATGATTGTCTAGAGAGGTACCGATCCTCTCTAGAGGATCTCAATGAGACAATGTCTATTTCTCCAAACCCTTTAGAAACACGAACACTCTCACTAAAACAATGAGAAGGTCACTCTGATAGGTGAAATGGTTGTGCTAATTTATATTTCTTAGATTACTAGTAAAACTAAACAACTAAACATGCTTTCAAGATTAATGACATGGAATTTGTCTTTGATTGACGCCTTTTTTGTGCCCTGCTCCGCAGCCACGTTGTTTTTTCTTTGATGTCTCTACTTTGTCCCTGTCTCTCCATCTCTGATGTCCTCCACCCAGTCCAGGCCCACATCACTGCTCCCTATTTTCCTGGCCTAAATTTTACCCCTGGCCCCAGTCCTCCAGCCTGCTCCGTGCACCTGCTTCTCCTGCTAAGACAGCCCTTCCATCAGATCACTCCCTCCTTCAGAAGCTCTGAGGCTCCTGATTGCTCAACAGATTGAGTCTTCTGCTAGCTTTCCAGGCTGTCCATAGAGGAGACCCTTCCTGCCTAACATCCAACCACCCCTTGTCTCAGCCTGGCCTCTTCCCATCCCTGCATCCCCACCCAACATTGCTCTCTCTTTAAGGCATCACACTTTGGAGCTCCTCTCTGCACCTTTTCCTGGTTACAGGACAGGAAATCTACAACTTGTCCTCCTAATTTCAATGTAAGTTAGCCATTTGTGACCAAGAACCCAGAATCCTCTAGAAACATGTTAACTGCTGACAGCCTGTATCACAAAAGTAGCTTAAACCCAGAATAGAGCTAAACCACAGTGCTGACAGTCCCGTCCCACATTCAGGGTTTGGGGAGGCATGATGCTTCCAGAAACAGCACATCACATCAAAGAGACCACAGCTCAGTAATGTCCCTGCCCTACCACCTACTTAGAAGGAATTTGGGAAGGTTATCTCACTCTCTAAACTTTATTTTCCTTGGTGTCACAAGTTGGGGGTTCCAGGAGAAAGACACTGAGATGGAGTTTGGCTTGCAGGATATTTATTAGAAATCAACATTTACAGAAAAGAGATGGAGGAATCACAGCTGGGCAGAGGGACCAAGCCGCAGCCAACCCAATGGAAAACTCTGGGGCCTATGTGACAACCCCGAAATTGTCCCCTATTGGCCAGAATGGCCAAGGCTTTATCCCCTTGCCTGGATCAGTCATCGATGTAGACAGCCCAGGGTGTACACTGCATAGAAGGGGCCAACTGCTGGAGGCTCTGGGCTGCACACCTCCATACCCACTGCACTTGTTTATAGAAGGAGGTAATAATAACAGGACCTATCCTATGTGTTGCAATACGGACATAAATGAAACATTTAGCACATAGCATGTCTGACACAGAACAGGAATTCAATAAATGCTTGCCGTTATTGTCATTGTCATCACAGGTCGAGTAACAGCTGGAGAAAGAGTCCTCCCCTTCAGTAATTCACCGAGTGCATGCATTGAGCACTTATCATGTGTCAGGCACAGTTCAAGGATCAGGAGTGCTGCTCTGAGGTTACAGGTGTTCAGTAGGTGGCCATGACAGGCCTTGCCAAGAAAAGAAAACTTGAGCAAAGACTTGACGAGACTAGAAACAGGAGACAGCCATGCAACTGCCCTAGAGAAGGAGCAAGCCTAGAACGTTCCAGGCCAGAAGGGCTGAACAAAGTGAGCCAGAGGGAATGGGATGGGAGTAAAGGTCAGACAGGCAAGACTGCTACTGGGGTGGAGGGGCAAGTGTCAAAATAAACCAAACTCAGATCTGATCAAGTCTCGCCATCAACTTAAAGGTACCGAAATACAAGGGCAGAGCAACATGGTAATACAGCGCAACATGGTAATACCTTGAGATTATCATCAGCAAAAGTAAGGCTGTGGGAGACTCTACAGGAAAAGTGACCTAGTTTCTTCAAAAACAGCCAAAAACTGAAAAATTGCAAGAAAGAGGTAATGAAGAGGCTCCTACGGATTAAGACTTGAAAAGATCAACCAATCCCACTATAAAAACCTATTTGGATCCCAGTTCCAACCAGCAAACTGTCTTACAACTATTCATCAGCATCTTACAACTGAGAAAATATAAACAATGGCTGGACTTTTAACAATAATAAAGAATTGCTACAAATTATTTTTAGGCATCATAATGAAATTGCTTTGTGGGCTTTTTTGAGCCCTTATCTTTAAGAGATAAGTACTGAAATCGTTATGGATAAAATGATAGGATGCCTGAAATTTGCTTCAGAAATAATCAAGGGGTGGGGGAAAGGAGGTGGAGGCGAAAAAAAGACTTGTCCATATTTGGCAACTGTTGAAGCTGTGATGGGTACATAAAGATGTATTATGCTGTTCCCTCTACTACACTGTTTTATGTACATTTGCAATTTCCCATAATAAAAGGTTGCAAATACACCTGCCAATGATTCTGAAGCACTGCCTCAAACTCCTCCAGGACACTCCCTCCACAATTACTACGTTGACTGGAATCCACCCATCCCCTACCTGGAATCTCTTGGACATCCTCAGACCCTCCAGTGATCACTGAATGGAATGCTGATTTTCTCCAGCGTTTAAAGCCACAAGCAGGTTTTTCCAGGCCCACCTGACCTTCCACAGCTTGAGGGCATCAAGCCAACGTGCCTGACTGTGGATGGTAAACAACCAGTGAGCTCACAATTTCTAAGGGCTAGAGAGACCCAAGAAAATCTCATGCACGTGTGCAACAAAAGACTGTTTATAAGAATGTTTATAGTTGCTATATTCCTAATTGCCAAAAATGGAAACACCCAAATGTCTATCCACAACAGATGGGTAAATAAGATATGGTATAATTATGTGATGGAATACTACACAGCCATGAACAAGATCAAACTTCACATACATGCTGCTACAGAGATGAATTTCACAGACAAAATATCGAGTGACAGAAGCCGGAGACAAAAGACTATATATTATCTGATTCTATTCATACGAAACCAAAATTAGTGTGTTGGGGAAGGAAGGGCTACTTACCAGAAAGAGGCATGAGGGTTTCTGGGGATGCTGGAAATGTTTTATACCTTGTGGTTACTTGGAAAACATATATGTTAAATTTGGTCAACTATACACTTAAGATTTGTGTGCTCTACTGTGGGTTATATTTCAATCTTGTGGGTTTTTTTTTATTTAAGAAAAAAATTTATTATTCCCATCACCATGAAATGGAGGCAAAAAATAAACACAGGAAAGAAAAAAATTTTTCTAAGAGAGTCTTTTTTTAATTACTCTTTTTCTGAGACCGTGTCTTGCTCTGTTGCCCAGGCTGAAGCGCAGCGGCTCAATCAGCTCGCTGCAGCCTTGATTCCCGGACTCAAGTGATCCTCCCACCTCAGCCTCCTGAGTAGCTGGGACCACAGACAGTCACCACTGCGCCCCGCTAATTTTTTTTTTTTTAATTTTTGTAGTGATGAGGTGTTGCCCAGGCTGGTCTCAAACTCCTGGGCTCAAGCGATCCTCCCACCTCCCAAAGTGCTGAGACTACAGGCATGAGCCACCGCACCCTGTCATTCTAAGGGAGTCTTATGTGTTGGATAATCATATAATATATTAGCCAAATTTGGAGAGTTCTAAGAGTAAAAACAAGTGCTATTAAGAAATACGTCAGGCTGGGCATGGTGGCTCATGCCTGCAATCTCAGCACTTTGGGATGCTGAGGTGGGAGGATCGCTTGGGCCCAGGAGTTCAAGACTAGCCTGGGCAACAAAGTAAGACCCCATCTCTTGAAAAAAAAATATTAAAAAAAAAAGTAGTATGTCAGAACAACAGGCCTAAGCCAGGCTGTGTGGCTACCCTGATTTAATTTATTGGATGTTGACTTCTGGGATCCCTTTCCTGCTTGCACCAGTACCTCTCAACCAGTCTACACAGTCCAATCTCCTCTGCAGCTTTTAAGAATCCCCTGCTTGGGAATATTGCTTTCCTTGGGAATTCTGGTTTACTTGGTGGAGAAGAGGGCCTGGTTCTCCCCTTTTTTTTTCTTTTAACTCTCCAAGTAATTCTAATGTACAGCCAGAGTGGACAACATTGCCTCAGGCACAGGATAGTGGTAGTCCACCAAATGGCTCAGCGTGTCCCATCAGCTGGCAAATTAGGAAATAATAATACTAAGGCTGTGTAGAGAAGATAAAGGGACAGTTTTCTTCTGTATGAGTTTCTATGTATTTGCAGGGAAACATGCCCCGTGCATGAACCTGTACTTCCATGTTCATCTTGTATTTCAAAGTCTTGTGCCCAGTTCATGGATTCTTGTCTGTTGAGCTTTTAGCTCTGACACTTATGTTGGATGTTTTTAATTTTGGTTATTAAAATTATCTTAGTTATCCAAACAAGATGACCAACCATCCTGGTTTGCCTGGGACTGTCCTGCTTTTCACCTCAAAAGTCCCACATCCCAGGAAACCAGCATCTCTGGCAAACGGGGATGGTTGGTCACTCGCAGTAAAACACATTATTCTGGAATAGTTCTGGTGGCCACATGATTTAAGGAAATTAGATTGTGGATCTGGAAACTGCTAAGAATTCGGGAAAATCTCCAGCCCCAGCACTGCAGACCCAATTTAGATAATAACTCTTTTCCACTTTTCCAAATTCCTGTCCACTGTGTGTGGGAAGCCCAGCCTCAGGCCACACTGGCCAGTACAGCTGACAGGTCCAGGGACATTCCTGTCTTCTCCCATCTCGCCTCCCTTCCTTCTGATATTGTGCGAGCACCAAGATAACTCATGCACTTCTACTTCCCACCCTGCGTGCAGCAGAGAAACATCGCCGGCGTCTCTCTGCCTTTAACAAGCCCGCCTTTGCTTCCAGCTCTGAGAAAGCACGTTATCTGTGTGCTCAGCTCCTGAACCTGGGCACCCCTCTGCTTTGGTCTCTAACCTGACTTGAAGACGGCCTCTTCGCCCCACCATTTCTGTTTTTTTTTTTTTAATTTCTTTTACACACACACACCACACAATTTTGTTTTAATTTGACCAATGGATTCACATCACATATTTTTTCCTCCCAAAGAAGGTTCACACTCAATCTTCTTTGCAAGCCAAATACTTTGCATATCTGAAAGCACATCCTTAGATCATGTGGTGTGTTTTTTTAAGTATTATAAAAAGGGATTTCTGGGCCGGGCATAGTGGCTCATGCCTGTAATCCCAGCACTTTGGGAGGTTGAGGCAGGCAGATCACCTGAGGTCAGGAGTTCAAGACCAGCCTGACCAACATGGAGAAACCCCGTCTCTGCTAAAAATGCAAAATTAGTTGGGCATGGTGGTGCATGCCTGTAATCCCAGCTACTCTGGAGGCTGAGGCAGGAGAATCGCTTGAACCTGAGAGGTGGAGTTTGTGGTAAGCCAACATTGCGCCATTGCACTCCAGCCTGGGCAACAAGAGTGAAACTCCATCTCAAAAAAAAAAAAAGAGGAAGAAGAAGAAGGGATTTCTGAATTAGTTGATATCTACTAATACTTTGCTGTCAATTCTAAAAGGATTGGAAAACAGAAAATGTACAGCCGCTGTAAGCTTCACAAGTGAGCAGTGAGCCAATTAGCAGCTCCCTCCCCTTTTTAAAAATAAGAATCCGAGCTGGGCATGGTGGCTCACATCTGTAATCCCGGCACTTTGGGAGGGCAAGGAGGGTGGATCACTTGAGGTCAGGAGTTTAAGACCAGCCTGGCAAACATGGTAAAACCCCCTCTCTACTAAAAATACAAACATTAGCCAGGCATAGTAGTGGGCGCCTGTAATCCCAGCTACTCGGGAGGCTGAGGCAGGAGAATTACTTGAACCCAGAAGGCGGAGGTTACAGTGAGCCAAGACTGCACCACCACACTCCAGCTCTGGGTCACAGAGCAAAGACTCCATCTCAAAAAAAAAAAAAAGAAAGAAAGAAAATCTCTTTCTTTCATCAACATATGATACCCCTTTTCCTGCAAAACCTACTCATTTTCACTCACTTAATATGTCTAAGAAATGGTACTTCACTTTATGCCCAGTAACAGACCTTGAGGGCCATTCCCATGTGGCTGAGAAAGCTTCCCTCTTTCCCTTGGAGACAGATGTACATTGCTAGCTGTTAAAGTGATGAAGAAGACACAGTACCCAGAAAAGAATAACCAGTGACACTCCCCATAAACACGTTCGTGAGGAACAGCAGTCAGAGAAAACTGCACTAGAACCAACTTTCAGAACTGCTACTAGCCAGCTATGAGACATCTTTTGCCTCTCAAAGCTTTAGTTTCTCATCCATAAAATAAGGCATTTGCACAAAATCATCTCCACAACCTTCTTTCTACTCCAAAATGCTATGATCTTCCTTACTGCATTATTCTTTATTCTTCCTTCATCATTTACTTCCAAAGCATAGTTCACAGGAGTCAAGTATATGCTGAAAAAAATAAGATAATGAATAATTACAATCAGTACATGTTAAAGATTAAACAAGCCAATTTAAAAAATACAAATAGTAAATATATATGTTGCAAAGAAAAAACACAAATGGCTGATAAATATATAAAAAGATGCTTAACCTCACTAGCAATCAGAAAAATTAAAATTAAAATGAGATGCCGTTTTTTCTCCATTGAATTGGTAAAAATGTAAAAGAATGATAATGTCAACCGCTGGCAAGGATGTGGGGAAACAGGAGTGTAACTCAGCACAGACTCCTTAGGGACCATTTCACATTGTCCACAAGCATGTGAAAGTTTAGGTACCCTTTCATCTGAATCTATAAACCTATACTGCAGAGTATTCATATATGTTGCACCACTGTGTGCACTTTTAAAAAATCGAATACAAACTAAAGGCCTTTCTACAGGAGAGTTTGTTGAATATGCTTCAGCCAAAGACAGATTAAAGGCACTTATCTTTCCTTTAGGAATCTGCCCATTGGACTTCAGGATCAAAAAAAAAAAACAAAAAACAGTTAAGGTTAACTCTTCTCTCAGCCAAGAACTATAATTTGCATTGGCATCTACCACTTAGAATGAGTAGCTTCCATCTTTCTTGCGTTGGGCACAGAGATCACATTTGAAGGTGGTTGTTTCTCTACCTTCCGTGCCATTCTTCAAAATGGTAGCGAGAAATCGGAAGGAAATCCAGCATGCAGAAAGAGAAACCCTGTAACAAGGCTGTCTCTCGGAGCTGAGAGTATCTTTCAGGGCTGCAAGTCACACATGTGAGCCAGCCTGAGAAACATCCCAAACCATCGGAAAAGTCCAGGTATCTCCACTACAGGTAACTTCAGTCTGAACTTCAGTATTTCTTGGGGTCAAAAAAGTCACCATAGAAGGGGAAAAAAATTCAGACCAGCTGTAGTATGAGGAAGCCTGGGCAGAAAACAAGCTCATCAAGACAGAGGAAGCAATTCTGTCTTCTTCAAGTTGAAACAAGACCTGCACTCCTCAAAAGGGACACTGCCCAATAAAGAAAGCACAGGGGGTATAAGAAAACTTCACTCCTCATAAGAACATGCATTTCAAAATGGAAGATGAGGCCGGGCGCCGTGGCTCACGCCTATAATCCCAGCACTTTTAGGAGACCAAGGCAGGAGGATCAACTGAGGTCAGGAGTTCGAGACCAGCCTGGCTAACATGGTGAAACCCCATCTCTACTAAAAAATACAAAAATTAGCTGGGCCTGGTGGTGCATGCCTGTAATCCCAGCTACTTGGGAGGCTAAGACAGGAGAATCACTTGAACCCAGGAGGTTGCAGTGAGCCGAGATCACGCCACTGCACTCCAGCCTGGGTGACAGAGCAAGACTTCATAAAAAAAAAAAAAAAAAAAAAAAAAGGAAGATAAAGGGTTCAAAGAGTTTTCGAGATGATAGACACTTCTCATACACAGCACTAATTTTTAGTTAAAAATGCATAGCCTTCCCAAGTACATTAAAAATTAACTAAAAGAAGAAAAAGTTGGTTGGACCCACTCTTGCTTGGGAAATTTCATTGCCCTGAAGTTTCTGAACATATGGTTCTCTATACAAACAAAAGAGAAGACAGTCTATCTAAAAGCAACTACAATGTATTTTTATGGAAATAAACTATACACAGATTCTAGGCTAAATAGCTAATCATTAAATACACACACAGAGTCCTGGCCATTGCCACACCAATGACTAAATGCCTTTAACAATCAACATCCTGGAGGTTTGAACATTTCCTCCAGGAGCCCCGTGTTTTTACAGACACCATCTCATTTTTGTATATAACATTCTCAGGATGTTCCTAGACTAACCATGTTTTGTAAGTATAAAAAGTGAGATGCCAAAACCTACCTAACTGACTTGCCCAAGGTCATAGAGCCATTAGTCAGGGCCTCGATGCCAGGCCTGCAAAGCACACAGCAAACTACCTGTGCCTCTTGGGGGCCAGCATCACAAAAACTATATTTGAACCTTTCAACAACCATTTTGGACACGATCTTTCTCCAAACCACATTGTAATAAAGTTGTCACTTTGGTTCCAAGAATACTCTTTGATGGCGAAGAGTTCAACAAGCCTCTTCCTCTATCAAAACTGGTTTGCCCAGACGGCCTAGCTCAACAGGTGGGAGGAAGGGCAAATCTGGGAACCAGGACCTGCAAACAGAGCCAACTCAAAACAAAATCCAATCATCACCCTAGCAAGTTTCCTCAACCTGGGTGTGAGATTAATTCCCATTCTGGGCATAAGTCAGAACCTTTACTCTCAGTGTAAACAGCAACCAACCAGCAAAATCCTAAGACGTTGTCTCAATATCCCTTACAATTCATTGCTTGTTCATTCCTACAAGGCCCTTCAGGTTCCTGTCTCAGTTCTTGGCCCCAGGCATCTTGAACTAATACTAGCCAGGCAATGTTCTGTGCTCTCTCTCACCTCTGGGTCTTTGCACATTTGTGTCTCTATCCAGAAAACTGTCTTCTTGGTACCCTCGTCTACACCACTCCTTACACACCCAGCTTCTCCCCATCTTAGAGGTCACTTCTTCCAGGAAGCCCTCCTGGCCTGTCTCAGTTATGTGTTTCTGTATCACCCTGTATTTCTCCTATCATAGGACACAATATGACCCTCCACATCTGCCTCCTCTATTTAAACCATAAACTCCATGAGGGCGGGAGCTGGGTCTGTCTTCTTAGCCATTGTATCCCTAGCACCCTGCATAGCATCAGATTGTGGATAAATGAGCAAGTGAATACATGAAATTAACAAACATTTATGGTTTACCGTTACAGCAGGCCTGCTGCTGGACACAGGATAGAAAGATAAACTTATGCCCTCTGCCTTCAGACAAATTGTCATCTATCAATCCATAATGATTTCTTATCTTTATTTCACATATAGATAGACTTTTATAAAAACACAGCTACCCAACGTGAGCCCTGAAGCTGATTCTCACTGGAATGAGAATGTCCTTCTCTGTGCTGTCAGTGGTGTCTCAGAAATTTTTAGATCCAGACTTGGCCTTTAAACTCCTGCTTTGTGAGAATCAACAAATAGATGAGAATACTCTGCATTACAAGCAAGCATCGTGCCTGCTGGCTTCAGGCTCCCCAGAGAAATGAGATTCCAGAAGTTCATCTGTTTCAGGATTTTTTCCGTTTTTTTTTCCCTGGAGAAAGGGTCTCGCTCTGTCACCTGGCTGAAGTGCAGTGGTGAGATCATGGCTCACTGCAGCCTCCAACTCATAGACTCAAGCAGTCCTCCTGCCTCAGCCTCCCAAGAAGCTGGGACCGCATGTGCGTGCCACCATGCCTAGCTCATTTGTTTTTATTTTTTGCACAGACAGGTTCTCCGTATGTTGCCCAGTCTGGTCTTAAACTCCTGGACTCAAGAGATCTTCCTGCCTCAGCCTCTCAAAGTGCTGGGATTACAGGCATGAGCTACCACTCCCGGCCTCAGAAGCTGATCTGAATAGGAATAAACGTAGAGTGAGAAGTGAGACAGAGGTTTTTGTTTTGTTTGCAGCTGTCCTTTCCGCAAAAGAACTACAAAAAACACAGCACCTCCATCCCTTCTGCCTTCTAAACTAAAAAGGAACACAGTCCACAGGCCCTTGACTTTACCTTTCTGAGCTGTTTCTAAACTAGGCTCCACCCCATCCAACCCCTTGATACCATTACCCAAGTCTGTGGTTCTCAAAGATGGTCCAAGGACCAGCAGCACCAGCATCATCTAAGAACTTATGAGAAATGCAGGTTCTCAGGCCCCACTCCAACACACTGAATCAGAAATACTGGGGTGGGGCCCAGCCATCAGTGTTTTTATCAAGGGCTCTACGAATGCTGATACACACTCAAATTTGAGAGCCACTGCCTAGTTCCTTATCACAGCACTTACTGCAAGCTGAGTCGTCTTGCTTATTTATTTAAATGTCTTATTTCTTGTCCTCCTTCACTGGAGGATTTCAGCTGTGTGAAAGCTGGGACTTTGTCCATGTGGCTCAGGGCTCTGCACCTTCTGTGACTTAGAAAGCGGCCATCATGTAATAGGTGCACAGTAAATATTTTTCAAATAAACAAATAAATCTTCCTATATTTGCTTGTTTTCCTCAATTTCCAAGGAGCTGGCCCTGAACAATCCCAGAAGTTAAAGCACCCTTGTGAGTCATCTGGGCAAGCAGCTGGTTATCTACTTGGTGATAAGGCTCCAAGGACAGGAGGTGAATGCGGCACAGCCTGACCCCATGTCTCCTTCGCCCAAATCCCCAAGGCTGGAGTGCCCCCTCCCAATCGTGCTGAACTCACCTTTCCCTATTTCAGAGGCCTGATGTTGTTCCACCACCGAGACATCCTGGACTCATGAATGGATTCAGGATCACCAAGGAGATTGCCTGTACAGGTGAACCAGCTCGTGGCCGCCCATTCCTCTGCTGAGTCCTCCCTCCCTCGGGGCACTCTCCCCTTCTTCACTAACTACCGCACCCAGGGAAGCAGAAGCCAGTTGTCATTATGATGCATGAAGTCCCATCTCCAGGTTACATAGCAGAATTGTTTGAGAAGTTCTTCCCTTACTAGTCGAAAGGGCAGGAAAGGCAGATCTTGGGGGAAGAGACAAGAGAAACAGCCATTCAGAAAAAAAGAAATATCATCGCTGCTTCTCACACCAACCAGTGCTCATTTTATCTCACGGAACACTCATAAGCCTAAAATGTACACATCATGCTGACCGTTCCTCAAAATAAGGAAACTAAGGCTTAGAGAGTAACTTTTCCAGCCAGATGTGTGGTGGCTCACACCTGTAATCCCAGCGCTTTGGGAGGCCGAGACAGGTGGATCACTAGAGGCCAGGAGTTTGAGACCAGCCTAGCCAACATATAGTGAAACACTGTCTCTACCAAAAATACAAAAATTAGCCAAGTGTGGTGGTGGGCACCTGCAATCCCAGCTACTCGGGAGGCTGAGGCAGGAGAATCGCTTGAAACCCGGAGGCAGAGACTGCAGTGAGCAGAGATCACGCCTCTGCACTCCAGCCTGGGCAACAGAGCGAGACTCCGTCTCGTAAAAGCAAGAGAGTATCTTTTCCAAGATCTTACAGTGGACCATAACCCTAACTCGGCTCTGACTCCAAAGCCTCTTCTTAATCTCTGGCCCCTCCCTTCCATGGCCCTGCCAGCAGCCGTTCACCCAAATAGGGAAAGAGAGAATGCATTTTCAGGAGGGAATAAGCCAGGTGACTTGAAGAGCCAAGAGGACACCTGGCTTCTGGCGTCTCCACCCACTGCCCTGCCCTGAGGCTGCCACGCCTCTCTTCCTGGATTTGCCCTGGGCCTGCCTGGGACGGTTAATATTAACAGCACTCAGCACCTTCAGGTTCCCAAGGCCCCTGTGGAAGGTGGGATGCTGACTCACAGCCTACGTAGCAGCCACATGTTTCCACAGCTCCCAGCAGCAGCAGCCAGCAGGCGCCTCCTGTGTCCTATGAGCTAACAGGAGGAGACCCCTGATTAGGGCAAGGAAGGGGAAGCTGCTGTTTTCAATGTCTCCGTTGGAGGAGGGAAGCTGGAGGGGCTGTTAGCAATGGAGGGGGAAGGAATTCTGAGCAGCTTCACAAAAAGCTTCCATGAGATGGCTTCCCACTGTCCCCTCTGCCTTTTACATCTCTAAAGGATTGATCCGCTTTTACCCAATCACACCAACTAACACGCAAGGGGAGGTTGGGATGCTGTGGCATGAAGATTTACAAAAAGCGCACTGGCACAAACAAGGAAGGGCTTAATGCGACCCTGCAGGATGCTCAGCACCTCCAAAGACAGCGCGAGGATTCCAAAGGCCAAGGCCCCAGGTCAATCTGCCCCTAGCTCCACCCTCACCCTCTGTCCAAACAGCACCTGGGGCTTTCATGTTGAAAGGTCTCTAGGTGAGGATGGGAAAACTGGGCTCCCTTCTTCTTGCCCCTGTGCCTCTCATCAAAACCAAATGAAAACGTGATGTGCAGTTACAAACACGAGAGAGAGTAGGACCAACAAACTTAAATCTCATTATCCTGAATGGAAGCTTGCCCTGCTTCCCAGGGATGCCTTTAAATCTAAGAGACTGGGCGATGCAGAGACAGGCATGGGTATGTTGGCACACGTGCAGCCATCCTCTCTACTGTGATGTTCCCAAGAGTGTTAGAAACCTCAGTGAGTTCAAATAAAGCCACTCCCACCTCTGAGCAAGGGGTACTGGAGGAAGGTGAAATCGGCTCAGGGTAGTTCAGGGAGGAAGGCCAGAACCACCCCTGGGCAGAAGGGAGGGTGCCAGGCACCAGCCACAGGCAATCCAGCCCTCGGCCACAGCCCTGAAATAAAGCCTTGGCTTTCGGGAGCTGGAACTCACATTGCTTCTGCTCCGCTGCAACATGCCTGGATGCTCTGCGCTGTGGGCGCTGGCTCATCGCCCCTCTGATTCACACTGTTATTAAACCAGCACTTAGGCAAGAAGCAAAATCATCCAGGGCCCAGCACTCTGGGCAAAAACTGAAGAGCATGCAACCTCGGAATACACAGATGGATGGGGAAACAAATGGTGTGGCTGCTCAGCCCACTTTCTGTTCCAAATGATGTCTACACATCCCCCTGGAGCAGAGGAAAGCCACAGGTGGAGAAGCCGAGCTCTCTCTGGACTATACTGGCTTCTCCCTGGCATCACCCGTTCCCATTGCTGTGACACCCTGACTTAGGCACCAGAACTAACCCACGGGGCCGCAGCATCCCTCGCCAGCCCATGCCCCAGCTGCAGGTCACATCACATGGCTCACATCAGGCCTGCAGTCTGGGTTAGCTGTGCTGGGGGCCCAGAGGCTGTGGCTCCCTCATATGACCCTGGTTTCGACAGTGGGTTAAAGTTCAGAAGCGGCCTGGTAAAAACATCCCTGGTGATAAGCTGCACCTTTCCTGGCAGATAACCCCAGCACGAGTGAAAACATTTTACAACACCTCTGAGCTGTTCTTCCAGCAGCCTCACTCATGAAGGCCTCTAACCAGTATTTCTGTACTGATCACCAATTACAACTGCATTAACAGAATTTTAACATTTTTTTCCAAAATAAACAATGAGCTTGGTGTTTTATTTTCCAACACACTGCTTCAACATCTAGCTTATTTTTAGTGAAATAAACCACCCATCTTCCAAGCAATGTTTTCAGAGGTGAAGTCAAGGAGATTTTTCTGCTTTCAGGCTGCTTGTGGAATCAGGGTTTGGGATTCACCAAACGGACCTAGGAAATGTTGATATTCGGAGTCACCCCTGAGCTCCAGTTGCTGGCATCAGGGAGACAGGTATAGGGCTCTTCCAAGGGGACCTCAACTTTGTCGTCTAGCCAAAATGTTCAACCAGACCTAGAATCTTTAAGGATCCTCTAGCATGGGCCATCAAAACATCCAAAGGGGAGACTGTTACTAGGTGTGGCTGACTTGGGGTAAGGGGGTACCAGATACAAAAATGCAACCCAAGCCTTTGTGAGCTTCCGGGGGAGTTCAGAAGACAAGAGCAAAACACAGAAAAGGTAACAGAAATACAGAGTTGTTGAACCCAAGGCCTCTACAGTATGGTCATTGTTTAGGTGGAAAGCGAGCAGCTTAGGTTTTTAAAAGCGGGTTGGGGGGTTGCGTAGAAGACAGGGCAGGCCAGGAGCAGTGGCTGTTACTTGCAATCCTGGCACTTTAGGAGGCCAGGGTGGGAGGATCACTTGAGCCCAGGACATGGAGAGATTCCATCTCTCTAAAAGAAAAAAAAATCTTTTTATTTTAAAAAATAATAAAGAAGACAGACTAATCATTGTGGGCTGTGGGTTTGGAAAGGGATGGTGAGACAAAGAACTTACTAAAGAGGCTTTGAATCAGAATGGAAAACAGCTGCTACTCTCCCAACTGCATCCTAGCCTCCTGACTCTCTTTCTCCACACTCCCCCTGGGCATTCTCACCCACAGCTTCAACTACTACCTCGACAGGATGACTCACAAACCTTTATCTCCAGTCTGGCCCTTTCTCCTCAACTCCAGACTCCAGTGGTCTGTGAGGTAACTTCCCTCCGTCCCAACTAGTGACTCTAACTTACCATCTTTTTTCTCTCTGCTGTGCCTGCTTTGGCTACCCTCCTATCTCCCATTGCTGTGCACCTACCAAAGGGAGAGGCCCACACAGACAACCTGGGTTCATCGTAGACTGCTCCTCCCTGCTGCCCCGTGTCCAAGCCCAGCCCGCTGTACCCTCTAATTGACTCACAAGCCAGCCCTCCTGTCCGCCCCAGGCGCATGTTGTCTTAGTCTCAAGTCCTCATTATTTCTGTTGCCTTCTCCCTGGTTGCCCAGACTCTGGTCTTGGTGCCCTCTGACTTTTCATAACAGGTCAGTCTTGCTAAAACAGTGTTCTACTTAGCCAGATATGGTGCCTCATGCCTGTAATGCTAACACTTTGGGAGGTCAAGGCAATAGGATCTTTTAAGACCAGGAGTTCAAGACCAACATAGCAAGACCCTATCTCTACCAAAAAATAGAAAACTATCGGGCATAGTGGCATACACCTGTAGTCCCAGCTACTCAGGAGGCTCAGGCAGGAGGATTGTTTGGAGGCCCCAGGAGTCTGAGGCCGCAGTGAGCCATGATCATGTCACTGCACTCCAGCCTGAGAAACAGAGCAAGACCCTGTCTGCAAACAACAATAACACCAAACAAACAAGCAAAAACAATCTTCTACTAAACCCTTCAGTGGTGAATGCACATGAAACCCTCTCTTCAAAGCATGGCCATAACCTGAGAGACCTGGGCTTTGTCCCAAGGCACCGAACCATAGTGTGCACAGCATTTTCAAATAATGATTGTAAAAGCTTAGCATGTACTTAGCAAGACTAATTAGTTAAAATAGGAAGCTGCCAGATGGTGCACATTGTTAATGACACCCATTGGAAGGCCACCCAAGAACGCTCCGAGTTGATTTTAAAGTGCTGTTTCCTGTTGCTGCCCCTGCACCCACGTAGTTCATTTGGGATCTGCAGATGAGACTTTCAAGGTCAGGTCCAGCTAGCTTCCAGCCTCCAGGTACACCAAGTTCCACTCAGTTTTGATCCACTTGAGAGGATTGGAATGGACCATGCTCTCTCCTCCCTCCATGCCTGACCACGATGTGGTCCCCTCTGATTTCCCTGGTGACCCAGTGATTCTCCATCAGAGCCAATTTTGTCTCCCAGCAATGCCTGGAGACTTTTTTAATGGACACAACCTGGAGAATGCAGGGTTGCTATCACCAGCATCTAGTGAGTAGAGGCCAGGGATGCTCTAAACATCCTACAATGCACAGGGCAGCCCCCACCACAGAGACTTATCCAGCCCAGAATGTCAGTTGTGCCGAGGTGGAGAACCCTGGTCCAGATTCAGCTTGACTCTCCCCAACCCGGCTATTCAGAAGTTTTCTTCTCTTCCGTGAAACCAAGAGCAGCAGGCTTCCTGCTTCAGGTCCAAAACTCTCTTGCAGCAATGATCAGACTGATGTGACTGTTTTCTTCTCAGGCCCTTTCCTAAGTTCCTTGAGGGCAAGAAATGTGTCTTTTTTTTTTTTTTTTGAGATGGAGTCTCACTCTGTCACCCAGGCTGGAGTGCAGTGGCACGATCTCGGCTCACTGCAAGCTCTGCCTCCCGGGTTCACGCCATTCTCCTGCCTCAGCCTCCCAAGTAGCTGGGACTACAGGCGCCCGCTACCACGCCCGGCTAATTTTTTGCATTTTTAGTAGAGACAGGGTTTCGCCATGTTGGCCAGGATGGTCTTGATCTCTTGACCTCGTGATCCACCCGCCTCAGCCTCCCAAAGTGCTGGGATTACAGGCGTGAGCCACCGTGCCCGGCCGTGTCTTCTTAATCTCTTTATGACACGGAACATAACACTTCGTAAGGTCTCAGTGACTGACATGCAAAGAAAAAAATAACTGCGTCTGTTCAAGGCCAGAAGTAATTATATAATGCATCTAAGAATAATGTCTACCCACCAAGATTCACACTCTCTTATTTACACTATCACGAGTGACAAGCAACGTATAATCACTAGTGACATTTAACATATGAAGACTGCCATGTGCTAAGTATCCCAAAGAACATAGATTGTAGACACCATTGTTTTTCACTTCAGCTTACACATTAAAACTAGCTGGTGAGTCAGTATATCAAGGTCAAAAGAGTATTTCAAATATCAACTATTGCTCTTAGCCAACCACAAAAAATACATATCTGTGCTCAGTGCATGTGCTGCCTTGAGAAAAGTGAGGAAATGGAGACAGGAACATCAGTCAGAAGAACACATTCTTGGGAAGACTGTATAAAAGACAAAGCCCTCAGAACCCTAGGAGGGGCCGGATGCGGTGGCTTATGCCTGTAATCCCAGCACTTTGAGAGGCAGACAGGGGCAGATCACCCGAAGTCAGGAGTTCGAGACCAGCCTGGCCAACATCGCAAAACCCTGTCTCTACTAAAACTACAAAAAATGAGCTGGGCGTGGTGGCACGTGCCTGTAATCCCAGCCACTCAGGAGGCTGAGGCAGGAGAACTGCTTGAACCTGGGAGGCAGAGGTCGCAGTGAGCTGAGATCACGCCACTGTACTCCATCCAGCCTGGGTGACAGAGTAAGATTCTGTCTCAAAAAAAAAAAAAAAAAAAAGACTGTTCCATTCTCAGACACTTACTGAGCACCTTTACAAACCACCTTCCAGATGCCTGCACAGTTTAAGAATTTTAACTTACATAATAAGTATATATCTATTTGATTTCAAAGCAAAGGGTAAAAAGTTAGATTAAGGAATAATTTTTCCTAAAAAGCTCAACAAACATGTGGAATAAGTGAGGAAATTAACTTTGTTATTGAATATATAACTGCTATGTCATATTTGCACAGAAAGCCACAAGTCTGGTCCAAGGAATTTATTTGTTAGGAGATCACGTTCAATAGAGCAGGGAGAGTTTGGTTTCTCTTTGGTCAAATATTTCTATGTATTAGAGTTCAAAATGGGCACAGTGACTCACTCCTGTAATCCCCACATTTTGGGAGGCTGAGGCAGGAGGATCTCTTGAGCCCAGAGTTTGCGACCAGCCTGGGCAACACAGCGAAACCCATTCTCAAAAAAAAAAAAAAAAAAATATGTATACACAAAAATTAGCTGGGTATGGTGGCGCATGCGTATAGTTTCAGCTACTCAGGAGGCTGAGGTGGGAGGATCACTTGGACCCAGGAAGTTGAGACTGCACTGAGCCATGATTGTGCCACTGCACTCCAGCCTGAGCAGCAACAGAGTGAGACCCTGTCTTAAAAAAAAAAAAAAAAAAAAAAAGTTCAAAATGAATCCTAAACCCAAACCCAAAGCTGCCTGGATGAGAAAACTTGAAGAAAATAGATTTTTGTCTGGCACATAACCCATTATATACAGCCACTGCGCATTTTACACGGTATTCCTGTTGTTTCCCTATAGCTTTAATCGAGCTGCTGAAGGTGCCCAATAAATTACCACACATATTAAAAAGGTGACTATCATGGTTGGTGGGAATGTAAAATGGCCCAGCCTCTGTGGAAACCAGTTTGAGGGTTCCTCAAAAAGTTAAACAGAGAATTACCATATGACTCAGCAACTCTCCTCTGGGTGTACACCCGGGGGAATTGAAAGCAGAGACTTGAACAGATGCTTGTACACCCATGTTCATAGCAGCACTACTGGCAATAGCCAAAAGACGGACCTAACCCAGGTGTCCATCGGCAGGTGAATGGATGAAGAAAATGTGGTCTATCCACACCATGGAATACGATTCAGCCTTAACAAAGAAGGACATTATGACCCGTGCTACAGCATGCATGCGCCTCGAAGATATCATACGCAGTGAAATAAGCCGGACACGGAAGGACAAATGTCCTTCCACTCACAAGAGGCACCTACGATCATCAAATTCCTAGAGACAGAAAATAGAATGGTGGTTGCCAGGAGCTGGAGGGAGGGAAAAATGGGAAGCAATTGTTTAATGGGGACAGAGTTTCAGTTTGGGAAGATGAAAAAGTCCTAGAGATGAATGGTGGTGACAGTAACAGGACAACTTGAATGCATTTAATGCCACTGAGTTGGAAGAATAGTTGAAAGGGTAAATTTTATGTATGTTTTACTATAATAAAGGAAAAGAAAAGCAGATCCTGCCCTGAGGATAATCCAACCCTCCAAACGCTTAATGCCTGGGGCCACCCAGGCACTGATCCTTCCTACCCAGACCTTAAAAACCATCACCCTCATAGGTAACAGGGAGATACTCAAAGGCTTTGGAGGATGGGAATTTACCCCAGCCGGACAAGTTTAACACATTTCATACAGGAGAAAGAAAGGGCCTAAAGAGACCTCGTTTTCCAAAACTGAACTCATAACTCCAACAGTGTTGATATAAGCCAAAGTGCCTAAGTACCTAGTGTATCTCACTGGTAGGACAAAGATGACACTTTCTTCCTACCTTTCCCAGGCCCTTCTGAAGTATGGAGACAGGAGATGGTCCCTCACCTCCAGCTGCCCATGGTTCTTACTAAAACTATGAGGGAGAGGAAGGAGCTTACGTGCAAAAGGAAAAGTGTCAGTAGAGCGCAAAGAGGAAGGGAGGAACGGTAAATTCGTGTAAACAGCTGGGACCAACAAGCTGGTACCAGAGCATAATGACTGTGTCTGTGATTCACTAATCCAAGAAGTCAGGATTAGGGCGTGGAAGGAGGAATTCGCGTTTCTGGAAGTCCTTCCACAAAATTGCAGCCTCTTGTCTTGAAGCAGCATTGCACACTGTAGCTGGAAAAAAAAATTGTATTAGCCCCAGAAGTACTAGCAACATGCAGGGAAGCACAGAGCAGGAGATTTAGGGTAAACAACACAAGGAGCTTCTCCCAAGGAATGCCTATTGTACTGCACTTTTAGCTTCACTACTTAATTGTCAAACATTTCCACCTGCTTTATAGCACGTCTCAATAACACTTCACGATGCAAGAAATGTATGCACTTAATTAAAATAGATTTCATCCAGGTGTGGTAGCTCATGCCTGCAATCCCAACACTCTGGGAGGCCAAGGCAGGAGGATCACTTGAGCCCAGGAGTTAGAGACCAGCCTGGGCAACATAGTGACAATTGCTGCCCTGATCCCCGGCACACGCACCCCACCACTTCCAGTCTCTACAAAAATTTTTTTTTTAATTTTTTAAAAAGAAAACAGATTTTTACATGCTACCTGACAGTATTTTGTTACCCCTTTAACAAAACATAACAATTTTTAAAAGAAGTTGCACAGAGGAAGTATTCTGCAAGCTTTAAATTGCTATGTAACTTGTAATGGTTAGCTAACTTGTTTATCAGTCTGCTAAGGCTGCCAGAACAGAAGACCACAGGCTGGGTGACTTAAACAGCAGAAATTTATTTTGTCACCATTTGGAGGCTGGAGGTCCGAGATCAAGGTGCCAGCAGGGCTGGTTCCTGGTGAGGCCTCTCTTCCTGGCCTGCAGACGGCTGTCTCCTCACTGCATCCTCACATGGCCTTTCCTCTGTGGTTGTGCACAGAGAGATCACTGGTGTCTTCCTCTTCTTATAAAGACACCAACTCTGTCAGATTAGGGCCCCATCCTTCTTATCTCATTTAATCATAATTGTCTTTTTTAAAGCCCGCCTCCAAATACAGTCACACTGGGGGCTGGAGCTTCTGCATAGGAACTTTGGGGAAATCCAATCCAATCCATAACAACTTGCTGCACTATTTACTTTGCAGTTTATAGTTTCCAAAGCACTCTCATATTTCATTTCTTATCCTTGCAACACATCTGGAGATAGACAAGCACGTGTTGCCCCATTATACAGAGGAGGAATCCAAGGGCCAGGGGATTCCTCACCCCACCAGGGATACAAAACTGTTAAGTAGCAGAGCAAGAAATCAAATCCAGGTCTGTGGGACTCCAGGATCCTTCACAAAAATAAAAAAGTCACTGGGTCCAGTAAAATCGTATATAATGTACTTAGTACTTGTGTGACACTTCACCAGGGGGAGTACAAAAGTAAGAGGCCCCACTGGAAGGAAAAGCAGGTGGCCTCGGGAGTCAGAAACACAAGCACCTGTGCCCGTGCGTATACAATGCCACACTTCCCTGCCTTCTTGCCTTCTCTCATATACAGCTTCCCTTCTGTACAGAAGTTAGGTGACCTCCCTCAAGGCCTCCTGGCCCACGATGCGTTGCCCTCTTACCAGATGTGTCTACCACTTGCTTGAAAACAAATCCCTTTCTGCCTAGAGAGCGGTTCGGTTTCATGGGTCTCAGCCATCCCTGCTCGCACCTAAGTCTGATTCTGTTCTGCACTTTCTCTGCTTGCCACAATAGTTCCAGATTTTCTGTTTGTTCAGGGTTTTTTTGTTTTGTTTTGAGATGGAGTCTTGCTCTGTCGCCCAGGCTGGAGTGCAGTGGCGCGATCTCAGCTTACTGCAGCCTCAACCTCCTGGGCTCAAGCAATCCTCCTGCCTCAGCTTCCCAAGTAGCTGGGACTACAGGTGCCCACCACCATGCCTCACTCATTTTTTGTATTTTTTGTAGAGGCGGAGTTTCACCATGTTGCCCAGGCTGGTCTCAAACCCCTGGGCTCAAGTCATCCATCTGCCTTGGCCTCCCAAAGTGCTGGAATTACTGGCATAAGCCACCATGCCCAGCCCAGATTTGTTTTTAAAAGTCTTCCCCAGAAAATAGAAAACTAAAAAAAAAATTAGAAAAGACAAAACAAAAAAAGAAAAAATATAAAATAAAATAATAAAAATGTAACAAGTATTCCCCAAACCTTACATATCTGTGGAGAAAAAAATCATTTTATTGATAACAGCCTAAATCTTGGTGATATTGCAACATCCTTCTCCCAAGGCTGAAAAAACGTGAACCAAAGAGCTACAAATCTCTGCAATCTAAAAGCCAGAAGGCCACGTCTCCCTCGCCCAGGGCATGCGTTCCTGTGCAAGAAGAATGGAAAGCGTTCCTTGTTTTTGTTTTGGCTTTCTTCTAGGAGATTTTCCAAAATAAAGAGATCCTGCAAGCTGGCACTTCCTGAGTATGGGGAGATGGAGTAAACGCCCCTCCCATAGTGCAGTATTGTGTATTACATATGTTCTAGGAACACAGTGCCCAAAGCAGTAGTGTGATTCAACAGTGTGTTAAATTCCAGACATGAACACATGAGTTACTGGACTCTGGGGAGGGGAGCCCTGACCTCTTCTCAATCCAGCCTAGTCCAAACCCTGATGATCTGACAAATAGACATGCAGCTGGTGGATACTATGGACAGGCATACTCTACACAAGCTGTACTATTTAGAGTTACCTCCTTTGGGTTAATAAATGCACTTCGAGATGACAATATCATTGTTTCAATGGGTGAACTAAATGCAAGAGGGACTTCTAATTAAAATAGGCTGTGTTTTTCAAAGTTGTCTTTAGGTTTCAGGTTAACTATCCTAGTTTGTGCAGAATTGGAGGGGTTTTCTCAGGATGCAGAACTTCAGGTGGTAAAACTGGCAGAGTCCCAGGCAAATGGGGACAGTTAGTCACCCAGTTCCATGATGAGAAACTTGTTAAGCGTTGTGGAGTGCTTGGCCTTTGTAGGTGGAGGTTTCTTCTTGGTTAAGTCGCTTCATTTTTCTGCACTTCTTTCTGCATGTGTCCTGAAGCAGGGATACTATCACTAGCCTCAGAGCTCCCCTGTGAGGGTTAAGGGATTCCCTTTATGTGAGTGTGCAGAGCCAGCACTTTGCCGCGTCAGGAGGGGTGATGGGCAGGTGTGATGAGCCAAGGTGTGGCCAGCCAATTCCGGTGCTCACACCTTGGCCCTGTGTAGAGTTGCACTTTGACGAGGTATCCATGCCAGGAAGGGTTGTGCCATGAGTCATGAGGGCAAAGCTGAAGTCAGGGTCTGGAACACCAGGTTGGGCTCAGGGACATGAACAAGTTTCAATATAGAAGCAGGAGACTGGGGTCAGTGCTGAAGACGCTAAGCAAGAGGATAGGCCAGGCAGGCTGGGGCAGGCAGAGAGAGAGGTAAGCCGGGTGGTAGGCACGGGAGGCCTGTGTTCAGAGCAGCAGGAAGTTGGAGCTCAGAGACCCAAGCTGCCTAGAGGGTACCATCCAGGAGCCATTTCAGCCATGGGAACATAACTGAGAAACTCACAATATGAAGGGAAGAAAAGGTCTTGGAGGAGCCCAAACCCACATTGCAGTCCTCATACAAGACCCCCTCTTAGACCATGCCTCGGATCACTATTCTAAGATGTTTTGTGATCTGTCTTCCATTGCAACACAGATGCCAAAAATTAGCACAAGAAGTGCCATCACAGGCACTCTGAGAAGAAAGATTTATTAACCATCAGTCAATGGAGAAAACAAATACAAAAGAAAGAACACATCCGTCTGGGGCCATTTACCATAGATCTATTTACCTAGACCTCGAGGGTCCAGGAACAGAGCCAGACAGACTCTTTCACTCTTATTGATCCATCCTCCAAGTTTGCAGGATGGCTTATGCCTTATAGATGTTCAAGATCCCTCCCTCACTCACCCATACACGCACTCATCCTGGGAGAATGGGTGAATGAACTGTGGTGCGTTCATACAATGAACTACTCAGCAGCAAAAAGGAACAAACCATTACTAAGCAGAACCATCTCAAAAACGTGATGTAGGGGGAAGGGGCAGATGTAAAAGAATTTATACTGTATGATTCCATTAGCATGAAATTCTAGAACAGGCAAAACTAACTTGTGATGGCAGAAAGCAGAAAGTGAGCCATTCTGGAGGGAATGAAGGATTTGACTGGAAAGGTGACACACAAGGAATTTCTAAAATGACAGAAGCAGCTGAGCGTGGTGGTGCACACCAGTAGTCTCAGCCCCTTGGGAGACTAAGGTGGGAGGATCCCTTGAGGCCAAGAGTTGGAGATTGTAGGGAGCTATGATCCCACCACTGCATTCTAACCTGGGTGACAGAGCAAGACCCTGTCTCAAAATAAAATAAAATGACAGAAGCATTCTGTCTTGCTTGTGGTGGTTACAAAGCTGCATGCCAATTTGCAAAACATATCAAACTAAACACGAAGTCTGTACATTTTATTGTCTATGGTATTTAGTTTTTGGTTTTTTGAGATGGAGTCTTGCTCTGTCACCCAGGCTGGAATGCAGTGGCGTGATTTCAGATCGCTGCAATTTTCACTTCCCGGGTTCAAGTGATTCTCCTGCCTCAGCCTTCTGACTTGCTGGGACTACAGGCGTGCACCACCACATCCAGCATTTTTTTTTTTTTTTTTTTTTGTATTTTTAGTAGAGGTGGGGTTTCACTGTGTTGGCCAGGCTGATCTCGAACTCCTGGTCTCAAGTGATCCACCAGCCTCAGCCTCCCAAAGTGCTGAGATTATAGGCATGAGCCACTGTGCTCAGCCATTTTATTGTCTATTAATTATACACCATTTAAAAACGGTTTAGCTGTCTGGGCACAGTGGCTCACGCCTATAATCCCAGCACTTTGGGAGGCCCAAGTGGGCAAATCACTTGAGCACAAGAGTCTGAGATCAGGCTGGGCAACATGGCGAAACCCTGTCTCTACAAATAATACAAAAATTAGCCAGGTGTGGTGGTGCACATCTGTAGTCCCAGCAACTCGGGAGGCTGAGGGTGGGAGGATTGCTTGAGCCTGGGAGGCAAGGTTGCAGTGAGCCAAGATTACACTGTTAACACTCCAGCCTGGGATACAGAGCCAGACCCTATCTCAAAAATATATATATAATATTATTATTTATATATATAATAAAATATATTTTTTTGAGATAGGGTCTGGCTCTGTATATATACATACATACACACACATATATGTGTATATATATATATATATGCACACACATATATACAACATTTTGAAATGCATCTACTGACAGCATTTTATTCTGATTTAAAAGTACAGCATGTGTCAATTATCTGTTTGAAAATTCAAAAATCAAAATAACTTTTAAGAACGATATAGTCATTCCAAACGTTATACACACACATCATTCACCCCTCTGTGTGCCTGGCATCGTGCTAGTCACTGGGAATACAAACGTCAAGAACCGTGATCCAACTGCGGACAGATAGACACTTGACCCAATGCTTACAGAATAGTGTGACAGGCAATGAGGGCAATGAGTAAGAAGAGGTCGGGAGGTGGGTGGGTGGGAGTCTGGGAAAATGTCCAGGCACTGCCAATGTTGGAGCTGAGCCTTGGAGAATGCATATATAACGAAGCGGATGGAGCAGGGCAACATGACAGATTCCAGGCTGAAACAGCACACGCGCAGAGAGGCTTCAAGGGTACTTGTATTGGGAAACGCTGATGCGCCAAGTACAGCAGGGAAACGAAAGGAGATGAAGCTGAGAAGGCAGAATGCGGCCAGATGGCATTTGGACTTTGTCCTGTGGCAAACAGGGAGCCCGTGGAGATTTTATGGAGGTTTTGAGCAAGAGAGTGAATGGTCAGGATTGTCTTATCAATGGATAACTCTGCAGTGGGGTGGAGCATGGCCTAGAAGAAGAGATTGTAGGGCAAAGAGACCAGTTCCACAGCTGTAGAAGCCAACAGACGTGGCCAAGGGACACACAAAGGCAGTAGTCTAAGGGATCTGGCTTTTCCAGGAAAAAAAAAAGAAGAAGAAGTCCATAGGATTCAGTGAGATTTGGTGATGTTGAAAATAGGAGACAGGAAAGAGCTAAGACAACTTTAAGACACTCAGCTGAGGTGTTTGGCCCAGAGGTGATCCTTTAACCGAGATCATAGCAAGTTGCCAGAGAAGAGACAATGTGCCTGAGGTGCCTGCAGAACTTCCAGGAACATTTGTCCAATTGGTTTCCAGAAATAAATGTCTGGAGTTCAGAATAGAGTTCTGGGCTAGGCGTCCTTCCAAGCGCAAAGGAGTCCAGGCAGAACACAAAATGTTGCACGTAGGGGGTGTGAATCTGGGCTAATTCAACATTGTAAGACATTCGGAAGTCTGAGGCACGCCTCTCTGTCCATAGGTATCCTTAGTGAGGATGCCTCTCCGTCCATAGGTATCCTTAGTGAGGATGCCTCTCCGTCCATAGGTATCCTTAGTGAGGACGCCTCTCCGTCCATAGGTATCCTTAGTGAGGACGCCTCTCCGTCCATAGGTATCCTTAGTGAGGACGCCTCTCCGTCCATAGGTATCCTTAGTGAGGACGCCTCTCCGTCCATAGGTATCCTTAGTGAGGACGCCTCTCCGTCCATAGGTATCCTTAGTGAGGACGCCTCTCTGTCCATAGGTATCCTTAGTGAGGACGGCGTGGGCTGAGGAACCAGGAGAACTGGGTCCCCATTTCAGAATTCTCACTCCACACCTTATATACTCCAGTATGGTGAGGGCAAGCAGAGTTGGGGGGAAAGGAAGGATAGCTGGAGAGAAAGAGGTGTAGGCCAGGGGCAGGGTGAAGCTAGCACCTACAGGAATTCCTTCCACCCTCCTTCTTGCCCTTATAGTCATCTTCCTCCTGCTCAGGAAACACCCTTCATCACGTAGCAGAGCTGCTCAGCCTGCCTCTTGAGGTCTGGGAGGTTGAGTACAGTCAGCACCACCATAGAAAGAGCCATGGGCATTTGGTAAGTGCAAATGTCAGTGGTTTGGTTAGCGCTGCATCATTTCTGGGGCTCACTGCAAAATAAAAATGCAAAGCCTCCTCCAAAAAAAAAAAAAAAAAGGGTGGCCAGGAACATGGTGGCTCACATCTGTAATGCCAGCACTTTAGGAGGCTGAAGCAGGCAGATCGCTTGAGCCCAGGAGTTTGAGACCAGCCTGGGCAACATGATGAAACCCCGTCTCAACAACAACGAAAAAGAATTTCAAGACTGTGATAGTAGAACCTTAAATCAAACACCGAGATGTTCTAGTGCAGGAACCAGTGCATTGCCCATGACGCTGGCCCTGCCTTTCAGCTCTGAGGCCCAGGGTAATGTAGCCATTTAGAGCCTGGACTTAGGAATCAGCCAGAGCTGGATTTGAATTTCGCTTCTGTCACTTGCCAGGTTTGTGAGCTCAGACAGTTTCATTTCTCCAGGCTTTAAAGTGCTGCCCTGTAAAGTGAAGCTAACAGTACCTGTTTCGTGATGTTCTAGGGAGAATTAAATGATAAGCATGTGTATACAATGAACCTGACTCATACAGTAGGAGCTCAAGACCTGGTAGGATTTTTCATCCACTGCTCAGCTCCATCTGCTCTCAGAAGCAATAGTGATCTCCACTGCAGGGAAGCAACAGCTCCTTAGAAGACAGTCAGTGGTAGTCCTGGCTTGTCTTGGTGAAAAACATTTTCAGACTAGGCACTCATAAAATGACATGCTTTGGACACTTTTTGTAAATATAGCAGCAAAACAGGAAACAAGGCAATGTTAAAGGAAGCCTCTCTCCCCCAGGAATGAACTTGCATTCATCATGTTGCATTGCCCACATGGTACTGGGAGGCACATGTATGTGGCGCTATAAATAACATGTTCTACCAGGAAATCTTGGCTGGTGCAGAAATGAGTGGTCCATTTACTGAAAGGGATGAGAGAGATGTTGTACATCGAAAACTTGTTGATTTCATCCCTAGGATGCTTATTTAATCCCTGTGCAACTTAGGCCATTGTGATGTAAGGATTGAAGAAATCTTGTGTGCTTTAGTTAACTGGCAGATAAACACAGATTTTAAATGTATTTTCCTAAATGTCTTGATTTATAAGCTGTAAGAGTTTATCCAAAGCATGTTAGGACTCCTGTGGCAGGCCAGTGGGGAAGCTAAACATGTTGGGATATGCCAAGGAAGGGTCAAAATCAATTGAACTGCAGTACTAGCACAAGCAAGGAAGATGACCAGAACTATAATATGCAGGGTCCTAAGAGAGGCAGCCTGGTTTGTCCTCAGTCCGTAGAAATACTCAAGATTTCTATGGTGCAAGAGTCAACTCAAGGTGCTTCTGTTAATCTCTAGAGTCAAAAGTTCTGTGTATACACTATAGTTTTCTATGTAAAGTTTCTGTGTATACACAAAAGTTCTGTGTATAACTGTGTATACACATAGCTAATTTATGAGGCTCAAGTCGATCCAAAAACCATTTGTCACAAAGGCCAGTTTATGAGATGAACATTTAACTGGTTTCCCAGTCCTCTGATCAGATAAACCAACCTAACCTCCTAAATATCATAGTTTCATTAATAAAATGAAATGTGGAATCTTTAATAGACAATATCTTTATCCTAGGAGTAACTCTATTGTCTCTCATTTCTGGGAAGTTATTAGGACAAATATTTTAGGCAGTTGGAAACTTTGAGGCCCTTCAAATGACACTGCAAAGGCATCAACCTGGCTTATGTGTGCAAAAGCCAAGCCTGGGCAGATAGATCCATAGTGGATATATGTCATGAATTTTCAATGTCCTTCCATGTTAGGGCATTTCCAAATCTATGAGCCCCACTTACCCAAAGTGGAAGCCAGCCTCCTTCCTCTGCAACTAGGGCAAAAACATGCGTTTTAACCTCAACCAATCAGATATACCTGCATGCCTTATTTTTCCAGTTGTGTTACAAAAAGTTCCAAACAGGAATAATACAGAGAGAGAAATTCAGAGACGATGGAGGCAGGGGCACAGTTTGTTAATCTCTCTGAATTCTCACAAACAAACAAACAAAACAGATAAAGCAACTAGAAAGCAAAATCAAGTTACCATGGACAATTACAACAAAATTAGATCACAACATTTTCCCATACACCCCAAAATACAAGCTCATGAGGATACAGCACCAGTAGTCACATAAGCTGCATCGTCTCTGTGGGAGGAAGCAGAGCAACACAAAAGGGTGTTCCAGTGGGTCTCAAAATTGGAGAACCTGAAAGTAGCCATGGTATTTAACAGAGAGCTCAGTGAGGCCATCTGGGAACAGTAGCTGAACTGGAAGGGCTGTTGCTGAGTAGGTGAGTATAAGAGGCTTTCAGTAAGGATCAATGGGTCTGCAGAAATCCAGCTCCTGTGAATTCTAGAAACCAGCAAGTCAGGCTCCCTTTCAGGACAGGACTCCCCACTGAGACACTTCTGGGAGTGGAATTTTTTTAAAAGAGGTGGGTAGGGACAGAGGAACGAGTCCAGTTAAAAGTGAGAAAAAAGAGAGTCAGGAAATCTTGGGAAACAAAACCAACATATTTTTAAATGCTAAATGAAAATAGCCCAAAGGCCGGGCACGGTGGCCCATGCCTGTAATCCCAGCACTTTGGGAAGCCAAGAAGGCAGATCACGAGGTCAGGAGTTCAAAACCAGCCTGGCTAACACGGCAAAACCCCATCTCTACTAAAAACACAAAAATTAGTAGGGCGCGGTGGTGGGTGCCTATAATCCCAACTACTTTGGAGGCAGAGGCAGGAGAATTGCCTGAACCCGGAGGTGAGGTTGAAGTGAGCCGAGATCGTGCCATTGTACTCCAGGCTGGGCAACAGTGCAAGACTCCTCAGGAAAAAAAAAAAAAAGGCCAAAGATAAAATTTGTTTTAATTTCTTTTTCTCTAGAGACTGGGTCTCACTCTGTTACCCAGGCTAGAGTGCAGTGGTACAATTATAGCTCATTGCAACCTCAGACTTCTGGGCTCAAGAGATTCTCTCATATCGGCCTCCCAGAGTGCTGGGATTATACGCATGAGCCACTGCTCCCAGCCTATTTAATTGACTCACAGCCTGACTGCATTGCCCAGGCTGGTCTTGAACTCCTGGGCTTTAATCCTTTCACCTTAGCCTCCAGCATACCTAGAATTACAGGCACCTGTCACTATGCTCAGTAGGAGATTAATTTAGAGTACTCTTTAACCGTGCTTCCTTCTAAAAGGTCAGGAGACTATTTTTGAGACAGTCTTACTTTATTGCCCGGGCTGGAGTGCAGTGGCACAATCTCAGCTCACTGCAACCTGTGCCTCCCAGGTTCAAGCAATTCCCCTGCCTCACCCTCCCGAGTAACTGGGAGTACACGCACCCACCCCCTCACCCGGCTAATATTTATATTTTTAATAGTCAGGTTTACACCACATTGGCCAGGCTGGCCTCAAACTCCTGGTATGTCCAGAATTGGTGGGTTCTTGGTCTCACAAACTTCAAGAATGAGGCCACGGACCCTTGCAATGTTATATCTCTTAAGGTGGCACATCCAGAATCATTCATTATTTCCAATGTTCGGGTGTGTTCAGAATTTCTACTTCCAGGTGGGTTCATGGTCTTGCTGGCTCAGGAGTGAAGCTGCAGACCTTCCTGGTGAGTGTTCCAGCTCACAAAAGCAACATGGACCAAAAAACTGACCAGTAGCAAAATTTATTACAAAGAACAAAACAACAAAACTTCCACAGTATAAAAGTAAACCTTGAACGAGTTGCCACTGCTGGCGCGGGCAGCCTGCTTTTATTCTCTTATTTGGCCCCACCCACGTCCTGCTGATTGGTAGAGCCGAGTGTCTGTTCTGACAGGGCGCTGATTGGTGCGTTTACCATCCCTGAGCTAGATATAAAAGTTCTCCACGTCCCCATCAGATCAGTTAGATACACAGTGTCCACACAAACGTTCTCCAAGGCCCCACCAGAGCAGCTAGATACAGAGTGTCGATTAGTGCATTCACAGACCCTGAGCTAGACACAAGGTGCTGATTGGTGTGTCTGCAAACCCTGAGCTAGATACAGAGTGCTGATTGGTGTATTTACGATCCTTGAGCTAGACATAAAGGTTCTCCACATCTCCACCAGACTCAGGAACCCAGCTGGCTTCACCCAGTGGATCCTGCACCAGGGCTGCAGGTGGAGCTGCCTGCCAGTCTTGGGCCGTGCGCTTGCACTCCTCAGCCCTTGCGTGGTCGATGGGACTGGGCGCCGTGGAGCAGGGGGTGGCGCTCATGTGGGAGGCTTGGGCCGCACAGGAGCCCATGGAGGGGGTGGGAGGCTCAGGCATGGCAGGCTGCAGGTCCCGGGCCCTGCCCCGCGGGAAGGCAGCTAAGGCCCGGTGAGAAATGGAGCGCAGCGCCGGTGGGCTGGCACTGCTGGGGGACCCAGTACACCCTCCGCAGCCGCTGCCCCGGGTGCTAAGCCCCTCATTGCCCGGGGCCGGCCGGCTGCTCTGAGTGAGGGGCCCGCCAAGCCCACGCCCAGCCGGAACTCCAGCTGGCCCGCAAGCACCGCACGCAGCCCCGGTTCCCGCTCGCGCCTCTCCCTCCACACCTCCCTGCAAGCTGAGGGAGCCGGCTCCAGCCTTGGCCAGCCCAGAAAGTGGCTCCCACAGTGCAGCGGTGGGCTGAAGGGCTCCTCAAGTGCCACCAAAGTGGGAGCCCAGGCAGAGGAGGTGCCGCGAGCGAGGGCTGTGAGGATTGCCAGCACACTGTCACCTCTGACTGGCATCCCAAAATGCTGGGATTACAGGCGTGAGCCACCGAACCCGGCCTTACTTTTAAAAGTAAGCAGAAAAAAAAGATCAAATCCCATCTGAAGTTATTATAAGAAAAAAAAAGAATGAGAAGCTGAAAAAATCTATATAGATAATGAAAATCTACTAAAAGACATGCCCAAAGAAAATATCAAAAATATCACTTTCTAGTTAAAAAAAAACTAAAATACATTTTTAAAGGATATAAGACATAAAAGAACAACATAACACTAGGAAAAACTTAGAAATGAGGTGCTAGAACTCGGGAAGTTAATTGTATATCAAAGATAGCATTTCAAAAATGAAGAAAAACTAGAATGAATAAATACAGTCAATAATGCCTTAAAAGAAATAGAAAATAAAAAGAAATTTTAAAAATCAAAATAAGGCCTGGGTGCAGTGGCTCATGCCTGTAATCCCAGCATTTGGGGAGACCAAAATGAGAGGATCACTGGAGCCCAGGGGTTTGAGACCAGCCTGGGCAACATAGGGAAACCCCATCTCTACAAAATAATTAAAAAATTAGCCAGACATGGTAGCACATGCCTGTGGTCCCAACTGCATGAGGAGGCTGGGGCAGGAGGATCACTTGAGCCCAGGAGGTTGGCTACAATGAGACGTGTTCATGCCACTGCACTCCAGCCTGGGTGACAGAGCAAGCCCTATCACACAAACACACACACACACACAAAGTCAAAGATAAAGAAATATAAATAGGATATGAGGCCTGGCGTGGTGGCTCATGCCTGTAATCCCAGCACTTTGGGAGGCCGAGGTGGGCAAATCACCTGAGGTCGGGAGTTTGAGACCAGCCTCACCAACATGGTGAAACCCTGTCTCTACTAAAAATACAAAATTAGCCAGGCGTGGTAGCACATGCCTGTATTCCCAGCTACTTGGGAGGCTGAGACAGGAGAATCTTTTGAACCCAGGAGGCGGAGGTTGCAGTGAGCTGAGATCATGCCATTGCACTCTAGCCTGGGCAACAAGAGTGAAACTCCGTCCCAAAAAAAAAAAAAAGGATATGAAAGAAAGTGATAAATATTAAAAATAGGCAGAGAAAATCCAGTATTTCTAATAATAGGAACTCATGAAAAAGAAAACCAAAGTAGAAAATGGAATAAATACTAAAAAGTATATTTCAAAAGTTTTCCTAGCAAAGGAAAACACCGGTTAAAACTACATATGGGGTGGGGAAGGGTGGATTCAATTAAATAATTAAATTAAATTAAAAAGAAACTACATATTGAGTACCTAAAACACCAACCCAGAATGACCAATACCAAAATATATTCTAGCAAAAATTACTGAATTTTGAAAGAAGAATTAAAAACATTTTGGGCATCTAAACAAAAGCAGGTAGTAACTTCTTTTAAAAGGAAAAATTATTATCAAACTTTTTGATAGCAATGCTTTATGCCAGAACAAAACAGAGTAGTGTATTAAGATTCTCAGGAGGTGGGCGTGGTGACTCATGCCTGTAATCCCAGCACTTTGGGAGGCCAAGGCCAGAAAATCATTTGAGGTTAGTAGTTCAATACCAGCCTGGCCAATATAGGAAACCCCATCTCCACTAAAAATACAAAAATTAGCCAGGTGTGGTGGTGGGCACCTGTAATCCCAGCTACTCAGGAGGCTGAGGCACGAGAATCACTTGAACCCAGGAGGCAGAGGCTGCAGTGAGCCAAGATGGCGCCACTGCACTCCAGCCTGGGTGACAGGGCGAGACTCCGTCTCAAAAAATAAAAAAATAATAATTTTTAAAAAAAGATTCTCAGGGGAACAAAATGTGATCCAAGAATTTTAAATCCTATAAAACTGACCTTAGAGTATAAAAAGTCACAAACTTTTAACATGAAAAACTCAGAAAATATTGTTGTCATAGATCCTTTCTAAAGAATCTACTAGAGAACAAGCTTCAGACGACAAAAATGGCCAGGGAGTCATCAACATAAGGACTGGTGACGGGCGTTAGTCATGTAGGTACCTGTAGAAATAAGCCTAACTGAGGATTAAAGGGGACAGAGGCTGGGCGCAGTGGCTCATGCTTGTAATCCAGCACTTTGAGCGGCTGAGGCGGGCGATCACTTGAGGTCAGGAGTTCGAGACCAGCCTGGCCAACATGGAGAAACCCTGTCTCTGCTAAAAATACAAAAATTAGCCAGGTGTGGTGGCACACGCCTGTAGTCCCAGTTACTCGGGAAGCTGAAGCAGGAGAATCGCTTGAACCCAGGAGGCAGAGGCTGCAGTGAGCCGAGATCACACTACTGCACTCCTGCCTAGGTGACAAAGTGAGACTCCGTCTCAAAAAATAAAATAAAATAAAAAATAAATAAATAAAGGGGACAGAGTACAGCATGCGTGACTACACGCTCAGGCAAAATTGATGTAGTAAGACTATAGGGAAAATAGGGAGACCACGTGAAAAAATAATATTTAACTGCTCACAGTAATTCTACTCATGGTGGTAGCATTCATATTGGTAGTCTGAGACTATTGTGTGTTCACTACAAGATAAAGTAAATGAGTAATTAACTATAGGATGTTCTAATTATATAATCCCCTGTATATATATATATATATATATATATATTTTTTTTTTTTTTTTTAATTTTTGAGACAAAGTCTTGCTCTGTCACCCAGGCTGGAGTGCAGTGGCTCAATCTTGGCTTACTGCAACCTCTGCCTTGTGGGTTCAAGGGATCCTCCTGCCTCAGCCTCCCAAGTAGCTGGGATACAGGCATGCACCATGCCCAGCTAATTTTTGTATCTTTGGTAGAGACAGGGTTTCACCATTTTTACCAGGCTGGTCTCAAATGCCTGACCTCATTCAGTGATCTGCCTGCCTCGGCCTCCCAAAGTGCTGGGATTACAGTGGTGATCCACTGCTCCCAGCCCCCCTGTATTTTTGAGGACCTAGATTTTCAGTATAAAAGAAAAGATGCATAGATTTAATACAGAAAAGGCAAAAGTTAAACACCTAATCTAGATCTGAATTGGAAATACCAGTATAAACCCATGCATTGTTGAATCTTTCACCTTAAAATATATGTAATTGTGTATATATGCACACATATACACATGTATGTATACACACACATATGCGTATACACATCACATATACACATCCATCAGCCTGAAACTTCTTGTCATACCAGATAGTGAGGAAATCATTAAAGACCACCAAGAGCTGGGTGCAGTGGCTAATGCCTGTAATCCCAGCAGTGTGGGAGCCCCAGGCAGGAGGATTGCTTCAGCCCAGGAGTTCAACATCAGCTTGAGCAACGTGGTAAGACACCATCTCTACACAAAAATTAAAAATCAGGTGGGCAGATCACCTGAGGTCAGGAGTTCGAGACCAACCTGGCCAACAAAGTGAAACTCCATCTCTGCTAAAAAATGCAAAAATTAGCCAGACATGGTGGTGTGCTCATGTAGCCCCAGCTACTGGAGAGGCTGAGGCACGAGAATTGCTTGAACCTGGGAGGCAGAGGTTGCAGTGAGCAGAGATCGCACCACTGTACTCCAGCCAGGGCGACAGAGTGAGACCCTGTCTCAAAACAAACAAACAAAAATATTAGCTGGGCATGGTGACACATGCCTGTAGTCCCCTACTTGAGAGGCTGAGGTGGGAAGATCCCTTGAGGTCAGGAGGTCAAGGCTGCAGGAAGCTCTGACCATGCCACTGCACTCCAACCTGGGGATAGAGCAAGACCCTGTCTCTAAAAAATATTTTTTAAATAAAAATAATTCTTAAAAATAAAGACCACAGGCCAGGTGCGGTGGCTCACGCATGTAATCCCAGCACTTTGGGAGGCTGAGGTGAGCAGACCACGAGGTCAAGAGATGAAGACCATCCTGGCTAAGATGGTGAAACCCCGTCTCTACTAAAAATACAAAAAATTAGCTGGGCATGGTGGCACGGGCCTGTAGTCCCAGCTACTTGGGAGGCTAAGGCAAGAGGATCGCTTGAACCTGGAGGGAGAGGTTGCAGTGAGCCGAAATCATGCCACTTTACCCCAGCCTGGCAACAGAGCAAGACTCCATCTCAAAAAACAAACAAACAAAAAATAAAGACCACTAAAGTCGTGTCAGAAGAACTCAAGAACCAAATTAAAGTGGTTTCCACTAGAAAAATATAGAACAATTTGAGCCTCAAAAATGAACTACAACTGGGGCTGGGCACGGTGGCTCACACCTGTAATCCCAGCACTTTGGGAGGCGAAGGTGGGTGGATCGCTTCAGGTCAGGAGTTCGAGACCAGCCTGGCCAACGTGGCAAAACCCTGTCTCTACTAAAAATATAAGAAAAGTAGCTGGGCATGGCGGTGCTTGCCTGTAATCCCAGCTACTTGGGAGGCCGAGGCAGGAGAATCACTTGAACCCAGGAGGCGGAAGTTGTAGTGAGCCGAGATCATGCCACTGTACTCCAGCCTGGGTGACAAAGCAAGACTCTGTCTCAAAAAAAAAGGGAAAGAAAGAAAGAAAAAAGAACTACAATTGACTGAAGCTCAAATATGTTTTAATGCGTGGAGTCATACTGATTTGCTTTTTAAAAAAAATGAGTTAGCCACCTTTAAAGGATGATAGGGTGATAGAAAACCAATTTTCATGAATTTAAGAACTAATAAAGGGAAAGAACCAAACATTTATCTTGCCTTTCTATTATAGCCTGACCAACCTGTAACTAAAAATAGCTAAGGGGAAGAGTGTGCTTATTAAACTATTCCAATTTTCAAAAAAAATTTAAACAGGCTGGGCACAGTGGCTCATGCCTGTAATCTCAGCACTTTGGGAGACTAAGGCAGAAGGATTGCTTGAGCTCAGGAGTTTGAGACCAGCCTAAGCCACATAGCAAGACCTTATCTCTACTAAAAAAAAAATTTTAATTAGCCAGGTGTGGTGGCACTCACCTGTAGTTTCAGCTACTCAGAAGGCTGAGGTGGAAGGATCTCTTGAGCCCAAAATATTGAGGCTACAGTAAGCTATGATTGCACCACTGCGCTCTAGCATGGGTAACAGCAAGACCCTGTCTCTAAAAAAAATAAATAAAATAAAATAAAAAGTACTCGTTTTAAAAGAAATGGCACAATTACAATATCAGCATTTTGTAATTTCCAAGGAATTAATAGGTCTAGGCAATGATTATCCATAGCTGCTATCATCAAAAACATAAAGACCACCAGATATTAGTGCCTTCTGATAAAAGAATGTCACAGGTGATGCTGCATATGTCATAATGGATCACATTATGACACCTGCTATATCAAATTTTCTCATTTTGGAGATGCTAAATTTGATCACTTGGTTAAGGTGGTGAATGCATGTGATTTTGACCTGGAGAAAATTATTTTTAAAAATAAAAGAGCTGGGCGCAGTGGCTCACACCTGTAATCCCTGCACTTTGGGAGGCCGAGGCGGGCGGATCACGAGGTCAGGAGATCGAGACCATCCTGGCTAACACGGTAAAACCCCGTCTCTACTAAAAATTTAAAAAATCAGCTGGGTGTGTTGGCACACACCTGTAGTCCCAGCTTCTCAGGAGGGCGAGACAGGAGAATCGCTTGAACCCGGAAGGCGGAGGTTGCAGTGAGGCGAGATTGCGCTACTGCACTCCAGCTCGGGCGACAGACCGAGACTCAGTCTCAAAAAAATAAAATAAAAATAAAAATAAGAGCCGGGCGCGGTGGCTCACGCTTGTAATCCCAGCACTTTGGGAGGCCGAGGCGGGCGGATCACGAGGTCAGGAGATGGAGACCACTGTGAAACCCCATCTCTACTAAAAATACAAAAAAATTAGCTGGGTGTGGTGGCGGGCGCCTGTAGTCCCAGCTACTTGGAGAGGCTGAGGCAGGAGAATATTGTGAACCCGGGAGGCGGAGCTTGCAGTGAGCCGAGATTGCGCCACTGCACTCCAGCCTGGGCGACAGAGCGAGACTTCGTCTCAAAAAAATAAATAAATGAATAAATAAATATAAGAGAGATGTTTTTTCAAAAATGGAGGAAGTCACCCAGGATCCATTCTGACAAGGTGGCAGAGCACAAGGAAGGGAGATGTCTACCTTTCAAGGGTAACCTGGCAGAGGTTCTCACAGCAATGCCTCACACCCAGTGCTGGCAGCAGTCAGTATGCTACTGGAACAATCTGGCAATGTGATCAATGTAATTCAGCTATTGTTTTTAAGAACAAAGCTCTCCTGGAAATTTTCTGAGCTACTTAATTGCTATTACTAGATTTTTTTTTTCCTAGCATGGATTCTGTGGTTTGTTACAAAAAGACCCTGACTGACACAGGATCCAAAAGATTGACAACTCTGTGTGTGTGTGTGTGTGCCTTCATATTCAAATTAATGAGTCTCCAAAATGCTATTGATTTCTCCAAATGCATTTTAAAAACCTAGGCTGAATGACAAGAAGTTATTTAACATGATTGATGTTTGCCTCGGAAAGCCTTGAGGAAGATAAACAGAAGCTTGGCTGTCCTGGAACTCTGTGTATTTCACAACTGTTGGAGTGCATGTACAGTAATCTTTGATTTTATATAAGCCTGACAAGAGAGTAAGCATGACAAGCCTTTCTCAGAAAATTCTTAAAGAATCATTTGTTCTCAGCTGGGCATGGTAGCTAGCGTCTGTAATCCCAACGCTTTGGGAGGCCAAGGCGGGGGGATTGCTTGAGGCCAGAAGTTCAAGACAAGCTTGGGCAACATAGTGAGACCCTATCTCTAGAAAAAAAGTTAAAAAACTTAGCCGGGCACAGTGCTTCATGCCTACAGTCCCAACTACCTGGGAGGCTGATGTGGAAGGATCACTTGAACTCAGGAGTTAGAGGCTGCAGTGACCTATGATCACACCACTGCACTCCCACCTGGGTGATAGAGCAGAAAAAATGAATTTATTTATTACTATTATTATTATTTAATTAAAAAAATAGAGATGGGATCTTGCCCTCTTGCCCATGCTGGTCTTGAACTCCTGGGCTCAAGGGATCCTCCCCCTCGGCCTCCCAAAGTGCTGGGATTATAGGTGTGAGCCACCATGCCCAGCCAAAAAAAAAATTGTAATTAAAAAAAAGAATTGTTTGTTCTGGAAGCAATTAAGTCTAAAAGCCCACTCAATGTTACTGTTGATTCCATATTTACATGTCTCTTCTGTACCACACTTTCTGGTAATCTCTACTGGTTATTTTGCATATATATTGTGGTAAACTGTAACAGTGTTCCAAAATATTCACTGCCTCTGCCAGGAGAGAATTCTATTTTCTCTTCCCAGTCCTGTCAGGCTTGGCCATGTGACTTGCTTTGGCCCACAAAAGGTGAGGAGAAGTAACGCAGGTCACCCTGGGCTCCAACAGCCAGTGTGGGCTCTGCCAAGATCTCTCTCTCCTCGGCTTCTCTCTGGTGTTCCAGATACGACCTTTCAGTCAGCATGAGTCCCAAGGGAAGATGACTTGGAGCGGAGCCTCAGCGCATCCACAGTGGTCGTAGGGCATCAATATATGAGGGGTAACGTGGTAAGACACCGAGATGGGGAACCCCGTGCAACCTACCCTATCCTGCCTAATACGGTATTCATTGCTTATGATTGATAATAGCTACTATTTCATCAGCACTGTTTGTAAACCAAGCACTTGTGTTCCTACACCATTATTATGAAGTAGATGTTTATTTCTCCACTTTACAGGTGAGGAAACAAGACCCGTAGAGATTAAGGAACTTTAGACCTGATTTTAACCAGCTTTGAGACCTGGGCCTGAGTCTGTCTAAGGCTGAGGCTCTTGCCGCGTGTTGGAAAACCAGCTACATTAGAAAACCTCCTGCATATCCTCCACAGCATTTGTAATCTCTTCCCTGAGCTCACAGAAGCACCCAGCAAATGCTTACAAATGACTAACTGAAGGGCAATGACTGGAGCACAGCTGCTGAATGTCTGAATGAAGAAATGACTACGGCCTGTTCCTGACTTGCAACAGTTCCACTGACGATTCTTTTTACTTTACAATGGTGCAAAAGCAGTAGGTATTCTCTACACATCTCAGCATATGGGGATATGTCTGATATCCCCATCCTAAATTGAAAATACCATAAGTCAAAAGGTTCAATATTTTCACCAGCCACACCAGCTCATGCCTGTAACCCCAGCACTTTGGGAGGCTGAGGCAGGTTACTTGAGCTTAGGAGTTTAAGACCAGTCTGGACAACATAGTGAAACCCTGTTTCTACAAAAAAATATAAAACTTAGCCAGGTATGGTGGTGCGTGCCTATAGGGCCAGCTACTCAGGAGGCTGAGGTGGGAGTATCACTTGAGCCTGGGAGGTGGAGGCTGCAGTGAGCCAAGATCATGCCACTGCACTCCAGCCTGGGCAACAGAGCCAGACCCTGTCTCAGAAAACAACAAAACAAAAGGTACAATATTTTCAACTTAGGATGAGCTTATGCAGACATACCCTCATTGTAAGTAGAGGAGCGTCTGTATTTGTTGAATACTAATTGAAAACTGCATTAGGTAAAACTGTCTAGAATCTCTCATATAATGCAAAAAAGATACAGACCATATCTTCAAAAACTAGATAATAAGGAGGTGAAATGGACCAAATATAATATTTAGAAGCAGTGTGGGAAGAAGGCCACACATTGGCCAGAGGACTAGACCAGGAATCCAGGGCCTGCATTCTAGTTCCTCCTACAGCTGTGTGCTGTTGGTAATCATTTTAACTCTCTGAGCCTGTTCCATCACACAAAAAGATACTAATAAAACCAGTTCTAGGTGTCAAATGAAATAATATATGTGCTATGTTATGAATGTGTTTCCCAAAATTCACATGTGGGAAACTTAATCCCCAATGCAACAGTGTTGGGAGGTGGGGCCTCCAAAGAGATCTTCAGGTCATAAGGGCTCTGTCCTCATGAATGAATTAGTGCCCTTTCAAAATGGGCTTTCAGTAGTGGGTTCATTCCTTCCTGCTCTTCTGCTGTGTGAGGACACAGGTCGCTCTCCTCCAGAGGACACAGCAAGTGCCATCTTGGCAGCAGACAGCAGCCCTTGCCAGATGCTGGAGCCTTGCTCTTGGACTTCCCAGCCTCCAGAACTGAGAAATAAATGTCTCTTCTTTATAAATTACTGAGTCTCAGGCGTTCTGTTATAGCCACACAAAATGGACTATGACAACATGTAAGTCACTTTAAATTCTACAGTGGGTTGAAATGTCCCAGCATGGGGCCTGTCTGAACAGGAAAGTGGGTAAGTTCAGGATAGGACTAGAAAGATGCTTCATCCAAGGGCTATAACCCTTTGTGGCGGGGCACTTGGAGAACATAGACTTTTTGAGTTAGTGAAATGTCTCCTTTATAGAATATATAATGCATATTGATTTTTTTTATATTATTGAAACTTCTTGATTTAAGAAGCATGCCACAAATTGCTATAAAGTTATAAAAGAGTAAGAAATTACTAAATTGGAGGCATCTCCTGTGCAATCTAAAATTCAGGACCCCTTGTGAGAGGTCACTTGCTTCCTGTCACCATGGAGAGGCACGGAATCTGTGCGTAAACATGAAATCTCTATGCACACATGTGTACACTTGCAATTAAGCCAAAGAATCTGCAGAGTATGTTTAAACCAGTGTATACACACCTCTCAGTCATCTTCACCCCAAAAGCCTTTACAATGGAAATGGACTTTGTGCTCTGGGTTACTGAATTCTAGTTTTGGAAATATCCTCAAGCAAGTGGAAAAGGAACTCGCACTTACTGAGTGCCCTCTGCATGTCACAGACTTTACATAGGTTATCTCTAATGCTTATAGCAACCCTTCCAGGTCTGAAGTTTAAGAGGCTTATATAACCTGCTCAAGGTCACACAGTTAGCAGGTGACAAAAGATAGATAACAAAAGCTATTGAAATCCTAGTTTATCTGACCCCAAAGCCTAGGTGCTTCCTACTAGACCAGGGGGTTGGCAAATTACAGCCCATGGGCTAAGTCCTGCCCACCACCTTTGTTTTTGTACTACCTGTGAGTCAAAAACGTTCTTTACATTTTTAAACAGTTGAGAAAAAAAAAAGAAGAATTTGTGGTGTGTTAAAACAGTATGAAATTCAGAGTTCAGTGTCCACAGATAAAGTTTTGTTGGAATGCAGCCCTGTCTATTTATTTACCTATCGTGTGTGGCTACTCTTGCACAACAATGACAGAGCTGATTGGCTGCAACGAAAACCATATGGCTGGCAAAGTCTAAAGTGTTTACTTCCCTGGACCTTTTAATTTTTTTTTTTTTTAAAGTAGAAATGGGATCTCACTATATTACCCAGACTGGCCCCAAACCCCTGGTCTCAAGTGATCCTCTTGCCTCGGCCTCCTAAAGTACTGGGATTACAGGTGTGAGCCACTGCACCTGGCCTGCTTCCCTGGACCTTTACAGAAAAAGTGTGCCTCCTCCTGCTCGAGGACCTATAGCCCTGTAGGTGATCGTTTTACGGATGAGAAAACAAAAGTCCACAGAGATTTAATAACCATGTCCCAAGTTAAACAATATTGGGAGACATGCAGGTCTGACAGATGAGAAATCCTAAATCGTAAATGTGCTGAGTTTCAAAGAAGATCATAGATGGGTCAGCAAACCTGGCTGACCACGATGGAGAGAGTGAGTGAGTGGAGTGGAGCAGAGCAGCCCAGAAGCTGCAGAGGTCACAGCAGAAATTTGGGCTCTGGTGGAGAACGATGCAATCAATTTGGGAATTTGAAACGACAAAGAGACAGAATATCCTGCCAGGAAGACACTGTCATCTGCAGCATGGAGGCTGGATTAAAGGAGAGCGTTCAAGACTCACTTGCCAGGGCAGAGTAAATCACTCTCAGAACTTGATCTTTCACTCAGTGAAACAAATAAAAGAAAATGGTAATAAACAAAAATCGTGGTACTGTTGCAATTAATTTGTTCATAAAATATTATGAGAACATTTATAAAATATGATTGTTTTTGTAAAAGAAATTGCGTATGTGTTTGTGTGTGTGTGTATCCATAGGAAAAAGCAAAGACAGATTTCCATCAGCTTTCCAATGGTAGCTACTTCTACAGAGAGAGAGAAAAGAGAGGAGGGAAGCTCTCGTGTTCTATTTTATACACAATTATATCATTTGAATTTTTATCTGGAGAACATAATATTTGCAAAAACTTAAAAACAAAATAAGTGATCTGTTATCTGTAGAATAAACAGACTGTAAAAGATTGTTCAGTGTCAGTGTGGAAGTCACTAGGAGGTAGCCCCCAAAGGCCACTGGGCTGGTAAAAATCTAAGCAAAGCCTGTAAACCAGTTCATTGCAAGATCTGTAAACTAATTAGCTGTATGATGCCAAAACCAATTTCCCAGTTTTGATCGGCACATAATATTACATAAGATGCCACCATTGCGGGAGCTGAGTGATGAGTGCATGGGACCTCTTAATACTCTTTTTGCAACCTTTTGCTTCTTAGAAGTTTAAAACTGAAAATTTTAAAAGAGCCGAGCATGGTGGCTCACGTGTATAATCCCAGCACTTTGGGAGGCTGAGGTGGGCAGATCACTTGATGTCAGGAGATCGAGATCAGCCTGGCCAACACGACAAAACCCCATCTCTACTAAAAATACAAAAATTAGCCAGGCATGGTGGTGTGTGCCTGTAATCCCAGCTACTAGGGAGCCTGATACATGAGAATCACTTGAACCTGGGACACAGAGATTGCAGTGAGCCAACATCGTGCCACTGCACTCCAGCCTGGGCAACAGAGTGAGACTCTATTTCAAAGAAAAAGAAAAAGAAAATTTTAAAAGAGGCTGAGCATAGTGGCTCATGCTTGTAATCCCAGCACCTTATGAGGCTCAGGTGGAAGGATCGCTTAAGCCTAGGAGGTCGAGACTGCACTGAGCCCTGATCTCGCCATGGCATCCTAGCCTGGGTGACAGAGTATAACCCATCTCAAAAAAAAAAGAAAGAAAGGAAAAGAAGAAAGTTTTAAAAGAAAACTACTAGGTGGAAATACATGAAGTTGTAATATTGGACTGTTTTTGACCCACAAATATGGTAATTTCATATAGTTAACTATACAGTTAACCTAGGGAAAGGTGTAACCGAATTAACTGTATTTGAACCTGTCTGAAAGAGCTTCGGCAACAGATGGAGGCTGTCTGCATGGGGTAGGCAGCTTCAATTCAGCAAGCCTCCCAAGGACTTCATGGTTTCAAGGGGCAGCTGTGGTCATGGGGTTCCAGCTCCCTCTATTCTGACTCTCCCCTCACTAAGCAGCGCTGGTGCTGGGAACATGGGTTCCCCAGTCCCTGGGAAGATACGCAGCTCTTGACACACAGGCTGACGATCCTTCCCTGAAAAGTTTCGTTAGCAAAAGATACGCAGCTGGAACAGTTCTGGGTGAGTAGACAACATTATGCTTCAGGTCCTAGAAAGCTGAGGATAACCCTTAAGTTTGTGGTGGTCACAAGCCAGCACCACCCCTCGGGGTAGCCAGCCTCTCTCTGACGTGGCTTCTGAGTGGTCAGCACTGACCAAAGACACAAACAGAGGGGTGGACCTCAAAAGACCCAAAGGAGATGTAGGATGCCTCAGCAGCTGCTCCACAGAAGCAGCCACCCTGGTGCTGTGGCAGCCCTTTGACAGGGCTCCCAAATGTGAGGAATACTTAGGCCGAAGGCAAAGAGCACATTCTGGCCGGGCACGGTGGCTCACGCCTGGAATCCCAGCACTTTGGGAGGCCGAGGCGGGCAGATCACCTGAGGTCAGGAGTTTGAGACTAGTCTGACCGACATGGAGAAACCCTATCTCTACTAAAAATACAAAAATTAGGCAGGCGTGGTGGCACATGCCTGTAACCCCAGCTATTTGGGAGGCTGAGGCAGGAGAATCACTTGAACCCAGGAGGTGGAGGTTGGGGTGAGCTGAGATCGTGCCATTGCACTCCAGCCTGGGCAACAAGAGAAAAACTCTGTGAAAAAAGAAAGGAAGGAAGGGAGGGAGGGAGGGAGGGAGAGAGGGAAAGGAGCACATTCTCTGTTAGGCAGAGTTTGACACAAATTTCCCAGGCCATAGAAACTCTGGGACTGGACTGAGGAATAAATGACCCTAGGTTATTCTCCTCAACAGCAGAACACCAATAAAATCGCTGAGAAAATTTGTCAAATACATTGTTTCAGAAAGAGTATTTGCATTTTCAGTGTCAAAAAAAAGAAACTAAACTAAAACTAAACTGAATTTTAAGTCTTAAAATTAAATGGGGTATTTATTTTTTCCTTAACTTCTTTTGCCTGTTACCAGTACTAAAAAGAAATATTTTAGAAAGGTGTTAAATATTTGGGTGAGAGAATAGCTGAAGAAAACAATACCATGGACAACCACTGAAGTGCTCGTTGGACAAGAGCATGGAATAAGAAGAGTGCATTACGTTGCTAGTGCATTGCGAATTTCAGACTGCATTACAAATTCATAGACTGGGGGGCTTAAACAACAGAAATTTATCAACTCAAAGTTCTAGAGACTGTAAGTCCAAAACAAAGGTGTTAGCAGAGTTGCTTCTGTTAAAAGGAAAACTTCAGACACATTAAATTTAGCAGAGTTTACTTGACCAAAAGAATGATTCATGAATAGGGCAGCCCTCTGAAAAAGAAGAGGTTCAGAGAACCCCACTTAGCCTTGTGAACAGAGAGCTTTTATAGGCCAAAGACAGGGAGGCAAAGTAGACAAATCGCCTGATTGGCTATAACTAGGCATTTGCCTTGTGGGATATGACTGGTGTCCTTATAAAAAGGGACATTTGGACACAGAACACATACAGGGAGAATGCATGGTGTGATTTGTTGGCTGCTTACGATTGGCTGAAACCTATTTGTTACAAAAATGTACTATTAAGTTAGGTTGTGGCTTGCTGTGTGGGAACTCTTAGAGACAGCCTCAGGCCAACAGCCTCCTGCTTATTGAATTCAACACTTCTTTTCAAAGGCTGTGGGGGAGAACCTGTTCCATGACTTTTTCTCAGCTTCTGGTGGTTTGCCAGCAATCTTTGGTGTCCTATGACTTGTGGAAGCATCGTCTCAATCTCTGCGTTTATCTTTTTATTTATTTTTATTTTTATTATTTTTATTTTAGGAGACGGGGGTCTCACCATGTTGCCCAGGCTGGTCTTGAACTCCTAGGCTCAGGCAATCCTCCCACCTCAGCCTTCCAAAGTGCTGGGATTACAGGTATGAGCCACCACACCCAGCCTATTTTTTTTTTTTTTTTTTTTTTTTTGAGACAGGGTCTCAACTCTATCTCCCAGACTGGAGTGCAGTGATGCTATCATAGCTCAATGAAGCCTTGACCTCCCAGGCTCAAGCCATCCTTCCACCTCAGCCTCCCAAGTGGCTGGGACTACAAGTGCATGTCACTATGCTCAGCTGATTTTTTTTTTTTTTTTTTTTGGTAGAGACAGGGTTTTGCCATGGTGCCCAGGACAGACTCCAACTCCTGTGCTCAAGATCTTCCCACACCTCAACCTCCCAAAGTGTTGGGATCACAGGCGTGAGCCACTGCGCTTGGCCTTTGCCTTCATCTTCACATGGCATTCTCCCTGTGTGTGTTCTGTGTCCAAATTTCTCTTTTTATAAGGACACCAGTCATATCCCATTAGGCACTTACTCTACTTGAGTGTGACCTCATTTTAACTAATTACACCTGCAGTGACCCTATTTCCAAGGTCACCTTCTGAGGTACTGGAGGTTTTGTGCCCCCCAAGGTATGAAGTTGGGGGGCACAAAAACAAGGGGCAATGGTCATCATTCACACTGAAGCCTCCCAAACTCCTTCTCTTCTATTCACTCTTTTCATGGTTGTGACACCCAGTGACACCTCTTTCATTACGTAGGAAATGCATTACAAGAAGACTCTGAAGCAACAGAATAGCTGCCAAAGGGATGTAAAAAATCTGATGGAGAATCACTGAAATGAAATGATATCAGGTCAAAATCTGATGGAGAATCACTGAAATGAAATGACATTGGTCATAGGAGGTGTCCTGGCCTGGGCATCAGAACACATGGGCGGTAGTCCCGGCTCTGATTCTACTCCACCGGGGAAATCTGAGCACATCACTGTGCTTGCTAAGCTGCAGTACCCTGCCCCATAGGATGGAAGGGCTAGACAACCCCCACTTGGCGAATGAGCCAGCCGTGGCTCACAGAGGATAAGTGACCAATCCACTCGCTGGCTGAATTGGAACCAGGAAAAGAGCCCAGGTAGATCTCTTTTGGCCTATGACTTTCTCCACTGTACCTACATCTCTCTGAGATTCTAAGTCCAATCTCCTGAGCCCTGAGAGTCTAAGTCAGGCCTTTTCAAGGCTAACTACAGGCTTAACATATAACCTTCCCTCAAAACCTCTGACCCACCTCAAGATCGGTAAGTCACCCCATAATCCTTTTAGAAGGCCTGGTGGCTGGACAGCCTATAATTTCCTTGACTAGCATCACCCAGCCCCACAGACCTCAGAACTGCTCTGGGTGGGACAATTCCTGGTATTGAGAAGACTCTGGGTTTGCTGGTCTCGGTAGATGGTTTTCCACGGCCAGCGCTCACAGAGGGCTGTTCTGGAGGCCCATGCCGAAGCCAAGTGTGGATAGCATTACAAGTGTGCATAACGTCAGGCCCAGCACACCAAAGTTTGGTTACTCCCACTCCACAGGGGTTCCACTCATCTGAAAATGGAAAAAGCACTAAAACCTTAACCATTTACCTTTCCTTCAACTTTCTGCCATGTCCCACACTCACAAATAGCATAACAAGCCCTTTTTCTTCCTCCCTGTGAGAACAGTCTGAAAATGCTGAACACAGATTGCTGGTTAGCATTAGCCACAGGGAGGGAAAATATAAGATATTAATGTCGCTTTTTCATATGGCAATGTGAGACTTTGTGGATAATAATAAACCCTTATTTGCAGGGTCAAACACCACAATATGTACATATCCCTAAAGAGTGTTTGCAAAATAGGCAATCACGGCTAGAAATAGACTGTCTCGGAATGGCTAATAAACAATAAGCCCCTTGCCTTTAAAATTAACAACAACAAAAAGAAGCATATTGTGTGTAGTCTACACTGGGCAGAGTGGGGTGCAGAGGAAGGTGTTCACGACTCATGTCTGTCTGCACCGTTACTTCTGGCACAGCAGGAAGGCACGGTCCTGTAAAACAGCGACAAGAGCAAAACCCGCAAACGCTGCCTGGAGAGGCAATGCCAGAGAAATTCAGAATTTTACAGCTGGAAAGAACTTTTGTGTCCCTTGAACTCCAGCTTGCCTGGTCCTCAGTGTGCAGTGACTTACCCGAGGTTACACAAGGTAAAGCAGGAAATGCCCACAGGAATCTTCCAGTCTGAGGAAGTTACGGTTTGGGGGTTTGCTATCGAATATGCTGGGCTTGAATCCAGGAGCCCTGCGTTTCTCCCTAGCTCTGCTGCTGTGTGAGCTGGAATACATCCCTAAACCTCACGGGACATCACATTCCTCTGCAAATAGAAGTGGAAGCACCTATTCATGGTGTTGCTGTATGAGACAACGTGGGTAGCAGAACCTGGCAAATGTAAAATGGCATTAAATGAAATACATCAAGCAATAATGTGAGTAAGAAATGCTATTTTTTTTAAGTGATACTGTTACAATGATTATAAAATCTCAGAAAGTCAGTTGCTATCCAAGTCGATAAATACCTCCATCTTTGCAGCATGAAGTAATTGCTTCTGGAGTAATAATAATATCAGATATGTATTTAGACCTTTCCTGGTTACCAAGTGCCTTTAATACACCTTTCTGCATTGGTTCTCACTGAGGAAACCAGAGCAGAACCAGACTCAAAGCAGCCCGCAACATCCTCAAGGTCACCCAGTTAAAGAATGGCAGGGCTGGACTTCCAGTGCTCAGTGAGGTGCACCATCAACAAAACCACATTGCCTCGGGAAAGAAACTGCCCAGTCTGGGCAAACTAGTATCTCAAAGTGGTTGCCCATTGTTGACAAAGGCTCATCCGGACCCAGGACCATTGCTGGGCTGGTTTGCAACCTCACATGGAGAGTCCCAGAGCATGGGGCTGAACACCCAGACTATAAAGCAGCCTTCTCCCATGAGGCACAGCCCTCCCACAGTCACTGGAATGGGAGACGTTGCTCAAGGCAGCAGGAAATGAGGCTCAGCCCAGCCTCGTGATGTCCCTGATCTCAGATCCTCCTTCCCACTGTCAACACCTCTTGTAAATCAGTGCAATGATATAAACCCCTGAGCCCTTTCCAGTCCCTGATCCCAAATCCAAATAAGACCTGCACATAGAAGCAATAACTCTCTCCTGGATGAAATATTCAGAGTACCAAATCTCATACAGAAAACGAAACTGGCCGGGTGCAGCAGCTCACATCTGTAATCCCAGCAACTCGGGAGGCTGAGGCAAGAGGGCAGCTTGAGGTCAGGAGTTCAAGATCAGCCTAGGCAACAGAGCAAGATCCCCATCACTAAAAAAAAAAAAAAAGTAAAATAAGTATTCAGTATTTTGTTTGTTACCAAGAGTTTGCACATGTGAAACTATTCAGCTAAATGCATAAATTCAGCTTTTTATTGGCATATTTTCTCACTGTAAAGAGAATCACAAAGACACAAAGGAAGCCTCTGTGCTCCTCAGTTCCTAGGGCTAAAATTTCAGAGTTATTTCTGGAAGCCCTTTTGGCATTGTCCATCAAGTACTCTAAGTTATCCATATCCATTGGCCCTGTGATTCTCTTTTATTTACTTATTTGTTTATTTTGGATTCAGGGGGTACATATGCAGGTTTATTACGTGGATATATTACCTGCTGCTGAGGTTTGGGCTTCTAATAATCCTGTCACCCAAGTAGTGAACATACTCCCAGATAGATGGTCTTCCAACCCGTGCCCACCTCCGTCACTCCCTCCCACAGTTATTCCCTTTATAAGAATCATGATCAGAAATCCAGATGAAGATATTCGTCACTTACAATTGTGAAGAGTCAGCCATGAAGCTCAGTGTTTGCCACAAGATGTTAACGGCGATGAGGTTATGACACAGCTGTATTTTTCTCTTTTTCTTTACATGTTTCTGTAATTTCCAAAATTATCTATAATGAGAAACAACCCAAATATACATTGACAGATGAAGGGATAAACAAAATGTGTAGATGCCCACAATAAAATACCCTTCAGCCTGTAAAAGGAAGGCAGTCGGGTCACACGCTGCAACATGGATGAACCTTGATGATGTTATGCTCAGTGAAATAAGCCAGGCACAAAAAGACACATACTGTCTGATTCCACTTGTATGAGGTTCCTAGAGTCATCAAACTCATAGAGACAGAAAGTAGAATGGTGATTGCCAGGGGCTGGAGGAGGGGGAGTGGAGAGCTGGTGTTTAATGGGGATGGAGTTTCAGTTTGGGGAGATGAAAAAGTTCTAGACCTTTCTTCCTTCCTTCCTTTCTTCCTTCCTTTCTTTCTTCCTTCCTTCCTTCCTTCCTTTCTTCCTCTCTCTCTCGCTCTCTTTCTTTCTTTCTCTCTGTGGCCCGGGCTGGCCCGGCCTGCAATCTAGTCAGCTGGCTGCTACACCGCCACGCGCGCTGCCTGGGATTGCCGGCGCGGCCTGCTTTCCCTCCTTTGCCTGCAGGCGCGGTTTCGCCATCTTGGCCACGCTGGTCTCCCCCTCCTGACCCCGAGTGCTCTGCCCGCCTAGGCCTCCCGAGGTGCTGGGACTGCAGACGGAGTCTCGCTCACTCGGTGCTCGCTGTGGCCCGGGCTGGAGTGCGGTGGCGTGGTCTTGGCTCGCTGCAGCCTCTGCCTCCCAGCCGCCTGCCTTGGCCTCCCAGGGTGCTGGGATTGCAGCCCCTGCCCGGCCGCCCCCGTCTGGGAAGTGGGGAGCGCCTCTGCCCCGCCACCCATCGTCTGAGAAGTGAGGAGCGCCTCTACCCGGCCACCCGTCGTCTGGGAAGTGAGGAGCGCCTCTGCCCGGCTGCCCCGTCTGGGAAGTGAGGAGCGCCTCTACCTGGCCACCCGTCGTCTGGGAAGTGAGGAGCGCCTCTGCCCAGCCACCCATCGTCTGGGAAGTGAGGAGCGCCTCTGCCCGGCCACCCGTCGTCTGGGAAGTGAGGAGCGCCTCTGCCCGGCCACCCGTCGTCTGGGAAGTGAGAAGCGCCTCTGCCCGGCTGCCCCGTCTGGGAAGTGAGGAGCGCCTCTGCCCGGCCACCCCGTCTGGGAAGAAGTGAGGAGCGCCTCTGCCCGGCCGCCCCGTCTGGGAAGTGAGGAGCGCCTCTGCCCGGCCACCCATCGTCTGGGAAGTGAGGAGCGCCTCTGCCCGGCCGCCCCGTCTGGGAAGCGAGTGCCCGGCCACCCAAAAAAAAAAAAAAAAAAAAAAAAAAGAAAAAGTTCTAGAGACGGATGGTGGTACTGGCTGCACGACAATGTGAGTGTGGAATGTGCTTACTGCCACTGAACTGCACACTTAAAAATGGTCAAAATGGCAAATATTATGAATATTTTACCAAAATAAAAAAATGTTTAAGGAAAATTATTTGTAAATATGTATTTTACTGTGCTAGGAAAAAAAAAAAAAGTTGCATTACAAGAAAATTAGGCCAGGCGTGGTGACTCACACCTGTAATCCCAGCACTTTGGGAGGCCAAGGTGGGCAGATCACCTGAGGTCAGGAGTTCGAGACTAGTCTGGCCAACATGGCGAAACCTCATCTGTACTAAAAAAAATACAAAAATTAGCCGGGTCTTGTGGCGTATGCCTGTTATCCCAGCTACTCAGGAGGCTGAGGCAGGAGAATCGCTTGAACCCAGGAGGTGGAGGTTTCAGTGAGCTGAAATTGTGCCACTGCACTCCAGCCTGTGAGAAGAGTAAGACTCCAACTCAAAAAAAAAAAAAAAAAAAAACGGAGAAAATTAAATAACCATGCTGGGTTTGTCTAGATGCTTTCCCTTCCAGCTCCCACCAGCCCTGCCTTGATGCTGTGTTCCTATCTGTGCAGCGACATGATGAGTGGTCCACGGCCATGCTAAACAGTGACCTCTGGACTCATCTCAGATGCATGCAGAGACTCTTATTTAGAAAGAAAGAATGAAGTCTCATTATTTCCTTTTAATAAGTTCCTTTACATTTTATACTAAGTGTTTTTTTTTAAAGGAAATTCCAAATCTAAATTCAGTGCTTGAGGGGTACAAATATGCTTGCTTAGACCTTTTTTTCATAATCACAAGAATGAGAAATTGAGGCGAGCATTACATTACCTACACATTTTCTGTATCAGGTCACATCTGTTACATTTAACTGAGTAGTAATACTTGGCAAATATGTCATGTGCCTTCCTGTTCAATCATCTACAGTTTTAAAAAATGATCTGGGCCAGGCACTGTGGCTCATGCCTATAATCCCAACACTTTGGGAGGCTTAGGCAGGAGGATCACTTGAAGCCAGGAGTTTGAGACCAGCCTGGGCAACACAGACCACCAAGTCTACAAAAAATTAAAAATAAAAAATTATCCAGGTGTCATGGTACATCTCTGAGGTCCCAGCTACTTGGGAGGCTAAGGTAGGAGGATTGCTTGAGCCTAGGAGTTCGATGCCACACAAGAGCTATGATGGTGCCACTGCACTCCAGCCTGGGAAACACAGTGAAACCCTGTTTTGACCAGGCATAGTGGCTCAAACCTGTAATCTTAACACTTTGGGAGGCTGAGGCAGGAGGATGGCTTGGAGCCCAGGATTTTGAGGCCAGCCTAGGCAACACAGCAAGACTGTTTTTTCCAAAAAAAGAAAAAAAAAATCAAAAAATTAGTCAGGCATGGTGGCGTAGGCCTGTGGTCCCAGCTTCTTGGGAGGCTGAAGTGGGAGGACCACTTGAGCCCAGAGGTTGAGGCGGAAATGAGTCATGATTGCACCACTGCACTCCAGCCTTGGCAACAGAGTGAGACCTTGTCTCAAAAGAAAAGAAAGAAAAAGAAAAAGAAACCCTATCTCTCAAAAAATAAAAATAAAAAGTAGCCAGGTGTGGTGGCTCACGCCTGAAATCCCAGCACTTTGGGAGGCTGAGGCAGGAGGATCACTTGAGGTCAGGAGTTCGAGACCAGCCTGGCCAGTATGGTGAAACCCTGTCTCTACTAAAAATACAAAAATTAGCTGGGCGTGGTGGCATGTGCCTGTAATCCCAGGTACCCAGGAGGTTGAGGCAGGAGAATCACTTGAACCCAGGAGGCAGAGGTTGCAGTGAGCGGAAATTACACCACTGCACTCCAGCCAGGGCAACAGAGTGAGACTCCATCTCAAAAAAAATAAAATAAATAAAAATAAAAAGTAGAATCATACAATGTTTGTCTTTTTGTGACTAGCTTACTTCACGTACTGTAATGTCTCCAAGGTTCGTTGATGTAGCATGTAGCAAGATTTCTTTCCTTTTTAAGGCTGAATAATAGTCCATGTAGGTATACACCATATTTTGTTTATTCATTCATCCATGAGTAGACACTTGGGTTGCTTCCAGCTTTCGACTATTGCGAATAATGCTACTGTGAACCTGGGTGTACAAAAATTCAATACAAATTTTAAGAATCGGTGAGCCATATGTGTCTAGGAAAATAAAGTAGATGACCTCTAGCTCACTGGTACCAGGAAATCACTTATTTCATGGAATCAGAAAATGTTAGACCAGGAAACAATTATTAAATCATCATCTATATTTATTTATAGATGAGGAAACAGACACGAAGAGACTTAACTAGGATGGTTTGTAAAATGTTCAGTTCCTACGTTTGGGGAGGAGGAGCTGTTGAGAAGAACCCCTCTCCCAGGTAAAATTTTCTACCCAACTTGTCATGCCACATACCTCAAATTCCCTACATCACAGATTTATTTACTTAGATGAAGGCACTGGTAATTTTACCAGGAATCTCCTAGTAAAATTAAAATAGCTCCAAGGGAAAGCCATTGTTGACCCACAAGCCTTTGTCTTGAAAGACTGGTTTTCCATGAAACAATAAGCTTGGAGTGGTGCTCTTAGGGAATAGAGCCTGCCCAGGAGAACTCAAAGAGGAGGTGGAGTCTCCAGGAATTGTCAGCATAGACAAGCCACAAGGAAACAATCGCCTCTTGAAAAGCTCCAGGCATCCAGGGGTAGTCAACCCCAGAAAAGTCTAGCTAGAGAAGGCCAAAGACCAACTCAGGCAGCATTACAATGCTGGCTAGCTCTTTACTCCACGTTGGGCTTCATGTCAAAATATAAGACTTCGCCATCAGTGCTTTGGGGCCAGGACTCAGTTCAGGATGTTCGTGGCATATTTCACCAGGCTTTCTCAGTCACATGAGCAAAGACTCTTTTTTTCATTAGCAAGAATGGAAAATGCCCAAATGCATCACCAACTGAGGAAAGCATTTTGTTTCAACAGATTTCAATCTCTCTGGCACCAAAATGTGTTTCATGATGGAGCTGAGGGAATTCTGTCAGCAAAATGCAGTGTTCTAAGACCAAGAGAACTCCATTATAACACAGCTCGTTAGCACAAGCATCTGAACATTCCTCGGGTCAGAGACTGCTCTCTATAAACACAGCAACCAAGGTCGATTCTTCAGTAAAGTGTTATTTCTACCTCCAATTCCAAAGCTGTGAAGTGGTTCCTTCTTATGCCTGCAGAAGAACAACAAGATTTGAAAAGAGAATTATGGTAGACCAAGGAAAGCATGCACCTACAAATATGTTTGACAACAACCACAAATGATGGATAGAGCCTTTTACAATCCCAACATTAAGGCCGATGAGACCAGAAAACCTGCTATTTGTTAAAAAATAATAAAACAACATATAACAACAACAGCTAATTGGCCAATAAGACATGAGATTTACTGTTACATCCGCAGGTGAGTCAAGAGAATGTAGAAACTGGGTAATTAAAACAAAGTCAGGCCAGGTGTGGTGGCTCATGCCTGTAATCCTAGCACTTTGGGAGGCCAAGGCAGGTGGATCACTTGAGGTCAGGAGCTCAAGACCAGCCTGGCCAACATGGTGAAGCCCTATCTCTGCTAAAAATATAAAAATTAGCTGGAAATCGCTTGAACCTGGAAGGCAAAGGTTGCAGTGAGCTGAGATCGTGCCACTGCACTCCAGCCTGGGCAACAGAGCAAGACGCTGTCTCGAAAATAAATAAATAAATAAATAAATAAATAAAATGAAACAAAGTCAGAGGTGTGGCTTAGTGGCTCACACCTGTAATCCAGCACTTTGGGAGGCCAAGGCGGGAGGATTGCTTGAGCCCAGGGGTTCGAGACCAGCCTGGGCAACATCATGAGACCCCATCTCTACAAAAAATACACACACACACACACACACACACACACAGTTAGCCAGGCATGGTGGCATGTGGCTGCGGTCCCAGCTACTAGGGAAGCTGAGTTGGGAGGATGGCTTGAGTAGGGAAGGAGGAGGTTTCAGTGAGCTGAGATTGTACCACTGCATCCCAGTCTGGGCAACAGAGCCAGACGAAAAGGAGAAGGGAAGGGGAAGGGGAAGGGGAAGAAGAGGAAGAGAGGAGAGGAGAGGGGAGGGGAGGGGAGGGGAGGGGAGGGGAGGGGAGGGGAGGGGAGGGGAGGGGAGGGGAGGGGAGGGGAGGGGAGGAGAGGAGGAGAGGAGAGGAGAGGAGAGGAGAGAAGAGAAGAGAAGAGAAGAGAAGAGAAGAGAAGAGAGAGAGGGAGAGAGGGAGGGAGGGAGGAAGGCAGGAAGGCAGGAAGAAAGGAAGGAAGGAAAAAAGGAAGAAAGGAAGGAAGAAAGGAAAGAAAAGAAACCTGGCCGGGCATGGTGACTCACGGCTGTAATCCTAGCACGCCGCTTCTGCTCAGGAGTTTAAGACCAGCCTGGGCAACATAGTGAAAGCTCATCTCTACAAAAAGGTTTTTTTACAATTAAAAAAAAAAAAGCCAGATACCACAGTAATTAAGACAGTTTACACACATTAGCTGTATAGTTTATTAAACTAGGAATCAACCATACTCTGGGGAGAATCCAGAAAACAGTATTTCTGGGGCCCTGCCATTGTGATACCTATAGTATGTGATAAGTAAAGTCCACAATAACAAAATATAGTAAGTTCACAACAAACTAATCTAAACAATAAAAATAAAATAGTAGCATTACTCCAATTCCCATGGTGGTAATATTTGGCTTACTTCACTGGCAAGGTAATTGTTAATTGAGACAACATCTGCTTTATCCTCTCCCATGTCCCAGTAGGCCAAGCTCATATGACCTATTCCAATCCTCCCCAGAGGCCTTCCTATCTTGTGTCTCAGCAGCCTAAGGAAGCATACTGGACTGTGTTAAGCTAGCCCCTAACCAACAGAGCCCACACTGCAATCTTTTTTTATGGATCTTACCACGGAGTAGACAGCCCCCAGAACTGGGTTGGGATTGTCAGAGACACCACTAAAGGCTGTCCTCTCCAGCACTTGTAAGCTTGGTTTCATTTTTCCATTAAAAAAAGGAATATACGGCCAGGCACGGTGGCTCACGCCTGTAATCCCAACACTTTGGGAGGTCAAGGTGGGTGGATCACCTGACATCAAGAGTTCGAGACCAGCCTGGCCAACATGATGAAACCCCGTCTCTACTAAAAATACAAAAATTAGCTGGGCATGATGGCGGGCACCTGTAATACCTGCTACTTGGGAGGCTGAGGCAGGAGAATCACTTGAATCCGGGAGGTAGAGTTTGCAGTGAGCTGAGGTTGGGCCATTGTACTCCAGCCTGGGCGACAAGAGTGAGACTCTTATCTCAAAAAAAAAAAAGTATATACACAAAACACATTATATTAGTACGTCCCTTCTATAATGACTATAGAGGGAGGCACGGAATATTCCTTTGATCAGTTTGTTTTATATTTTTCCAGCACTTTTTCCAAGCATTTATATATATGGCTTATAATCTATTTTGCAACTAGAGATTTTTGTTTAACAAATATGGCTCAGATCCTAGGTCTTCTGCAGGTTTCCTAGAGGCTTTTTAGCAGGGACGTGAGAGAGGGTTTGGCCTCTACAGTGCCCCCTCAGAACCTGTCCCTTCAACCTGTTCTCTCTGTCAAGCCTTTCGCACTTGAAGGAAAGTCGCATCAAAGCAAAGGGGCTGCCTGTCTCTACAACATGCTCTGGCAGGAGGGCTGGGCTCCAGCCAAGCCAGAAACCACACTGGAAACCAGAGATCCAAATAAAGGGAGCAAATGAGAGAAGGTAGCACATCTAGGAGGCTATAAAGTAGATCGAGCAGGAGGCCAAGACCAAGGGCTCGGAACCAAGAGCAGGAGGAAGACAAACATGGGCAGGGATATCAGGGGTATGAGGCATGGGCTGGTCTGCCAGATTTAAAGAGTCCAGGAGGCCAGGGCGGTGGCTCACGCCTGAAATCCCAGCACTTGGGAAGGCTGAAGGAGAAGGATCCTTCGAGCCCAGGAGTTCGAGACCAGCCTGGGCAACATAGCAAGACTTCATCTCTATGAAAAATATTTTGTTTTTGTTTTTGTTTTCTACTAAATTTTTTTTTTAATTAGCCATGTACGGTGACATATGCCTATAGTCCAAGCTACTTAGGAAGCTGAAGCAGGAGGATCACTTGAGCCCAGGAGTCCAAAGCTGCAGTGAGCCATGATCACACCACTGCACTCCAGCCTGGGCAATAGAGCGACACCCTGTCTCTTAAAAAAAATTTAAAAAATTAAATAAAATATATATACGTGTGTGTGTGCATATATACATGTGTGTGTATATATATGTGTGTGTGTATATATGTGTCTGTATATGTGTGTGTATATATATGTGTGTGTATATGTGTGTGTATATGTGTGTGTATATGTGTGTATATATGTGTGTGTATATGTATGTATGTATGTGTATGTGTGTGTGTATATATGTGTGTGTATATATGTGTGTATATGTGTGTGTATATATGTGTGTGTATATATGTGTGTGTACATATATGTGTGTGTATATGTGTGTGTGTTTATGAGTGTGTATATATGTGTGTGTATATATGTGTGTGTGTTTATGTGTGTGTATATATGTGTGTGTATATATGTGTGTATATATATGTGTGTATATGTGTGTGTATATGTGTGTATATAAATGTGTGTGTGTGTATATATGTGTGTGTGTATATGTGTGTGTATATATATGTGTGTATATATATGTGTGTGTGTATATATGTGTGTGTATATATGTGTGTGTGTGTATATATATGTGTGTGTACATATATATGTGTGTGTGTGTGTGCATATGTGTGTGTGTGTGAGGCAGTTTGTGATGGAATCTACTGGATTTGCCCCAGTGAGTCCTGAGGGAAAGAGGGCAGCAAGGGGTCACAGGTGACCTACGACAGGGAGAAGGTGGTGCAGTTATAGAAATGGGGAAAGCAGGGCCCAGAGGCAGGTTTGGAGAGATGGATGAAATGAATCTTTTGGATGGGGAAGACAGTGGTGGATGTTTTCCTCATGGTTCTGTCTGCTCCCGACATTCCTTACTATAGTGAGTTTATGGAGGAAAGGGGCATCAACGTGAGAAAATAGGTTCATTTATCCACCAAAAAGCCCTCATCCCACCCTCATTTGGGGCATCATCTTTGCTTACCTTTTCTTATCTCCCACTGGGAAATACACTCCTAAGGGAAGCCCATCTGTCTTTGTCACCTCTGTAGCACTTTCTAAGGGATTTAAAGTGGCTTCATGTTTGGGAAAACAGCCAGATCCATCTTTCACGCCTGAGTTAAGGTTTCAGCTCTAGTGATGGTCACAACAGCCGAGGCTCCAAAGCCCCTCTATGCTTTTCAAGGTCCACGCACTCAGAGAAGGCAAGGCACGGGCTGCTAGAAAGACCTGGCAAGGACCAGAGTGGTGGAATCTGTCCAGGATGTCCTGGGGACAGCCACACCACAGAAAGGAGAAGGGAACAAGAGAGAAAAGATGGGAAAGCACATATATAAGAGACTGAAATAGGAAATTCTGGACCATCTTCATGGAGAACCTTTACAAAATATAGGTGGAACTTATGCCTTCAGAGAGAGAAGAAATGATGAACCAAATCCCCAAAGCTTAGCAGTGTTAGAAGCTGCATGAAAACATTTGGAAACACCATGACTCGTTTTTGGCATGGGAGCAAGGATGCAGATTGATAGATTAAGTTAGCATCTTGAGTGGCATTATGCAGATACCTCTCTGGAAGAAGCCTTCACAGGCGGCCCAGAGGCACCTGAGCTCAAGGTCGACCAGGCGACCCATCTGACCAGCAGGGCTAATTTATTGACAGAGAGCAGTGAGAATATACCTTTCAGCCAAGAGCTGGGAGTAAAAGTTAGGGACAAGAATGGAATCAAGACACTTATTTAGGGCTGGGCATGTGGCTCACACCTGTAATCTCAACAATTTGGGAGGCTGAGGCAGGAGGATTGCTTGAGCCCAGGTGTTCGAGATCAGCCTGGGCAACATAGTGAGACCCCATTTCTTAAAAGAAAAAATATAATTAGCTGGGCATGATGGTGCACACCTGTAGTCCCAGACACTGGGGAGGCAGAGGCAGGAGGATCGCCTGAGCCCAGAAGTTCTAAGCTGCAGTGAGCTGTGATTGCACCACTGCATTCCAACCTGGGCAACAGTGCCAAACTATCTCTAAAGAAATTTTTAAATTAAAAAAATTAAAAAGACACTTATTCAGGAAAAAGGAGGCTCTGCCAGGAGGTGTGGCCCAGGGCCTTTAAGAACCTTTGCTCTAGCCCACTCTGTCCAAAATACAACAGTTACAAAAGGAGGAGAATGAAAAAATAAAGACAAAAAAAGAAAAAACAGTAATACAAATTTCTCAAAAATAAACAGTTCAACACAAAACAGGGGAAGCTATAATCATTACAAATAGAAATAAAGTCAGTTTTTTTTCTTTATTTCTTCTTAAAAAACAAAAACAAAAACGGGATCCATGTGCAGAACATGAAGGTTTGTTACATAGGTATACATGTGCCATGGTGGTTTGCTGCACCTATTGACCCGTCCTTTAGATTCCCTCCCCTCACCCCCCTACCCCCAACAGGCCCTGGTGTGTGTTGTTCCCCTCTCTGTGTCCATGTGTTCTCGTTGTTCAACTCCCTCTTATGAGTGAAAACATGCTGTGTTTGGTTTTCTGTTCCCGGATTAGTTTGCTGAGGATGATGGTTTCCAGCTTCATCCAAGTCCCTGCAAAAGACAAGAACTCATTCTTTTTTATGGCTGCATAGTATTCCATGGTGTATATGTGCCACATTTTCTTTATCCAGTCTATCATTGATGGGCATTTGGGTTGGTTCCCTGTCTTTGCTATTGTGAATAGTGCTGAAAGTCATTTCTACTGCCTGTGCTTTTGGAAATGCATCAGAGGAGTGGACCAAAAATGCCAACCCTCACCCTCAGCCCAGCGGCTTCATATTACATGGGGACTAGCAGGTGGTACCCTCAAGTTCTGGGACACTTTGTTTCTTCCAGCACTTCTGCAAGTGCTATGGTGGGAGGGCCGTGTCACTTTGGGGGTCAGTATCTCAGGGCAATGGTGTGCCTGCATGCAACACTATATTGTGTTGTAATACAGCCTTTATTTGTATCCAACTATATTTATTAAAATATAATAATCTACCTGACACCTTTGTTTTCTCTCTCAAGGCTCATTCTGCCCCAAACTATTTTTCCTCTTGCTTTTGTACAGTGAGATCTGCAATCTGAATGCCAGCTTGCTGAGGCCATGCCTGTGGCTCTAGTTTTGAACAAGGAAGTGTGACTTGGAATCAAACGTGTTTTGAGGAGCTGGGGGAAAGAATTGGTGGAGACCGCGGTGAGGAGAAGGGATCAGGGCAGTCAGAAATGGGCATGGGGGCCGGGCGCGGTGGCTCACGCTTGTAATCCCAGCACTTTGGGAGGCCGAGGCGGGCGGATCACGAGGTCAGGAGATCGAGACCACGGTGAAACCCCGTCTCTACTAAAAAATACAAAAAAATTAGCCGGGCGCGGTGGCGGGCGCCTGTAGTCCCAGCTACTCGGAGAGGCTGAGGCAGGAGAATGGCGTGAACCCGGGAGGCGGAGCTTGCAGTGAGCCGAGATTGCGCCACTGCACTCCAGCCTGGGCGACAGAGTGAGACTCCGTCTCAAAAAAAAAAAAAAAAAGAAAAGAAATGGGCATGGGGCCAGGCGCGGTGGCTCACACCTGTAATCCCAACACTTTGGGAGGCCGAGATGGGCGGATCATAAGATCAGGAGACAGAGACCATCCTGGCTAACACGGTGAAACCCCATCTCTACTAAAAATACAAAAAATTAGCCAGGAGTTGTGGCAGGCGCCTGTAATCCCTCTACTTGGGAGGCTGAGGCAGGAGAATCGCTTGAACCTAGGAGGCAGAGGTTACAGTGAGCCCAGATCGCGCCACCGCACACCAGCCTGGGCGACAGAGCGAGACACTGTCTCAAAAAACAAAAAAAAAAGAAAAGAAATGAGCATGGAAGGACGGTGGCATGAGAAAGGCAAAGGGACATTCATCTAACTGGAGTTATTTGTTAAATTTTTTTTAATTTCCATGTGCCCTTCTGAACCGTATTTCTCCTCAATAGTAAGAACCAAATGCCTCCCACCTCATGTTATTTAATTAATTATGCCACCTCAATCTTAGCATCACTGTTACGGAAAGGCAATCAGGTTAGTGCCTAAGTGTGGCATTTTATTTTAAAAATCAATAAGCAATCTAGAAAGCTAAATTTTAGCAATATTAATTCTTAAACAATGTTTGACACTTAAATCCAGAAATTTGATTTTTAAAGGTTTCCTAATTACTTCACCAAAATCAGGTTGAATGAAAACTGCTTTTGTCTAAAATAGTTTTGCAGATGGCAATTGTTAAGTCATTGTATTTTTCCATTTTGCAGCTTACAATTTCACTGAAAGGCAGATTGATGAAAATCTGCTAGGCCAGTTTCTGAACATTACCCTGTCCTCCAGAGGGCACGCCTCCAGGACAATCTGTCTCTTCTGGCCTGCCTTCACAGGGATCCTCCAGTACCTGCCTCTCCCAGGAACATTGTCCTGAACAGACAAATCTAGAAATGAGCTGGGCACGGTGGCTCACGCCTGTAATCCCAGCACTTTGGGAGGCCGAGGCGGGCGGATCATGAGGTCAGGAGATCAAGACCATCCTGGCTAATACAGTGAAACCCCATCTCTACTAAAAATACAAAAAAAAAAAAATTAGCCGGGCCTAGTGGCGGGCGCCTGTAGTCCCAGCTACTCAGGAGGCTGAAGCAGGAGAATGGCGTGAACCCAGGAGGCAGAGCTTGCAGTGAGCCAAGATCATGCCACTGTGCTACAGCCTGGGTGACAGAGCTAGACTCCATCTCAAAAAAAAAAAAAAAAAAAAAAATATATATATATATATATATATAGAAGTGAGTGGCCAGGGGTGCAGGTGCCCGGCCTTTGCTTTGGAACAATGGCTAATTCCTGTTTCTGCCAGGAGGAGGGACCCAAGGGAAGCCGCACGTTTTCTTGGAGTCACAGGAAGAGGGGACTCTCAACTTTGAGAGTCGTTCTCGCTTCCCCTTTCCTCATTCACTCATATCCAACAGACATTGGCTGCAGGTCTGTGCTCTGCCACACTCTGGGAATAAATACCAAGATGAGTTATGTGGGGCCTCCAGGCTCATGGGGTATGGGGCAGTCATGCCAGGACACAGTTACAACCCAGTGTGAAGGTGCTGGACCCTAGAGAGGCCCAGGCTCCACGTGAGCACATCAGAACAGAGCCTAAACCAATATAGCAGTCAAGCAGTTGGAGTCACGGAAGAGTGCCTGGAGGAGTGACCCTAACACTTACATCCATTCAGCTAGTATTGAGTGATTATCATGTGCCCGACACAGCTCTGAGTGCTGAGATATATATAATATATAACATATTTCATTTAAAATATTCTTTATATATTGTAATGATATAAAATATATATTTTATAAAACATATATATTAAAATGTGTGTGTGTGTGTACTTTTTTTTTTTTAGGGAAGAGGTCTTGCTTTGTTCCCCAGGGTGGAGTGCAGTAGCGTGATCACAGCTCACTGCAGCCTTGAACTCCTGGGCTCAAGCGATCCTGCTGCCTCAGCCTCCTGAGTAGCTGGCACTACAGGTATGTGCCACCATGCCTGGCTAATTGTTTAATTTTTTGTAGAGATGGGTCTTACTATGTTGCCTAGGCTGGCCTCGAACTCCAAGGCTCAAGATATCCCCCCGACCCTTAGTCTCCCAAAGTGCTGAGATTACAGGCACAAGTTGGTGATTTTTATGCTGAGACCCTAATGACAAGATGGAAGGACATGCTTTTCTTTTTTTTTCCTTCTTTTTTGAGACAAAATCTCGCTCTATTGCCCAGGCTGGAGTGCAGTGGCACAATCTTGGCTCATTGCAACCTCCATTTCCCCGGTTCAAGTGATTCTCCTGCCTCAGCCTCCTGAGTAGCTGGGATTGCAGGCGTGTGCCACCATACCCAGCTAATTTTTGTATTTTTAGTAGAGACAGGGTTTCACCATGTTGGCCAGGCCGGTCTGGAACTCCTGGCCTCAAGTGATCCGCCCACCTCAGCCTCCCAAAGTGCTGGGATTACAGGCGTGAGCCATCGCATCTGGCCAGGAAACGCTTTTCAAGCAGAGAAGAAACGGCCTGAGGCCAGAACAAGTTTGTTGTGCCATGAGAGTAGCAGAAAAAGAGACCAGTGTGGATAGAATTTAAGTGGGCTAGGGAAGCATGAAGGAGCTCAGGTCAGAGGTTCAAACAAGGACCAGATCAACCAAGGCTTACAAATTTGGATGGTTACAAAGTTGGATGGTTACAAATCTGGATTTTATTGTTTGCACTGCGGGAAATCATTAAAAGATTTTAAGCCAGAGAGTGACAAAATCAGATTTGTGTTTTTTATTTTATTTTATTTTATTTTATTTATTTTATTAAGACAGGTTCTTCCTCTATCACCCAGGCTGGAGTGCAGTACTGTGATCTCAGCTCACTGCAACCTCCGCCTCCTGAGTTCAAGCAATTCTCCTGCCTCAGCCTCCGGAGTAGCTGGGCTTACAGGCACAGGCCACCACGACAGGCTAATTTTTTATTTTTGGTTGGGGGGGAGGTTTCCACCATGTTAGCCAGGCTAGTCTCGAACTCCGACCTCAGGCGATCCACCCGCCTCAGCCTCCCAAAGTGCTGGGATTACAGGCGTGAGCTCCACACCCAGCCTAGATTTGTGTTTTAAAGTGGTCACCCCAGCTGCATGGTCAACCCAGGGAGTGGGAAGGAGGAAGAGTGCTTGAAGGAGGCAGCATGTGAACAGGCCCTGGGAGAGGTGGCCCCAGCGATGCAAAGCCGTTCTGTGTGGCCATTCTGGGAGCATAGCATCTGGTGGAATGGAGAGAGGCAAGGCCAGACCGACAAGATTCTCCCATGCCACACCAAGGTTCTCATGTGCCACTCCACACATACCATGCCAAGCATAATGGCATCAGTTGGAGGCCTCGAAGCAGGGCTGACATGATCACTAGTTACTAAACTCACTTGATGGTTTTTTGTATGTGTAGACCGCTCCAATATTGTTCAGGCAGGTCTTAAATGCCTTGGCTCAAGCAATCCTCCCAGTTTGGTCTTCCAAAGTGCTGGGATTAGGCCGGGCACGGTGGCTCAAGCCTGTAATCCCAGCACTTTGGGAGGCCAAGGCGGGCAGATCACGAGGTCAGGAGATCGAGACCATCCTGGCTAACACGGTGAAACCCCGTCTGTACTAAAAATACAAAAAATTAGCCGGGCGTGCTGGCGGGCACCTGTAGTCCCAGCTACTCGGGAGGCTGAGGCAGGAGAATGGCGTGAACCCGGGAGGCGGAGCTTGCAGTGAGCCAAGATCGTGCCACTGCACTCCAGCCTGGGGGACAGAGAAAGACTCTGTCTCAAAAAAAAAAAAAAAAAAAGGCTGGGATTAGAGGCGTGAGCCACCGTTCCTGGCCTTGGTGGCTTTTCTATTGTGGGTAGTGTTGAGGCAATGAATTCCCCTAATAACAAGGACCAAGTGTGTGGAATAAATTCTGTCTTTAAAGATCCAAATTTTACACTGCTTTTCAGAGTTACTAAAATGTATTAACATTCTTCACATTCTTCCACATGAAGCAATGGTTTTCTCATTCTCCAGAGCTCAATGGGTAAAGGAGAGAAGCTGATTATTCCAACTTAGGGTGTATGGATATAAAATATGGACTTATGTCAGAAATAAAGATTTACATCAGAAATACACTAGTCCTTGAAGAAGAGATGCAGTATTTCATAAGGATGTAGGTTCTAGAGCCAACATGGCATCCACCTCGCCAGCTGTGTGACATGTGGATCAAGTTGCTTACCTCTCTGGTTTCAGTTTTCCCATCTATAAAATGGGAGCCAATACGATACCCACTTTATGGGGTAGTTATAAGGCTTATGCAGGTGATATAAGTAAACGGCCTAGACAAGAACCAGGCACAGAGTAAGCACCAATATGTGATTACTATCCTTATTTTTATTTTTATTTATTTATTTATTTATGTTTGAGACAGAGCCTCACACTGCTGCCCAGGCTGGAGTGCAGTGACTCACTGCAACCTCTGCTTCCCAGGTTCAAGTGATTCTCCTGCCTCAGCCTACTGAGCAGCTGGGATTATAGTCATGCACCACCACACCCAGCTAAGTTTTGTATTTTTAGTAGAGACAGGGTTTCACCATGTTGGCCAGGCTGGTCTCGAACTCCTGACCTCAGGTGATCCATACACCTTGCCCTCCCAAAGTGCTGGGGTTAGACGTGAGCCACCATGCCCAGCCACTATCATTATTTTATTGTCGTTGCAATTTACTTTCTTACTGCATTTCACACTACTGATCACTCACTTCCTTCTTAAACTTCCTTCCTTTGGCTTCTATGACTCTGGACTGCTCTGGTTTTCCTTCTTTGTTCCTTTCTAGATTGTTTTACTGCTTCCTCTTCATCCTCTCACCCTCTAGGAGTTCCTCAAGGCTCTAGCCTCTACTCTTTCTCAGCAGTTCCTCCACCCATGTGGGTGCTCTATGCTTATGAATCCCAGGCTAATCTCTGTGTTTCCAACCTCCCTGCTGAGCATGGCACCCACATTTCCAAAGTTGCTGCCCACCCGATGTCACAGGGGCCTCTCAGGTTCAGTGGGGCCAAACTGCTCTCTATCTTCCCCAAACCATTTTCTTATGAAGTTCTCTTCGTTAGTGCAGTCGCCTGTTTACCCAGACTAGAGTCCCCAGCCACTCTCCCTCTCTCTCGCTCGCTCTCCACACCCAACTGATCAACAAAGCCTGGGCCTTGTCATTTCTCCCACGTCTTTAGAATATGTCCCTTCCTTTCCTTTTCCATGGCTACCATCCTAGTTAGCTGTCATTCACCTTAACTGTTGCAACCATCTCGAAATGGTCCCCTTGCCTTTGAAATTTATTTGTTATCTCAATTTATCTCAAGCCCCAAGCACAATCTTTAATCTGGCTTTGTGCTGCTCACAGTAAAAAGACACCATTTAGGCTTGAGTTTTCTCAACTCTCCGCCTCATCAAGCCTACTCCTACTACAGTCTCTCTACATCTACATTTACCCTTGGTTCTTCTCCAGTCCAACCTGATCCCCTCATCTGTATCCCACATTCTAATCCTTTCATCTCCACTCCAGACTCTATTTATCTCGTCTCCACTTCTCTCCCCGCATACAGCCACCAAGTTCTGATTCCCATGGTCAGTACACAGGTTCATTGCCAGAAACTAAGGGATTCTCATTAGGGCTGAACAATATGCACCAGCTACCAATGCCAGCTGGTCTCCAGATCTTCATCGAGCATGTAAAAGATAACCAGGGACAGGGCGGTGGCTCACGCCTATAATCCCAGCACTTTGGGAGGCTGAGGCAGGTAGATCACATGAGGTCAGGAGTTCAACAACCTGGCCAATATGATGAAACTCCATTTCTACTAAAATAGCTCAATTGAAAAATGAACTAAGGATTTGAACATACATTTCTCCGAAAAAGATATACAAATAGCCAATAAGTACATGAAAAGATGCTCACCATTATTAGTGAATAGGGAAATGCAAATCAAAACCACAGTGAGATCCACTTCACACCCAGTAGGATTGCTGTAGTGAAAAACAAAATGAAAATAACAAGTGCTGGAGAGAATGTGGAGAAACTGGAACCCCACTACACTGATGGTAGGAATGTAAAATGGTGCAGCTGCTTTGAAAAAGTTGGGTAGTTCCTCAAAATGTTAAATATGGAGTTAACACATGGCCCATCAATTCAAGTCTTAGGAAAATAAAAACATGTATTCATACAAAAAGTTGTGCATGAATGTTCACAGCAGCCTTATTCATATTAGTCAGAAAGTGAAAGCAACCCAAATACCCACCAATTGATGAATGGATAAACGAAATGTGGTCTATCCTACAAGAGGATATTATTTAGCAGTAGAAAATAAAGTGCTGGGCCGGGCGCGGCGCCTCATGCCTGTAATCCCAGCACTTTGGGAGGCCGAGGCAGGTGGATCGCTTGAGGTCAGGAGTTCAAGAATAGCCTGGCCAACATGGTGAAACCCAGTGTCTACTAAAAATACAAAAATCAGCCGGGCGTTGGGAGGCTGAGGCGGAAGAATTGCTTGAACCTGGGAGGTGGAGATTGCAGTGAGCCAAGATCATGCCACTGCACTCCAGCCTGGGCAACAGAGTGAGACTCTGTCTCAGAAAAAAAAAAAAAAAGAAAGAAAGAAAGAAAGAAAAGAAAGTGCTGGTATGGGCCGGGCGCGGTGGCTCACGCCTGTAATCCCAGCACTTTGGGAGGCCGAGGCGGGCGGATCATGAGGTCAGGAGATCAAGACCATCCTGGCTTACATGGTGAAACCCCATCTCTACTAAAAATACAAAAAATTAGCCGGGCGTGGTGGCCTGTAATCCCAGCTACTCGGGAGGCTGAGGCAGGAGAATGGCGTGAACCCGGGAGGCAGAGCTTGCAGTGAGCTGAGATCGTGCCACTGCACTCCAGCCTGGGCAACAGAGCTAGATTCCGTCTCAAAAAAATAAAAATAAAAATAAAGAAAGTGCTGGTACATTACAACAAGGATGAACCTTGCAAACATTATGCTAAGTGAAAGAAGTTAATCACAATAGTCCTTATATTTATGATGCTTTTATTCTTTTCTTTTTTTTTTTTTTTTTTTTTTGAGAGAGGGTCTCACTCTGTCACCCAGGCTGGAGTGCAGTGGTGCAGTCTCAGCTCACTGCAGCCATAACCTCCCTGGGCTCAAGCTATCCGCCCACCACAGCCTCCTAAGTAACTGGGACCACAGATACATGCCACCATGCCTGGCTAATTTTTGTATTTGAGATGGAGTTTCGCCATGTTGCCCAGGCTGATCTCAAACTCCTGGGCTCAAATGATCCCGCTGCCTCAGCCTCCCAATGTGCTGGATGACAGGCATGAGCCACTGTGCCCAGCTACTATGACACTTTTTATTTGAAATGTTCAGAAGTTCAGAATAGACAAATCTAGAAACAGAAATAAGATTAGAAACAGAAATTAGATTAGTGACGGCTGAAGAGGGTAGGGGAAATGGGGGCTGATAACTAATGAAAATAGAGTTTATTTTGGGGATGATGAAAACGTTCTGAAAGTGATTGTGGTGGGTGGTGGAGGTTGCACAAGAAACAAATTACAGTTGTTGCTCCTGGGAAGGGGAACTTGACAACTGGGGACCAGAAGTGTCTATATATATAGACTTGTGTGTGTGTGTGTATATATATACATATATACACACACACACACAAAAGTGGGTAAGTATATATAAGTATACACACACACACACATAAACGTATATATATATATATATATATAGGCGCCCTGGGTGCTTATTTGATTTTCTATCACGAGTATATATAACCTATTCACTAAGAAATAAATAAAATAATATTTTACAAAGAAATTGCATTTGGGACCAGGAGTGATGGCTAATGCCTGTAATCCCAGCACTTTGGGAGGCTGAGGCGGGCAGATCCCTTGAGCCAGGAGTTCGAGATCATCCTAAGCAACATGGCGAAAACCCATCTCTACAAAAAATACAAAAGTTAGCCAGGCTTGATGGTGCACATCTGTGTTCGCAGCTACTCGGAGGCTGAGATGAGAGGATTGCTTGAACCTGAGAGGTCTAGGTTGCAGTGAGTCTGGATGACAGAGTGAGAGCCTGTCTCAAAAAAATAAAACATAAAAAAGGAAATTGCATTCGGAATCACAAGAGTCATAACCACAGATTCAATAAAAATTCAAAAAGTATTAGAGAACAATGTATTTTCATAAATACATATGTAGCTCTAGATGAAAAAGGTAATTTTTAGGACAATAAAATGTCAAAAATTGACTTTGAAAAGGATAGGAAACCAGACCAGGCTAATGGTTAGACAAAAAACTGAAAAGATAGCCAAAATTATATCCCCTCTCCCACAAAAAAGAACATCAAGGGCAGAAGCGTTTTACTGGTGACTTCCAATTCTTCAAAGAGCAGGTACTTCTTATAAACTGTTTCCAGGAACGGGAAAATAACCAGGGCTCCTCCACTCATTTAATAGGAATAAATATCAGTGTATACAAATTGGAGGATAACAAAATGGAAGAAAGAAAGGAAGGAAGGAGAGAGAAAGGGAGGGAGGAGACAGCAGAAGCATCGCTCCAGTTTTGTTTGACCCACGCTGTTGTCTCTATGTATCTTTTTTTTTTCGTTTAATGGGACAGAGTTTTCACTCTTGTCCCCAGGCTGGAGTGCAGTGGTGCAATCTTGGCTCACCACAACTTCCACTTCCTGGGTTCAAGCAATTCTCCTGCCTCAGCCTACCAAGTAGGGCACGGTGGCTCATGCCTGTAATCCCAGCACTTTGAGAGGCTGAGGCAGGCGGATCACCTGAGGTCAGGAGTTTGAGACCAGCCTGGCAAACATGGTGAAATCCCATCTCCACTAAAAATACAAAAATTTGCCAGGCGTGATGGCGGGCGCCTGTAATCCCAGCAACTCGGGAGGCTGAGGTGAGAGAATCGCTTGCACCTGGAAGGTGGAGGTTGCAGTGGGCGGAGATGGCGCCATTGCACTCCAGCCTGGGCAACAAAAGCAAAACTCCGTCTCAAAAATAAAAATAAGAAAAAAATAGAATAAAAAGCCAAAGATATGAGTGGGCAAGTGTAGATAGACAGATAGATAGATGACAGATATTCAAAGAAACTCACATTCAATAATATTGAAGGAAGCAAAAATTTAAACAAAAATGAGAAATCATTTTTACCCATCAGATTGACAAAACTTTTAAAACTTATAATAATCAGCCTGTTAGGGTTTGGGAAAATAGATACTTACTTTTGTCCTCATGGGTATTTAAATTGGTACAACATTTTATGGAACAATTTGAAGATGCTTATTAAAAATTTAAAAGTGCATATATTTGAACTCCAGCAAATCCACTTCTCTGTGTCTATCCAGGAGAAATACTGGGAAATGTATTCAGATGACCATGGTGTTTTCTATTGCTACATAACAAATTACCACAAAATAGCTTCAAACGACATAAAATTGCTGTCTCACAGCTTCTGAGGATTAAGAGTCAGGCGCAGCTTAGTTGAGTCCTCCAGTCAGGATCTCGCTAGATTTAAGTCAAGGTGTCAGCCCAGTGCATTTTCTTTTTTTAATTTTTTTACTTTAATTTTTTCTTTTTAGAGACGAGGTCTTGCTTTGCTGCCCAGGCTTGTCTCAAACCCCTGGGCTCAAGCCATCCTCCTGACTCAGCCTCCCAAAGTGCTGGGATTATAGGTGTGCCCCACTATGTCCCGCTAGCCCAGCGCATTTTTTTTCTTTTTTTCTTTTTTTATTTAGATGGAGTCTCACTCTGTCACCCAGGCTGGAGTGCAGTGGCGTGATCTTGGCTCACTGCAACCTCCGCCTCCCAGGTTCAAGCAATTCTTCTGCCTCAGCCTCCTGAGTAGCTAGGATTACAGGCACCCACCACCATGTCCAGCTAATTTTTGTATTTTTTTAGTAGAGATGGGGTTTCACCCTGTTGGCCAGGCTGGTCTCAAACTCCTGACCTCAAGTGATCCACCCACCGCGGCCTCCCAAAGTGCTGGGATTACAGGCGTGAGCCACTGCACTTGGCCCTTTTTTTCTTTTTTTTTTTTTTAGAGACAGGGTGTCCCTCTGTTGCCCAGGCTGGAGTGCAGCAGGAGTGAACCACTGTGCCAGCCAGCCCAGTGCGTTTTCCTCTGAAGGCTCAGCAAGGGAAAGATCTGGTTCTGAGCTCCCTCAGGTTGTTGGCGGAATTCATGTTTTCAAGGTTATGTGGGGTCCCCATTTTCCTGCTAGCTGTCAGAGAGGGCCCACTCTCAGCAACTAGAGGTCCTGGGAAGTATCACATGACCTGGCCTCATAACTCCCTTCCTTATGCCCCCTCACACTTCCAAATCTCTCCCTTCAGGGATCCCCTTTTAAGAGATCCCCTGATGAGGCCAGATCCACCTAGGATAATCCAAGTTGATCAACCTAATCACAGGGTTGTATCCCATCCAGTTTCAGTGTCCTGCCCATACTCAAGGAGAAGGGATGACACAGAGAAGGGGCAACAAGGTGGGTGAGACATTCGGGGCAATCACAGAATTCTGGCTGGGCACGGTGGCTCACATTTATAATCCTGGCATTTTGGAAGGCCGGGATGGGAGGATTGCTTGAGCCCAGGAGTTTGAGACAAGCCTGGGCAACATAGCAAAACCCCATCTCTACAAAAAATACAAAAATTAGCCAGGCATGGTGGCGTGCGCCTGTAGTCCCAGCTACGCAGGAAGCTGAGGTGGGAGGATCACCTGATCCCAGGAGGTTGAGGCTGCAGTGAGCCAAGATTGCACCACTGCACTCCAGCCTGAGCAACAGAGTGAGACCATTTTATTTTATTTTTATTATTATTTTTTTTCTTTTTTAAGATGGAGTATCACTCTGTCTCCAGGGCTGGAGTGTAGTGGCACAATCTCAGCTCACTGCAACCTCCACCTCCCGGTTCAAGTGATTTTCTTGCCTCAGCCCCCCAAGTAGCTGCGATTACAGGCGTGTGCCACCATGCCCGTCTAATTTTTGTATTTTTAGTAGAGATGGGGTTTCACCATGTTGGCTAAACTGGTCTTGAACTTCTGATGTCAGGTGATCCACCAGCTTCAGCCTCCCGAAGTGCTGGGATTACAGGTATGAGCCACTGTGCCAAGCCAAGACCCTTTTTTTAAATCTCAGAATTCTGCCTGCCACCGCCCATATTAGAGGATGCTCCTACCAGTAGAGAGCTGGTAAGGATGAAAAACTGGAAACCATGTAGAAATGGTTAAATACATTGTGAATGCTTATATAGACTATGTACATCTATACTATGGAATATTGGACTGAGTTGTAAAATTGAACGAAATAGATCAAGATGACATAAAAACTAGCACAAAAAAGGCAAGTTTCAGAATAATATATACAGTGGGATCCCATGTATGTATTAATAAATAAATGCTAGCTTCCTGCCTCTACCTTTGTCCTCTGAAATCCTCTATTCTGCTGCCAGAGAGGCCTTTTCAAAATTCAGATCTGATCAGGCCACCAGCCCCTGGGCCCACCGTGCCCCCCAGGCTTAAAATCCAACCTTGGATTCCCATCATTCTTAGGATAAACCCTAAACAGACCTTTACCCTGGCCTGGGTTGCGGCCCTGGATGGTCCCTGCTGCCCCGAGCTCCAGCCACAGCTCTCTGGGTCCACAGTTCTTCCTCTACCACTGAGCCTTACCAGCGACTTCTCTGCTAAAATGCTCTCTAGTAACCCCCCTTTCACCAGGCCAACTTGATTCATGCTTTCAATCTCAATTCTAGCTGGGAACAGCGGCTCACACCTGTAATCCCCAACACTTTGGGAGGCTGAGTATTAAGGCCAGTATTCAAGACCAGCTTGGGCAACATAGTAGGACCCTGTCTCTTAAAAAAAAAAAAAAAGAAGAAGAAGAAGAAAAGAAAGAAAACAAAATCTCAATTCAAATGACACTCTCCTATCTCAAATCTCCTGTCTGCCCACAGACCAGCCAGATACCCTGTCACAAGCTCTACCCATGCTCCCTCACCACTCCCACAGTTAGTAAGGCTTCATTTATGCGTGCGTGGATCAGATCATTTATCTGACCCATATCTTTCTTCCTCAAACGACCTTAACTCCACAAGGACGGGACCTTATCTGGCTTTGCTTACCATTGTGCCTCCAGTGCCTGCTACACTATCTGGCACCAAGCAGGGGCTCAATCAGTATTTGTTTCATGACTCTGGCTCTCCTGTCCCTTCCTCATCAGATTTTGCACACCGTGCCCACGCACTTTCACATCTCTGGGCCTGGGCATGTCATTTTGTCCTTCTGGAATGCCTTGCCACTTTTGAATTGCCCGGCAAACTCCTACTCATTTTGTAAAGCCCAGTTGAAATGGCCCCTCTTGAAGCCAAGATAAAATGAAGAAGGAGAGGCCAGGCGTGGTGGCTCATGCCTGTAATCCCAGCACTTTGGGAGGCCGAGGCAGGTGGGTCACTAGGTCAGGAGCTCAAGACCAGCCTGGCCAACATGGTGAAACCCCATCTCTACTAAAAATACAAAAATTAGCTGGGCGTGGTGGAACGTGCCTGTAATCCCAGCTACTTGGGAGGCCGAGGCAGGAGAATCACTTGAACCGAGGAGGCGGAGGTTGCAGTGAGCTGAGACCACGCCATTGCACTCCAGCCTGGTGACAGAGCAAGACTCCATCTCCAAAAAAAAAAAAAAAAAAAAACAAGAAGGAGAATGCCAAAATGTGAATAATGAAGGGTGAGATCACAAGTGATATTTATTTCTGTTTTATGCTTCCTGAATGTTTTGCAATGAGTGGCTATTACTTTCATAATTATAAAAAGTAAAATAGATTCTGTTCCAAGATGGTCTAATAGGAAGACCTCCGGTCTGCAGCTCCCAGCATGATCGACACAGAAGATAGTGATTTCTGCATTTCCAACTGAGGTACCTGGTTCACCTCATTGGGACTGGTTGGACGGTGGGCGCAGCCCATGGAGGGCAAGCTGAAGCAGGGCCGGTCATCGCCTCACCCAGGAAGCACAAGGCGTCAAGGGATTTTCCCTTTCCTAGCCAGTGGAAGCCGTGATAGACTGTACCTGGAAAATCGGGACACTCCCACCCAAATACTGTGCTTTTCCAGCGGTCTTAGCAAACGGCACACCAGGAGATTACATCCCGTGCCTGGCTCGGTGGATCCCACGCCCAAGGAGCTTTGCTCACTGCTAGCGCAGCAGTCTGAGATCGACCTGCAAGGCAGCAGCCTGGCAGGGGGAGTGGCGTCCACCATTGCTGAGGCTTGAGTAGGTAAACAAAGTGGCCGGGGAAGCTCACACTGGGCAGAGCCCACTGTAGCTCAGCAAGGCCTACTGCCTTGTAGACCCCACCTCTGGGGGCAGGGCATAGCTGAACAAAAGGCAGCAGACAACTTCTGCAGACTTAAACGTCCCTGTCTGACAGCTCTGAAGAGAGCAGTGCTTCTCCCCCAGCACGTGTTTGAGCTCTGAGAATGGACAGACTGCCTCTTCAAGTGGATCCCTGACCCCTGTATAGCCTAACTGGGAGACACCTCCCAGTAGGGGCTGACTGACACCTCATACAGGTGGTGCCCCTCTGGGAAGAAGCTTCCAGAGGAAGGATCAGGCAGCAATATTTGCTGTTCTGCAATATTTGCTGTTCTGCAGCCTCTACTGTTGACACCCAGGCAAACAGGGTCTGGAGTGGACCTCCAGCAAACTCCAACAGACCTGCAGCTGAGGGACCTGTTAGAAGGAAAACTAACAAACAGAAAGAATAGCATCACCATCAACAAAAAGGACATCCACGGCAAACCCCATCTGCAAGTAACCAGCGTCAAAGACCAAAGGTAGATAAAACCACAAAGATGGGGAAACCAGAGCAGAAAAGCTGAAAATTCTAAAAACCAGAGTGCCACTTCTCCTCCAAAGGATTGCAGCTCCCCACCAGTGATGGAACAAAGCTGGACAGAGAAGCTGATAGAAGTATGCTTCAGAACGTCAGCAATAACAAACTTCTCCGAGCTAAAGGAGGATGTTCAAACCCATCACAAGGAAGCTAAAAACCTTGAAAAAAAGATTAGACAAATGGCTAACTAGAATAAAGAGTGTAGAGAAGACCTTAAATGACCTGATGGAGCTGAAAACCATGGCACGAGAACTACATGATGCATATACAAGCTTCAATAGCCAATTTGATCAAGTGGGAGAAAGGGTATCAGTGTTTGGAGATCAAATTAATGAAATGAAGTAAGAAGAGAAGTTTGGAGAAAAAAGAATAAAAAGAAATGAACAAAGCCTCCAAGAAATATGGGACTATGTGAAGAGAACAAATCTACATTTGATTGGTGCACCTGAAAGTGATAGGGAGAATGGAACCAAGTTGGAAAACACTCTTCAGGATATTATCCAGGAGAACTTCCCCAACCTAGAAAGGCAGGCCAACATTCGAATTCAGGAAATACAGACAATACTGCAAAGATACTCCTCAAGAAGAGCAACCCCAAGACACATAATTGTCAGATTCACCAATGTTGAGATGAAGGAAAAAATGTTAAGGGCAGCCAGAGAGAAAGGTCGAGTTACCCACAAAGGGAAGCCCATCAGACTAACAGCGGATCTCTCGGCAGAAACCCTACAAGCCAGAAGAGAGTGGGGGCCACTATTCGACATTCTTAAAGAAAAGAATTTTCAACCCAGAATTTCATATCCAGCCAAACGAAGCTTCATAAGTGAAGGAGAAATAAAATCCTTTACAGACAAGCAAATGCTGAGAGATTTTGTCACCACCAGGCCTGCCTTACAAGAGCTCCTGAAGGAAGCACTAAACATGGAAAGGAACAACCGGTATCAGCCACTGCAAAAACATGCCAAATTATAAAGACCATCAATGCTAGGAAGAAACTACATCAACTAATGGGCAAAATAGCCATCTAACATCATAATGACAGGATCAAATTCACACATAACAACATTAACCTTAAATGTAAATGGGCTAAATGCCCGAATTAAAAGACACAGAGTGGCAAATTGAATAAAGAGTCAAGACCCATCAGTGTGCTGTATTCAGGAGACCCATCTCACATGCAAAGACACACATAGGCTCAAAATAAAGGGATGGAGGAAGATCTACCAAGCAAATGGAAAGCAAAAAAAAAGCAGGGGTTGCAATCCTGGTCTCTGATAAAACAGACTTTAAACCAACAAAGATGAAAAGAGACAAAGAAGACCATTACATAATGGTAAAGGGATCAATTCAACAAGAAGAGCTAACTATCCTAAATATATATGCACCAAATACAGGAGCACCCAGATTCATAAAGCAAATCCTTAGAGACCTACAAAGAGACTTAGACTACCACACTACAATAATGGGAGACTTTAACACCCCACTGTCAATATAAGACAGATCAATGAGAAAGAAGGTTAACAAGGATATCCAGGACCTGAACTCAGCTCTGCACCAAGCAGACCTAATAGACATCTACAGAACTCTCCACCCCAAATCAACAGAATATACATTCTTCTTGGCACCACATCACACTTATTCCAAAATTGACCACATAGTTGGAAGTAAAGCACTCCTCAGCAAATGTAAAAGAACAGAAATCACAACAAACTGTCTCTCAGACCACAGTGCAATCAAATTAGAACTCAGGATTAAGACTCACTCAAAGCCGCACAATGACATGGAAACTGAACAACCTGCTCCTGAATGACTACTAGGTAAATAACGAAATGAAAGCAGAAATAAAGATGTTCTTTGAAACCAATGAGAACAAAGACACAATGTACCATAATCTCTGGGACACATTTAAAGCAGTGTGTAGAGGGAAATTTATGGCACTAAATGCCAACAAGAGAAAGCAGGAAAGATCTAAAATTGACACCCTAACATCACAATTAAAAGAACTAGAGAAGCAAGAGCAAACACATTCAAAAGCCAGCAGAAGGCAAGAAATAACTAAGATCAGAGCAGAACTGAAGGAGATAGAGACACAAAAAACCCTTCAAAAAATCAATGAATCCAGGAGCTGGTTTTTTGAAAAGATCAACGAAATTGATAGATCACTAGCAAGATTAATAAAGAAGAAAAGAGAGAAAAATCAAATAGATGCAATAAAAAATGATAAAGGGGATATCACCACTGATCCCACAGAAATACAAACTACCATCAGAGAATACAATAAACACCTCTACACAAAGAAACTAGAAAATCTAGAAGAAATGGATAAATTCCTGGACACATACACCCTCCCAAGACTAAACCAGGAAGAAGTTGAATCTCTGAATAGACCAAAAACAGGCTCTGAAATTGAAGCAATAATTAATAGCCTACCAAATATCCATCAACGATAGACTGGATTAAGAAAATGTGGCACATATATACCATGGAATACTATGCAGCCATAAAAAAGGATGAGTTCATGTCCTTTGCAGGGACATAGATGAAGCTAGAAACTATCATTCTGAGTAACCTATCACAAGGACAGAAAACCGAACACTGCATGTTCTCACTCATAGGTGGGAATTGAACAATGAGACACTTGGACAAATGGCAGGGAACATCACACATGAGGGCTTGTTGTGGGGTAGAGGGGAGGGGGACGGTTAGCATTAGGAGAAATACCTAATGTAAATGACAAGTTAATGGGTGCAGCAAACCAACATAGCACATGTATACCTATGTAACAAATCTGCAAGTTGTGCACACGCACCCTAGAACTTAAAGTATAATAATTTTAAAAAATTAATAAACTGGAAAAAAATTTTTAAGGCAAAAAAAAGTAAAATAATCTCTCAGCATCTTCAAAAATATACATTTGCTTCATGAAGCAACAAATGAATTCCCTTCTCAGTCCTCCAGATCCCCCTTCTCACGGGAACTTGGCCTTTCCGTTCTCATCAGACACTCCCTCATCAAAGTGTATCTGTCTCCGGGTACTCAGTGTCCTGTACTGGATTGTTTGCTTACAGACCAAAGTGTCCCTCCTAGTCTGAGCTCTTCCCCAACGCCATCAGCCCAGTGCTCACCCTAAAGAAGAGCTCAGTAAACGCATAATGAGAAAATGAATGGACAACCAATCAGCCTCTTTCCATTATCTCCACTATTTCCAGTGGATGTCCTGTTTGGGGATGGCCCTGGGTCTTTAAGGCTCACTGCAGCAAGCAGGCTCTCTTCCTGCATGGAGGGTGGAACAGGCGCTGGGGGCACAGACCCACTACAGTGGCTGGGAGGGAGGGAGTCCTTTCTGGGAGGAAGAGGATGGCAACAGCGAGTGTGGCAACAGGCGGTGGGAAGTGTAGTCAGCACTGGGGAGGCCCAGTGCAAGGAATATAGTGTCTCACCAGACATGAAGAGCCACATAATGAGGGGTCCCGACGGAAGCCTCTGTTCTGAGTGAGACATCGGAGAGGGACCCCACAGGGCCCATCCCAGGGCCCTGCACAGTGCCCAGCTGTTCCACAGGCCAGAAATGGAAACTTGACACTGAATTCTGTGCCCTCCAAACCAATGTTTTCTGAGCAGTTTCCCCTCTGCCCCCCGGCTTGCATGCCCGTCCTCCTCAGCTGCAGGGTCTAAACAATGAAGAACCCAGCAGCAACAGGGGCAGAAAGTGAAAGGGAAAATGATTGAGTGCAGGGCAAGAAAATCAAGGTGTGAAAACCCTTTTAAGGGGTGTAAGCTGAAAGTATGTTTTGTAAACTGTTGAAATTGGTGCCCCTTTAGTGGGGTGTGGTGGTGCGTCCCCATAGTCCCAGCTACTTGGGAGGCTGATGCGGAAGATAGCCTGGAGCCCAGGAGGTTGAGGCCGCAGTGAGCCATGATCTTGCCACTGCACTGCAGCCTGGGCAACAAAACAAGACCTTATCATAAATAAATAAATAAATAAATAAATAAATAAATAAATAATTTTAAAATTAAAGAAAAAAAAGGCCAGGTGCGGTGTCTCACACCTGTAATCCCAGCATTTTGGGAGCCCCAGGCATGTGAATCGCTTGAGGTCAGGAGTTTGAGACCAGCCTGACCAACATGGTGAAACTCCGTCTCTACTAAAAATACAAAAATTAGCCAGATGTGGTGGCACACATCTGTAATCCCAGCTACTTGGGAGGCTGAGGCGGGTGAATCGCTTGAACCCGGGCGGCGAAGGTTGCAGTGAGCCAAGATCGCACCATTGCACTCCAGCCTGGGCAACAAGAATGAAACTCCGTCACTCTGTCTCAAAAAAAGAAAAGAAGAGAAATTGGTGCCCTCCATTAAGGCAGGCAAGTCATATTCAAACGGACCTGCAGGAGTTTGGGAATATCTTCATCTCCAGGTCATTTCACACAGTTCCTGGGCCCCTGCTTCTGAGGTGGTGAGGGCATCCCTCCAGGCACTCCATCACTGTTCCTCTCTTAAAATCCACCATTCTCCATTGTGCCTTCATTTAGATAGATCTGACTTCTGGAATCTAGAACCCAGAATTCACAAAATTAAAAGAAGGCAGAAACTAGGAGCACTCAGAAGTTATTCAACGGAACTTTCAAAATAAGAACTTTTACCTAACAAGCACATTCAGATTTTCAAGAACATCCGCCCTAGCCCTCACTTTGGGGCCTTTACTAGGCAGAAAAAAACATGCAGCGGGCATCGGGAGGCATTCTGGAAACAAGACTGCGCTGGATTGCAGAAGAGCCATGCCAAGCGACAAACGGGAAGGAGGAGAAAATGCATCTCAGCACTTTCAAAGCAGAAACACAAATTACTGTCCCCACCCTCCTCTCTCCATCTCTAAATTTCTTTAGTAAGATAAACTTGGAATTAGGGTTAAATAAAGCCATCCAAGTACCCCTTCCCCTCCAGTCTATGCCACAAGGAATCTATCCACTGACTCGGACATCATCTGGAGTTTCTGTCTGTATGGGGATAAGTTGTCTGCATGGGGATAAGAGAATCAAAGGAAATTTAAGCTACATGTTGTTTAGGTTACTGGGGTTATGCAGAAAGTTAGACTTTTCCTGCCAAATAAAGTAGCTACAAGGGGCTGGGCATGGTGGCTCACACCTATAATGCCAGCACTTTGGGAGGCAGAGGCAGGAGGATCACTTAAGTCCAGGAGTTCAAGACCAGCCTGGACAACATAGTGAAACCCTATTTCCACAAAAATTAGCTGGGTGTGGTGGCATGCACCTATGGTCCCAGTTACTTGAGAGGCTGAGATGAGAGAATCACCTGAGCCCAGGAGGTGGAGGCTGCAGTGAGTGAAGGTTACGCCACTGCACTCCAGCCTGGGTGACAGAGCAAGACTCAGTCTCAAACAACAACAACAACAAAAAGTAGTTACCAGGGAATTTTATCTGGGAAAGTTTCCCTTTGGAAGAATTGAAAGGAAAAAAAAAATGTTACCATTGCATCAGAAAATAATGAAGCCCAAGAAAGGGTATGAGAAGGGTAACATACCAGGGGAGTGGGCACAGGTGACTCCTTCAGTCACACAAACAATTGAACACCTAGCAGACAATGTTACCATGAGGTTCCTGGGCTTAATTTGAATAAACCACATGATTTCATCATCTTAGGGAATTGTGATATAGTTCAATTCTCAAATAAAATTATTCTTAATTGGTTTTAATCTTTTAATATTAGCAGAGATGAGAAGGCATTAAATCAAACAGACAGCAACATAAAAAACAACTTCAAAAAATATGAGAGTTGTCGCCTTATTTCTGTGGTTCCTTCCTCAAATGCTGCCACCCATCTAAAAAGAAAAATTTCTTTCTCTTTTCTCTCCTTATCCAAATAATTGAGAGCATGCTCCCTCCTTTTACACTCCATGATTCAGGCATCAAAGATCCAACCTCAGCCTCAGCGTAAGTATTTGCCTGTGTCAAGCAAAATCTACAAGAATACATCTCTCTCTCTCCCTCTCTCTCTGTCTCTCTCTTGGGTAGGTACACAAGAATCTCCACATCAGTCGATCATAGTGGATTGGCTCTACCCAGTGTCGTAAACCGAAAGATAACAACAAGGAATTTTCTGCAAAATGTCAAGTAAATAATAAACACGCACATACACACACACAAATACACACACACCACCACCACCTTCATCTTCAACTGTCAGAACTGCTCCCAGCAAGCTTTCTACTTCAGGGGAAGACAATGTATGTTGTATTTAAAAAAAAAAAAAAAAAAAAGACATTTGGGAGTTGCTGATTTAAGATGCAAAAATGAAGGCTGGGTGTGGCATCTCATGCATGCAATTCCAGCACTTTGGGAGGCCAAGGCAGGAGGATTGCTTCAGTTCAGGAGTTCAAGATCAGCTGGGGCCATATAGCAAGACCTTGTCTCTACTAAAAATCAAAAAAAATTAGCCAGGCATGATGGTGCACACCTGTAGTCCCAGCTACTCAGGAGGCTGAGGTGAGAGGATCACTTGAGCCTAGGAAGTTGAGGCTGCAGCAAGCTGTGATTGTGCCACTGCACTCCAGCCTAGGCAACAGAGCGAGACCCTGTCTTAAAAATAAAAAAAAAATTAATTTTTAAAAATGCAAAAGTAAGAAAATATACTTTTTTTTTTTTTTGAGAAGGAGTCTCGCTCTGTCGCCCAGGCTGGTGTGCAGTAGTGCGATCTCGGCTCACTGCAACCTCCGCCTCCCAGGTTCAAGTGATTCTCCTGCCTCAGCCTCCCAAGTAGCTGGGATTACAGGCACCCACCACCATTCCTGGCCAATTTTTTTGTATTTTTAATGGAGACAGGGTTTCACCATGTTGGCCAGGCTGGTTTCAAACTCCTGACCTCAAGTAATCCCCCTGCCTTGGCCTCCCAAAGTGCTAGGATTACAGGCGTAAACACCACACCCAGAGAAAATGTACATTCTTAACTGGTATGGGGCAAAGAACCTTTTCTGGTGGAGCGCAGTGGCTCACACCTGTAATCCCAGCACTTTGGGAGGTTGAAGTGGGTGGACTACTTGAGCTCAGGAGTACAAGATCAGCCTAGGCAATATAGGGAGAGCTCATCCCTACGAAAAATTTAAAAATGAAAAATAAAAAAGAAATTTTACTATTTGTCTACCCTCCCCCAATAAAATATAGGCAGGAATGGTATAATAAGTATTAATATTTGTTGAGCAGTTATCACATGCTACACTCTGCATGGATTATCTCATTTAGCCCTCACGACAATCCTATAGGTAGATACCATTATTATTCCCATTTTACAGGCAATGAACTGAGGCTTAATGAGTCTGGCAATGAGCCCAGGAGTCTGAGGTTACAGTGAACTATAATTGTGCCACTGCATTTCAGCTTGGGCAACAGAGCGAGATCCTGTTTAAAAAAAAACAAAAAAACAAAAAAACCTAGCGAGTGGCCGAACCAAGCTATGCACCCAGACAGTCTTACTTCAGGGCTCATTTCCTTAACTAGTAAGCTCTGCTGCCTCCCTGCAGAATGTGGTAGACAGGAATCAGAAGACTGGCTTGGCCTCAAGACCTTCCTCTTACTCGCCACTAGCTTGTTCTAACACATTGAGTAAGACAGGGGAAGATCTTAACATGTTTGACCAAACAACGTTCTACAGGTATTTCCTAGCTCTTCCATTTTGGTTTTCCAGAAACCTCACAACTGACTTCGCTGAGTCTTAGGGATTGCTGGCGAAGGAAATGAAGCAATCTTTGCAAAGGAGTTTTAAAACGCAGAAAGTGCTGTGTCAGAGGTTGCAACCTACTGAAAGGTGAAGCCAAAGTTCTGACCCTTTAGCCTAGCCCTGTGGGGTGAGGGTGGGGTGAGAATGATCATGGGTAGGTCCCCAACTCCCAAGGCAATGACAGCAGCTGCAGACCCCATGCTGTATAAACTGAAGCTGCTACTGAGTGCACACACTGATATGCTTGATATAGGGCACCTACACAGTCTGTTAACATTTGTGTAGTGACTAATGGATGCAAAGCTCTGTACTAAACATGACACCATCCAGCCTTGTCTTCCAAGAGCTGATGATCTGAGGAGATATGAGACAAATAATCATGCAAATGGCTCCCAAATATACAGCAGAAAACAAAAAGAAAGAGCTGTTATTAAAAGCTTGGGGTGGCCGGGCGCGGTGGCCCACGCTTTTAATCCCAGCACTTTGGGAGGCCGAGGCGGGCGGATCACGAGCTCAGGAGATCCAGACCACGGTGAAACCCCGTCTCTACTAAAAAAAAAAATACAAAAAAATTAGCCGGGCGTGGTGGCGGGCGCCTGTAGTCCCAGCTACTCGGAGAGGCTGAGGCAGGAGAACGGCGTGAACCCGGGAGGCGGAGCTTGCAGTGAGCCGAGATTGCGCCACTGCACCCCAGCCTGGGCGACAGAGCGAGACTCTGTCTCAAAAAAAAAAAAAAAAAAAAAAAAAGCTTGGAGGTAACAGGAGAGAGACAAGCAATGGAGATGGGTGAGGTCAGACCAAGAATTGAGATAGTCTTGGGGCGGCAAAGACAGGGTTGCTTAACCTCAGATTTTTATATAGGCTCAAAAGAAGACAGTGTTGCTGGGGCAGAGTGATCTTTTGGTCTTTTTTTTTTTTTTTTTTTAATTTTTAGAGATGGGGGTCTTGCTTTGTCACCCAGGCTGGCGTGCAGTGGCATGATCATGGCTGACTGCAGCCTTGACCTCCCAGGCTCAAGCAATCCTCCCACCTCAGTCTCCCAAGTAGCTGGGACTATAGGTGCACACCACCATGCCGGGAAAATTTATATATATATGTTTATTTTGTAGAGACGGGGGTCTCCCTGTTTCCTGATCTTGAACTCCTGGGATCAAGCAATCCTCCCACCTCGGCTTCCCAAAGTGCTGGGATGACAAGTGTGAGCCACCACGCCCTGCTGGCCCTTTGGTCCTTATCATCTTGTTTGAGAAAAGAAGCATTAATGCCACATTTACTTTTCTGTTTCCTACTTTCTTAAGGGAATGTTCAGCCTTCTTCTATCCAGGGGAATTTCTACGGGAGTAGGTGTTCAGTAAATATCTGGCTGGATCAATGAATTGGGAGGTGGGGGTGTCTTACGTTGGTGCATTTATTCAACACATTCTCATTTATTCAACAACTCCTGTGGTGGTTTTAAAGTATGTCCACAAATTCTTTGATATGCCGTCCTTCTTCAAAAGGTGGAGGCTAATTCCTCTCTTATTAAGTGTGAGCTGTATTTAGTTTCTTCTAACAAATTCAGTGTTGCCAAAATGGCCAAAATAATGATCCAAGTGAGTCTAGGACATACTAGGCATAGTGGTCTCCTCTTTGCTCTCTTAGATCACTCTTTCTGGGGGAACTCAGCTGCCGTGTCATGAGGACACTCAAGCAGACATTTGGAAAGGCCCACGTAGTGGTGAGTAGCTAAGGCCTCCTGCCAACAGCCACGTGAGAGGGCCATCTTGGAAGATCATTCAGCCCCAGTCAAGCCTTCAGATGACTGCAACCTCGTGAGAAAGCTAAGTTGCTCCCAAATTCCTGACCCACAAAAAACTGTGACATAATAAATGCTTGTTGTTTTAAGCCACTAGGTTTTAGGGTCATTTGTTATGCAGCCATAAATAACTCATATAGGCCTCTACCCTACTGTGTGCAAGGCTCTATAAATATGATAGTATATAGAATAGCTCTATCCTTGGCCTCACAGAGCTCAGTCTATTAGACAATACAGACAAAAACCAATTATATTGAGTGACAAATGCTCTAATAGGAAGAAAGAGGCCCCAGTGGGTGGGAGTCTGAGGATGGGATAGTGATGAAAACCACCTAGCCCAGTCTGGGAGGTCATCTCTAAGTGATATCTAAGCTTTAGATCTAAAAGATAAGCAAGAATTAGCCAAGTGAAAGCATACAAGGAGAGGGGAGACCAATCCAGGCCGATGGATTAGCATGTACTGAAGACCACATAGGCAAGATGTAGTATGTGAAATTGGAGAATTATGAGTGCGAAGTAGGGGAATAGAGGAAAAGTTGATGCCAGGTCATACAGGGCCTTGTGAGCCATATCAAAACATTTAAATTTTATCCTAAGAGCAGTAGCAACCCTTGGAGGGTTTTAAGAAGGTAAGGAGACTCACATTATCCGAGTTGCATGAATTGACAGCAGCAAGAGTCCACACAGGGAAGAGATGATGGTGGCATGAACTGAGGTGGCAGTGATGAGGTGGAGAGAAATAAAGAGACACACGTAATTATGGAATGGAACGTGTTAAAGGATTAGCTGTTGTTGGGGGAGGGAATGGGAAGAATGGAAATGATGCCAAAGCCCCTAGCTTTGGCCAATTGATGGCCAGTGGTGCCCTTCTCAGGGATAACACAAGAGGGCTCGGGGCAAAGAGGACAAGTTAGGTGTTGGACCTTTTGAGTTTGACGTTACTCAAGCCACAAACTTGTTGTGCATACGTGTGCACCCAAGAAGAAAGATATAGTCTGACGACAGAGATTTGGAAGCCATTCACATAGAGCTGACAGTGGAAGCCCTGATAATGAATGAGATCTCTGAAAATGAGAGTGCCTTGAGATGAGAGAATAAATATATCTTTGGAAACCACCAACTCTGAAGAGACAAGCAAAGCATCATTCAGAGAGAGAGGAAGGAAACCAAGAGAATAGATTCATTCAAAATATGACAGCAGCAAATGATGTTGAGAAGTCAGATAAGAACTGTGATGTGCCCCTTAACTGTAGCAACAAAGACATCGCCCAAGACCTTGACAAGCAGGTCAGTTTCAGGGATGCTCTTTTGAGGTCAAGGAGTTCTTTTTTTTTTTGGAGGGGGGGCAGAGTCTCACTCTGTCGCCCAGGCTGGAGTGCAGTGGCACGATCTCCGCTCACTGCAAGCTCCGCCTCTCGGGTTCACACCCTTCTCCCGCCTCAGCCTCCGGAGTAGCTGGGACTACAAGCGCCTGCCACCACACCCGGCTAATTCTTTGTAGTTTTAGTAGAGACGGGGTTTCACCATGTTAGCCAATATGGTCTCGATCTCCTGACCTCGTGATCCACCCGCCTCGGCCTCCCAAAGTGCTGAGATTGCAGGCATGAGCCACCATGTCAGGCCAGAGTTCTTAATAGTTTTAAATATATTAGAAAGATTTCTTTTTCTTTTCTTTCTTTTTTTTTTTTTTTTGAGACAGAGTCTAGCTCTGTCACCCAGGCTGGAGTGCAGTGGCGTAATCTCGGCTCACTGCAACCTCCGCCTCCCAGGTTCAAGCAATTCTTCTGCCTCAGCGTCCTGAGTAGCTGGGATTACAGGTATGTGCCACCATGCCCGGCTAATTTTTGTACTTTTAGTAGAGACGGGGTTTCACTATGTTGGTTAGGCTGGTCTCGAACTCCTGACCTCGTGATCTGCCTGCCTCAGTCTACCAAAATTCTAGGATTACAGGCATGAGCCCCTGTGCACAGCCGACTTCTTTTTTTTTTACGAACAGATGAAGGGAGAGCTACTCAGCCATTGGCATTGCCCCCAAAAAATTCCCTTCCTCATTGGATTAGCAAAATGGCCCCAGGTTTTCCCTAAGGCCAACAGAGAGGTCATTAAGACAGGGTCATGTGAAATATAGCAGGAGCCTCTTGCTAAAGGCTCAGGAACCAAAAGAGGCGTCAATGGACATGGTTTAAACACAACCAACTTCACCCAATATCCTTCCAGAACACAGGAAATAAATTATTTCTTTTCAGAGAAACACAGGGGAGAGGACTTAATTTCCAGTGCTGTCACAAGTATAGGCAGAACCCTGTCCAGAAGGTCCCTAGCATGTATTTCTTTCTCTAGACAGCGTAGCCTCAATGCCTGAGTTTGATATTAGCTAATCACTCTGCACTCATTACTTAGCCTCCTCAAATCTCCATTCCTTCATCTGTAAAATAAGGGTGAATATAGAACTCACCATAAACGGCTAAGGATTGAGATTACTGAGCACAGTGCTTGGCACACAGTAAGAATTCAGGGGAATGTTTTTGCTATAATAGATAGTAAAGTTATGCAATGAATATTATCACTACTAGATTCAAGTCAGCATCAGAAATCTGTCTCTTTGCATTGTTTTTTGGTGCGTGTGTTTAAGTGTGTGTGTGTTTATGTCTTATGAGTAAAGTGCCAACATCTTAACAAGGTTTCGCATCTGTGCAAAAACTCAATCATTATGCTTATGAACTATAAAAGGGCTTCTCTTTGCCTTGTAACTTATGACTCTGCAGGTTTTTCTCAGCCCTCTCCATCACTACTTGCACCTCCACCACTCCTTTTCTGCCTGCAGCCCTGCTCTTAGAAGCAGGAGATAAGTCTCATTATTTTATTTTATTTTATTTTTTTGAGACAGTCTCGCTCTGTCACCAGGCTGGAGTGCAGCGGCGCGATCTCACCTCACTGCTTGCTCCGCCTACTGGGTTCAAGTGATTCTCCTGCCTCAGCCTCCAGAGTAGCTGGGATGACAGGCGCGCACCACTACGCCCAGCTAATTTTCATATTTTTAGTAGAGACAGGGTTTCGCCTTGTTGGTCAGGATGGTCTCAATCTCTTGACCTTGTGATCCACCAGCCCCAGCCTCCCAAAGTGCTAGGATTACAAGCGTGAGCCACCGCACCCGGCCTATTTTATTTTATTTTATTTTATTTTATTTTATTTTATTTTATATTATTTTAGAGACAGGGTCTCTCTCTGTCACCCAGGCTGGAGTGCAGTGGTGGAAACTCAGCTCATTGCGGCCTTGACCTCCTGGGCTCAAGGGATCCTCCCACCTAAGCCTTCTGAGTAACTGGGACTATAGGCACACACTGCCATGTCAGATAACTTTTTTATTTTTTATTTTTTGTAAAGACAGGGTCTTGCTATGTTGCCCAAGCTGGTCTCGAGCTCCTGGCCTCAAGGCATCCTCCCACCTCAGCCTCCCAAATTGCTGAGATTACAGGTGTGAGCCACTGCACCCAGCCTCATTATTCTTATCACACACTCGATGTCTAGTATAGTGCCTGGCACATAGCAGTACATCAATAATGCTGTGGGATGAGTTAATAATAAATTCCAAGTTTATCCCCCAAAATGTACTTATTATAGCAGAGAAATGTTGCTTCTAGGAACAGAAAATGTCATCTATGAGGAGCCAAGGAAAGGTTGGGGAGTCTGAAGGGAGAAGGACCTGAGGCTTGCACCATATTCTGGATGAGGAGCACGGAGATCACTCTCAAATGAAGTTTGGCCAGATAGTGAGCAAAGCAACAGAGCAGCCTGACCGCTCAGCAGGAAGAAAAGATAACAGCTCTGTGGGGTTTTGTTGGTTTTTTTTTTTTTTTCCCTTGCAGGGGAACTCCTTTCATAGGCAACAGACCAGAGAGAGCTGTTGAAGATGAATGTGTCTCTCTTGGTAAATGCTGAGGAGTGTGCACTTCTATCACATCATTAATCAGGAGGTAGAAGAGAGAGGGTTCTGGTGACCAGTGATGATTTGGGAACACCAAAAAAAAAACAAACAAACTCCAAATATAATCCAGTGAAAACCCAACAAATTACATGACATTTCAAACCCAGCAGGAGACAAAACACAGACCCCAAAGAGGAAGTGATGTATTCACCCTAGCCAAACAAAGAGGTCGACACTTTGAAGAGGAAAAAGAAAATCAAGTACAAAGGGACAACCTAAATTCCTTAAAAGAGCATGGAGGTTGTGACTGAGATCCCATTCCTGGCCTCTGAATCCTGTCTCCCACAAGCAGTCAAGCCTGTGGTGATCCATGGACTACCATGCGCTGGAATGAACCAAGAGAAATTAAAGCTTCCTCTCTTCAGAGACAAAACTTCATGCAAACGACATCACTTGAAGTCACCATGGAAAAGAACAGATGGAGTGGGGAGGGGACATCATGGAATGAATAGTGGGAAAGGTGACCAAAAGACCTTGAATGATATTCATTCAAAGGTAGGCCTCGAGTTGACAATAAAGATGGACTCTTCCATGTAATGCTGCTTTGCAGTAATCAGATCTCTAATCCCAGTTATCGCAAAGAAACGCAAACATTAATGAGGTATTCATTCCCAATGTCTCTAGGGGAATTCCATCTTCATCCTTCATTTAACTGAGAAACTGGGGTGCAAAGAAATGAAGGTAATCGCCTAAAGGATGACAGTGTGAGTCAGCAGCCCGACAAGGAAGCCGGGGCTGCGACTCCTCACTTCCTAGTTTTCTCTACAAATGTGAAGAGTACATTCCCTTCCTCTCAGAATCGGTTTGTGGCAGCAATTCTCTAGCTTAGAAAGGCAGCTTTCCAGGAGAGAAGGCACGGGCATCTGGCTCCTGCTGGGGGGAGGGGGGGGCGCGAGGTAACCCGACATCAGGTCCACAGAAACTGAAATTCCTTCCAAGATGAGGCTTTCCCCTTCCTTCGCCTGGAAAACCAATTTGCGCTGATGCCCTGACTCCCTCTCCTTAGAGGAGTGTCCTCCCTGCTCACCATTCTAAAGCAGAGGCTGCACAAATTAGCAGTGCTCTTTGTCCCTAGAGCTCCAGAATCCGATTGTGTTCCAGTGTGTGCCGCAAGCCTCGATGTGTGCTGTGCATTGTAAAACACTGGCACGTGCTTCTGCAAAGAATTTTGTTCTTCTTAACAGCCACCAGAAAGTTTGTTTGGCCATCCATCCCACTGAAGCAAAAAAGGAGAAGAAAGAGAAGAAAAGGCTGTGAACCGCTTATTAGAAGCTTCCAAAGCTGAGTGGAAGTTTAACCAATTTCAAGGAAAGCACACACACACTAAACCCCCCACTGTTTGAGGACTTTCCACTTTTGCATGCACTGGAGCTGGACTCTGGAGCAAAGGGCAGCAGTGATTATTGTAGAGGTTATGTCATAGATGGTGTAACATTATCTTCTGCCCACTGGGATCTTATCAGCCATGTGTGCCTGGTCTATTTTGAGACCCATCTGAGCCTGCTACCTGGGACATGGGTAGTGTTAACAAATCAACATATGGCTGACAAGAGTTTAACCTGCCTCGTCTGGTGAAGAACAGTCAGAGCAAACTGTCTGTCAGCAGCAGCAGCTGAATTTGTGATATGAAATATTGCTTTCTTGCCTAAAAGCAGGACAGAGAAAGAAAAAGAAAAAGGAAGCAAAAGAAATATTGCTTTTTCTTCCAAATAAAATTTAGAGGCACAGCGTAAACTGCAACTGTGACCCAAATCAACCAAGTAGGTGAAACACACACACACACACAGAGACACACGCGCATCTTTTTACTTAGATAGCTTTGTTATTCATCAAGAAGACAAATTATTAAAAAGTTGCTGGGCACAGTGGCTCACCATGCTGTAATCCCAGCACTTTGGGAGGCCGAGGCGGGTGGATCACCTGAGGTCAGGAGTTCAAGACGAGCCTGGCCAACATGGTGAAACTCCGTCTCTATTAAAAATATAAAAATTAACTGGGCATGGTGGCGGGCGCCTGTAGTCCCAGCTACTCGGGGGGCTGAGGCAGGAGAATTGCTTGAACCCAGGAGGCAGAGGTTGTAATGAGAGCCCGCCACCACACTCCAGCCTGGCAACAGAGTGAGACTCCGTATTAAAATAATAATAATAATAAAATAAAAAAATAGAAAGTTGAGCTCTTTCCACAAGTCAGGGCTGAGAGCTGGCATCCTAGGCAGGCAGGCCAGACCCAGGGTGTGCAAAGGCCCTATTTGTTGCCTTGGTCTTATGTACAGAAGACCTTGGCTTCTCTCTTTGCCATTAGCAGGAGTCGAATTCTCAGGGCCTAACCTCAGGTTCTATTTTCAGCTATTTCCACAAAGCATGCAGCCTCTTAGTCTGCCTGTCTTCCTGCTCTCCCTCACCCTCCAGGCCAGCAGCAGTGCCGGCCACCTGCCAGTAGCACCTGCTCCCTGCCCTGCTGCCTTGCTGCTTCCTTGGTTCCAGAAAGCCATCCCTTCCTCCCAACTCTCAAATATAAGTGGCTTCCAGGCAGGCACGGTGGCTCACACCTGTAATCCCAGCACTTTGGGAGGCCAAAGCAGGAGGATCACCTGAGGCCAGGAGTTCAAGACCAGCCTGGGTAACATAACAAGACCCCCATCTCTACTTTTTGAATAACTTTTTCTACTTTTTGAAAAACTTTTTAAGTGGCTTCCTCTTATTTGTCTACCCAGCGAGTGGTGACGATTTATGTAGTGTAGGGAAGATGTCAGAAGCTGTCAGCCTGAAACACCTGGCTTTTGTCTTCCTAAAGAGAGGGGTTTATTTCTGGCAGACAATCCTACCAGATTTAAAGTTGGGGTGGTTAGAGGCTGCCTCTTCATCCATCTTGAAGTGGACATGCTGAGGAAAAAATATACTGAGGAAAATGGCCAGTTAAAGACTTCATTATTGGCTGGGCGCAGTGGCTCATGCCTGTAATCCCAGCACTTTGGGAGGCTGAGGTGGGCAGATCAGCTGAGCTCAGGAGTTCGAGATCACCCTGGCCAACATGGTGAAACCCCGTCTCTACAAAAAATACAAAAATTAGCCAGGCATGGTGGCAGGCACCTGTAATCCCAGCTACTCGGGAGGCTGAGGCCAGAGAATCACTTGTACCGGGAGGCGGAGGTTGCAGTGAGCCGAGATTGTGCCACTGCACTCCAACCTGGGCGACAGAGCGAGACTCTGTCTCAAGAATTAAAAATAAATAAAGACTTTAGCTGATGGTAATATGGCTCAGGGTCCTAAAAAGCTCATAGAAAGTGAGAGGTGAGTTCTCTTCAAAGTACCTAAGAAAGGCTGGGTGGGAAGAGAAACCAAGAAGATTCTCCACTTTTTTAGCCACCATACGTGCCAAATAGTGGAATCTTCCAGGGTGCACATGTTACTTGTGACTTAACAGCTATTGTGTGCAATGGCCTCTTCATTGACTTCTCCTCAGACAAGTCATAAAAAAAAAAATCTCCCTTTCTTTCAGGAAAGTTAGAAATTCATTTGCCTCCAAAATAATTTCCTCTTCTTTCAGGTAGAGAGGCCTAAATAAGTCTTTCAAAGTCTCCCTTTTTTTGATGACTGTTTCTAGAAGTAAAAGCCAGAAAGGGCAGAATAATTAGGTTAAGTCACATCTAGCCCTGTGCCATCTGTGCATGGTGTGTGCAGATGATCTCGGTAGCGGTTAAGCCACTTACTAACCTCCTATCCACTGGGAAGTGATGAAGGAAGAAGTGACTAATGATGCTAAGGAGACAGCTGTCCTTATTTGGGCTCAGTTTACAGCAATTCTTGACTTTGCAAAGATAACCAGGGGTTCAAAGCATTACATCTAAGAGTGGGTGAGGAAGCCCCATCTGTGCTAGTTAGGGCTTTGGAGTCACAGACTTGGGTTCTAATTCTAATTCTGTCACTCACTGGCTGCATGACCTTAAATTACTTAACCTTGTTAAGTGTAGATTCCTCATCTGTAAAATATGGAAGAAGAAGATTTGCCTCTTAGGGTTGTCGTGAAGATTAGCATAAAATGCCAGGTGCAGAATAAGGGCTTAGTAAGTGGCAAATTATTATTGGGGAATAAAATAAATGAAGAGGATTTTGTTAATAAACAAGATTCTTCCAACTAATCCCACCTTCAATTATGATTTGGGAGCTCAGTGTATATCATCCTTCGCACTGGAACCCTGCTCAGCAATGATGCCATCTGCTTGTTTGCTTGCTGTAATAATCCAAGACTAAAGACCCTTAAAAAAAAAAAAAAAAAAGATACCCTGCTGAAGGGAAAATTATACAGGGCAAGTAGAGAAATTCAGAGTAAAAATGTACTTAGTAATAAAACCCTCTGAGTCACTATGAGCACCATTTGTGTTTCTGACGAGTACCACTCAATTTTGTTTTCATGACCATAAAAAGTTCCAGCAGACACGTAGATCTTGAGTATTTCAGGTCTGATAGTGTGCATGGATTGTAAAACCTTTTCTTGGCTTTGGGCACCAAAGTAGATTAGGTGCAAAGAAGAGATGTTTGGAGCTTCCAGTTTTGATAGCCAAATGATAAAACAAATGTGATGAGAGCATAGAGTTATCCCCAACACCGTTATATCCCATAAAAATCAATCAAAAAATTATGTGTTACATAAAATAAAGACAGAGAGAAAGAGAGAGAGAGAGAAAGAATGCCTGCTTTACTAAATTGATTTTCTCTCTCATCAGAGTTGCTTCTCCTTTTTTGACCCCCACCATATATATAAGACAATAGCTGTACTTTAGTATTCATTAATTTAAAAGATACATAAAAATTAGCTGGGCATAGTGGCATGCGCTTGTAATCCCAGCTACTCGGGAAGCTGAGGCAGGAGAATCGCTCGAACCTAGGAGGCAGGGGTTGCAGTGAGCCGAGATCACACCACTGCACTCCAGCCTGGGTGACAGAGGGAGGCTCTGTTTCAAAAAAATAAATACATAAATGAAAGATACATAATAACAAAATAATAATGTAAAAATGTGTAAATGTAAAAATGCTTTTAAATGAATTTGTGATTTATTAATTAATGACAAAGACATACATTTGGACAGAGTGCCTTTATATGCCAGTACTATTATTCCATTTGCAGGAAGTGCTGGGTGCACATAAAGCACTGTTGACCCTTTGCAGTAACTCGGTGTCCCTGAGGGAGTATTTAGCCACCAACTGGGAACCACTGACTTAGAGCAGAAATATAATGTGAAAGCAGGAAGGGATGCTCAATACATCCTTCAAGTGTTTTTCTGAAATTTAAGCAAGGTGAAATAAAAATATTTTTCCCCTAAGCATCTGAGCCCGTGAAGTTAGTCTCATCTTGCAATTAGTTTCATTTCCGTGTGCTTAGAAATCAGCCCACGTTACAGTTTTTCACCTCCCTACAAAACCAGAAGTTTTGCCAATCAAATATTTATTGAATGATAGTGATCTTGCTTATAACCTCAGTGGTGTCTATCCCTTAAATTAACCACATTCATTGTGTTGTCTTTGTGAGATTTTGATCGTTTCCAGCTGCAGATACACCTTATATGAATAGAAAGAGAAAAAAATCCAAAGTCATTCAAAATAGAACTAGAACTGTAGCTACCACATGTGTTTTAAATATATTACCCATACAATTAAGAATACAGTATTATAAACCAGCTCTATAAATCTTGTAATAAAAACAGAAATGCACCAACTCTTCTTAGCCACAAAGAGGCCCTTAATGATACTATAGATTCCATGATGATGTGGCGTTGGGACTAACTTAATATTCCATAGGAAGAATGTTAGCTGGCTGAAATAAATAGAGCGTATCCCTTTCCGTGCATAACTAAAATGAAGGGAAAATATTTTTCTTTCATATAGACAAAAAAGAAGCCCTTTTTATTTTGGAAATTCTTAAAGATACACAAAAGTAGAGATAATAGTATAATGAATTCTCACATGCCTACCACCCAGTTTCAGCACATGGCATCTTATTTCATTTATATTTTTCATTTTCTACTCCCACCAAAAAAAAAGCTGTATTATTTTAATACTAGACATCACATCATTTTGGTGCAAATATTTCATGATGTATGTCTAAGACATGAGAACTCTTTGAAAAAAACAGTATGATCACAAATTCACTAATACTCAAACCAGTAATTCTTTAATAGTCTTTAATATATAGTATTCAAATTTCCCCAAACATCCCATATTTGTTTACTTTTTAAAATCAATTGTATCTTCAACTTTTAAGGATAGTGGCTGTTTTTAAGGAACTCACATAGCTGAAATCCCCTTACAGTTCCTCTGAGAAATGTCTTTAAATAAGTGCTTAGTCATGGGACATTTTATCACTGATTCAACAATCACTCTAGGCCTTTATTGAGATGGGCGCAAACACTGCACAGCAGTGGAAACAGGCTCTATTAAGACTTCTCACTGTCTCTTACTATAGGGCAGTGCCTTAAAGTGCACAGAGCTGGGGGCGGGGAAGCTTTGATTCTAATCTTCATGTGGTTGTTATATAACTGTATAACCTTGAGTATATCTCCCTTCTTTGTCTCAGTTTCCAGGCCTGTAAAAAGAGTGGGTTAGCCTATGTAATTTCTAAATTTCTTTCTGGCTTTTAAGATTCAACACGTTTGGTTTTATGTCTATGTCAAAAGCTGTATCTGCATGGTGTTATTTTCAAAAATGAGAGAATGTCTATTGTAAAAGAGAGTGGGTCTTATGAAATCATAAGACTAGTTGAATCCTGACTCTAGGCCCTTGGGTAAGTCGTTAACCTTTCTAAGCCTTAATGTCACACTGTATTACAATTATTTATTTTACATATCATCTCTCCTATCAAAAGTGAGCTTCTAGAGAGTGGGGTTTTCTCATATTTGTCTTTCTATCATCAAAGTCCAGGGTCCTGGCTGGAGCCTGGAAGGTTCTCAATAAGTGCTTGTTACATAAATGAATGGGAGGGTGTGCAACCTGAGGGTAAGAATGGTGGCTCCATCTACTTTACAGGATTACTGCACCGTGAAATGAGCTAATGTACATAAATTCACATTTTATATTTGTATTTTAAACATTCTAAGTAGGATATTTTATTTGCTTATAAAAATCTCTGCTTTACTTCTTACCTTTAGTAAGGGATTAGTGAGGTAGATTTTTCTTTCCTATGCTCAATTTTTGTTTGTCTTTTGTTTTTTTTCAGAGACAAGATCTCACTCTGTCACTCAGGCTGGAGGGCAGTGGTGCGATCACAGCTCACTGCAGCTTCAAACTCCTCGGCTTAAGCAATCCTCCCACCTCAGCCTCCTGAGTAGCTGGGACCACGGGCACGTGACAACATGCTCAGCTAATTTTTTGTTTTAAGTTTTTTGTAGAGATGGGTTCTTGTGTTGTTGCCCCAGGCTGGTCTCATCCTGTCCTCAAGAGATCCTCCTGCCTTGGCCTCCCAAAGTGCTGGGGTTACATGTGTGAACCACCACATCTGGCCTTCTATCTCCAATTTTATTTGTCTTTGGAAAATTGTACATGCCTCTTGTTCTTTCTTTTTAATTAGAGTGAACTTTTTTTTTTTTTTTGTGATGGAGTTTCTCTCTTATTGCCCAGGCTGGAGTGCAATGGTGGGATTTTGGCTCACCGCAACCTCCACCTCCCAGGTTCAAGAGATTCTCCTGCCTCAGCCCCCCGAGTAGCTGGGATTACAGGCATGCGCCACCACGGCCAGCTAATTTTTTGTATTTTTAGTAGAGATGGAGTTTCTCCATGTTGGTCAGGCTGGTCTCGAACTCCTGACCTCAGGTGATCCTCCCGCTTTGGCCTCCCAAAGTGCTGGAATTACAGGTGTGAGCCACCACGCCCAGCCTAGAGTACACTTTTATGTGCTCACCACCCTTTCTTATTTTTCTGTAACAATGTTTTGGGGGACTTTTTGTAAGTAATTGGGGAGTAGCTTAGTGCCAGTCTAATTTAAATAAGACATTTTTATTAACTCCTACAAATTAAAATAATGCAGGAGGTAGTGTAACATGGATTAGAGATATCAGATGCATGAATTTTCCGACATACTAAATGTTCACTGGAACCAATTCCCTAAAGATGGTCCTGATTCAGTTTCTATTACAGCCAAATGTGAACAGTTCTGCCTCTAAATGTTTCCTCAAGTGGTCTTTCTGTCTCTTTTTGGTAATTATACTAAAATTTAGTTTATCAGTTGATGATTCCTAATGACACCATTTTGAAACGTGAACATTTCTCTCAACCCTGTTCAAATCTGGCACAATTCCTACAGCAGCAGAGCAGCAGCACCCAGAAGGAATACTAGCCCTAGGCAAAATCCTCACCAAAAACAAAAAACAAAAACGGTGACTGAACAAATATACTTAGGAAAGTTTTCATATTATAAACTCTTCGTGATGATTCACAAACACCTTAGCACATCAAAGATTCTGAAAGGCCTTACGCTGCTGTATTTCTTGTGTAACAAATACACTTGATTTAACTTGTTTAACTCAGCACTTCTCAAACTTCCTTATTTTATGGACCACTAAGAAAGAAAATCATTGCCAATTAAACTATGACCCAATGCTAAGATGGCACCAAATATAAGACATCAGAGATGTTAACATTCAAAACTGTAACTGGGAATAAATGTGTTGTGATATATGACCACAGAGCCCTTTTTTCAAATATAACTTAAGGCCATATTGAAGATTTAGTTCTTTGGAATGATATTCTGGAAAACTACGCTCTAGCCTAGACTTTCATAATTATTTCAGAGGAAAAGGGTAGAAGGTGATTTTTTTTCATTAAGAAGTAAAAGAAAATAATGTCATGGGATTAGAGAAAAGAGAAAAAGAAGTAAAAGAACCAAAAATGTTTAATCTAAAAAAGAGAAATACTGTTCACCCGTTTGTGGTGTGAAATAAATTGACCTTATCCAGTTAAAAAGTAATTTCCAGGTACACGTCACAATGTAACTGTCCAGCTGGCCTCATGAACATGCAAATATCTTTAAATTTAGATGGCATGTAATTAAATCACTCAGCTGGTTACCAGGCTTCTCCGCGCAGGTAGTTTACTTTCACTTGAAATAACCGCTTTGCGTCTGAAGATCCCCACACCCTGAAGTGACTAAACTTCATGACACCACCATTGAAATCTCTAGCTTTACAGGCAATAGGCTTGGCCAGCGAGCATCAGTAACTCGGCAGTGAGTCAGATGAAGAGCTCTGGGGAGGAAGGTTGGAGGCTAAGTTTGCTTGCAGGGAATGGGTGCGGTTGAGCGCAGGGGCCTGGCCGGGGCCTGGCCAGAGCCTCCCAGTTTACATCCTGCTTCCCTGTTGCCATTCCGGCTCCCGGCAGCCGCCCTGAAGGGGTGTGGGCACGACTTCGGGGACATCGGGTACCATCCCACGCCGTCCCAGGTTCCCTGTACTCCTGGATTTAGCCCCACTGAAGCTTCTGAAATGTCTGAACTACATGAATCCACCTTCCGGGACGCGCACCTGGGACTAGCGAGACCGGCCAGGGCTTTGGGCAGTCCTTAAGACCCGGAACAAACAGCTGATGACCCCGGGGTCACATTCACACTCTCCTCTGCCCCACACCTCGTAGCCCTCGCCAGCGGCCTGCTGCGGCGCGGGGCCGGGCGGGAGGGCAGCAGCCCTGCGGCGGCTCGGGAAGCACAACTTGTGCGAGCTGGGCCGCGCTTCCCCCGGGCGCTGCATCCGCCTTCCGAGATGCTGGCAGCGCGGGACGGCCTAGCGACGCCGTCTCCTTATTTATCCACCCAGCACAGTTTCCATGGTTCCGCCGCCATCCTTCCGCCCTCTTCCTCGCGCAGAGCCCAGCGGCAGTCGAGGGCCTGGCTGGTGGGGGGCTGCGAGGTGCGTGCGCGGCGCGGGGCCCGGGCGTACTTTCCAAGCCTCGGGGCGCGTGGGTGCGCCCCCCAACTCCTGCCCCCCAAGAGGCTGTGCCACTTCCGCAGCCCCAGCCCAGTCCCTTCCCCACTGGCCCGAACCTCCACTCTGCCCCCCAAGGCGCCGCGCAGTCCCCGGCCCGGCCCGGCCCGGTGGCGCGGGGGAGGGGCGCGCGGAGCAGGCAAAGTTGCTGAGTTGCTCTGCACGCTCAGAAGTTGCAGCTGCGACGGCAGCTTCCCTCCCCCTTCCTGCACTGGGCTACCCGGAACGCACACCCACCCGTCACCACCCGCTACCTGCCCTCGCCCCTGCGGCCCCGGCCGGGACTCCACAGCATTCCCACCCTGCGCCCTCGAGGAGCCCAGGTTTCCAGCGGAGTTGGGCTGGGGGCGGGCCCACCCCATCTCCCCGCTCCGCCTCGGGGGAGGCGGGTGATGCCGGGGGCGGGGGTGGTTAGGATCCCCTCCACCGAGTCGCCGCTTCCCTGCGGCGCTTTTGCACTTTGTTAAGCTGAGCAGCTGTGCAGGCGTCGCCCGCCGGCCCCTGCACCCTCCAAGCAAAGCGGGGTTTACAGAACGGGAACTGGGCAGTGTTCCCATTCCCTCCCGCAGGGAACTTTGCCGTGAGGGTGGAGAGGGGGCGGCAGGGGGCTCGGCTTGGGGCTGAGGTCGCCAACAGGTGCTCGCGGGTCCGTGTGACCGAGGAGGGAGCGCGCAGGGAAGCCGGGGGTGGGGGTGGGGGCAGGCTCCCTCGGGGTCCCCCCCGTAGTGCCCGACGCCGGGTGCACCCAGCCGGCAGCGGTCTAGGGAGTGCTCGCGGGTGGCTGTTCGGAGCGCTGGCACCCTCGCGGCCTGCCTGGGAGGAGGAGGAAGAGGAGGGGGAGGGAGGGGACGCGAAAGTGGGTCAGGAATGTAACTGGATGCTGCACACCCCCCACGCACACCCCCGCTGTGGCCGACCGAGGCGGCCAGCTCCAGCCTTGGAAAGCGAGTCATTTGCTGTTGTGGTTCCCCAGCATTATCGGTGGACGGTTACCAGGGGATCCCGAGGGATGTGTTTCCCTGTGACCCTTTGGGAAGGAAAACTTAGTTGCCTCAGTAACCGAGTTTGGCTTGGATGCAATGATGCAGTGAATGTTCTAGGTGAGCCTGGCCGAGAAAGAGGCTGCTGTTGCACTAGGGGGTGGATTAACTTTTCTTATTACCGAACCAAGACGTGAAAGGAAAGCTGGGGAGGAGGTGGAGTTTTGCTCTGTGTTTGTTTTTTTACTATTTCAGAGAATACGAACTAAACGTTTTTGCGTTAGGGTTTGAGACTTCCAAATGCATGCCCGGGCTGCCATACATTTATCAAAGTTTTACTACTGACCACTAAGTTCACACAAAGGTTTGAAGCTGATATCCTAGAGTTGGAAGGAGCAGGGGACAGTGACAGTTTTGTATTTGAGGAAGGCCTGAGAAACAAACGTGAAAAGGCCTTTATTAAAAGGAGAGGAAAAAAAAAAACCGACCCTCCTCAAAGCAGAAGAAGGAGAGCAGCCCAGTTCCCTTATGAGCACAGTGGCACCTCACACCCCAGGCACGTGATGAGGAAAGGGAGGAATGGAGATTTAAAAGGGATGGGCTTTGGGTTTGAATGCTAGTGAGACAAGCAAAGTCAAGAAAAAATAAAATAAAAGATGAGACTGCAAAGGGAAATTTAGCTGTGTGAGTGTATAGCCCAAACTCTTCTTGAGCACCCTACCTGGTTTTTGTCCCATTTTTTTTGCATCGGGTTTTGTCCAGTGGACCTTAGTCACAAGGTGTAGGCAGGACTGCTGAACCAAGGCCCAAAGAGCAGTGAAGCTGCAAACCCAGAAGCAATGTGCAACTGCTGGGACTTTTTATCCAGAAGCAAAAAAAGGGGTGTGTTATCCTCTTAAGGGTTATCTGAAAAGCTGACTTAGGAATTAAATTTCTGTATCCACGGCACTCTAAAATAAAGAAACATACATTGAGATGTATTTTACTTTAAGGAGTATATAGTATATTCTTAGGAGACAAAAACTAATCAATTGAATTATATTCTAAACATGTAAAAGTAGAGGTTATTTTGTTGTGAAAACTTTTGTGGAGATGTAATTATCCCCAGTCTACATTTATTTATTTATTTATTTATTGGTAACTAGGTAAACCTTGCTGAAGTTGTCTCACTAGTAGAATGAGAATAATAATAACAATTGGCCTTACTGGCCGGGTGCAGTGGCTCACGCCTGTAATCCCAGCACTTTGGGAGGCCGAGATGGGCGGATCCCGAGGTCAGGAGATCTAGACCATCCTGGCTAACATGGTGAAACCCTGTCTCTACTAAAAATAAAAAAAAAATTAGCCGGGTGTGGTGGCATGCGCCTGTGGTCCCAGCTACTTGGGAGGCTGAGGCAGGAGAATCCCTTGAACGTGGGAGGCAGAGGTTGCAGTGAGCCGAGATTGCGCCACCGCACTCCAGCCTAGGCAACAGAGCAAGACTCTGTCTTAAAAAAAAATCAAAACAAAAACAATTTGCCTTCTTTGAGGAGGTAGATTGGACTTTTTTAGTTTTTGTTGCTGTTGTTTTAATTTTGTAGAGATGGGATCTTACCATGTTGCCCAGCTTGGTCTCGAACTCATGGGTGAGCTCAAGCAGTCCTCCTCTCCCAATCTCTCAAAGTGCTGGGATTACAGGCATGAGCCACCACACCCGGCCTGGATTTTCTACATTATTTTCTGGATAGAGAATCTTCAGTTCAATTGGCAAAAGTCATTATTTTCATTTATGGTGTTTGCTTAAACTGCAGAACAGCTGTAGTTGAAAGATCGCAAATTCTATACTTTGAATAGTCTTACATTCTGAATGAAAATAGCGAAGTTATACAAAAGTTTTCTTGGAACTAGAACACATTCATGATCTTAGATTTTGTCATCCTGTTAAGGAGCAGGGTTTCCTTTTATGTAAGATAATTAGACTTTAAAATTTTGGTTCAAACCAGAATTGTTGCTATAGAAATAAATTGAAAATTTAAGTAAAATGAAGTGGCAAACTTCGTTTTTCCTCTCATCCTTTCTCCCTACCCCCATATTTCATCTCTGAATTCATGAAACATTTATATATAGGTTGATCTGCATTTTAGCTGTAAATCAGATTAATAAAGCAAATTAAAGAATGAGCATCTGTTAAGAAAAGATTACCAATAGGATTCTTAATATTATGAAGTGTTCCTGTATATTTAGAACTTTTGATATATACATTTTGGGGCACTTTTCAAGAAATCATCTACGTATAGCAGGTTTTCACATAGATTACCATGGGCAATGCACTTGGAACCATTTACTCACTGACACCCCCAAAATATTTTTTGAATGAATGTTTTAAACATCTGAGCCACCTATTCTGTGGGCAGATCTATGTTTAACACTTTGAGAGTTACAGAGAAGTAAGTATATGCATGTTCCTTTAAGAGTCAAAGGGTTCAACAGCTAGATGACAAATATAAGAAGTTTAACTGTTTTAAATATTTTTTTAATTTTTAGAGACAGGGTCTCACAAGGTTGTCCAGGCTGGAGTGCAGTGGCTTTTTTTTTTTTTTTTTTTTTATAGAGTTTCACTCTTGTTGCCCAGGCTGGAGTGCAGTGGCGTGATCTCAGCTCATTGCAACCTCCGCCTCCCAGATTCAAGCAATTCTCCTGCCTCAGCCTCCCGAGCAGCTGGGATTACAGGCATGCGCCACCATGCCCAGCTCATTTTGTATTTTTAGTAGAGACAGGGTTTCTCCATGTTGGTCAGGCTAGTCTCAAACTCCCAACCTCAAGTGATTCACCTGTCTCGGCCTCCCAAAGTGCTGGGATGACAGGCGTGAGCCACTGCACCTGGCCAAGAAGTTTAACTGTTGAAGAGTTAAATAAAAACACCAGTAAGGCGGGGCACAGTGGCTCACACCTATAATCCCAGCACTCTGGGAGGCTGAGGTGGGTGGATCACTTGAGCTCAGGAGTTGGAGACCAGCCTGGCCAACATGGTGAAACCTTGTCTCTCTACTAAAAATACAAAAATTAGCCCAGTGTGGTGGCACAAGCCTGTAATCCCAGATATTCTGGAGTCTGAGGCAGGAGGATCACTTGAACCTGGGAGGCAGAGGTTTCAGTGAGCGGAGATTGCACCACTGCACTCCAGCCTGGGCAACAGAGCCAGACCCTGCCTCAAAAAAAAAAAAAGTGAAAAAAATGTGCATAAAAAGAGATGGTGGATTCACAGACAAAAGTTTCCATGAATTGAGAAGTGGAATAATAAGAATTTTTTTTAAGTTTTTTCTTCTTGCTTTTATTTATTCTCTAAAATGTTACTAATAAACCTGTACTGCTTCTGTATAAGAGATTTGCTCTTTTTAAGGAAACATTGCCAGGAAGTCAGTGTATGAATGACTGTCAATGAAGTGTCAGACAAAAAGTGCCCAGGAACTTCCAGAAAGGGCAGAGAGCAAAGCAGGCTGGGCCAAGAGGACTGTGTGGAGTACTAGGAACCAAGTTCAGCTTTGTCAAAAGTAGAACGCAGAGGGAACGAGGGAAGGGAGAGGGGAAGGAAGAAAGGTTCAGATGTTGCGGGGTGCTGGGTGTGTTCTGGGAGGGTGGCTGTTAGGTGGCAGCCATCAGGAAGTGCTTCAAAGGGAGATGGTAGGACTTGAACTTAGGCCTTAAAGGCTGTACATGATTTTATACCCAGCGAGAGAGAGGCATTCCTAGTGGCATAAGCCTAGTGAGATAAGCCAAGAGGCAGGAAGTTGCACGACACCTTTGGGAAATTTGAATAGGTCAGCTTTGCTAGAAGAGATGGATCAAGTATGAAATCTGTCATTTAATGATAGCTTATAGTGTTAGGCCCTTATATGCAGGTAATAGGGAATTATGAAAGGATTTTGAGCAGGGGAAATACATGGTCAAAGTTGGATTTGGGGAAGGTTAATCTTATAGGTCCGATTGGAGTGGGAGGTTAGGGGCCATGAGTGGCTATTGCAGGGAACCAAGGGGACCTGGACAAGGATAGATCAATGAGAATTGCTTGGAACACAGTGCTTTGTGAGTTATGAAAGAAAAATTGTCATCATTTTATAGTGTTTAGATGTGGAAGGCAGGAGACTTGAAGAGTCCAAGATGACAGAGGATTTAAATCCAGAGAGACCTTGAGAGGTGGGACTATCAACAGAAATGAGAACAGGAAGCCAGTGTTCAAGGTAGGTTGAAGGGTTGATTTGCATTCAAGGCTAGGAGGGGTAGCTGGGTTTAGGTGAGTTAGGGGCAATAGATGGGTCAGGGCTGAAACTAGAGCTGTGAGTCATCTATATAGAGGTGATTATCATTCACAGGTGTGAATGAGCACCCAAATTTGAATTTGGTGGCAAAGGACTAGTTTTAGGGAACATTCACAATTAGAACTTGCCTCAAAATATAATTTTGCAGGCTGGGAGCAGTGGCACATGCTTGTAATCCCAGCACTTTGGGAGACTGAGGCGGATGGGTCAGTTGAGGCCAGGAGTTCGAGACCAGACCTGGGTGACAGAAGTGAGACTCTGTCAAAAAAATTTTTTAAATATATATTTATATATAAATTAATATTAATAAATGTAAATGTATTACTAAAATTACATATATATGTAATTTTGCAGATTGTCCTCCTTCCTCATAGAGTGTAAGTTAGTCATTCCTTGGCTTTAGTTAGAGCCGATATGCTGACTCGGCACTGTTCCAACCAGAGTGCTTTAACCCAGTGGCTCCCTAACCTGCCTCATCAGATTAAGAGGCCGCACCATACAGTTGTTGCACCAGAATCTCCTGGGCCAGTAGTCCATTTTTTTTTTTTTTTTTTTTTTTTTTTTTTTGAGACAGAGTCTTGCTCTATCACCAGACTGGAGTGCAGTGGCGCGATCTCAGTTCACTGCAACCTCCACCTCCTGGGTTCAAGTGATTCTCCTGCCTCAGCCTCCCGAGTAGCTGGGACTACAGGCGCGTGCCACCATGCCCAGCTAATTTGTGTATATTTAGTAGAGATGAGGTTTCGCCATGTTGGCCAGGCTGGTCTCCATCTCTTGACCTCAAGTGATCCGCCCGCCTGGGCCTCCCAGAGTGCTAGGATTATGGGCGTGAGCCACCGTGCCTGGCCAGTCTGTATTTTTAATAAGCCTTACAGGTCACTCTGGTATGGATCATTTTTGGGAACCAATTTATTAGCTAGTTTGTTGTAGAGCCTGAGACCTTCCCATGAGACCTCCTATGTCTCTCCCAGGGAGAGAAAGACCTCAAACTTTTTATGAGTTCGTTTCAACCTGTCCTTTTGCTTTCGTATATGATGGACGGTCATTGATAGTGGTGCTCAAAGTTGTTTTTATCCAGATGACCTGCTGCTTTCCAAATTTAGCACTGGTCTGAAAGAGCGGAGGGATGTGTCAGAAGTCCTCTGCTCTGCTGCTAGGCTGGAAGGAGATTTGGGTTGAAGAGCTATGTGGAGAGTGGAGAGTGACTCAAACTTTGTACATTGAAGCTTGTTGGAATGATGCAATCACCCAGGCATTGGACAGACCACTTCCTGTACCTTTGGATATGCAGACCCAGGGTGTGGTATTTGGCAGTACTCTCAGGAGTAGACTGGCTGATCCTTTTCAAGGGAGCTGAGTAGTCAGAGGTAAGGCCAGGCAGGCTGCAGGCTCCAAACCCACAAATGTTTCTAGTTTAGAGACAGATGGATCATCAGAAACTTGGAGGAGGATTTCTAAAAGGTGATGAGTACGAACACCTGTCTCAAGGAATACCTGGCTCTCTAGGTGTATGTTTCTTTCTTTATTGTCAGAAAACAAATGTCTGTCCTGTGGAGCAGCAGTTATACATGTTGTCACAGCCAGCTTTGAATTAGTTTGATGCTGATGATCTGCCTACAAATTATCATTTGCTCTTCATTTTCCCATTTGGTTTATAAGCTGTAAAGAGACGAATTCACGTGTCTATATTATTACATGCCTGGTGAATGAGCAGGCGGAAATGAATGTTTAAAATTGATGATGGAGGCTGGGCGTGGTGGCTCACGCTTGTAATCCCAGCACTTTGGGAGGCCGAGGCGGGCGGATCACGAGGTCAGGAGATCGAGACCACAGTGAAACCCCGTCTCTACTAAAAATACAAAAAATTAGCCGGGCGGGTGGCAGGCGCCTGTAGTCCCAGCTACTCAGAGAGGCTGAGGCAGGAGAATGGCGTGAACCCGGGAGGCGGAGCTTGCACTGAGCCCAGATGGCGCCACTGCACTCCAGCCTGGGTGACAGAGCGAGACTCCGTCTCAAAAAAAAAAAATAAATAAAATTGATGATGGAAGGTTTGAGGGGCAGGATCACACCACACCCCACCCCCCATACCTGACTCCAGCATCACATACACAGAATTCAAGCTGTCCATTTTTCTAAGTCTCTAAGGGGTGGGTCATTTTGTTATTGCTCCACCCCTACCCAATAAACAGTGGAAGTTGATACAGTCTAGTGGGTTTTTTTAATTGTGGGAAGGTATACATGTAAAATTTATTATCATGGCTTAAAGCCGGGAAGCAGAGGTCACAGTGAGACAAGATCACACCACTGTACTCCAGCCTGGGTGACAGAGCGTGACTCCATCTCAAAAAATAAAGTAAAATAAAATAAAATAATTTACCATCTTAACCATTTTTTTTTTTTTTTTTTTTTTTTTTTTTTTGAGACGGAGTCTCGCTCTGTCGCCCAGGCTGGAGTGCAGTGGCGCAATCTCGGCTCACTGCAAGCTCCCCCTCCCGGGTTCACGCCATTCTCCTGCCTCAGCCTCTCCGAGTAGCTGGGACTACAGGCGCCCGCCACCACGCCCGGCTAATTTTTTCTATTTTTTAGTAGAGACGGGGTTTCACCATGGTTTCGATCTCCTGACCTCATGATCCGCCCGCCTCGGCCTCCCAAAGTGCTGGGATTACAAGCGTGAGCCACCGCGCCCGGCCCATCTTAACCATTTTTAAGCACACAGTTCAGTAGTGTTAAGTGTATTGCACATTGTTGTGCAAGAGACTCTAGGTTTTTAGAAATCCATTTAGAATATAAGAAAGTATTCTAAAAATGTCAGAAAATGAAACCCAGAGTTATTACAAAAAAGACTATACATGAAAGAGAATAGTTTTATGTGCAAACACAGCATTTGTATTCTATCCTAAGAGAAGGCACATAGAACGTTTTTCTTGTAGGACAGGCTTGCCCGAGTCTGTCCTTTCACAGTACCTAATTGTAATCAGTACAGAGGAAAAAGACAATTTGGTGCTTGAGATGGCTTTAAGAAGCCAGAAATAGGCCAGGCACAGTGGCTCATGCCTGTAATCCCAGCACTTTGGGAGGCCAAGGCAGGGAGATGACGACGTCAGGAGTTCGAGACCTGCCTGCCCAACATGGTGAAAACCTATCTCTACTAAAAACACAAAAATGAGCCGGGAGCGGTGGTGTGTACCTGTAACCCCAGCTACTGGGGAGGCTGAGGCAGGAGAATCACTTGAACCCGGTAAGTGAAGGTTGCAGTGAGCCGAGATTGCACCACTGCACTCTAGCCTGGGCGACAGAGCAAGACTCCGTCCCAAAAAAAAAAGAAAGAAAAGACTGGGTGCAGTGGCTCACACCTTTAATGCCAGCACTTTGGGAGGCCAAGGTCTTAAAAAAAAAAAAAAGCCAGAAATAGCACTAGCATCTTGTTTTATTGTTTTTTGTTTTTGAGACAGAGGCTTTATCTGTCACCCAGGCTAGAGTGCAGTGGCATGATCTCGGCTCACTGCAAACTCCGCCTCCCAGGTTCAAGCAATTCTCCTGCCTCAGCTACCTGAGTAGCTGGGACTACAGGTGCCCGCCACCATGCCCAGCTAATTTTTATACTTTTAGTAGAGATGGGGTTTCACCATGTTGGCCAAACTGGTCTCAGACGCCTGACCTCAAGTGATTCAACTGCCTCAGCCTCCGAAAGTGCTGGGATTACAGGTGTGAGCCACCAGGTCCAGGCTAGTGCTAGCATCTTGATACAGATGTTCAAGTTTTCTTGAACCTGCGAGTGTACAATGAGAGGAGACATCCAGTCAACTGTGAATTTACAGATTTTAATTTACACAATTTCCTAGAGTTTCCACTTTGTTTTCCTATACTGTATGAAAATATTCTCTTGACAGACACTGAAAGTAAGTGATATTTGCCACTGTTTTCCTAGTGAAAGACAGCTTATTATTATATATGAAAATATGGATATCAATGGCCAAAAAAATCCAAATGAGCAGGAATCTTTAAATCTGTTATCAGGTAAATGACCACATTGTTAAATGAAAGAATTTTTAAAGTTAAATGAATCTTACTTAAGATTCACAAGAAATATTGGAAACGTTATTGCCGTTTGCTGAAGTTCTTAGTCAACCCAAACTGTATTAACAGTTCATTCTTTTTTTTTCACATTAGAAAATTTATTTTCACAACACTTACTGTTTGCACTCAGTTATTCATAATACCTACAAAACAGGTTTGAAGGCAGTCAGTCCAACAGGATGTGAGCTACAGTTCCAAAGAAAGTATGGTTTGTGTTTTACCAAAGGAGAAATGCCTTCCCATATGTATATGTCTCATGGCTTTGAAAATTTGTAGCTTATTTAGCAACCCTCCATTTAAAAACTGCTGCTAGATTTGAGAAAACTTATAGAATAATTCTGAGTTTATCTTATTCAAAACTGCTTCAGTAAACTTTTGCTTATCAGTCTTGAAAAGATGTGTTAAAACCAGTTTGGCAACTTTTTAAATATAGCATGCTGGAAGGCCTTGAGAGAAGAGTTTTGAAGCAATATCAGTGTTGGAACTAAAAGGGAACACATTTATTTATTTATTTATTTATTTATTTTTGAGACGGAGTCTTGCTCTGTCACCCAGACTGGGGTGCAGTGGCACGATCTCGGCTCACTGCAACCTCTGCCTTCTGGGTTCACGCAATTCTCCTGCCTCAGCTTCCTGAGTACCTGGAACTACAGGCGTGCACCACCACACCTAGCTAATTTTTGTATTTTTAGTAGAGATGGGGTTTCCCTATGTTGGCCGGGTTGGTCCTGAACCCGTGACCTCAAATGATCTGCCCACCTTGGTCTCCCAAAGTGCTGGGGATTACAGGTGTGAGCCAGCATGCCCGGCCTAAAACGTAACACTTTTAAACAAGAATATTCATGATGCACATTTCTCTGTATTTGGAGGGCTCATCTTTTAAAAAGCAAGGTTTTGTGATGGGACTGAATTAGTGGAAGAGTTCTCAGTGGTAGAGCCATACCCAGCATAGGCAATCTAGAGCCTTGTTAAGAACTCAGGAGATTGTCTATTCTGTATGACATCTACATATTCACAACCTTGCCTCTCACTCCATTCCATAAAACTTACTGGAATCTGTTTAGAAGCAGACTTTACACAGATATTTGAATACTTTGTACTGTAATAGCATAGACATACAGCATTTCAAATGAGAGTTCTCTCTAAAGGCTTCATTTGGAAGTCATAATTATTTTTAATAAGGCTGGGCATGGAGGCTTACGCCTGTAATCCCAGCGCTTTTGGAGGCCAAAATGGAAGGATCACTTGAGGCCAGGAGTTCGAGACCAGCCTGGTCAACATAGTGAGACCACATCTCAATTTTTTTTTAAAAAGTATTTTAAAAAATAAGGTACAGTCACTCTAGCAATTTGAAGGGTATGAAGCAACTATTTTATATTGCAGTTCTAGAATATGTTTGTCCTTCCCGGTGCAGTATAGTCACGAGTTTCAAGGGAATTGCTGAAGGAAAGGGGCAGCTGATTCATATTTCTGCATCACAAATCTGTATATAAAAGACAAGTTGAGATGGCTCTGAGAGTCCAGCATATCTTAATTTTAACTTTTATTATAAACCTGAGATCTTATATTTTAGTTGAAAATGCTCTCCTCTTTTTTTTTTTTTTTTTTTTTTTTTTTTTTTGAGACGGAGTCTTTCTCTGTCCCCCTGGCTGGAGTGCAGTGGCGCGATCTCGGCTCACTGCAAGCTCCACCTCCCGGGTTCACGCCATTCTCCTGCCTCAGCCTCCCAAGTAGCTGGGACTACAGGCGCCTGCCAACACGCCCGGCTAATTTTTTTTTGTATTTTTAGTAGAGATGGGGTTTCACCGTGTTAGCCAGGATGGTCTCGATCTCCTGACCTTGTGATCCGCCCACCTCGGCCTCCCAAAGTGCTGGGATTACAGGCTTGAGCCACCGCGCCCGGCCGAAAATGCTCTCATTTAAAATCAAAATATTTATCAATCTATGGAAGCCTATTTTTACAGTGAAATTCTGTGATCACAAACAGGAAATTTAAGTATTGCATGCTGGTGCAGAAATACATTGTTCTACAGTGACGGCCCTTTGCTTTGTCATAGCTGTCTTTAACAGGACTTTCTGCCTCCTGAAATGTCAGCGTAGCCCTCAAACTCGTGTCTATTCTACTTTTGATTACCTTGGTCCTCAGCCAGCCTCATATTTGACACTTTCAGCACGGGCAGTGTAGGTCCTTCTTGATGTTGAGCTGTTAATCTTTTTATTATTTCCTGTCACTTTTCACCATGATTGATGCTCTTGAGCCAGAGGAGAGAAAAGTGATGAAAATGACTTTGAAAACAGCTTTGAAAAGGAGTATTTTAAGTTGGACTTGGGTCTTACCTGAGACCATAAAACGATTGAAAAAGCGCACCGTGTGTTTTGTAAGGCACTACATGGGTCCATGCAGTGAGGGAGCAAGTGTGCTAATAATGAGTGCTTGGGAGTAGGAGTGCTGAGGGCTTTCCTGGTGTTTGTGCAGCGATTCAGTTGACTCAGGTCTCTGGGTCTCTGGTGTGAGGGATGCTGAGACCTTCCAGATGGTCTGTATTTAGCTCTACGGAAAGGTTACAGAAAAGCGTCCTCTTTCCCTTAGACCTAAAAATAAGATTCTTTTTCAGTTTTAGGCATTACCAAGGCTCAGACATTTTTATTTTCTCCAGTATTCCCTGTACCCCACATCCGATTCATTAATTTTGGGTTTGGCTTTGGAAACTTCTCCTCATCTCCTTTCCCCATAGCATGCAGGGTGACCCACTGGAGTGTGAGAAGAAAATATTATAACCTCTATTTGTATTTTTACTTTGTCCTTTCTAAAAAAACTATTTTATTGTGGCAAAATATATACAACAACATTTGCTGTTGTAACCGTGTTTGTTGTTGTTGTTGTTGTTGTTGTTGTTGTTTTTGAGATGGAGTTTTACTCTCGTTGCCCAGGCTGGAGTACAGTGGCACAATCTCAGCTCACTGCAACCTCTGCCTCCCAGGTTCAAGCGATTCTTCTGCCTCAGCCTCCCAAGTAGCTGGGATTACAGGCACTCGCCACCATGCCCGGCCAATCTTTTGTATTTTTAGTAGAGATGGGGTTTCACCATGTTGGCCAGACTGGTCTCGAACTCCAGACCTCAGGTGATCCACCCACCTCAGCCTCCCAAAGTGCTGAGTTTACAGGTGTGAGCCACTGCACCCAGCCCCATTTTTTACATATATAATTCGGCGGCACTAATTCACAGTATTGTACAACTATCACCACTATTTCCAAAATTTGTTGTCACTCCAAATAGAAACCCCATACTCATTAAGCAGTAGCTCCCTATTCCCCCTTTTCCCAGTCCCTGGTAACCTCTGATCTTTCTTTTCTTTTTAAATTTTTTACATAAGAAAGAGACAGGGTTTGTCATGTTGGCCAGGCTGGTCTCGAACTCCTGGCCTCCAGTGATCTACCCACCTCAGCCTCTCAAAGTGCTGGGATTACAGATGTGAGCCGTCTTACCCAGCCTTCTGTGTTTAATTTCTTAGGATCCTCCATACTGTTTTCCACAGTGGCTACACCATTTTACATTCTACCAGCAACGATTTAGGGTTCCAGTTTCTCTATACATTGACCATTATTTGTTACTGTTAAATATTTTCCATTTTAAAAAGATTTTAGCCATCCTGTTGGATGTGAATCACATTGTGGTTTTGATTTGCATTTCCCTGATGGCTAATGATGTTGAGCATCTTTTCATGCGCTTACTGGCCATTTGTATATCTTCTTTGGAGAAATGTCTGTTAAGTCCTTTGTACTGGGCTGGGCACAGTGGCTCACGCCTATAATCCCAGTACTTTGGGAGGTTGAGGAGGGTGGATCACTTGAGGTCAGAGTTCAAGACCAGGCTGGCCAAGATGGCGAAATCCCCTGTCCACTAAAAATACAAAAATTAGCCAAGTGTGGTGGTGCGTGCCTATAGTCGCAGCTACTTGGGAAGCTGAGGCAGGAGAATCCCTTGAATGTGGGAGGCAGAGGTTGCCGTGAGCTGAGAAAGTGCCACTGCACTCCAGCCTGGGCGACAGAGCGAGACTCCGTCTCAAAAAAAAAAAAAAAAAAAAAAAAAAAAAATCCTTAAGCTTTATCAGGAGAATCATATTTGGTTAAATATAACATGTTTCTTGGAGGCACCATATGAAATTAACCCGAGGGTCCCAAGGCTGTCTTTTATGATGTTTCCTTTTGGTACTTAAGAAAGTGAATCTTGGCTGGCCGCGGTGACTCACGCCTGTAATCCCAGCACTTTGGGAGGCCGAGGCGGGCAGATCACGAGGTCAGGAGATCGAGATGATCCTGGCTAACAAGGTGAAACCCCGTCTCTACTAAAAAAATACAGAAAAAAAATTAGCTGGGCGTGGCGGCACACGCCTGTAGTCTCAGCTACTCGGGAGGCTGAGGCAGGAGAATGGCGTGAACCTGGAAGGCGGAGCTTGCAGTGGGCTCAGATCGCACCACTGCACTCCAGCCTGGGCAACAGAGCGAGACTCTGTCTCAAAAAAAATAAAAATAAAAATAAAGTGAATCTCCTTGGATGGGTTTTAACATAGACTTGCCATATGTTCAATCCCGTTTTATGGTTAACGGTGGCGTTCCAAGGTGCTAGTATATTTTATTAAGAGATAGAAACGGTTTTTCGTACCATGTTAAATACGACAACCAGAAGGCACAGATTAGGGCCAGGCACGGTTGCTCACGCCTGTAATCCCAGCACACTGGGAGGCCGAGGCGGGTGGATCACCTGAGGTCAGGAGTTTGAGACCAGCCTGGCCAAAATAGTGAAACCCCATCTCTACTAAAGTACAAAAATTAGCCGGGCATGGTGGCAGGTGCCTGTAATTCCAGCTGCTCCAGAGGCTGAGGCAGGAGAATTGCTTTAACCTGGGGAGGCAGAGGTTGCAATGAGCCGAAATTCCGCCATTGCACTCCAGCCTGGGCGACGAGCAAAACTCCGTCTCAAAACAAAAAAACAAAAACAAAAACAGAAGGCACAGATTAAATCTAAAGGAAGAGATTTGATTCCAAAATTATTATTATTTTTTTTGAGACAAAGTCTCACTCTGTTGTCCAAGCTGGAGTGCAGTGGTGCCATCTTGGCTCATTGCAACCTCCACCTCCCGTGTTCAAGAGATTCTCCTGCCTCAGCCTCCCGAGTAACTGGGATTACAGGCAGGCGCCATCATGCCTGGCTAATTTGTGTATTTTTAGTAGAGATGGGGTTTCACTATGTTGGCCAGGCTGGTCTTGAACTCCTGACCTCGTGATCTGCCCACCTCAGCCTCCCAAGGTGCTGGGATTACGGGCGTGAGCCACCATGCCTGGCCTCTAAAATTATTATTATTAGAATATCATTTATAAAACTAATTTGATTATATAAAGAATTTAGCTGTGAAGGTATGGAACCAGCTTACCTAATGACCCAGTAAGAGCATTTTAGGCCTTTGGGGTTTAATTTTACCTTTTTTTTTGAGGCAGAGTCTCACTCTGTCACCCAGGCTGGAGTGCAGTGGCTCGAACATGACTCACTGCAGCCTCCACCTTCTGGACTTATGCGATCCTCCCACCTCAGCCTCCCAAGTAGCTGGGACAACAGGCACGTGCCACGATGCCCTGGCTATTTTTTTTTTAATTTTTTATACAGACAGGTCTTGCCATGTTGCCCAGGCTGATCTTGAGCTCCTGAGTTCAAGCAGCCCTCCCGCCTGGGCCTCCCAATGTGCTGAGATTACAGTGCCTGGCTAGGGGTTGAATTTTTTTTTTTTTTTTTTTTTTTGAGACGGAGTTTTGCTCTCATTGCCCAGGCTGGAGTGCAGTCGTGCGATCTCAGCTCACCGCAACCTCGGCCTCCCAGGTTCAAGTGATTCTCCTGCCTCAGCCTCCCCAGTAGTTGGGATTACAGGCATGTGCCACCACGCCCAGTTTATTTTTTGTATTTTTAGTAGAGACAAAGTTTCAATGTGTTAGCCAGGATGGTTTTGATCTCCCGACCTCCCAGAGTGCTGGGATTACAGGCGTGAGCCACCACGCCCGGCCCAGGTGGTTGAATTTTTAACAGCTTGATATTCCCATTGTTGTCCTCGTCTCTGAAAGTAAACTTTGTGAAGTTGCCCTAAAATGCTAGCTTCTATCAAGGGTGTGACATCACTATCCTGGTACATCCTGGTGTGTTTCTTGGAAAGTGTACACACTGGCAGGCATTTTCCAAATAAAACATTTGTTTCAGTAAACAAGTGTTTTATCCAGCAGCCCAAGTGGAGAATTTTAAAACCAGTGTTTGTTTTGCCAGCAAACATTTTGTTTCAATCCTTGCAGCTAAACAAGTGGGTAAGATTTAAGTGGCCTCCTAGTAAAAACAAATGGAAAACCATTTTCAGAAAACTCAGGGCTGAGCAGAAATCTATTTGCTGTTAGAGGGTGAGTGTAGACCTTCAGGGATATAATTTGTACTTTCTATATAGTTCTGTGCTTAGCTGCAGTCAGAGTGAAAAGTCTTAGGTTTGGGGAAGAGAACTTAATTATTTTTTTTGAGGCAAGAAGGGAAGAAAAAGAAAAGAAGTATTAAATAAAATGTATTGGCTAAGTGTGGTGGCTTACACTCATATTTCCAGCACTTTGGGAGGCCGAGGCAGGAGGATCACTTGAGCCCAGGAGTTTGAGACCAGCCTGGGCAACATAAGGAGACCTCATCTCTATAAATAAAAAATAAAAATAAAAACAAGGTATCATCATATTGCCGTATTTAAATTTTATAGCCTACCTTTAAAATATAACTAAAACATCATCAGGTATTTGCTCTGCTGTGAATTTCCTACCTCTTTTCTAATTATTTTTGTGATAATTCCTCCAATGCATAATACAACTCAATCTCCATGCTAATTTTCAGGCTTCATCTTCTAACAAAATTTGACCAAAAATCAAATTTTGGTCAGCTGTTGTTGCTTTTATTTAGGGTTTCTTGTCATTGAGCATTCTTGCTGTCTTGAATAAAATTTGATTGTGACATATTTCTCTTTTTCTTTTTTTTGAGACAGGGTCTCGCTCTATCACCCAGGCTAGAGTGCAGTGGTATGATCATGGCTCACTGCAGCCTCTGCCTCCCAGGCTCAAGTGATCCTCCCACCTCAGCCTCTCAAGTAGCTGGGAGCACAGGCATACACCACCATGCCCAGTTAATTTTTATATTTTTTACAAAGACAAAGTTTTGCCATGTTGCCCAGGCTGGTCTCGAACTTCTGGGCTCAAGCAGTCCACCAGCCTCAGCTTCTGAAAGTGCTGGGATTACAGATGTGAACCACCATGCCCAGCCTCTTTTTCTTTTTCTTGTTATTTATTTTTAATTTTTTTTTTTTTTTTTTGAGACCGAGTCTTGCTCTTGTCACCCAGGTTGGAGTGCAATGGTGCGATCTCGGCTCACTGCATTTTCCGCCCCCCAGGTTCAAGCAATTCTCCTGCCTCAGCCTCCTGAGTAGCTGGGATTACAAGTGCCTACCACCATTCCCGGCTAATTTTTTGTATTTTTGGTAGAGATGGGGTTTCACCATGTTGGCCAGGCTGGTCTGGAACTCCTGACCTCAGGTGATCCTCCCTGCTTGGCCTCCCAAAACGCTGGGATTACAGGTGTGAGCCACTGCGCCCGACCTACATCATCTAGTTTTGCAATTTTGAACATCATATAAATTAGAGTAGTATATATTACTTTTTATACGTTTGCTTTTGTCGACATTATGATTGCGAGTCTGGCCCACGTTGATGCCAATAGCTATCATTTATTCATCTTCATTGTTTAGTATTCCTGTGTACTACAACAATGCGTTTATCCGTTTTACTGTCAATGGACATTGAACTGTTTCTAACTTTTGACTCTTATGAAAATGGCTGTGAAGGACATTGTTGTATGCATCTCCTGGTACAGTTACACAAAAGTTTTTCTAGGGTATAGGTGGAAGGTGGATTGTTGGATTGTAAGATATTTGTATTTTTAGCTTTGTGCTATAACTGTTTTCCAAAGAGGTGGTTCTAGTTTGTACTCCCTCTAACAGTGAATAAGAGGCTGGGTTTTTTTGTTGTGTGTTGTTTTTAGATGGAGTTTCACTCGGTCATCCAGATTGGAGTGCAGTGGCGCAATCTCGGCTCACTGCAACCTCTGCCTCCCGGGTTCAAGTGATTCTCCTGCCTCAGCCTCCCGAGTAGCTGGGACTACAGGCACGCACCACCATGCCCAGCTAATTTTTGTATTTTTAGTAGAGACAGGGTTTTACCATGTTGGTTAGGCTGGTCTTGAACTCCTGACCTCAGGTGATTCACCTGCCTCAGCCTCCCAAAATGTTGGGATCAAAGGCATGAGCCACCCTGCCTGGCCGAGGTTGGGTTTTTAAAAAGGGTTTTTTCTTTTCAGCTTTATTGAAGTATAATTGACAAATAAAATGTTAATATACATTTAAAATGTACAACAGGGGCTGGGCGCGGTGGCTCATGCTTGTAATCCCAGCACTTTGGGAGGCCAAGGTGGGCGGATCGCTTGAGCTCAGGAGTTTGAGACCAGTCTGGGCAACATGGTGAAACCCCATCTCTACCAAAAGTACAAAAACTAGCCAGGCATGGTGGCACATGCCTGTGGTCCCAGCTACTCGGAAGGCTGAGGTGGGAGGATAGCTTGAGCCTGGGAGGCAGAGGTTGCAGTGAGCAGAGATTGTGCCATTGCACTCCAGCCTGGGTGACAGAGTGAGACCCCATCTCAAAAATAAGTAAATAAAATAAAATATACAATAGGATGATTTTGTATATGTATACATTGTGAAATGATTACCGAAATCAATTTAACACATCTGTCACTTTACATAATTATCTTTAAAAAAAATTTTTTTTTGGCTGTGTGGGGTGACTCATGCCTTTAATCCTAGCACTTTAGAAGGCTGAAGTGGGAGGATTGCTTGAGGCCAGGAGTTTAAAACTAGCCTAGGCAACATAAGAAGACCCCATCTCTACAAAAAATTTTTAAAGATACTAGCTGGGCGTGGTGGTTCTTGCCTGTAGTACTAGCTAGTTGAGAGGCTAAAGTGGGAAGATCTCTTGAGTCCAAGCGTTAAAGGTTGCAGTGAGCTATGATTGCACCAATGCACTCCAGCCTGGACAACAGAGAAACTCTGTCTCTTAAAAGAAAAAAATAGAATGAGCATTTTTATTATTCCTAATTTTCACCAAAACTTGGTATTGTTAGATTTTTATATTTTTGCCAAAATGGTGACTATGAAATGGTATCTTGTTGTGGTTTTAATTTGCTTTTCCCTTTTTACTAATAGGTTTGTTGGCCATTTGTATACTTTTTTTTTTTGAGTGTTTATTTAAACTTTTTGCCCATTTTTCTGTGGATTGTCTCTTTTTATAAAACTAATTTGTTACTGATTTGTAGGACTCCTTAATATATTCTGGTGTGAATCTTTTTTTCTTTTTATTTTTCAGTGCCCAGCATCCGAAGATATAGTATGACTCTTTTTGTCGAGTATATGTGTTGCAAATATCTTCTCCGACTTTGTGATTTGTCTTTTTACTTTTTACTGATAAATTCAACAATATTAAAATTAAGAATGTGTATGCATTCAAAGGCATACACATTCTTTTTTTTTTTTGAGACAGAGTCTGGCTCTGTCACCCAGGCTGGAGTGCAGTGGCATGATCTCAGCTCACTGCAAGCTCTGCCTCCTGGGTTCAAGAGATTCTCCTGCCTCAGCCTCCCAAGTGCCAGGACTACAGGCATGTGCCACGACGCTGGCCAATTTTTGTATTTTTAGTAGAGGCGGGGTTTCACCATGTTGGCCAGACTGGTCTCGAACTCCTGACTTCCCGTGATCCACCCACCTTGGCCTTCCAAAGTGCTGGGATTACAGGCGTGAGCCACTGCACCCGGCTGGCATACCCATTCTTAATTTTAATATTGTTGAATTTATCAGTCTTTTTCTTTATGGTAATACTTTTATATTTTAAGAAATTCTTCCCTATTTATGAAGTTATTCTCCTGTATTCTTCATAGTTTTTTGAAGATATTCTCCTCTATTCTTTATGGTTTTTTTCCCCTTTCACATTTTCTTGTATGGTATTTCACTCATCTGGAACTGATTTTTATGAATGTTGGAAGGTAGAGGTCCATTCTCAGTTTTCATTTAAATAGAATGTGCTTGTCCAGGCACTGTTTTTTGCAGCTTCCATCTTTCCCACACACTCTAGAATGCCACCTGTGTCTTGCGTGTGCTCCGTCTGTTTCTGTGCTCTCTATGTGCCATCCGTCTCTCTGTCAACCTTAGACCCAGCTCTACACTGTCTTAGTTATGACAGCCTTTAAGGAGTCATGCCATCTGGGAGGGCATATTCTTCCACCTTGCTCTTCTTCAATGATGTCTTGGTGTTCTTGTCCTTTTGTGCTTCTATATACATTTTAGAAACAGTTCCAATTCCCTTACAGAACCTTTTGGAGTTATTAGGACTGCACTGAATCTGTAGACCAATGTGGGGAGAACCAGCACGTTTACAATTGTGTGGCTACCACATTGAAAGGCAGTGTGCAGTATCGCTAAAAGGATGGAGCCAGACCTCCTGGGTGTAGATCCTAGCTCTGCTCCTCACTGGCCATGTGACCCTGGAGAATTTGACCTTAGAGTGTCTCAGTTATCTCACTTGTGTAATAGGGATCCTAGTAGTACCTACCTTATAGGGTCATAATAGTACCTACTATATAGGGTAATTGAAGGATTAGGTGATTACATGTCTTGCATATAATATGTGCAAAGTGCTCAGAATAGTCTCAGGCATATAGTAAAATTATATAAGTGCATGAACACCAATTATGTATATCTTCTTCAATGCCCCGAGAACGTTGTGGTTTTCTTTATAAAACTCTATCTGTAGAATATACAATCCGGTCATGTGTCACTTAACGAAGGGGATGCATCCTGAGAAATGCATCATTAGGTGATTTTGTCATTGTGTGAACATCAGAGTATACTTACACAAACCTAAATAGTATAGCCCACTACACACCTAGGCTATAGGTATATAGCTTATGGCTCCAAGGCTACAAACCTGTACAGCATGTTATTGTACAGAATACTGTAGGCAACTGTAACACAACAGAAATTATTTGTGTCCTTAAACATATGTAAACATAGAAAAGGTACAGTGAAAATATGGTGTTATAAGGAATGTGTATATACTATCCCTCATGGGACCTCTGTCATATATACAGTCCATTGTTGACTGAAATGTTGTAACTGTATTCCTACATCTCCCTACATATGTAGAATATATTATATTACAGATGTATTAGTGTATAGTAAATATTCCTACATACCATATATAGGAATATATATAACTTTTAAAATATATTAAAATACCTTAAAACTTTTGATGCCCTTATAAGTGGTATTTTTAAAGTGTTTCTGTGTACAGCATTGTTGTGTTTAGTTAGTACGTTTTAAGAGCCGATTATGACCATCTTTGATAAATACTTAAATACTTGTGTTGCATGAGATACTGCTTGGAGGCTGGGCACAGTGACTCATGCTTGTAATCCCAGCACTTTGGGAGGCCGAGGTGGGCGGAACACTTGAGGTCAGGAGTTCAAGACCAGCCTGGCCAATGTGGTGAAACCCCCATCTCTACTAAAAATACAAAAATGAGCCAGGCGTGGTGGTGGACACCTGTAATCCCAGCTACTAGAGAGGCTGAGGCACGAGAATTGCTTGAACCCACGAGGTGGAGGTTAAAGTGAGCTGAGATTGCACCATTGCAATCCAGCCTGGGCGACAAGAGCCAAACTCCTTCTCAAAAAAGAAAAAAAGAGAGAGAGAGAGAGAGAGAGATACTGCCTGGGACCAGAAATATGGACACTTTTATCTGGGTGATGGCCCATCACGATTACTCCTCTGTTCTCACGGGGTTGAACATTTTACTCACTTTACATGATTTTAAACCACTGTATCCCATTGACTTCTGTTGTTGAAACTTGCCAGAGGATTTTGGCAACCTGGTTCGTTTTCTTTGTATATCAGGTTCTTTGGGTTCATTACCTTCTTTTTAATAAGATCATGATATTTCAGTGTTCATTTATAGCTCACCCACCATTTAGGTTTTATTTCCAGTGCTCTCATGCTTCCCTAAATCCTGTACGAAAGATGCTACGTTGGGAAGCACGGTGACTCAGGCCTGTTGTCCTGGCACATAAGAAGGCGAGGTCAGGTGTTTGAGAATAGCCTGAGCAACATAGGAAGCTCTCATCTATTAAAAAACAAAAAACAAAAAAACATGCTATGTCCTTGGCTGTTGGAGCCACAGCTTTGTGCATTGACACACATCCAGCATCAGCAAGCTTTTTCTAAATGAGAACAAGCGTCATTCCTTTGTCCATTTGTCAGACATGTCACATATGTCTCTATGGGATTATAATTTTTTTAAAAAAGAAAAGAAAGTAAAGGGGAAAATATCTGTAGGTTCCCCTTGCCTGTGTATTCCTCTGGTTTCAGCTCTTCAGCACAGGCAGTCTCGGTCACGTGGCCCCCACGCTGCGAAGCTCTGTATGATTGTGTTTTGGGTTGCAGGAGGCAGAAACTCAAAGTGAAACCAATGAAAAAAACCAATGTGTTCTTAATGGTTTTTACCTAAACCATAAATCCCGCTCTTCGAGGGAGAGGGGAATCACCCAAAATTTGGCCCAGTTCCCTCATTAAGTTCCAGGGCTATATTTGTCTGTATTTTTTCTTTTCTTTTTTTTTTTTTTTGTTCATATGTGTGTCAGTTTGGTGACCACCTGTGTCCAACTCACTCAAGGAAGATATTTAAAATGCAGATTCCAGGGCCTGATCTAGACTAAGGGAATAAGACAGTGGGAAGAGGAGGAGGTAGAGAGTTGAGTCTCCTGACTCCCTGGTGGTGCTGACAGTCAAGCAGGACTTACTAATAATGATGAAGGTATTATGGGCTCAGATTTTTATCCATCACTACATTATCACTAAATTTTTTTTTTTTTTCTTTGAGACCAAGTCTCACTCTGTTGCCCAGGCTGGAGTGCAGTGGTGTGATCTTGGCTCACTGCAGCATCCGCCTCCCAGGCTCAAGCGATTCTCCTGCTTCAGCCTCCTGAGTAGCTGGGACTACAGGCGCGCACCACCATGCCCAGCTAATATTTGTATTTTTAGTAGAGACGGGGTTTCACCATGTTGGCCAGGATGGTCTCGATCTCTTGACCTCATGATCCACCCGCCTCAGCCTCCCAAAGTGCCAGGATTACAGGTGAGAGCCACCGCGCCAGGTTTAATTTTTATATTTTTAGTAGACATGGGGTTTCACCATGTTGGCCAGCCTGGCCTTGAACTCCTGACCTCAGGTGATCCACCCGCCTCAGCCTCCCAAAGTGCTGGGATTACAGGCATAAGCCACTGCGCCTGGCCTAATGGAAAATTTTTTACCAGGTTTAAAATAAGATATCTAATGCCAGATGCTGTGGCGCACACCTTTAGTCCCAGCTGCTTGGGGGGCTGAGGCAGGAGGTTTGCTTAAGCCCTGGAGTTTGAGACCTGCCTGGGCAACATAGTGAAACCACATGTCTATATGAATAAAACAAATACATAAATAAATAAAATAAATGAAATAAGGTAGCTAACACTTATTAAGTGCCATGTGTCAGGCAGGCACTTCACATTTAAACCTATGTGTAGGCTACTATTGTTAGTCCCACTTTATAGAAAAGGAAACTGAGGCACATAGAGGTTAAATGCTTTGCCCTGAGTCAAACACCTGATGCAGAATTGTCATGTTCTTTGACAATCTTCAAAGCAAATTCATGATATTTGTTAATTACAAAATAACAGTCTCTGGCACAAATGGGCCCAAAGAGTCTGCTTGGATCATAATCATGCCTTGGTGCTATATTAGGTCCCTTATAAATTATTCATTCTTTTAGCAAGTTCTTACTGAGCATTTAGAGTCCCCATGACTTGGGACAGGTATTCCACAAAAGGGAGGGATGTACAGGAAGTTATACAGACAAACTAGAAACTTCTTAGCAGATGCCTGTGCATAAATGAGAGGACTTGGATTAGGGCCGGGGGGAAGCGGTGCTGAGATAACTACTGTCCAGAGAGCTGTTATCTTGTTATCTGTTATCTTGGCTGTGTGCTAAATGTTTTAGGTGTATTTTTTTCACTAATTTCTCACAAGAACCCCACTGGGTTAAATTCTATGAATAATCTATTGAACAGGAAACTGAGGCTTAGAGATGTGAAGAGACTTGCCTGTGGTCATATGGCTTCAGCCTTATGGTTGTGATATGAAGGCAATGCGTATCTCTCTCTGGACCCTGGCTTTCATCCACTGGATTTTCTGCTTTCGTCAAATAGGATTTCGTTTTCTAGAAGAGAACTGCCATCCCTCTGATAGTGACCCAGATGGCCCCATCACTAGGATCACTCTGGGCTTTAAAGAGATCATGGCTTATGATGTCAGTCATCGATGGCTTGGCCTCTCTATTTTGTCCTCTGGTTCTGGTGTCCTCACCTGGTCCCTAGGGAATCCTTCAGGAATATTAGTATCAAGGCCATGTCCATGGCCTATAACCAGATTGGCAGATGTCTATAGGCTGGAGGAAGCCAAGAACTGTTTCTGAAGGAGCATCATAGCTTTGCCCATCCACACTTACTGCTGTGCAGAGGTGAGGGGCCTTCTGTCCCTACTCAGGCTTCTTCATTTTCACGAGAGGATGTTCAATGTTTTGTATTGTTCACTATGCAGATGGATATTCAATATAATTTTTTTTTTTTTTGAGACGGAGTCTCACTCTGTTGCCCAGGCTGGAGTGCAATGATGCTATCTCGGCTCACTGCAAGCTCCGCCTCCCAGGTTCACGCCATTCTCCTGCCTCAGTCTCCCCAGCAGCTGGGACTACAGGTGCCCGCCACCACACCCGGCTAATTTTTTGTATTTTCAGTAGAGACGGGGTTTCACCGTTATAGCCAGGATGGTCTCGATCTCCTGACCTGGTAATCTGCCCGCCTCAGCCTCCCAAAGTGCTAGGATTACAGGCGTGAGCCACCGCACCTGGTCTCAATACAATTGTTTTTGAGCCACTTCAGAAGGGTAAAATGGAAGAAACTTTAGAAATTTGATGTCTCCATTTTACTGAAAAAGGAAGGAAAAAACCTACATATTAAATTACTTATTCAAGGTAACAACTAATTAGTGGCAAGACTGGAATCCAGTTCCTGACGCTCAGTTCAATATCTTCCTTTTACCCCTTTAATCTGATTTTACGCAAGGACTGCCCTAATCTCTGAATCTTGTCGTGAATAAGCTGTAAGAAATTCAACTTCAAAATGATTCCTATGGTGGGGCTTTGTTTTCAGAGGCAGGTTTACCTTCCTAATTATGAATTATTTAGGTTAATGATAAAGTTACTTCACATTTCTAAATAAATAGTGGCAGATGATGGCAGAGGCGCTCCTAAGACAGTATCAGGTCAGCTGGAAACTTTAATACCCAGCAAAGTAGAAACCTACTTGTTGATATTACATTTGCTTATACATGTTTGTAATGAGAAAGAAGAAAATCTAACAAAAAGAAAAGATGAGGTACGTGTTGTTGTTACCATTATTATTGCGTTTCGATCTATTCTCGGCCTGCTTCCTTACTGTGGAGGCCTCAAACACACAAGCACGGGTTGTCACTTACGTCATCCCTGTGACCCAGTGTCCTTGGAGAATGGGCATATGAAAGGTGCATACTTAGGAGAATGGCGTGAACCCAGGAGGTGGAGGTTGCGGTGAGCTGAGATCGCGCCACCGCACTCCAGCCTGGGGGACAGAGAAAGACTCCGTCTCAAAAAAAAAAAGAAAAGAAAGGTGCATACTTCATAAAGAATCCATTCATTAGATTTATTTCATTCATAAAAATAATCCCACCATTACTGAATGATTAAGACAGTAACATCAGGACCATGCCTCTAACTCATTATAGTTGGCCCTCTGTATCCATGGCTTCCCTGTCTTAGGATTCAACCAACTGAGGATCCAAAATATTCTAAAACAGAGCTGGGTGTGGTGGCGTGTGCCTGTAATCCCAGCTACTTGGGAGGCTGAGGTGACTAGGAGTTCAAGACTAGCCTGAGCAACATAGTGAGACCCTGTCTCTAAAAAAAATAAATAAATAATGTAAAAAATTTATTGGAAAAATAAAAACAACAAAAATAATACAAATAAAAAGCAATACAGTACAACAACTATTTACACAGAATTTACATTGCATTAGGTGTTAGAAGTAATGTAGAGATGATTTTAAGTATATGAGAAGGCTGGGCACAGTAGCTCATGCCTGTAATCCCAGCATTTTGGGAAGCTAAGGCAGGCAGGTCACTTGAGCTCAGGAGTTCAAGACCAACCTGGGCAACATAGTGAGATCTGCCTCTACCAAAAAAAAATACACATGAACAAACTGAGACTGGAAAAAAAAAATTAAAAAGTATATGAAAAAAAGTATATGAGAGATTGTGCATAAGTTATTTGCACATACTATGCCATTTGACATCAGGGACTTAAACAGTCATGGATTTTGATATCTGCGGGGGTCCTGGAACAAATCTGCTGGGGCTGCCAAGGAACAACATGTACCTTGTTCTTCTGCTCTACCTACATCCCTTATTTTGTCACATTGGCATTGAATTGAGATAACATCAGAAGAAACTTGTGGCCTTTTTCTTTTCCCATTTTATAGCAGTGTAATATTAACCCAAAAAAGTGCAGATCATAAACATACTCTTCCTTGAACTTTCACACAATGAACACACTTCCATGAGCTTTTGAGTGCCAAAGACCTGATTTTTAAATTCTGCCTTTACCATCTGTGTAACTTTAGGAAAATTAACCTTTTGGGGCCTCCATTTTCTCATCTGTCAAATGGGGAAGAAATAATAGCATTTCATAGGTGTTTGTAAGGAGTAAAAGATAATACATCTCATTTACCTGGCATTTTTCTTCCTTTCCTCTGACTGCAAGAGAGCTTTTGAAAAGAGACACCCTCTGCCGGGCGCAGTGGCTCACGCCTGTAATCTCAGCACTTTGGGAGGCTGAGATGGCTGGATCACGAGGTCAGGAGATCTAGACCATCCTGGCTAACACGGTGAAACCCCGTCTCTACTAAAAATACAAACAAGATTAGCCGGGCATGGTGGCGGGCGCCTGTAGTCCCAGCAACTCGGGAGGCTGAGGCAGGAGAATGGTGTCAACCCGGGAAGCGGAGCTTGCAGTGAGTCGAGATCGCACCACTGCACTCCAGCCTGGGCAACAGAGCGAGACTCCGTCTCAAAAAAAAAAAGAAAGAAAAGAAAAGAGACACCTTCAAAGTGCATTAGATGTGTGGTAGTTGAATGTTTGTAATGTTAAATAACAGCTCATTTGTGTGTGGAAATGTAGTTAATCATATGGACTATAGAAAACAAATGACTCGGGCCGGGCGCGGTGGCTCACGCCTGTAATCCCAGCACTTTGGGAGGCCGAGGCGGGTGGATCACGAGGTCAGGAGATCGAGACCACGGTGAAACCCCGTCTCTACTAAAAAAAATACAAAAAAAAAAAAATTAGCCAGGCGTGGTGGCGGGCGCCTGTAGTCCCAGCTACTCGGAGAGGCTGAGGCAGGAGAATGGCGTGAACCCGGGAGGCGGAGCTTGCAGTGAGCCGAGATTGCGCCACTGCACTCCAGCCTGGGCGACAGAGCGAGACTCCGTCTCAAGAAAAAAAAAGAAAGAAAACAAATGACTAAAAGTTTTCCTACTTCCTACTTTGCTACAACTGATTTTTGACCATTTATCTCAGGGACTCATCTGAGAACGTCAATTAAGTAGTAAATTAGTCTGGGAGTGGTGGCTTATGCCTGTAATCCCAGCACTTTGGGAAGCTGAGACGGGAGGATCACTTTAGTCCAGGAGTTTGAGATCAGCCTGAGCAACACAGTGAGAGACATTGTATCAAAAAATGAATGAATGAATGAATGGGAGAAAGAAAAAAGGAAGGAAGGAAGGAAGGCAGGAAGGGGAAAGAAGGAAAGGAGAGAGAGGAAGGAAGGAGAGAGAGGGAGGGAGGGAGAGAAAGAGAGTGAAAGAGGGAGGGAGGGAAAGAGAGGGAAGGAAGGGACGGAGGGAGGGAGGGGAGGGAGGGAAATTAAAACTATAAGTAGTAGATAAAAGATTCATTCCAGCCGGGCGTGGTGCTTTGGGAGGCCGAGACAGGCGGATTGCCTGAGGTCAGGAGTTTGAGACCAGCCTGGCCAACGTTGTGAAACCCCGTCTCTAATGAAAACACAAAAATTAGCTGGGCATGGTGGTGAGCGCCTGTAATTCCACCTACTTGGGAGGCTGAGGCAGGAGAATCACTTGAACCTGGGAGGCGGAGGTTACAGTGAGCTGAGATTTCACCATTGCACTCCAGCCTGGGCCACAGAGTGAGACTCCTTCTCAAAATAAATAAATAAATAAATAAATAATAAAGATTCATTCTACTTATTCATACATACCCTGCCTCATCCCAAAAAGGGATTGTAGAAATACACGTAGTAAGTACAATAGTATTTGTTGCTCCGTGGAGAAAAATATTATAGAAATAAAAATAATGAGGCCGGGCACGGTGGCTCACGCTTGTAATCCCAGCACTTTGGGAGGCCGAGGCGGGCGGATCACGAGGTCAGGAGATCGAGACCACGGTGAAACCCTGTCTCTACTAAAAATACAAAAAATTAGCCGGGCGTGGTGGCGGGCGCCTGTAGTCCCAGCTACTCGGAGAGGCTGAGGCAGGAGAATGGCGTGAACCCGGGAGGCGGAGCTTGCAGTGAGCCGAGATCGCGCCACTGCACTCCAGCCTGGGTGAGAGAGCGAGACTCCGTCTCAAAAAAAAAAAAAAAAAAAAAAAAAGAAATAAAAATAATGTTAAACTTACAAAGACTCTAATGAGTCTATTTTAACCTCAGCCAGTCTGTTTTAAATAGTGTCATGGCCGGGCGCGGTGGCTCACGCTTGTAATCCCAGCACTTTGGGAGGCCGAGGCGGGCGGATCACAAGGTCAGGAGATCGAGACCACAGTGAAACCCCGTCTCTACTAAAAAATACAAAAAAATTAGCTGGGCGTGGTGGCGGGCGCCTGTAGTCCCAGCTACTCAGAGAGGCTGAGGCAGGAGAATGGCGTGAACCCGGGACGCGGAGCTTGCAGTGAGCCGAGATTGTGCCACTGCACTCCAGCCTGGGCAAAAGAGCAAGACTCCGTCTCAAAAATAAATAAATAAATAAATAAATAAATAAATAAATAAATAGTGTCATGAATTTCTGGGGCCTGATTCTATCTTTTCAGATTTTGTTTATTTGCTAAAAGTTTCTTTCATTATACCCACAGTTTTTTCATGTTGTTCCTATTACTATTATTATTTTTGAAATAGAGTCTTGCTCTGCCACCCAGGCTAGAGTGCAGTGGCGCAAACTTGGCTCACTGCAACCTCCGCCTCCTGGGTTCAAGTGATTCTTGTGCCTCAGCCTCCTGAGTAGCTAGGATTACAGGAGTCCACCACCATGGTAATTTTTGTATTTTTAGTAGAGACAGGGTTTCTCCATGTTGGCCAGGCTGGTCTCAAACTCCTGACCTCAGGTGATCCATTTACCTTGGCCTCCCAAAGTGCTGGGATTACAGGCGTGAGCCACCATGCCCGGCCTCATATTATTTTTAATTGACACAGAATAATTGTACATATTTATGATGTTCAGTGTGATATTTCCATTCATGTGTACAATATGCAATGGTCAAATTATGGTAATTAGCATATCCATCACCTCTAACATTTGTCGTTTCTTTGTGTTGGAAGCATTGAAAATCTGCTCTTGTAGCTATTTGAAAATATACAATAAGTTGTTGTTATAGCGCTGTAGAACACTGGAACTTACTCCTCCTATGCAGCTAGTACAACAGTATTTAAAATAAATAAGTGGGTGAACTGAGGCTAAACCTTGAGATGAGGTTGATGCACAAACTGTATATCCTGAGATCCAGATCGTCTACTAGACATGGCCTGCAGAGTCGGCTTTCAGCTTCCTAAGAGCACTCAAAGCAAGAAGGGGAAATGATTAATGATACAATTTGGAAGGTCCTTATAATGTGAAAACAAACTGGTGGTGCAGGAGAAACTCAGTTTTTTTTTTTGGCGCCAAGACCTTCCTTCCATGGGTCTTCACAAAGAGAATTTAATGTTAATTAGCAGTATTCCCTGTAATAAATAAAAGTATCTGATTTATTACACTGTGCCTCTGTGTAGACAGGTGACACAAAGCCAGTGCTTCATTTAATAAAAACAGTTTGATAAATGACCATAAAATAGATTAAATTGTATTCTCTAATATTACAATGGTGCTATGAAAATTAACAGAGACTGGGCTGGGCACAGTGGCTCACACCTGTAATCCCAGCACTTTGGGAGGCCAAGGTGGGCGGATCACCTGAGGTCAGGAGTTGGACCAGCCTGGCCAACCCGGCAAAACCCCGTCTCTACTAAAAATACAAAATTAGCAGGGCGTGGTGGCGGCCACCTCTAATCACAGCTACTCGGGAGGCTGAGGCAGGAGAATTGCTGGAACCCGGGAGGCAGAGGTTGCAGTGAGCCGAAACATGCCATTGCACTCCAGCCTGGGTGACAGAGTGGGACTCCATCCCAAAAAAAAGAAAAAAAGAAAAAAAAAAAGAAAGAAAATCAACACAGACTGGTTACATGCACCCTATGATAAACTCATTCATGAAATTTTAAACCTACCAAGCAGTGTCATGGTAAATGGAAATTCTACGTGTAGGCCAGATGGAGAAAGAAGCACTTTCTATACTGTTCTAAAGAAGACCCCAGGGAGGAAGTATGGTCTTTATGAAGCACTTAGGAAAAAGAGCTTAGCACTTTGGGAGGCCAAGGCAGGAGAATCACTTGAGCCCAGGAGTTTGAGGCTGCAGTGAGTCTAATAAAAAAAATTACACATAATAAAACAATTAGCCAAACATGGTGGCACATGCCTGTAGTCCCAGCTGCCCAGGAGGCTGAGGTAGGAGGATCGCTTAAGCCCAGGTGGTTGAGGCTGCAGTGAGCCGTGATTGCACCATTGCACTCTAGCCTGGGCAACAGAATATCTCAAAAAGAAATAAAAAATCTTATCTTTTTTTTAAATAACAAGTTTGGAGAGTTAGGAGAAATTTAAAGTAAAAAAATGAAAAAATAAAGGCTGGGCGCATGGCTTACGCCTGTAATCCCAGCACTTTGGGAGGCCGAGGTGGGTGGATCACTTGAGGTCAGGAGTTCAAGACTAGCCTGGCCAACATGGCAAAACCCTGTCTCTAATAAAAATACAGAAATTAGCTGTGTGTGGTCGTTGGCACCTGTAATCCCAGCTACTCGGGAGGCTGAGGCAGGAGAATTGCTTGAACCTGGGTGGCAGAGGTTGCAGTGAGCCAAGATCGCGCCAATTCACTCCAGCCTCGGCGACAGAGCAAAACTCCGTCTCAGGAAAAAAAAAAAAAAAACCTGTTTGGAGCCGTCAGTAATTTTAAGTATGTAAGGGAGTCCTGAGACCAAAAAGTTTGAGAAGCCCCGTGTTAGACATATGTATACCATAGACTGTGTTGGTACCGTGCACCAATTATGCTACACAAAGCAGCTGTGGTTCCTAAGAGCAAAGACATACTACCATCACCCACTGGATACACACCTACAAATAAATGTCCACAATTATTCCAAAGAGTATTGACACCTCTGTTTATTAATGTGTTTATACAACAGATATTTATTTAGCACTGAGATTAGGGCTGTTTGATAAAATAGAAAAGGCCTCTGCCCTTGTGGAGCTTATTTCTAATAAAAGTGCATTACAAAATCAGAAAAGATGAATAGTTACAGTTGGTATTTGTGACTCTGGAATTGGTAGAAAGAGAACCTCTGAGGGAATGAATCCTGTTCTTCACCATGGGTCAAGCACTGTGCTGAGTGCATGTGTGCATTATTTAATTTATATAATAATCCTGTCCAGTACACAAGGTCATATATCTTTATAGGTGAACAAATGGAAACTCATAGAAGTTAGATAATTTGTCTGGGTTGCCAGCTAATAAGAGATAGAACCAGGATTTGTGCATTTTTGTAACACCCTTGTTCTAGGTAGCCTTTCTATTTTAAGGAAGCAAACTTCTCGTTTAACTCTCCATCATCCATTTTTGAGACAGGGACTGGCCTTGCCATACTTACCTATTGCAAGGTAGCTTTTGGACCACGTTCTTGCAAAGGTGTAGAAACTTTCACATCCAGGTTGGGACTCTTTCATTGCAAAAGCAGCCAGGGGCATCTACAAATGTGCTGTGCATACTGAATGCACAAAGAGTGTGGTTGGGAACGACGAAGAACCCAGTTAACTGGGAAAGCCCCCCTCCAGGGATGCTGACATGATACTGAATGCCAAGAAAATATCCATGGCAAGGTCTGTATTCTTCCACCATCTTTGTGCCACAGCCAGTTAAGATTTCAGATTTTTTCCTTCATTGCCAGAGCAGACGATTGTGAATTATCTCCTAGAGGAGACCTCTCTGGACCTGTAAAAGGTTTTAATTTGGACCTTTACTGGGATGGTAGGTTCAATCTAGGAGAACCTTTGGATTCAAAGCCAGCCAGTCTCCACTGCTTGGGGTTTTGTGGCACCTGCCATGGCAGGTATTTCTGTTCCCATAGGAGCCTCCTCTGACCAGTCTGGGCACCACCTCCCGTCCTCTCCCCACCCTCCCAGATAACTTGCACCATCATCCGCCAGAAAGACATTGTGACTTATGGCCGTGCTTAGTGGTGACAGCTTTGTGTATTAACCCCTATCAAAAAACAGTACAATCCTGGAATCTTTCAGAAGTTTGAGGAAGTGGAAATAAGTCTTTCATTTTTTTTTTTTTTTTTTTTTTTTTTTAGACAGAGTCTTGCTCTGTTGCCAGGCTGGAGTGCAGTGACATGATCTCTGCTCACTGCAACCTCTGCCTCCCGGGTTCAAGCGATTCTCCTGCCTCAGCCTCCCAAGTAGCTGGGATTACAGGTACCCGCCACCACACCTGGCTAATTTTTTGTGTTTTTAGTAGAGACGAGGTTTCGCTGTGTTGCCTAGGCTGGTTTCGAACTCCCGAGCTTAGGCAATCTGCCCACCTCAGCCTCCCAAAGTGCTGGGATTACAGGTGTGAGCCACCGTGCCCGGCCAGAAATAAGTCTTTCTAAGTGGAGAGCACACACATACACACTCACAAATAAACTTCATTTTAGGATGGAATTTGGTCCTCTCTTTGCCAGATTTTTGACTTACACCCCGCCTTGACCTATATCATTGTGTTGTCTGAAATACCCATTATGCGCGCAATGGATGAAGCATAAAACTACCTGTTTATCCTGGTGGTGGCTGAATATGCAGAAAGGAGCACCATTTATCCTACATATGAGTTCACAGCGTTCTGTTTCCCCAGTTTCCTCTGGGTGGTTTCTTCTGTTGAAAAGCCCCTTACTTGGCCGGGTGCGGTGGCTCACGCCTGTAATCCCAGCACTTTGGGAGGCTGAGGCGTGTGGATCACGAGGTCAGGAGATTGAGACCATCCTGACTCACACGGCGAAACCCCATCTCTCCTAAAAATACAAAAAATTAGCCGGGCTTGGTGGCGGATGCCTATAGTCCCAGCTACTTGGGAGGCTGAGGCAGGAGAATCACTTGAACCCAGGAGGCAGAGGTTGCAGTGAGCCAAGATCATCTCACTGCACTCCAGCCTGGGCAACAGAGCCAGACTTAGTCTCAAAAAAAAAAAAAAGCCCCTTACTCTACCAGGCATAGTGGCTCACACCTACAATCCCAGCACTTTGGGAGGCCAAGGCGGGTGGATTACCGGAAGTCAGGAGTTTGAGACCAGCCTGGCCAACATGGTGAAACCCAGTCTCCACTAAAAATACAAAAATTAGCCAGGCGTGGTGGTGGGTGCCTGTAATCTCAGGTACTCAGGAGGCTGAGGCAGGAGAATTGCTTGAACCTGGGAGGCCGGGGTTGCAGTGAGCCAAGATCACGCCATTGCACTCCAGCCTGGGAGACAGAGTAAAACTCCGTCTCAAAAAAAAAAAAAAAAAAAAAAAAGCAAAGCCGCTTATTCTAGTTAGCTTGTCAACTAAGCCCTCTCCCTGGGTGTGTGATGTTTCTGCCTCTCTTCTTCCTTCCTGTGGCTTCGCTTTACAGCATTCAGATAGCTATAGCAGTCTCGGCTGCACATCTCTTCTCCAGTGGATCATCCCCTCTTTAACTTTTGTCCTGTTAGCTTGGTGACATTTTTGTACGTTAGAGGGGCAGGCAGAAAAACAACAGCTCTGTGCTTAGAGCCATTTCTCCATTTTATCCCAAGGTGCTCCTTATCACTCTAGTTTAAATAACAACCTTTCTCCGCCTTTCGCAAATCTAGTGTCTTGGTGTACATTTAGGAAAAGGAGGAATGGCACTTAAGCAGCTTCTCATATCCAGCCTGGCGTTCCAGCAGCCCTCTTCTTCCCATCCTTAAGGTGGGGCCCACAGGGAGGGTGGGGTTCAGAGCTGTCTGAACAAATCAAGTTCGATTTGTTGGTCTGTTTTAACCACAACACCTTTTTTTTTTTTTTTTTTTTTTTTTTTTTTTGAGACGGAGTCCCGCTCTGTCACCCAGGCTGGAGTGCAGTGGCGCGATCTCGGCTCACTGCAAGCTCCGCCTCCCGGGTTCACGCCATTCTCCTGCCTCAGCCTCTCCGAGTAGCTGGGACTACAGGCGCCCGCCACCGCGCCCGGCTAATTTTTTGTATTTTTAGTAGAGACGGGGTTTCACCTTGGTCTCGATCTCCTGACCTCGTGATCCGCCCGCCTCGGCCTCCCAAAGTGCTGGGATTACAAGCGTGAGCCACCGCGCCCAGCCTTACAACACCTTTTAAGAAAATTAAAATCACTATTTCAAGTAGGGACCAAGTCAGTAGAGGGACCCCTCACTGTTGTGATTTCTGGGTGTTGGCAAATGGTACTGCATCATTTCACTGTCCACAATGCGGACTCAGAATTGGTTCATTCTAGGACCTTGGGTGATTTAACCTCTCTGAATCTCTTTTCTGTCAATGGGGGCAGACTATCTGCCTCGAAGGGCAATTGCAAGGGTTAAATGAGGTCACTTGGGCAAACCACTTGACTCAAAATTGAGTCAGGGCTCTCAGCACATGTCAATTTTTATTTGTTTCCAACTTCATAATCCAGATTTATTGACAATGCAATGTTTTGTTGCTCTGAAATTCACTATAAATGGGTTAAGGAGGGCCAGGCGCGGTGGCTCACGCCTGTAATCCCAGCACTTTGGGAGGCCAAGGAGGGCGGATCATCTGAGGTCAGGAGTTCGAGACTAGCCTGACCAACATGGAGAAACCCTGTCTCTACTAAAAATACAAAATTAGCCGGGCGTGGTGGCACATGCCTGTAATCCCAGCTACTTGGGAGGCTGAGGCAGGGAATCGCTTGAACCTGGGAAGCGGAGGTTGCAGTGAGCCGAGATCATGCCATTGCTCTCCAGCCTGGGCAACAAGAGCAAAACTCCATCTCAAAAAAAAAAAAAAAAAAAAAATAGAATGGGTTAAGGAAACTGAAGGAGACCAGGTCTACAAGGGGTATCCTTAGCTGCTTGGAAGACAGAAGGGAAAGACAACAGAGAGGTAAATAAAAGCAATGCTTCAAGCAACTTGAGATGCCAGAACACCTAGAAAGATCCAAGGCGGATGAAAAGCCCCAAGGGATATGCAAGCCTGGGGGGCCATCTGGGTGGTTTGCATCCTAGCCCGCTGGCCTTGGAGGGGCTTTCCTGTCTTTTCCTGATTTCTTTCACTGCTGAAGAGGCTGCCCTCAAAGGCTGGAGCAGTTGGCAGAGTTCCAGGGATCTGTACCAATGCCATGCCTCCTGATGACAGAGCGGAGGCTGGTGATACTAGCTCACAGCCATGTGGCCTTGGCCTTGTCCTGCCTCTCTCTGACAGATGCTAGCATCAGTGGATGCTTTTGAGTTTCACATGGAAGACTGCTGAACTCTCAATTCTTGGGGTCAGGAGGTCTGAATCTAAGTCTCAGCTCTGCTTAGCTTTGCTGCTCTGAGTAGCTTTGGACTTTCAGCAAGTCACACATCAGCTTTCAGAATCCCAATTTCCCAATTTATTAAATGACTGTTAGACTCATTTAATAGGTGGGCTCTGGGTCGTTCCCCCGCTGGCGGGTATGCATTTTGAAGTCACCTCCCCAGGCCTCCTTCAAGGCAGCACCACCTTTCAGGGTCAGTACCTAAGACACTAACTACCAGCACCTCTCAGACTCTGATCTGATTTTGAAAAATTGTAGTTTTGGAAGCCTGATGTCCACAACCATGACCGAGGTTGCTCAAATGACTCTGATGAGTTTCCAGCACACCCTACACCCTGGCTGCACCCACAGCGACCCCCTCAGCCCAGCCTTCCTCAGCTTCCATCTGTGTGCCTGCTCCTCTTCCCCTGCACCATCTGAGAATTAAAGACGCATTCTTAATGAATCTTTCACTTTCAGTGTGTTCTTCCTGAATGAGTCGTAACTTCCATTTTTTTCTAGCTTCGCTCTCTGATCTCAAGGGCCACATCTAACAGAATTCACGTGTTCAATACAAAAAAGAAAGAACAGGAGGTTTCCACATCTTTTTATTAATCAGAATGACTTCAGTTTACATTAAATGTCCCACACAGAATTCCTTTAGAAGACTAGAACTATTCATTAGAAAGTGAAAGTAGCTGATAATCCTTTTTTAAATATGAGGGGGGAAAAATACTGGCAAGTCATTTAAACGTTTTTCCCCTGGTAACTTAGAAAAAAAAAGCAAAGTACTTTAATTTTGTCACCTTTTCTTTTTCCCTCCTTTTGCCCACAATAAAGATGTCATAGAAGCTTTTCCATTTGTGCTGGACTCCTTAGGTTGGAGAAATAATTGGCTTTTGCTTGAGAGAAGGGTAGTGACAGACTGTGTCTGAGCTATTCTCTTGCAAATCCCTGAGGGTACTGAATAACAAAGTCTGTCTAGCTTCCAGTCTGCAACTCTTCTCACTTTCCTTTGAACAAGGGCAGTAAGTTGCTCTTTTTCTGCCCAGCTCTGGCACTGAAAAAATCCAGTAGGTGGCCAAAGAGCCTTTAGAAGACTAAAGGCAGCTTCAGAGAGCCATTGGACCAGATTTTAAAAAGAAAAGTGTGCTTGTATCTTTGTATTGCAAACAATGCTGGAGGAGCTGAATGGTGCTTCAGACCTTGGGCTTAAAGACAGGTGACTTATTTAGGCCCCTTACAAATGGGCATGTTTGACTATAGCTAAATTAAGTTCTCAAAATAATCCCTGAAACTGGAGCTCCGACTGTTGAAGCAAGTACTCAGGGCAGACCTCTCAGGCGCACTCATTTTCACCTTTCATTTGTGACATGGTGTCATCCTTCACAGCTCCACAGAAAAGCTCCTCCAGTGTTCTCTGAAACAGGAAAGAACTCTGTCTGCACCAGATGAGCCAAACCCCTGGAGTTCCATGGGCTGAGAACTTTGCCCTTCATAAATTACTTTTGTGAAAAGTTCTAAGCTGAGGAGATGGCAATAAAGAAATTGTTCTGCCTTGTTTTATGGTTCCAGCATTCGGTTTCCTGTGGCGTCCCGTGGTCTTTGGTTTGAGTCATGAGAAGAAGCCTGAGAAGCAGGTATCACCCTGCTCTCAGCTAGGTATGTAGAACTGGCTGCGGTGCCGTGGACATCCCATATGCCCAGCCACAGCTGTGTGCTGTATCACTGGGATGTTCTGAGTGCAAGGTGCATCTTTGAATGAAATACTAGATGTGACTGGTGCCTTCAGCAGTCATGTGGCAATTTTTTTAAAATTGTGGTAAAATATAAATTACATACAAATTGAGCATCTTAACAATTTTTAAGTATACAGTTCAGTGGCATTAAGTATATATATGCACAGTGTGATACAACTATCATCACCACCCATTTCCAGAACTTTCTCATCTTCCCAAACTGAAACTCTGTACCCATTAAACACAAACTCCCCATTCCCCCACCCCCAGCCCCTGGCAGCTGCCATTCTACTTCCTGTCTTGTTAAATTGGAGTACTCTGGGTACATCATATAAGTGGAATCATACAATGTTTTTCCTCTTGTGACTGGCTTATTTCACTGAGCTAATGTCTTCAAGGTTCATCCACTTGTAGCATGTGTCAGAATTTCCTTTCTTTTTAGGGCTGAATAATATTGTATTGTATGGATAGGCCACATTTTTTGTTCATCCATTCATCTGTTGATGGACACTTGAGTTGCTTCTCTGCCTTTTGGCTATTGTGAATAGTGCTGCTATGAACATGGGTGCACACATGTCTGTTCAAGTCCCTGCTTTCAGTTCTTTGGGGTATATATCTAGAAGTGGAATTGCTGAATCATATGGCAATTCTATTTTTAATTTTTGAAGACCTGCCATACTTTCCATAAAGTCTGCACCATGTTACAATCCCACCAGCAGTGTTTAGAGGTTTATATTTCTCCAGAGCCTTGCCAACACTTGCTATTTTCTGTTTGTTTTTTTTTGTTTTTTGTTTTTTTTTTATAATAGACACCTGATAGCTGTGAGGTAGGGTCTCATTTGGACTTTCTTGCATGCCCCCATACTCTTTTATTATAGATTTATAAGAGTATTAATATCTAATACTCCTTTCTATAGTTCTTTAGCAAAATTTTATTTGCTATTCTCATCTGCTTGTTTTCCTCAGATGTACTTGGGAATTATTTTTGTTATATTTCTCCCTGTACAATATTTTATCCAGTTAGGGTTTTGATTGGAGTTGCATTTAAGATATAAATTAATGTAGAATGAACATCTGAAAAATAAAATTTTGGTCTTTCTTTTTTTTTTGAGACGGAGTCTCGCTCTGTCGCCCAGGCTGGAGTGCAGTGGCGCAGTCTCGGCTCACTGCAAGCTCCGCCTCCCAGGTTCACGCCATTCTCCTGCCTCAGCCTCTCCGAGTAGCTGGGACTACAGGTGCCCGCCACCACGCCCAGCTAATTTTTTGTATTTTTAGTAGAGACTGGGTTTCGCTGTGGTCTCGATCTCCTGACCTCGTGATCCGCCCGCCTCGGCCTCCCAAAGTGCTGGGATTACAAGCGTGAGCCACCGCGCCTGGCCAAATTTTGGTCTTTCTATCTAAATCTTCCTTCATCTCTCTTCTTATATGTATGTCTAGGTTGTTGTTTTTCATTTATTCGTTGTAGACAAACCTTCCTGAATTTGTTGCTTTGTGAATGAGGTGTTAAAATTGTATTTTTGTAATGGTTATTGCCTTCATATAGGAGTGTGTGTGTGTGTGTGTTTGTGTCTGTGAGTATGTGTTGTAACTGTCCACTTTACAGAGCAAAGCAATAAGATATTCAAAAGAATACAGTCTTTGTAGTCAGTCAGACTTGGGTTTGAATCCCAGCTCTGCTACTTAGCGATGCATGACACTGAGAAAACTTTAGTATGGTGTTTTACATACAGGAATTCAATAAATAATGGCTACTACAGTTAAATAATTTCCATTAATTTCCTTGAATTTTCTGGTTACACAATGATGTAATCTGTAATTAATGATAATATTAACTTTTTCTTTCCAATATTTAAATCTCTCACATCCATTTCATGTCATATTGTATTCACCAGAAAAACTTGTAGGACAATACTCTACAATTCTGTGAACATATTCATTCCAGGGGAGTTTTATTCTGATTTTAAAAGGAATGCCTCTAGCTTTTTACCATTAAGTATAATATTGACATAGCTTGAAATTGATACTTTTTATAGGTTAGAGAGTGTATTTCTTTTTTTTTTTTTTTTTTTTTTTTTTTTTTGAGACGGAGTCTCGCTCTTTCACCCAGGCTGGAGTGCAGTGGCGCGATCTGGGCTCACTGCAGGCTCCGCCCCCCGGGGTTCACGCCATTCTCCTGCCTCAGCCTCCTGCGTAGCTGGGACTACAGGCGCCTGCCACCTCGCCCGGCTAATTTTTTGTATTTTTAGTAGAGACGGGGTTTCACTGTGTTAGCCAGGATGGTCTCGATCTCCTGACCTCATGATCCGCCCGCCTTGGCCTCCCAAAGTGCTGGGATTACAGGCGTGAGCCACCGCGCCCGGCGAGAGTGTATTTCAGTTCTTTCTTTTTAAGTATTTTTAAATTAGAAATCAGTTATCTTGGAAGATTTACACAATTATAACAACTTTATTTGTAAATTATAGTATTAATGTTACCTAAGAAGAAAGAGATGTAGGATCAATCCTATCCGGTCTGTGTGAAGTCTTTATTTTATTTTTTATGCCACTGACTTCAGGCTCATGAGTGAAGCACTTTTTTTTCTTTTTAGACTGTTCATTATGAAGTGGATTTGCGTGTGTGTGTGTGTGTGTGCGTGTGCTTCGCTTTCAGACCCTCATGAATTTTTTTTTCATTTCTGAAGTCTTTATAAGTATTTTTTAGGGATTTGAATATGGAAAGGAAATTAATTTAATTTGCCTGCGGTTGGGTTTTAGGTGACATCTTCCTTTTACTGGCCAAACCACCAGTTTCTTTCTGTTATAGAAATTAGTACCTCGGCCGGGCGCGGTGGCTCACGCCTGTAATCCCAGCACTTTGGGAGGCCGAGGTGGGCGGATCACAAGGTCAGGAGATCAAGACCATCCTGGCTAACACGGTGAAACCCCGTCTCTACTAAAAATACAAAAAATTAGCCGGGCGAGGTGGCAGGCGCCTGTAGTCCCAGCTACGCGGGAGGCTGAGGCAGGAGAATGGCGTGAACCCCAGGGGGCGGAGCCGGCAGTGAGCCGAGATCGCGCCACTGCACTCCAGCCTGGGTGAAAGAGCGAGACTCCGTCTCAAAAAAAAAAAAAAAAAAAAAAAAAAGAAATTAGTACCTTACTTTTATATCTGGTTTGTGTCCTACAGGCACATTTTTATCTTTGATTCCCATGTATAATGCAACTATGGAATATTTAAGTTTTAAGTCAGGGGGGCCCAATCCTTTGGTGTCCCTGAGCCACATTGGAAGATGAAGAATTGTCTTGGGCCACACATAAAATACACTAACACTAACGATAGCTGATGAGCTTTAAAAAAATTGCAAAAAAAAAAAATTCTGATAATGTTTTAAGAAAATTTACGAATTTGGGTTTGTTGTTGTTGTTGTTGTTGTTGTTGTTGTTTTGAGATGAGTCTCGCTCTGTTGCCCAGGTTGGTGTGCAGTGGCACGATCTCAGCTCACTGCAATCTCCACCTCCCCGGTTCAAGTGATTCTTCTGCCTCAGCCTCCCAAGTAGCTGGGATTACAGGCATTCACCACGCACCTGGCTAATTTTTGTATTTTTAGTAGAGATGGGGTTTCATCATGTTGGCCAGGCTGGTCTCGAACTCCTGACCTGAAGTGATCCACCCGCCTCGGCCTCCCAAAGTGCTGGGATTACAGCCGTGAGCCACGCGTGCCCGGCTGAGTTTACGAATTCATGTTGTGCTTCATTCAAAGCCGTCCTGTGACATTTGTGGCCTGCAGGTCACGGATTGTATAGGTTTGTTTTAAGTAATTCTATAATTTTAAACTAGTTACTCTTCTGGTTAAAGTTTATTAATATTTTAATAATAACTGTTTTCTTGATATAAAAGTAATATATTAGCTGGGTGCAGTGGTGCACACCTGTAATCCTAGCACTTTGGGAGGGCCAAGGCAGGTGAATTGCTTGAGTCCAGGAGTTTGAGACCAGCCTGGGCAACATGGCGAAACCCTATCTATTAAAAAAATACAAAAATTAGCCAGGGCTGGAGCAGTGGCTCACGCCTGTAATCTCAGCACTTTGGGAGACCGAGGTGGGCAGATCACCCGAGGTCAGGAGATTGAGGCCACCCTGACTAACATAGTGAAACCCTGTTTCTACTAAAAATACAAAAATTAGCTGGGTGTGGTGGCACACGCCTGTAATCCCAGCTACTCAAGAGGCTGAGGCAGGAGAATTGCTTGAACCCAAGAGGTGGAGGTTGCAGTGAGTCGAGATTGCACCACTGCACTCCAGCCTGGGTGACAGAGTGAGATTCAGTCTCAAAAAAGATTAAAAATTAAAATTAAAAAAATAAAAACAGCACATACAGTTTTGTAAGATGCTTTTTTTCTCTTACTGTATTTTGAAAATTCCCAATTTCAAATAGCCTTACACCTTATGATTGTTAATGGTTAGCATGTCATTTCATCATGTGAATACATTTAAATTTATGTTCCAAAACTCTGTTAGTAGACATTTAGCTTGTTTCCAGTTTTTCATGCTGGCAAATAATCTAATGACAATCATTCTTATGTAAATATTATGTATCTCTTTAAGATAGTTTCTAGAATTTTTTCTTCTTAGGAGTGGCTGACTGAGTTATACATTTTTATTTTTCATTTTTTTTTATGTATTTATTTGAGATGGAGTGCTGGAGTGCAATGGCACCATCTCGGCTCACCGCAACCTCCACCTCCCAGGCAAGCGATTCTCCTGCCTCAGCCTCCCGAGTAGCTGGGATTACAGGCATGTGCCACCACGCCCAGCTAATTTTGTATTTTTAGTAGGTACGAAGTTTCTCCTTGTTGGTCAGTCTGGTCTCGAACTCCTGACCTCAGGTGATCCACCCACCTCAGCCTCCCAAGGTGCTGGGATTACAGGCGTGAGCCTGGCTGAGTTATACATTTTTAAGAATGTATAATCCTGGTTGGGCATGGTGGCTCACGCCTGTAATCCTAGCACATTTGGGAGGCCAAATTTGATAGAAGAAAAAAAAATCTTACTACCTGTTTTAATTTGCGTTTCTTTGAGATTGAACATTAAAAAGGTGTTTCTTTAGTATTTATATGTCTTCTTTCATAAATTATTCCTTCTCATCCTTTGCTCATTTTGCAATTGAGGTGTTATTTTCCATGTTGATTTGTAAGAGCGAGTAGAGCATAATAATTAAGATCAAAAGCATGGAATTCAGAAAGTTTTATGTTCAAATATCTGTTCTGCTGCTTATTAGTGATGAGACCCTGGGCACATTACTTCATAGCCATTTGGTGTTTGTTTCTTTATTTTCAAAAGTAGAGCTAGGCTGGGTGTGGTGGCTCACGCCTGTAATCCCAGCACTTTGGGAGGCCGAGGCAGGTGAATCGCCTGAGGTCAGGAGTTCAAGATCAGCCTGGCCAAAATGGTGAAACCCCATCTCTACTAAAAATTCAATAATTAGTGGGGTGTGGTGGTGCGCGCCTGTAATCCCAGCTACCCAGGAGGCTGAGGCAGAAGAATCACTTGAATGCGGGAGGTGGAGGCTGCAGTGAGCTGAGATTGTGCCACTGCACTATCTCAAAAAAAAAAAAAAACAAACAAACAAACAAATTGGGCTGGGCTCGGTGGCTCACGCCTGTAATCCTAGTATTTTGGGAGGCTGAGATGGGCGGATCACCCAGTCTGGAGATGGAGACCATCCTGGATAACAGGGTGAAACCCTGTCTCTACTAAAAATACAAAAATTAGCCAGGCACGGTGGTGCGTACCTTGTAATCCCAGCCACTCAGTAGGCTGAGGCAGGAGAATCGCTTGAACCAGGGAGGCGGAGATTGCAGTGAGCTGAGCTCGCGCCATTGCACTCCAGCCTGGGTGACAGAGTGAGACTCCATCTCAAGAAAAAAAAAAAAAAAAGTGGTACTAATTGTACCTCCTTTATAGGATTATGATGAGATATTTTATGCAAAGTGCTTAGCATGTCTTATACCCAATCAGGGATCAATAAAGTGAAGCTTTTCTTATACTGAGGCTCTTAATTAATTCTGTCTGTAAATATGTTTTTTCCTAGTTTGTAATTTCCATTTTAATTTAACCTATAGTAGTATATATAGAATTATGTAAATGAAAATACATACCTTTTCTTTTGTGGTTTATTTCTTTTTCCTCAAAAACCCTTCCACACCCTTAAAGATCAGATAAATATTTACCTACTTTTATTCTGGTTCTTTTTTTTTTTTTTTTTTTTTTTTTGAGAAGGAGTATTACTCTGCCTGCCACCCAGGCTGGAGTGCAGTGGCGTGATCTCGGCTCACTGCAATCTTTGCCTCCTGGATTCAAGTGATTCTCCTGCCTCAGCCTCCCAAGTAGCTGGGATTACAGGCACCCGCCACCACACCCAGCTAATTTTTGTATTTTTAGTAGAGACAGGGTTTCACCATATTGGCCAGGCTGGTCTGGAACTCCTGACCTCAGGTGATCCGCCTGCCTCAGCCTCCCAGAGTGCTGGGATTACATGTGTGAGCCACCGTGCCCACCCTGTTTTGGTTCTTTAATCATTCATATTTTACATTTAGCTCTTTAATCCACTTGGAGTAACTGTTTTGTTTTTGTGAGAGGGTCTGGCTCTGTTGCCCAGACTGGAATGCAGTGGCACAATCTCAGCTCACTGCAGCCTCCATCTCCTGGCTTAAGACATTCTCCCACCTCAGCCTCCCGAGTAGCTGGGACTACAGATGTGCAACACCATACTTGGCTAATTCTGTGAGGGTTTTTTTGTTGGGGTGTGTGTGTGTGTGTGTGTGTGCGTGTGTGTGTGTGTGTTTGAGATGGAGTCTCACTGTGACATCCAGGCTGGACTGGAGTGCAGTGGCCTGATTTTGACTCACTGAAACCTCTGCCTCCCCGGTTCAAGTGATTCTCCTGCCTCAGCCTCCCAAGTAGCTGGGAATACAGGCATGCACCACCATGCCTGGCTAATTTTTGTATTTTTAGTAGAGACATGGTTTCACCGTATTGGCCAGGCTGGTCTCGAACTCTTGACCTCAAATGATCCACCGCCCCTGCCTCCCAAAGTGCTGGGATTGTATTTCTGAAAGAGGTGGCGTTTTGCCATGTTGCCCAGGCTGGTCTTGAACCCATGAGCTCAAGCAGTCCTCCCACCTCAGCTTCCCAAAGTGCTGGGATTACAGGCGTGAGCCACCGTGCCTGGCCTGGAGTAAGTTTTTTTGTTTTATTCTTTTATTCTTTTTGGGATGAAATTTTGCTCTTGTTGCCCAGGCTGGAGGGCAGTGGTGTGATCTCAGCTCACTGCAACCTCTGCCTCTCAGGTTCAAGCAATTCTCCTGCCTCAGCCTCCCAAGTAGCTGGGATTACAGGTACCTGCCACCACGCCCAGCTAATTTTTTTGTATTTTTAGTAGAGACAGCCTTTCACTATGTTGGCCAGGCTGGTCTCGAACTCCCGACCTCATGATCTGCCAACCTCGGCCTCCTAAAGTACTGAGCTTACAGGCATGAGCCACTGCGCCCAGCTGTTAAGTTTTAATCTTTAGTGCAAAGTGGGTATTGGGTGTGAATTTTTTTCCTCTAAAATTGTTCCGCATATATTGACTAATTTTATTCTTTCCCCCACTGATTTGAAGTGCCATTGTACCATACACCAAATACTTCTGGGTTTTCTGTTTGATTCCATTGCTCCACCTGTTGTTGCACCAGCACTATACCATAGTATATAGTATGTGTACAATATGTACATTCCAGCTTTATCACAGGATTAATATCTGGAAGCATTCATCCCCTCTCCCCTCAACACCATCTATTGTTCTCAGAATTTACAGACTTGGATTACAGCCTGATCAGGATTTAAATTTTTCTGTCATTCCATACAGTGCACAGAAAGAACCTGGGCTGCAGACTCAGAGGACTTGGATTCCAATCCTGGCTCCACCACTTAGCAGCTGTTTAAATTGCGCATGTTATTCTCTGTAAACCTTGGGTTCTTTATTGAAATAATCCTGTGAAAATCAGCACTTAACCCAGGTTCCTCTGAAATAATGGGACCAAATTGACAAACCATGGAGTCACATCACTCAGGTTTACATATTTCTGCAAAATAAGCCATTGTTGGCTGGGCGCGGTGGCTCACGCCTGTAATCCCAGCACTTTGGGAGGCCAAGGCGGGCAGATCACAAGATCAGGAGATCGAGACCATCCTGGTTAACACGGTGAAACCCCGTCTCTACTAAAAAAAATACAAAAAATTAGCCTGGCGTGGTGGCACGTACCTGTAGTCCCAACTACTTGGGAGGCTGAGGCAGGAGAATTGCTTGAACCCGGGAGGCGGATGTTGCAGTGAGCTGAGATCATGCCACTGCACTCCAGCCTGGGCGATAGAGTGAGACTTGGTCTCAAAAAAAAAAAAAAAAAGGCAATTTGATGTAACCTTAACACTTTTATTGGTTTAAAATACGTGTATTTGATTGCAAAATATGACTATTAAGCACCTCATTTTCTTTTTCTTCCTTTTTTTTTCTTTTGTATAAATGTAGGCGGTACATACAAGTGCAGTTTTGATATATGGAAATATTGCATAGTGGTGAACTCTGGGCTTTTAGTGTAACCATCGCCCAAATAGTGTACATTGTATCCATTAAGGAATTTCTCATTCCTCACTCCCCTCCCACCCTTCTGGGTCTCCAGTATCTATTATTCCACACTTTACGTTTGTGTATACACATTATTTAGCTTCCGCTTATAAGTGAGAACAAAACATCTAATTTAAAAATATATAATATGAAGGGCTGGTGCAGTGGTTCATGCCTGTAATCCAAGCACTTTGGGAGGCCAAGGTGGGAGGATCACTTGAGGCTAGGAGTTTGAGATCGGCCTGGGCAATATAGTGAGACCCCTTCTCTATAAAAAATTTAAAAATTAGCCAGGTGTAATGGTGCATGCTTGTATTCCTAGCTACTTGGGAGACTGAGGCAGAAGGATCGCTTAAGTCCAGGCGTTTGAGGCTGTAGTTGGCTATGATCAGGCTACTGCACTACAGCCTGTGTGACAGAGTGGAACCCCATCTCTGAAAAAAATATATATGCACAAATATATTTTGCATATATATGTACATATATTACATATAATACATATGTATAATATGTACATATATTACATATATTATATATGTATAATATGTACATATATTACATACATTACATATGTATAATATTTACATATATTACATATATTACATATGTATAATATTTACATATATTACATATATACATATACATATGTATATATTATACGTGTGCATGTTGCATACATGTATCTTTCACATGCGTACATATTTTATATATATGTATTATACATACACTGTAATACATCTATATGTATATACAAGGTGTATGTATTTGTATGCTTATGTACATGGTATATATACAATTATGTACATAGTATATATACATATTATATATATACACACTAAAAAAGTATATATACAATACTTTTTTTTGTTGTTTTTTGTTTTTTTGTTTTTGAGATGGAGTCTCGCTCTGTCGCCAGGCTGGAGTGCAGTGGTGTGATCTCTGCTTGCTGCAACTTCCGCCTTCCGGGCTCAAGTGATTCTCCTGCCTCAGCCTCGCGATTAGCTGGGATTACAGGCACACACTGCCACACCCAGCTAATTTTTTGTATTTTTAGTAGAGACAGGGTTTCACCGTGTTAGCCAGGATGGTCTCGATCTCCTGACCTCGTGATCTGCTCCCCACGGCCTCCCAAAGTGCTGTGATTACAGGCATGAGCCACCGCGCCTGGCCGTCCCTTATTTTTGTATCTGTGTCCTCATCTCCTCTGATAAGGAGACCATATTGAATCAGGGCCCACCCTAAAGACTTCATTTTACCTTAATCCCCTCTTTAAAAGCCCTTTCTAGGCCAGGCGCAGTGGCTCATACCTGTAATCCCAGCACTTTGGGAGGCCGAGGCGGGTGGATCACCTGAAGTCAGGAGTTCGAGACCAGCCTGTCCAACATGGTGAAACCCTAGCTGGGCATGGTGGTGGGCACCTGTAATCCCAGACACTCAGGAGGCTGAGGCAGGAGAACCGCTTGAGCCTGGGAGGTGAAGGTTGCAGTGATCCTAGATCATACCACTGCACTCCAGCCTGGGCGACGGAGCAAGACTCCGTCTCAATCAATCAATCAATCAATCAATCAATAAAGGCCCTCTCTCTAAATACAGTCACTTTCTGAGGTCCTGGGGTTTAGAACTTCAATGTGTGGGTTTTGGGGGACACTTCAGCCCATCACACCTACGGTAAAGCTGGGGTCATCTGTTGATTACCTGCCTCTTCCCCTCTTCTAATCTCTAAGACACACCTCCTTCACAAAAACCTAAGTAGCTGCTCCATACTTTTCCTCTCACCCCCTCTGCTTCCTCATTTTCGGAGACAAAACCATCTCTGTCAAGGACCAAGTCCTATTCTGGCTTCATATCTGCTCCACCTCCTCAGCCCAGTGATTGGGATTTCTGCTCCATCTTAGAGTCATTGGGGTCTGCCCCTCAAGGGCTCTGACCCTGTGTCTCCCACCCTCACCCCTCCTGCTTTCCCTGCACCTGCTTCACCCCCCTGCCACCCCTCCTGCCTCCTTCCACATCTTCAGGCCCCCCGGCCACTCCCAGTTCTCAAGGTCTCAGCCCCTTCCTGCCTTATCCTCCTGGCTCCATTTGGACCTGGACCTGCCCGCATTGGCACCCAATCACATTCAGAAAACTCTGGACATCTTCTGTGGCTCTTCTGGACACTTTTGTGTCTGCCTTGCTCATTTGAATTTCCAGCTGCCAGTCAGCATTCCCACTGTAAGTTTCCTCCCTCTGGGGTGCCCATAGCATTGAAAGGAAGCTGAAACAGCTGGTCTTCCACCACCAGTTCCTGCCTTCTTCTCTCCCTACCCTCAGCCCCGGGCCCCACCCCTACTCTCCTCAATGCTGCCTTACACAGTCAAGGCCAGCAGATACCTTTTCTCACTAATATTTCTCAGTGTGTTCCTACTATTCTTTCCCCCTTCTCTCTCATCTTAGAAGATGAAGTATTCCTCTTTTCCTTCCTAGGCTGATCTCTGCCTTTCCTCCTGTGCCACAGACTCTCTCTCACCCCCTTCCAACATTGTTTCATACATCTCTATATGATCCCTCTCTGGGTCTGCATTCCTTTCCTGTTGACATAAATTGTTTGGGTAGTTTAACCCTTCTAAAACCCCTTCTCCACATTCTGATACTCATGGAGATAATTTTTTTTAAGAGATGGAGTCTTGCTATGTTGTTGCCCAGGCTGGTCTTAAACTCCTGGGCTCAGAGATCCTTCTGCCTCAGCTTCCTAAGTAGCTGGGATTATAGGTGTGCACCACCACACCCAGCTCCTAGAGATAATTTCCAAGGCACTGTGGAGCAGGGCTTCTCAACCCCGACACTATTAACCTTTGCGACCAGATAATTCTTTGCTGTGGAGGGCTTTCCCTATGCAGTGTAGTATTTTAAGCAGCGTCCCTGGCCTCTACTCACTAAATGCCATTTGCACATTTGCCCCAGCTTGTGACAGCCAAAAAATGTCTCCAGACATTGCCAAACATACCCTGGGGGTCAGAATCACCTGGCTGAGAACCACTGGTGTAGACACGGAAAACGTGGACTCTACTGTGCTAGCCCATCTTTAGCCTTTTGCTATGCTAGGCATGTTGGAATCTAGAAAATACCCAGCTACAGCTTCGGAATTTATTCTGCACATATGGAACGTAACACTGGGAGAACAGAAAGAGATTTGTACCTTATGTTCCCGTGAGGGAGGGGTGATTATAAACCAAATTAACAATACTTAAAAATGTGCACTCACTTATCCTTCTAATTAAATCCTTGTAAAACAACTGCACAGACAACAATGGCCCTTCTGCAAAACTCCAATCAAGAGGGTTTTATTGAGATTAGTCAAGACAATCAAGTAGGTTTTTTTTTTTTGAGATGGAGTCTCGCTCTGTCGCCCAGGCTGGAGTGCAATGGCTCAATCTTGGCCCACTGCAACCTCCGCCTCCCGGGTTCAAGCGATTCTCCTGCCTCAGCCTCCCGAGTCGCTAGGATTACAGGCGCATGCCACCACGCCTGGCTAATTCTTGTGGTAGATATTTTTTATTTTTATTTTTTTATTTTATTTTATTTTATTTTTTTGAGACGGAGTTTCGCTCTTGTTGCCCAGGCTGGAGTGCAATGGCTCGATCTCGGCTCACTGCAACCTCCGCCTCCCAGGTTCAAGCAATTCTCCTGCCTCAGCCTCCCGAGTAGCTGAGATTGCAGGCACGCACCACTACACCCGGCTAATTTTGTATTTTTAGTAGAGACAGGGTTTCCCCATGTTGGGGCTGGTCTTGAATTCCTGACCTCAGGTGATCCGCCCACCTCAGCCTCCCAAAGTACTGGGATTACAGACGTGAGGCACCGCGCCCGGCGGTAGATATTTTTTAAATTAGTAAACTAATTCTTAATAGGCTAACAACAGCAACCATGACAGTGACAATAAAAAAGTGTGGGCTCCAGGGTCAGGGTGCCTGGTTTGCATCTCAGTGCTACCCCTTCCCAGCTGGGAGATGTTGGGCAGTTGAGGAACCTCTCTGCTTCAGTTTCATCAGCTGCAAAATGGGGATGGTAATGGCACCCACCTGAGTGAGGGTGGAGGGCACAGAGCCAGACTATACGGAGGAGGCCCTGGAGCAGGGCCTGGGCAGAGTCAGCCCTTCAGTAAATGCTGACTGTTAATGGTCATTGCTATTGTTATTTTTCTTTCTTTCCCTTCCTTTCTCACCTAAGTTTACCCCAGAGCAGGGCCTTCACTTCCTCTTCTTCTACTCACTGTTTAACCCCTTGCTTTCTGGCCCCTGCCTACCATACTCACATGGACTCACTTTCTCAGCTCTCAGCCTTTGTTTCTGCCACTTGCCTTGGTTTCTCTTTGTTTGTTTGCTTTTTGCATAAGTTTAAGGGGTATAGGTGCAGTTTTGGTACATGGATATATTGCACAGTGGTGAAGTGTGGCCTTTTAGTGTAACCATCACCCACATGATGTACATTGTACCATTAAGTACTCTTACCCCTTGCCACCCTCTCACCCCTCCAAGTCTCCAATGTCTATTATCCCACATTCTGTATGGTTTCTCTATGTTTTAACACTGTGGGCCACCTTTTCCCTTAGCTGTTCTGCTTCTTTAGAGGCAAAAGAGAAGGAGCTCTTATCACTCCCTCTTCTTTTTCCACTGAATTGCAGGCATTTCCCTGGGTGCTGCCCTAGCCTTTCATTGTCCATGGTCTCTTTACCTAGATGTGTCTTTAGGCCTCCCTTCTGAGTTCCCCACCTCTCCAATTCCACAAGTCGCACCCCCCTCCACGACTCATGCCACTGGTGAATGGACCCACCCTCTATCCAGTTATCTAAGGCCAAGCCCAGAGAATCGGCCTTCTTAAACCCACGACTTCTCACTCCACAACCAACGGGGACCAAGCCTTGCGGATCTGTCCCCTTGACATCTCCTGTCTCTGGTCCTTCCTGCACTGCCATGGGTCACGCTAACTGCTGCAGCAGCTTCACCTCTTTTGTTGCCACACACCTTGGTCAGTGCTCCAGACGGACTGTTTCCTTTTCTCCTTTTTTTTTTTTTTTTTTTTTTTTTTGAGACAGTGTCTCGCTCTGTGGCCCAGGCGGGAGTGCAGTGGCGCAATCTCGGCTCACTGCAAGCTCCGCCTCCCGGGTTCACGCCATTCTCCTGCCTCAGCCTCTCCGAGTAGCTGGGACTACAGGCGCCCGCCACCACGCCCGGCTAATTTTTTGTATTTTTAGTAGAGACCGGGTTTCACCGTTTTAGCCAGGATGGTCTCGATCTCCTGACCTTGTGATCCACCCGCCTCGGCCTCCCAAAGTGCTGGGATTACAGGCGTGAACCACCGCTCCCGGCCCGTTTCCTTTTCTCTCACACTCAGTTGGTCAAGTTCTGTTGATTCTATGGCCTAATTATGTCCCAGATGAATCCATTCCTCTCCACCTCTACAGCCAGTGCCTCTTCCACCCCTACAGCCAGTGCCTCCCTAGGTCTTTGTTCTTGCTTAACTAAATTCTTCTATTACTATTAATTCCTAACTCCCCCTCCTGCCTCGTCCTGCCATCCTCCAGACCATCCTCCACGGTACCCTCCTCCGTGAGCCCTTTCACGGCCTCACTGCTGGATAACGTCCAAGTCCGCTGTGCATAGCGCTCTTGGCGATCTGGCCCACTGGCTACTCCTGCAGCCCCATCTCTGGCTGCCTCCCCTCCTCCCTCTGCTGCTCCAGCTCCAGAGGGTGGTATTTGCAGTTCAGGAAACTGACCTTGTTTTACGCCTCTGTGCCCTTGTGCTTGCAGCTCCCTGCCCAATCTGGCTGGAGTGCCCTGCCCCCTCCTCTCTGCCTGGGGACACCTACACAGCTGTGAGGCCTCATCCAAGTGGCCTTCTCCAGCATCCACACCTTTTTTCTTCATGATCCTCTTCCATAGCTTAGCTCTGTTTTCCATTTATTTCTACCTCCAGGCTCAATATCACCTACTCTGTCACCTTCCACCTCAAATGGGTTCCCCTTCTCCCTGACTTTCTCATTTTTGTCCTTCTGTCAGCTACCTAGCTAAGACCCAGGCATCATCTTGGCCCTGATTTCTGCACCTCACCCCCCATCCCTTGTTCCCCCTCCATTACGGGTCTACTGGTTGCTTCTCTGTGAGTTCTTCCTCTGAAGTGCTTCTTGACCTCCTCTACCCTCACCCTAGTTCAGGCCCTTGGTACCTAAGCTTTTCCACGGCCAATATTCAGAATTCTTCGTGGGACAGGCTCAGCTTATTTACCTTTTAGTCTCATCACCCATCTATTCCTGTAAATGTTATATTCAGCCAAGCTGTAATCCTTACTGGTCTCCGAGTGGGACCCATAATTTGTTACAATGGTGCTCTTGCATCCGCTGCTGTTTTTAATTCCCAGTCTTCATCTACTGAATTTCTAGTCATTCTCCATGGCCCAAATCCATTACTTTCTCTTCCATGAAGCTTTCCCTGATCGCTCTTCTTAGAATTGATCTTGGCTAGGGGCGGTGGCTCACACCTGTAATCCCAGCACTTTGGGAAGCAGAGGCGGGCAGGAGTTCAAGACCAGCCTGACCAACATGGAGAAACCCCGTCTCTACTAAAAATACAAAATTAGCTGGGCATGGTGGTGCATGCCTGTAATCCCAACTACTCAGGAGGCTGAGTCAGGAGGATCTCTTGAACCCAAAAGGCAGAGGTTGCAGTGAGCCGAGATCGCACCATTGCACACTCCAGCCTGGGCAACAAGAGCGAAACTCAAAAAAAAAAAAAAAGTTCAGCCTGGCCAACATGGTGAAACCCCACCTCTACAAAAATACAAAAATTAGCTGAGCATGATGATGGGCGCCTGTAATCCAAGCTACTCAGGAGGCTGAGGCAGTAGAATAGCTTGAACCCAGAAGGCAGAGGTTGCAGTGAGCCGAGATCGAGCCATTGTACTCTAGCCTGGGCAACAGAGTGAGACTCTGTCTTAAAAAAAAAAAAAAGAAAGAAAGAAAGAAAGAAAGAAAGAAGGAAAGAAAGAAAAGAAAAGAAAAAAAGAAATGATCTCTGCTAGGCATAGTGGCTCACACCTGTAATCCCAGCACTTTGGGAGGCCGATGCGGGAGGATCACTTGAGGTCAGGAGTTCAAGACCAACTTGGTCAACATGGTAAACCCCATCTGTACTAAAAATACAAAAATTAGCTGGGCATGGTGGTGGGTACCTGTAATCCCAGCTACTTAGGAGGCTGAGGCAGGAGAATTGCTTGAACCCGGGAGGCAAAGGTTACAGTGAGCTGATATTGCACCACTGTACTCTAGCCTGGGCAACAGAGTGAGACTATGTCTCAAAAAAATAAAAAGAAAAAAAGAAAAAAAAAAAGAAGTGATCTCTTTGCTCTGAACTCCTGGATTTTGTATATATTTAATTTTTTTTTTATTATATGTGAGACTACGTCTCAAAAAAAGTGATCTCTTTGCTCTGAACTCAATTTTGTATGTATTTAATGTTTTTTATTGTATGTTGTTTTGCATGAGGATGCAGAGATTAGATTGCAAGCTCTTTTAAGGCACAGATTATAAATTACCCATTTTTGTGTCAGTTCTCCACTACAGAACCTAGCACAATTCCATATATGTCTATACAGCTCAGCTTTTAGCTTACATACCAATTAAAATGTACAGTTCAATGGATTTTTAGTATATTTAGAGTTGTGCACCCAACCACAATCAATTTTAAAACATTTTAATTTTAATTAATTTTAATTTTTTTGAGACAGGGTCTCACGCTGTCGCCGAGTCTGGAATGCAGTGGCACAAGCATAGCTCACTGCACCCTTGATCTACCAGGCTCAAGTGATTTTCCGGCCTCAGACTCCCAAGTAGCTGGGACTATAAGCATGTGCCACCATGTCTGGCTAAGTTTTTAATTTTTTTAAATTTTTCCTTGAGACGGTGTCTTGCTCTGTCGCCAGGCTGGAGTGCAGTGGTGCGATCCTGGCTCACTGCTATCTCTGCCTCTGCCTCCCGGGTTCAAGGGATTCCCCTGCCTCACCCTCCCGAGTAGCTGGGACTACAGGCACACACCACTACGCCCAGCTAATTTTTTTTTTGTATTTTAGTAGAGACGAGGTTTCACCATGTTGGCCAGGATGTTTTTATTTTTTTTCTTTTTTAGGCAGAGTCTCGCGGGAGTGCAATGGCGCGATCTCAGCTCATTGCAACCTCCGCCTCCTGGGTTCAAGCGATTCTCCTGCCTCAGGCTCCCAAGTAGCTGGGATTACAGGCACCCGCCACCACGCCCAGCTAATTTTTTGTATTTTTAGTACAGACGGGGTTTCACCATGTTGGCCAGGCTGGTCTCAAATCCCTGGCCTCAAGCGATCCTCTGCCTTGACTTCCCAAAGTGCTGGGATTACAGGCAGGAGCCACCTTGCCTGGTCTACACTGTTGTTGTTGTTGTTGTTTTGTGAAGGGGAAGCAAGATACTTCTTTTTTTTTTTTTTTTTTTTTGAGACGGAGTCTCGCTCTGTCGCCCAGGCTGGAGTGCAGTGGCGCGATCTCGGCTCACTGCAAGCTCCGCCTCCCGGGTTCACGCCATTCTCCTGCCTCAGCCTCTCCGAGTAGCTGGGACTACAGGCGCCCGCCACCGCGCCCGGCTAATTTTTTGTATTTTTAGTAGAGACGGGGTTTCACCGTGGTCTCGATCTCCTGACCTCATGATCCGCCCGCCTCGGCCTCCCAAAGTGCTGGGATTACAAGCGTGAGCCACCGCGCCCGGCCCGCAAGGTACTTCTTATATGGCAGAGTGAGAGGGAGTGAGAGAGTGGGAGAGGGGGAGGGGGAAGGGGAGAGGTGGAAAAAGGAGGGAGGAGGGAGGAGGTGGGGCGAGGGATAGTCTGGCCTACTACATTTTTAGCATCCCAAAAAGAAACCCACACGTTAGCAGTCAATCCCCACTTCTCCCTAGTCCTCAGTTCTAGGCAACCATTAATCTACTTTCTATCTCTATCAATTTGCCTATTCTGGACATTTCATATAAACGGAATCATCCATTATTTGTCCTTTTGGGTTTGACTTCTTTCATTTAGCATAATGTTTTCAAGATTCATCCATGTTATATCGTGCATCAGTACTTCATTCCTTTTGATGGTTGAATAACAGTCTATGTATGGCTATATCACATTTTGTTTATCCATCCACCAACTGATGAATATTTGAGTTGTTTCCACTTTTTGGCTATTATGAATAGTGCTGCTATGAATATTTGAGTACAAGTTTTTGTGTGGACATATGTTTTCATTTCTTGTTTATGTACCTAAGAGCGGAATTGCTGGGTCATATGGCAACTCTATGTTTAACATTTCGAGGAACTGCCAAGCTATTTTTCAAAGTGGCTGCATCATTGTACATTCTCACCAGCAATGTATGAAGGTTTCAATTTCTCCATACTCTCTTCAACACTTATTGTCTGTTTTTTTATTATAAACATTCTAGTGAGTGTGAAGTGGCATCTCATCATGGTTTAGATAGCATGACTCTTGAACAGGTGGTTTGACTGCCAAGTTTATTAATTAGCTAGAAATTAGAAACACAGGGCCCAGCATCATGATACTCCAATTTTTAAAATATAACGTAATAGGCTGGGCACAATGGCTTACACCTGTAATCCCAGCAATTTGGGAGGCCGAGGTAGGAGAATCACTTGAGCCCTAGAACCTGAGACCAGCCTGGGCAACACAGCAAGACCTCCTCTCTACTAAAACTTTTAAAATTAACTAGGTGTGGTGACATGCACTGTAGTCCCAGCTACTTGGGAGGCTAAAGGTGGAGGATCACTTGAGACCAGGAATTCAAAGCTGCAGTGAGTTGTGATCCCACCACTGCACTCCAGCCCGGGCAACAGAGTGACGCTCTGTCTCAAAAACAAAAAAAATTATTAAAAAAAGTTGTAGTAAAACTGTTTTCAATCTTTTTTGTTGCCAGTATTTTCTAGATGGCACTATACAGGTGGCAATTTGTCATGAAAATTCATGTAGCATTGGAGATTTGCTAAATTATGCATAAAATTCCAATTTTGATATTTTTCCTATTCAAAACTTATCCCTGAATGGGGAGACCAGGAAAGGCTAGCTCCTGAATCAGAGACAAAGTGAGTAAATAAAGTAGCATTCCCCACAGGGCCCTTCCTCTGCCCTCGTTGGAACACATCACAACTTAGAAACACAAGACACCAATTCTATGATGGCAATGTGAACTATTATTCCTGTCTAGAGACCTGCCCATCTCCTCCACGACTGGCCTGTCTTCAAAAAAGCATTTGATAATACATTTGGGGGCGGCGGGGTTGCGGAAGGTTCAGAAAAATGCAACCGCTAAAATTTCTCTGGATGGAGTTTTCTTCAGTAAACAGTAGACCTGGGAAACATAACAGGTTCCGAAAACTTAATTTTGACGGCTGAAAGTCAGAGAAACGGCCAGCTGAATCAGCTCCTTCTTGGGCAGTGGTTTAACCTACTTATCTCATATCAGACCTAATAGTCCAGCTGCTTTTCCTTGGTTCTAAAGAGTTCTATTCTGGCCAGGACCCATCCCGAGACAGACACTTCTGTCTGCAGCCCTGAAAACTAGAGGTCAATGGAAGGGTCAAATTAAAGGCCCACAGTTGGGCTTACAACTCTCCATGGTGTTCAAGCCTTCTCAGAGGAGCTGGTGTGGTGGAGCCAGGGTCAAAGGTCATAGTAAATAGAAAGTAGCCAGCTTTCTGCCTGCATAACATCATCTTGCTTAACCAGACTCAAACGCTTAATTCTACTGTAGTATTCTTTGGACATTCTTCTTTACAACTAGGGGGGCGGGGGGGTGTTTATTTTCAACAACCACAATCATCCTTATCTTTCTGAAGATGTTTCCAAAGGCTGAGAACAGACCCCTTTCAGAACCTCGGTAGGAGAAGTATTAACAGTTGGAAACATGTCAGCTGCTTTATGGAGGAAGCACAGCCCAGGCCTGGTTTCTCTGGGCTCCGTGATAACTTGGGGCAAGGCAGCCAGTGCGAAGCGTGGTGGCAGGAGCTGGAGAGATGGAGAGCGACTCGGAGAAGGGCCCCTGCTTTTCAGAGTTGAAACAGGAGCCCTCTGAGAGAAAGAGATACTGCGTGTGGCTTCTCTGAAGCCTTGGAGGGCGACGTGGATGACACAGCATCAGCCATTCCATCGCGGAGTGGGGACACAGTGGCGACAGGAGCCGTCCTCAGCCCCTGGCGGCCACGCAGTTCCTCGCTGAAGCATCCTTTGTGGGGTGTGGGTAAGGGAAGGGGACCAGAGTAGGGTCGGAGTTGAGTTTGTTAGACGGCGAGCATGCTCAGGGCGGCAGCCCAAGTAAGAAGGATGGCCCCGGGAGAGAAACGGCTCGAAGCTAGGGGCGGGGTGAAGCGCCTGCTCCTTAATCTCCTGCCCCATCATCCACTCGCCCCACCTGTATGCAGAGCGAGGACCGCGTGGAAAGGAAACGGCGCGGGCGGGGCTCCCCCTCGCAGATGCCTCGGAGACCCAGAGGGGCGGCGCCAGGCCAGGGCCCCGAGCCCTACGTCCCCCATCCCCCCAACCCCAGCGCCTCCGAGGTGCCCCTCTCGCAATTCCGGGGCATCACCGTGTCTCCCCCGCCTCCGTTAAAATAGTGAAACAAACTGCGGAGTGAAGTGATGGAAAGCCGGGGGCGGGGAGTCGCCCGCGGCGAGGGGCTGCAGGGGAGGGGGTGCGGTGGCCGAAGAAGGTGGCCGGCGAGCAACGGGACGAATGGGATCGCACTCAGTCGCGGCCTCTGGGACCCTTCCTCTCGGGCAACCCGGCCCTCCTATGGCCCAGGGCGCTTTGGGAGGGCGTAGGGCAAACCTGGGGCTGCGGTGGGGGGTGGGGAGGGGACTCCACCTCCATCCATCCAAGGATGGCAACTGTGGTCGTCCTGCTAAAGTCGGGGCGGGGGCGGCGGTGGGGACAGGCGGGTACCGCGGTCCTCCCCCTCACCCCCCCAGTCCGAGCGCCGCCGCCGCCGCCGCCGCCGCCGCGGCCGCTCAGTAACACGTCCCCAGGAGACTCGCAGGAGCAACACGTGATGTGTCTACTTATCAGGGTGAGAGGGGGAGAGCGAGACTCCGAGCGTGCGGGCGAGGAAGCTGGGCGGGGGGCCGAGACGGGGGCCGGGACGACGGCTGGGGCGCCGGGGTCGCCAGCTCCTCGCCCACCTCCCTCCCTGTGGGAGAAGAGGAGGAGGGGAAGTGACTGCGGAGTTGATGAACTTTGCACATCCAGAAACGCCATTTTGATTCCTTTTCCGGAACAAGTTTGCATCTCTCCTCGGTCTCTCCCTGAAGCCCACCGGTCCCCAACGCATCATGCCTGGGAGCCAAGCGTCCTGCCCGGCCGTAAGTATGTGCCCCGGGTTCCGACTCGCGGTACTCCGGCGGCAGCGAGACGTCTGGGGCACAGCCTGAGCGACCTTTTAAAGAACTTTGGGGATGGGGAGGGTGAAGTCTGCAGAGCGCGTTGTACTTTTGAAACTCGGTGTGTCCCGGAGCTGGGGACCCGCACGCCCCACTCCGCGCAGCGTGCGCTCGGGCCGGTAGGGCGGCCAGGGATGAGCGGGGCAGCCCTCTCCCCTCGGGCTGCGCGCCGGGCCGTTCCTCCTCCTCCTCCTCCTCCCTTTCCTCCGCTCTTTTCCCTTTCCCGAGCCGCCGGCTCTGCCAACCAGCTCCCAGCGCGAGCCGCCGCAGCGCCCCGCCAGCAGGACCTGATGCGCATCCATATTAGCCGTCCGAGCGCAGGAATCCGGCCCGACCCGCGCCGCCGAGTTTATTTTTAACCAGCACCGCCGGGACTCGGATGGTGCGCGCACCGCCGGCCAGAAACATCTTCCCAGCGCTACTCTCCATCTTCCGCCCTCTCTCCCTCGACATCCTCCCCCCCATGTGGGAGGGGAAACTTTTCTCCTACATACTTTCGAGTCCCTCTCGGGCCGGGAAGCGCTGAGATGACGGCGCCCGCCCTCCCGCCGCCGCCGTAAGGTATCCGGGGGTGCCTGCGTGGGGGTGCCTTCCCGGGGTGCTCGCGCGGGGGTGCCTGCTCGGGGCTGCTCGGTGGGAGCATCCGCCGCGCCCTGCTCTGCGGACTTTGATCCACCCGGGCGGACGGCGCCGGCCGGGAGGGGGCCGCGGGCAGCCCCGCGCCCTCGCCGGGTCCCGGCTGGCGGTCGTGGTCACGCCGACCACCGCCCCGGGGGGCCAGGGGAGGAGGGGACCGGGCCCTAACTGTGCGGGCACGTATTGTTCCCTCGCCCTTCCGTTGGCGGGGTGCGTGTTTTCGTGGGAGCCCTCGGTGTGGAGCTAGCCTGCCTCGCGGGCGGGGGGGGGGGTTGGGGGCTCGGCACCGTCACGAGCACAGGAAGGAGGCCGGGAGCATCCGAGGCGGGGCCGGCCGCCTGGGCCCGCTCCGCCGCCCAGCTGTGGAGCGCGCTCGGAAACTTTTGTCCGCCGCCCGCTGGACCAGTTTTTCGCGAGTTCTGGGGCTTCCCTTCCTCCTCCCATCCCGGCCCCCAGCGTCTAGCTGGGTGGGGGGAGGGGGCCTGTTGCTGCCCCCCCCACAACTTCCCGCACAAGCCTCGGGCCGGGCCCCCCGCGCCCCCTCCCCGCTCGCGGTCTCTTAGGAAACTGCGACCTTAATGGTTGCTAAGGAGCAGGGGAGGTCCTTCCCGTCGCCGACCCCCTCCCTGGGAAGCGGCGTGTTTTCTGGACCGGGCCAAGGGCGCTTCGAGGATGTGACCTGCTCCGCGGCCGCGCGTGAGTGCGGGGCGCGTCGGCCGAGCCCACCGATGGGCGAGGCCACCTTTCTCTCCGGGCGGGGCGGGGAGCTGGGGGACGCGGGGACCCCACGGGGTGCGGGCCCGGGCCGCTTGACAGGCGCCGCGTGCAGCTCGCGCCCCTAGGCCGCCGTGCATCCGTGATGGGTTATAAAAGAGGAGGAAAGTATTTCTCCTTGCTCAGCAGATTTGCCCTCCCTCGCTCCTTACTGGTTAGGAGATAGAACGTGAGCCCAGATCCGGACGAACAGTTCACATTCCATTACGAAATTCTACACGGCTTCAGAGCCAGCAGCAGCACACATTCGGGGCGCTTTGGAGGGTTTTCTTCTTTTGAGGATGCTCCTGCTGCTGCTGCTTGTGATGATGGTGGATGTGGAGAGAGACAAAAGGGTGAATAAAAAAATATAACGTTTTGGTATGTTGAAAAACCTGTCCGGGGGTTTTCATTAGTAGAAAATTGAACCCTCTTAAAGTTTAGATTTAAGCTTAGCTCTTTAAAAGCCAGTGGAAATAAAGTTTGCCTGTTGAATGGTGTTGCTGGAAATAGCGAGGAATTTCTGTCTTAAGAAGACTTGAAATGATTTCTGCAAAGGCAGAGTTGCTAGTGCATTTCCATTATTTTTGATATTTTTTTCCCCTTTATATAGGTAGTGGACCCTGCATGTGTGCGAGTTGATTCTGAAATAAGTTTAATTGAAGTGGAAGGTGGGGAAAAGAGAACTGCCAAGAAAAGAATGTGGTTTAGTTTTGTTTTTTCACATCCATGAAAATCATCCTCTAGATTTGGTGCTTTTTCAAGTAGGCAGGTATAGTTTCTAAGACATATTTCAACCCGGAAGTCTGAGTTAGATAGAGGCCAAAGTGTTGGCTAAAACCTCTTTGAAAAACAAACGTTGAGTTCTCTGTACTATCTTGAGGAGTCCACAGAACTTTTGAAGGAATGGGCTCGAGCTACTCTACAAGTAATTTATACAAAGACGGATAACTAATTTTAGGGGTGGTGTGTGTGTTTGTGTGTGTTTACCTCTGCCCTTTGGAGGGAGCCTTCTGGGTACCCGCTGATGGGTCCTGCTTTGATGTGCTTTGAGCTTTGGTTACACTGATGAATTAAACATTTGAATGGCTTTAATCAAGTTTTAAATGTGTTAAAAAAAATACCTTTCCCCCATTTTTACAAAAGAAAGGGAGAGAAGAACTCTTTGATTTAGTTATTTGCTTAGCTTGTGCTCCATTTTAGGTTAATGAACTTGCATTGTCTTTGTGTTAAAACTACTGCTAAACTGGTTGCATTTTAGAATGTCTTGTTTTTAAAGAGGATTTGCTGGATGTGTAATACTCTTTAAGAAATGCTGCTGATGCTTACTGTTATGTGGAATATCATTCTCTGGGTTTTTCTAGATACTAGATACTGCTTTATTTCTCTTCAGAAAATCAGACTCTAAGCCCTTATGGCAGACAAGTGTTTGTTATGTGATGGGGAACACGCATCTTACTGAGCTGGTACAGGTGGTGCATCCATTCCTAACTAGTTACATCACCCAACAAGCGACCTTTTGATTGAAGGGTCTTTTAAATTTCTTCAGGCAGACTCCAAAGGCCTTATTTGTATCCAACACAGGTACAGCATGTTGAAGGAAGAAAATAAACCTACACATATTAGTCCAGCATCTGATCAACAGCAGTTTATTGGTTACCTGCTGTGTGCCAGGCACTGTACCGTGTAGCTGCCTTAGGTCGTTTTTGCTCTTCAGTTTTGAGCTGTTGCGTTATTCCACTTCTGAGGTCAGTTAGGAAGTCTTTGCTTGCTATCTTATGCTCACTTGCTAACATCATTTATCACCTTCAGCTAAGGAAATGTCCCAGTTAATGAAGTTTTAAAATGCTACCCTTTTTGGATTTTGCAGGGCATAATTAATATGAATTTAACTCCTATAAGAATTGGTTAAATATATTCTTTGGAAACAGAAGTGAATTCTTTTGATGTTTCTATTCATTATCCTTCTGAAAAGTAGGTGGTGCTTAGAAGGTCATAGGATAAGGGTTGCTAAGCAGCTAAACAGAAGGATGCTAAAATTAACCGAAGCATTTTTGAAAGGGAGTCATTCCCTGTTTTACATTATTTACTAGGCTTAATTAATTTCTGATGCTTCTATGTCCTTTGACCTGGGAAGGTAGGATGTTAAAGTTTGTTTTGGTTTTGTTATTATATTTAAATAATCTCTTTCTTTTGTAAGTGTCTTTAATTGAAGTTCAGTACTCTATGACCAGCCTTGTGGTGTCAGATGGCAGCTTGTCTGGTGGACTTCTTGACTATTACCAATGTGTTCAGGTTGAACCTTCCTGAGGATTTGTGTGTATCGTACCCTCTTATTTCTAGTATTAATAACTGATTCCTTGGTTTGTTTGGAAATTCTACATAATCCATAAAGTTATGTCTTTTATTCTGCATCAAACAGGTTTGTATTCAAAGATAGAAATGCAATTTAGTATCAATAGAAAGTATGCAATGTAATCTGTCCTGATAAGGGGACAATAGCTTTCTTTCCCGCTTTACTAAGATTACCATTCCCTTAGATTAGGTTTTGATAGGGCTCCTCCTCCATTTCATTCCACTTCCCTGGTGCAGTTTATTCCGCCCAGTTCATAGATATCTTTTTAAAAATAATTATATTAGGTTCAGAGTATCTTTGGAAGGACTGGCCAAATGTTAGAAAACAAAAATAGGTGTGGTGTACATTACATTTCTGCCATAAGTATGTTCAAGTATCTTGAAGTTTTTCATTGAGATAAAATGGTTGAAATCTAATTGAAGCCATGATTAGTAACTACCATCTCTTGGTTGAATGGTAAGCCTGTTGTAAGCCAAAAGTTTCCCTGCTTCAAGGTTAATTTGTGTACATCTGACCTATTGAACAGGCAGTGTTGAGTCATATTTTTTATATCCAAATACAATTAAGAAATTGATAAATGAATTTTCTTTCTGTTTCTTTTCTCTCTTTCCTGATTTAGAGAGTGATTTTTGAGTAGAGGTAGCCATGGCACTTTTCAAAGAGCAAGGGTCAGACAGTGATTTCCACACGGGGGCGAGGGTTGCAGGGACCTCCCTTTATATCAAAGGTAAAAAGTACACCATATGAAACCCAGAGGGTGGCATACGGTGTGCTCTCTGAAATGCATCACTTATTTTTAATTTCCCCCATTCCCATAGAAGGCAGAATACAGAAAAGAAAACTACTGATGTTTTCATTACTACGAAGGTAAAAGAACGAGGAAGGTGGAGAGGGGTTTTTCCGTTTCTGTTAGCAGTCCTGTCGGCAGTGTCATCGACTGTGCTCCGCTCAATTTCTCTTGTCAGGTTCCCTGGTGTTCATCGTGGTCTGAACTGCAGCCGATTGTAGCTGGGGATTGCACTCTGCCGTTGGCAGTGGCGGGTTGGGGTGAAGCGGATGGGGAGGAGCAGACTGGTAGCGACCGGTGCATCTTGTTTTTGGTGGGACTTCAAGGGTACTGAAGTTAGCCAGTCTGCCCATCAGTAAAGGTGGCTGCCTGTGAATAGGTGCTTCAGACAAAAGCAGTGGGAGAGGGTGGAGACTGTTTGTTCAGTGTGATTCAAGCAAGTAATGCTAAGAGAATTCGAAAACCTCTGTAAAGTCCCAGGACTGGGTACTGACTGCTCCTGCAGGGATTCACCTGAGGGCTTGCAGACATCATGAGGGTGGGTGGAGAAAGAGAATGAAAACCCCCACAGGCATTGTCAGACAGCCAGACGGAAGAGAAAACGTCTCAGTGGGGGTAATCAGATAAAGCTTTTAAATGCTCTATTTGTTTTTCTCTAGCTTGCTTGGTATTTCATCTCTTTCCCCCTTTTCAGAGACTATGGGATAGGATTGTTATGAAAGTGTGTGATACTTCTGGTGGTTTAATCACTTTAAAATTTTTCTTTTTCATTCAGATATACCTTCTAGGACTTAGTTAATTTCACCCTGCTTTTGTGGAGGCCTTTAGCAAAGATTCCAAGTTTATGCTTAGAGGAACACTGTGAGAGTTGGGTGGGTATGTTGACCCATTTTACAGCTGCCCCGTGGTCCACCCAGGGGCTGATAAATCAAACTTGGAACCCAGAACTCCTAACTCCAGCCTAGCCCTGTGGAACCGCTGCTTTTTAGAGTCACCGCTGCTTTTTAGAGTCAGCTTGACCTCAAGAGGACTTAGCAGCATTAAATATATACTGCCTATTTATCTCCATGTGTATGGTGTGTGGTTTTTAAATAAGACCAGATCCTTTTCAAAATAAACCTAATTGAGTTTGAAGGTATAAGGAAATTTTAAAATGCACTTTTGCTCTTGGTAGCATTTCTGTTGATGAATGTGATGATACGTATCTTTTTAGTAGCCTTTCTACCTCATGAGATTGTTGTAAGGATAAAGTAGATGTTCCAGAAAGTCAAAATCTATAAGCGGAAGAACGTGGTATATTTTGAGCTCAGGAAGCTTTGTGGGTATCCATTCTGGATTTCCTTTCCAGAATTTTGCACACCTCCATTACCTTAGTCAAATTTTGCCTAGGAGTTTATGTTCAAATTGGGGAAATGCAGCACTTTGTTTTTGTTTTTAGTGCTGGGAGACTAACAGAACTATCAAATTCTTCTTAATGTGGTTCACTTAGGTGAGGCGGAGACTTGCTGTCGCCCAGGATGGAGTGCAGTAGCACAATCTTGGCTGTCTGCAACCTCCACCTCCAGGGTTCAAGCGATTCTCCTGCCTCAGTCTCCTGAGCAGGTGGGACTACAGGCACACACCACCACGCCCAGCTAACTTTTGTATTTTTAGTAGTGACAGGGTTTCACCATGTTGATCAGGCTGAGTGAGGGATGAGTTTTAAGGAAAAAGCTGATGACAAGCTTGGGGCTTACTCTTTGAAGAAGTGGTTCTCAACCTGGTGGTTTTGCCCCCAGGGGACTTTTGGCACTGTCTGGAGACATTTTTAAGTGTTTCTGGCGGGGGAGGGGGGGCGGGGGGGGGAGTTGCTACTGGCCTTTAGGCGTAGACCCCAAAGATGCTGCTCCACATCTTAGAGTGCACATAACAACCCCCATATGTCAGCAGAGCTGAGAGTGAGAAAGCCTGCTTGAAAGGTACGGTAGTCGTGGCCTGGGTCTCATCTACAAGTCCACTGGGTGCACTGCCTGTATTGCATGCGATATATTTAGAAATCTGAAATTCCATAAAGCAAGTAAGCAAGTAAGCTCTTATATGCCTCTGAGGTACCATGGTTGGCAAGTTCGAAGTTTCTCAGAAAATTTGGGGTTGAGGAAAACATCAAGTGGCATTAAATAAATTTGAAAACCTCATAGTAAATGAAAATTCTAGAAGTCGTCTACTTCTAAAACAAACTAGATTCATTGGCTTTGTGAAGCTGTTCTGGTAGATGGCTCAGCTTTCCCAGTCACCTTCAGTTATTTGGGAAACTTGCCCTGGTGCTGTCATCTGCAGCCTCCTTCATGGTCTAAGTTATGTGGAGTATACTATACCTTTTTTTTTTTTTAAGTGTTTGAACTAGCCCTTACTTGCTTAACAGTTCATGTTTTTGCATTCGTAGTCTCCCTTATTTTATTTTCTCAAGTTTTTGCAAAATTCTTACATAACCGTCTGCCATTTTTATAGGGCAGTGTTTCTGAGCCGGGTCCTCTGTCCATACATCTCCTCTTGAGAGGGTGGATGGCTGCCAGCTGCTGTGGTTGGGAGGGATAGGGAGGGAATAATAAGGGGATGCAGGGTAGGAGGCAGTGATTATTTTTATGTTAAGGGACCCCAGGCCTCAGACCAGAAATGTCTAATATAGTGACAGGAGTGATCTTTTAGCCAGCAAGTGTTACTGATCTGACCCTTGGCCTTCCCCCCAACCCCCCAGCCTATCACACAGACAGGAGGTAAGGAAACCATGGAGGGGAGAAGAAAACAGGGAGACAGAGATTGAATTCCAGAAAAGGAAGGGCTGCCAGTGGTAGGCAGAGTCACCCCTAGAGTGGCCTGGGCTCCCACTTTATAGACATGTGCAATACTTGAAGATAGCTCCTTTTACATCTAAACCAGCAGTTAGTCAGTGTCCCATTGGTGTCAGTCGCACTGATGGTGCTCAGGGCCATTGCTCTGCAGCCACCTTTGCAGTCCCATACCTGGTAGTGAGTCTTGTTCCTGCAGAACGCACTCTGCATTCTGGTGCTTTTCTGCCTTCTCCTCTAACCTATAAACTGCCAACTCCCAACTCTATCTCCATTTACAACTTCTCCCAAGCTTGAACCTTTTGTCACCCTGATCACCCTGCAAGTACCTTACCCTGCAGGTACTTGTAAAAATGAAAGTCCTCTCCCTTCCTTCTGGAAGGTGATCACCATCCACCCAGCCTTCTAGGCCAGGAGTCTTACTGCCGTCCTGACGCATGTCTGTCCTGCCCCGATGTTCAATCAGTCACCAGGCCCTCTGCAAAACCACACTCCAGTCTGGCCGTGACATTGGCTGTTCTGTCGTTTCTGACCTAAGGCCCTGATCAAGTCACAAGCGCCTCCCAAGTTAATTTCCTGCCACCAGTTTCTCCCTACTGCAGTTCATCCTCCACTCTGCTGCCAGAATCATCAAAACTAAAGCTGTGCGTGGTGTTTGCCTGCTTAAAAACATCTCTTGGCTCTCTGTTGTCTACAGGAAGAAATCCAAACTCCTTAACTTGGCATACAAGGAACTTCATCTGCTTCCAAGCCAAATTTCTAGTCTCAGGTCTTGTCACTGTCTTCTACCCCACTGCCACACTGAATTGATTCTTACTGCCTCATGTTGCCTGGATTGTTCATTTTGTTGCATCCCCATCCCCTTCCTTCAGCAATAAAGATTTTGTACTCTTTTTTTCAAGACCCAGCTTAAATACTACCTCTTCTATGGAGAATTAGCTCTTCTGTTGTGAATAACTTTTACCCCATCTGTCAAGTCTTGTCTGTTGTAATTTATCTGTTAACATGTTTCTCTCACTTCAAGAATATTATTCCACCTCCCGTACCTAGAACGATTGCATAGTTGGTGCTCACTCACCACTGTGTGTTGATTTCTGATACAAAAATGAGAGTTTCTGAAGATTTTGGAGAGTAGCCACATGTAATTTGGAAGCTAAGGCCTAAATAGTGCTACAAATTCAATGAAGGAAATAGACATGAACTAACGATTTCAGCATACCCGTCATGCAGAATGTGGTGCTAGGTGGGAAAGAATTAAGTGCTTTGGTGGGAAAGAATTTTGAATTATAGAAATTCTAAAATAAAAGTTGGCTCAGCTTAATGTAAAAGTGAAAAAAACTCCTTGTTAATGCCTGGTTGCGCTAAAAGCTGTCACACTGGGGCCTTTACTAATTATAACCATTTTTCATGGCTCTTGATTTGAAGTTTACATTAAATAGGAGAGATGGGCACACAGATCAAAGACCAAAATCATTTCAGAGCTCCAATGTGTGGGCCCATTTTCTCTGCTTAGTTAGAGTTTTGTTTCATTAGTGGTATGAGTTAATAGGAGTGTTGGTCTGTGTATAATTTAACTTCTCTTTTTTCCATTACTCGTAGGATTTAAAACAGAATACCAAGCCAGAAACCTACAGGGTATAAATCTTGCTTTATGTGTTTGTATGTCTGTGTATGTGCAATATACACGTGATAATAGTTGATTTTAGATCATATTTATAAAAAGAATCATTTTCACTGTTTTAGGGGAGCTCCCTTTATTCTGACACTTCATTGTAAAAAACAAAACATTTCTGTGAATATATAAAATCAAAATCTTAATTTTCTCATAAAAGAGGTAGATATGTCTTCAGAAATAGGGGAGATAACCAGGAAGATGGGGTGGGTGTTCTGGTTCTGAAACACAAAGGTGAACCATGTGAATAGGTTTCCTGGTTTTTTTTTTTTTTTTTTTTATTGAGACGAAGTGTTTTACTCTTGTCACCCAGGTTGGAGTGCAATGGCGCAGTCTTGGCTCACGGCAACCTCCGCCTTCCAGGTTCAAGCGATTCTCTTAGCCTCCCGAGTAGCTGGGATTACAGGCGCCTACCACCACGCCCAGCTAATTTTCGTATTTTTTTTAGTACAGATGGGGTTTCACCATGTTGGCCAGGCTGGTCTCGAACTCCTGACCCCAGGTGATCCGCCCACCTCGGACTCCCAGAGTGCTGGGATTACAGGCGTGAGCCACCGCGCCCCACCAGGTTTCCTTTTTAAACAATGATTTATTTGTTTATTTATTTTGGAGACAGGGTCTCTCTATGTTGCTCAGGCTGGTCTCAAATTCCTAAACTCCTGGGATCGAGCAGCCCTCCTACCTCAGCCTCCCAAAGTGTTGAGATTACAGGTATGAGGTATGAGCCACTGAGCCTGACATGAATTTAAAAAAGCAAAAAAAAAAAAAACGACATAGTGTGTGGAAGTTCTTGGTATTTTTTATACAAGATGAAATCCTGGTTGATTAAAAATATTTTTTAATAAGTGCTTACCTGCTAACTAGAGTTTAGGCTCAGATCGTGGCAGATACATTCAGATATAATATTCTAACATAGTTTTATTTATCAGGAGGCTCGTATATTTTCCTCTCCAATACAGAAAATAGATTTTTTTTTTTTTTTTTTTTTTTTTTTGAGACAGTCTTGCACTGTCTCCCAGGCTGGAGTGCAGGGGCAGAATCTCAGCTCACTGCAACCTCCACTTCTTGGATTCAAGCGATTCTCCCACCTCAGCCTCCCGAGTAGCTGGGATTACAGACGCATGCCACCACACCTGGCTAATTTTTATATTTTTAGTAGAAACGGGGTTTCGCTATGTTGGCCAGGCTGGTCTCAAACTCCCAACCTCATGTGATCTGCCCGCCTTGGCCTCCCAAAGTGCTGGGATTACAGGTGTGAGCCACCGCTGCCAGCCCAGAAAATAGATTATTTTAAAGTCAGTTTTTCTTTTGCTTTAGGAATTTTAAATGTTTTGGAGGATAATTTTATGAAACTAGTGAACATCTCAAACAGGTTTTCTGTGACTTGGTTAGTTAAATCGGTATGTATTTGGCTAAAGTGTTCTACTTAAAAGTTTAAAACCAAGTATAATTTAAAGGAGGCTTAACTTGCATGTCTCTGAATTTGATTTGTATTTAAATCATGAAAATAAGGTTTCTGAGAACCATTTGTTCAAAAGCTTAATAAGGCTTCACAACCTCCCGTCCTTAAGTGTAATTCGGTATGAGATTTAGCCTCCTTTTGAAAATAGGCAGTTTTTCACCACCAAATTTGCCAATTCCATGGTGTTTATTATTATTATTATTATTATTATTTTTATTATTAGAGACAGGGTTTCACCATGTTAGCCAGGCTGGTCTCGAACTGCTGACCTCAGGTGGTCCACCCACCTCGGCCTCCCAAAGTGATGGGATTACAAGCGTGAGCCACTGTGCCTGGCCTCCCATGGTGTTATTTTTTTTTTTTTTAACATTTACAGATTTTTATTGATTTAATACATATTTGAATATCCACTATGCAAGGCTACTGTGTTAAGCACCAAGTTTAGTGGTATGGGAAAGATAGTTGAAAGCCTCATAGAGGATATATTGCATCGAAAGAAATGGCGGGCATGGTGGTTCATGCCTGTAATCCCAGCACTTTGGGAGACCAGACTGGCTAATATGGTGAAACCCCATCTTTACTAAAAACACAAAAATTAGCCGGGCGTAGTGGCGGGCATCTGTAATCCCAGCTACTCGGGAGGCTGAGGCAGGAGAACCGCTTGAACCCTGGAGGCAGAGGTTGAATGAGCTGAGATCGTGCTACTGCGTTCCAACCTGGGTGACAGAGCGACACTCCATCTCAAAAAAAAGAAAGAAAATAAAGAGACATGTTCAGCAACTAAGAAGTCATTTTTATATACATGTGCTAAGTGCTACCAGTGTGTGGCCTTTATGTGTATGGGAGGAGTGAAAGATGCTGGGAGGCCGTTCAAAGAAGGCACCTTGTGGAAGTGACATTGGAGCTAATATCTGAAGGGTGGGTGAGAGAAAAGAAGAAGCGTCAGAAAACAACTTGTACAAAGACCCTGAGGTTGGAGAGAGGTGTGCGTCCAGGAAAATGAGAAAAGCACAGTGTGTTTGGAGGAAGACAAGACACAGAACCAGTGAATTACAGGGATGGTGCGGTAGATAAGGGCTAGAGCAGGCTGCTAGGAACTCTGGGAAGCTACGAAAAGGTTAGGCCAGATTAGCATGATGAGATTTGCATTTTTAAAGATTATTCCTACCCAGAGTTGAGAATAGACCTGGCTAGAAGGAAGCAACTGTTTGCCTTCTGTTTGGAAGAATGTCAGAACGCTAGTTTTTGAAACTTTGAAAACCGGCGGTGGCAGTAGAAAAAGGGAGCTTAGAAGGATTTGATAAAGGTTTAAGAGGTGGGAGGGGCTTGGTGATGACGCAGGGTCATGGAAGGGAGACATGACTTCCTGGTCTCTAGCTTTTGCAGCTGAGTGGATGATGATGCCTCTGACAGTGAAACGCTAGATTAATCAAGGTTTATGAACAAGGTGTGTTCTCTACCTTTTAAAGAGCTATATTTATGTCCCCATCCCCCCGCCTGCCTTTTTTAGCTTTCTTTACTTTCACGGTGTTTTAGTTGATTAAAAATTATGTACCTAGGCCAGGCGTGGTGGCTCATGCCTCTAATCCCAGCACTTTGGGAGGCCGAGCCGTGCAGATCACTTGAGGTCGGGAGTTTGAGACTGGCCTGGACAGCAAGGTAAAAAACCCTGTCTCTACAAAAAAATACAAAACTTAGCCGGGCATGGTGGTACACACCTGTAGTCCCAGATACTCAGGAGACTGAGGTAGGAGGATCACTTGAATCCAAGAGGTTGAGGCTGCAGTGAGCTGTGATTGCACCCCTGCATTCCAGCCTGAGCAACAGGGTGAGACCCCTTCTCAAAAAGAAAAAAAAGTACATGGCATGGATGAAGCATGAATAGTACTTATGTAACAGTGAGAAACAGACGTTATGTTCGTACCATTGGGAAAAAAACCAATGGCTGCCTCGTATTCTATCCTCCTTTTTCTTCTTTTAATTTCCTGATGCTAAAAGGAACAGGAGAAATTTCTTGTAGATGGTCTGAGCTTTTGAATGATTTTTAGATGAGATGTACACCTATTTTTTTTTTTTTTTTTGAGACAAGGCCTCGCTCTATCAACAGGGTAGAGTGCAGTGGTGTGATCACGGTTCACTAGAGCCTTGACCTCCTGGGCTCAAGCGATCCTCCCACCTCAGCCTCTTGAGTAGCTGAGACTACAGGTGTGCGCCACCACGCTTGGCTAATTTTTGTTTTTTGAGACAGAGTCTTGTTCTGTCACCCAGACTGGAGTGCCGTGGCACGATATTGGCTCACTGCAGCCTCTGCCTCCTGGGTTCAAGTGATTCTCCCTCCTGCCTCAGCCTCTCGAGTAGCTGGGATTATAGGTGACTGCCACCATGCCTGGCTAATTTTTGTATTTTTAATAGAGATGAGGTTTCACCATGTTGGCCAGGCTGGTCTCGAAGTCCTAACCTCAGGTGATCCACAATAGAGATGAGATTTCACCATGTTGGCCAGGCTGGTCTCAAAGTCTTAACCTCAGGTGATCCACCCGCCTCAGCCTCCCAAAGTGTTGGGATTACAGGCGTGAGCCACTGCGCCTGGCCAATTTTTGTGTTTTTTGTAAAGATGGGATTTTACTATGTTGCCCAGGCTGATCTCGAACTCCTGGACTCAAGTGATCTACCCACCTTGGCCTTCCAAAATGCTGGGAGCTACCACACCTGGCCTAGAACTAAATCTTAAAAGCACTGAAGTGTGTTTTAGCGATGCTTTATCTGTTTGACTTGAGCATAGGGTTCATGGGAAAAGCCTTTGGGTAGGGACCAAGCTAGGACTCTCACAGTGGCTCATGCCTTTTACTTAGGAGCATCAGAACTCATTTCATGACCTGATTTTCCAACTTATTTCTTAGTTGGAACCACATAAAGTACCTCAGTGGTCACACGATGCCCTTAATATATTAGAGTTACATTAGTATTTTGCTTGACCTGTAATCTGTGTGAAAACATAGTTCATTCAGTCAACAACACTTGTGTATCTAATGTGTTGGGCCCTCCACTAGATCTGTGGGTGCCAAAGGAGAAGATTTATTTGACCCCTTTCGCAAGGAGTGGAACTTGTCCCCATGGAGTGATTGTCTAGCTGGTATTTAAATACCTCTGGTGATGGCTGACTTGGTCCCCACCCCCAGGCAGTCCTTTGGTTTCCACTACGTTAATTAACTTTTTTTTTTTTAATGGCAAACAAAATCTTTTTGGAACAAAACCGACAGTGATGTGTTTTCCACTGCGTTGGTACACACTAGAAGCTGGAGTGCAGGTGTGCTGCCCTGCTTTATGCAACGCAGGGAGGCAGGGTGCAATCTGACCCTGAGACTTCCATCAGGGTGTGCTCCGGCCACTCAGCAGGTGGCTGTCGCCTACTTAGGATTTCTGCTTCCCGAGGGAAGGCGCCTGCCTCACTTGGATGCATGGCCCATCCCCTTCTGTGTGAGTTGGGCCACTAGCCTTTAAGATGGTCTCCCGTGAAAGTCTTAGTGGGCTACCATTTTGGGTAATGCTTTTCTCTAATGTCATCCAAATAAGTCATCAAAACCTCAGGTGAACATGCTCCAAAGAAGCTTCTCTTTTATAAGGTGTCAACCCTGATGGATATAACCTGAACATTCCTTTGGGCCCCAGGTAGTGTTCTCCTATATTGAGGAGAACGTGAATTTCCATCTCTCTCTCTCTCTCTCTTTTTTTTTTTTTTTTTTCATTTTTAAGGGATGGAGTTTTGTTGCGTCACCCATACTGGAGTCCAGTGTTGTGATCATGGCTCACTGCAGTCTCGATCTCCCAGGTTCCAGTGATCTTCCCACCTCAGCCTCCTGAGTAGCTGGGACTACAGGCGGGCACCACCATGCCTGGCTAATTTTTAAAATTTTTGTAGAGGTGGGGTTTTACTGTGTTACCCAGGCTGGTCTCGAACTCTTGGATTCAAGTGATCCTCCTGCTTTGGCCTCCCACAGTGCTGGGATTACAGGCATGAGCCACCGTGCCTGGCCCGGCCCTGTATTTGGTCAGATGAATTGAACAGATGGGAACAAAACAAAGACCTACTCCTCACTTTTTCTGATTGGAATGGCTTGGTGAAGAGATGGCTAGGAAGAAAACTTTAAAAACTAGACTTAAGCATGTTTTTGAAAATTTAAATTTTAAGGTGCTCTACAAACAACTTGGAGTCTTTCACTTCAGTGTGACCTAAGCAGATATGTAGATTCAGAGGTCAGATGAGAAGTGTGTTATAAATACAGCATACTAGATAATTGCCTTATTATGAATGTCCAAAATTGTGGTGATAATACATTTAGAAACCAGTTTCTGCTGACAAGCATGTATTAGCTCACTTTTGGATAACCCATCCACAGCTACTTATTTTGAAGAGTGCTGGATAGTGGTGACCATACATACTCTCTGTTGGGTAATGTGTTTTACCTTAAACATTTATGTTTTTGCCTCACCGTGGTGTCGCCCCTCGGGGCCCTGGTTTGTTGGTTTCTCTAGGCTGTGGGGTATTGGCATGTCTTACATACGGCTGTTTTCTGAATATGTTAGACCATCTGTTGCATCATCTGTGAATGAAGTTGAATGCGTTTTTTTTTTTTTTTTTTGGAGACGGAGTCTCAATCTGTTGCCCAGGCTGGAGTAAAATGGCGCAATCTTGTCTCATTGCAACTTCTACCTCCCAGGTTCAAGCGATTCTCCTGTCTCAGCCTCCCGAGGAGCTGGGACTCTGTACAGGCGCACGCCACCACGCCTGGCTAATGTTTTGTATTTTAGTAGAGACAGGGTTTCACTGTGTTGCCCAGGCTGGTCTCGAACTCCTGAGTTCAAGCAGTCTGCCCGCCTCAGCCTCCCGAAGTGCTAGGATTACAGGCGTGAGCCACCACGCCCGGCCGAAAGTTGAACGTATTTTACATAAAGCTCCTGAGGACCTGAGGAGATTACTGAAATAAGTTAATAAATAAATACATGTTTTGGAATTTTAGTGAGGTTTTCTCAGAGAAGTTCAGAATGGCATCAGTTAGGCCAGGCCATATGATGTGTCTTTTTTTTTTTTTTGAGATGGAGTCTCACTCTGTCGCCCAGGCTGGAGTGCAGTGGCGTGACCTCGGCTCACTGCAAGCTCCACCTCCTGGGTTCACACCATTCTCCTGCCTCAGCCTCCCGAGTAGCTGGGACTACAGGCGCCCGCCACCACGCCCGGCTAATTTTTTTGTATTTTTAGTAGAGACGGGGTTTCACCATGTTAGCCAGGATGGTCTCGATCTCCTGACCTCGTGATCTGCCTGCCTCGGCCTCCCAAAGTAGTGGGATTACAGGTGTGAGCCACTGCACCCAGCCTCATGTGATGTGTCTTAAGGGTATCTGTGATATGTCCCTTCTTCGTGTACCCAAAGGCCTGTCATCTTGCTAAGAATGTGGCATTGGGATACATGATATAAAAATTACTTTTTCCTTAGGAAAGTGGACACTCTGCTTTAGAAAGAGAGTGTATGCATGTTTGGTCCTATTGCGGTAGTAAGCTCTGGGACAGGGGTGGTCACCCATCTGAGAGTTTTGTCGTTGATTTTATTTTTTGTTTAAGCAGCTCTTGATATAGATGTGGCAAACACGGTGGCCTGTGTGTTCTGAGGCTTGCTTTGTGCCTTTGTCCCTCCATTCTGCCCTGGAGAGTAGATACTGTGTGGTCATGTGTTCCTTTTGTGGTGTGCTCAAGAAAAGGGGGGGAGTATATGTGTATTGGGGAGGTGGTGTGGTTAGCACTGGCCAAATTATTATATTTAGAGATCATGATTTATTTCATTGTTATCTTTGCAGGAAGTGGAATTTTGGAAGGGCTCATTTGGCCAGCTTGTCTCTAGAAGTCTCATGGTAACTAGTGTTGCCTCTTGTGTCTCTTCAAGAAACTGAGTACACAGAAATCCAGTCCTAAACACCAGAAACTGCAAGTGGTTATATTACAAATTAATCTGTCTAGAGTACTTTTAAATAAATAAGTTCAACTCCCAGCATTCAAGTAACAGACCACCTTTGGTGAAAAACATCCCTGGGCCAGGCCTGCCTGTATTTGCTTTATATCAGATAAACCAGAAGTTAGGCATTTCAGTTTCTCTTCTGCCCATGCTGGATTACTCCATAGGACTCCATTGTTATAATTTAGTTTTCACCCTTTGTTGGTTGTTAGGCTTTTCTTGTAGAAATACTCCCAGCATGATGGCAGTAGAAGCAGCAGTCATAAGATCTAACATTTATTGAGCCTATACTAGTTACCAGCTGCCTAAATTCTTTTCATGCATCATCTCATTCATTCATCACAACAATTCTCTGACCCCATGATGTAGATGCAATTGTTATCCCCATGATTTAGATGAGGAAATTGAGACCCAGAGAAGCAGCTAGCTAGTAGGGCTCAAACTGTGAAGTGTGACTCCGAGCTGTGCTTCTGACCCCTGGCAGACTACCTGTCATAGAGACATGATCCATTCACCAAACAAGAACTCACTGAAAACCTGCTGTGTGCAGATCCTTCCTTGTGAGGCACATCAAGGGGAAAACTGTTCTGGCTTGTGGAAACAGCAGATTACAGCTTACCAGTGGAACAGCTTATTCTAGCTGGTATTTGACAGCATAAGCTAGATCTTCACTTCTGTGATGGTCAGGAGGGAGATTCAGTGTTTTGTGGGAGTGAGGGGTTTGCAAAGGTGGTGTTAGTACACAAACCAGGTGACTGGGATTTGGGAGCCCTTATAGAAGGGAGGTCTACAAGACAATAAAGCATAAGACTGCCAGGGAAAGACCTGGAGGAGAGGCAGGGTGAAACACTGGACAAATCCTGCCAGGTATGGAATTGTCACCCTGTTCCCCTTGGAAAGGTTAGAGTGTAGAACGGAGATGATCTTTTGCGTGGTGGGAGATGTCCCAGAAGTGGAAGAGTTGGGACTTGGACTCCAGGCTTCTGCTAGTCCTCCATGTGGTTAATGGGGGGTCCTCTCCTGTCTCTTGAAACCTTTCATGTGGGCACCACTTTTAACCTCCCTGAAAGTACTCAGCCCTGTTTCAGACTCATAAGTTGCCCACTTTCGAAGTGACTCTAAGCTCTATAAACATTTGGGAATTTAGTTTTGCATTGGGTAGGGCCAGTGCCTTGAGAACAGGTCCATTGTTGTTTTATAATAGTTTATTATTTTGCGTAATACGGAAACTCAAGGTTTTGCCTCAGAACTGGTATTGGGGTGATTCTAAGAGGCCCAGTGACATGTGGCACTGCTCAAGTATGATAGCCTCTGGGAGGTGTTGCTTCTTTGTTGTTTTGCTTTTCAAGCAGGAAGAGCCCTGTGGACTGGAGGGCAATGAGAGGAGACTATCCTGTCTCTTAGAGTGTGTTTGGGATGGGGGTCCCCAGTGTGCCCTGCTCCTTTGTGAGGGCATCGGAGCAAGTTATGGAACTGGCAGATCTTGAATTACGTAAGTACTTCAAGGTCTGTTTCCTGCTTCTTCCTGTCTGCAGAGAAGGACTGTTTTTTGTGTGTTTGTTTGTTTGTTTTGAGACGGAGTCTTGCTCTGTCGCCCAGGCTGGAGTACAGTGGCACAATCTTGGCTCACTGCAACCTCCGCCTCCCGGGTTCAGGCGATTCTCCTGCCTCAACCTCCTGAGTAGCTGGGATTACAGGTGTGCACCACCACACCCAGCTAATTTTTATATTTTTAGTAGAGGCGGGGTTTCCCTATCTTGGTCAGGCTGGCCTTGAACTCCTGACCTCGTGATCTGCCCACCTTGGCCTCCCAAAGTGCTGGGATTACAGGCATGAGCCACTGCTCCTGGCCTTGTTTTTTTTCCCCCACTCTTGTTGTCCAGGCTGGAGTGCACTGCAACCTCCGCTTCCCAGATTCACGCAATTGTCCTGCCTTAGCCTCCCTAGTAGCTGTGATTACAGGCACACGCCACCACACCTAGCTAATTTTTTTATTTTTAGTAGAGATGAGGTTTCATCATATTGGTCAGGCTGGTCTTGAACTCCTGACCTCAGGTGATCTGCCTGCCCCAGCCTCCCAAAATGCTGGGATTACAGGCAGGAGCCACCACGCCAGCAGAAAGACTGTTTTGAAACTAGTAACAGAATTACGTCTTGTGTGCTACCAGCTCAGTTATAACTGACCTATATCTTCTCTATTTACTACTGTTATTATCATTGTTATTTTGCTCACAGCAGCTGGGTAGTTTCAGCAAAATAATAGTGAGAAGCAATCTGGATTAGGAGGCCAGCATTCTGGGCTCCTTTTTTCCCATCTGTGGAATATGACCATCAGCAAGCCTGCATCAAGAACTGTTTCTTGACACCTGCCCTGGGTACCAGGTTCTAGAAATGCAAGGATGGGTAAAACATGGTCCCTGCCCTAAAAGTCGTCAGTGCCTCATAACCAGCAAGGACAAGTGGAGGGGCCTGCAAGTGGGAAGTGGTTGGGAAAAGAAGAGGAAGTGATGCTCTCAAATGTGCAGGGCTTGTCACGTGGAGGAGGAGGATGTGGGGAAGGAAAACGTCCTTCTAGGCAAAAAGAGCAGTTTAAGTACAGGCCTTGGAGTATGAAAATATGAGGCTTAGTTGAGGACAGGGTAGGGCAAAAAGTGGAATGTGACTAGAGGATAGGGCTTAGGCGTTTTGTATTGAGTTGGAATGATGAGAAGTGTTGGCCCTGGAAAAATGGGCGGGAGCTCGGTGGTGGAGTCTGTTGTGAGCCATCAAATGCTTTGAAGCAGGACTGTGATGTGAGCAGCTCTGTGGTTCAGAGAACTGCTAACCCTTTAGAAAATTTAAGTGGGAGAGAAGACAAGGTGTTTAGCAAACTGCAGTGTGAACTTGGAATTTGGTATTCTCTTTAACAGAATAACTTCTTCCTTTTTTTTTTACAAGAGATTTTTCAGCCCAGGATATGTGGGCTGGGCTGCCTTCTGAAGCCTTGTTAAATGATAGTGGAAAGGTGGGAACATTATTTTCCGCAAATAGAATTCAACAAAGTTTAGACTTCCCTAATTGCGTTGTACTAATTGGTACTTATTTAAGGTCATTAGAGATTGGAATTCTTTAGAGGAGAGAGACTCATTTCTCAAAAATATTGACGATGGACACTGGGAGCTGAACTGGGACAATGTATTCCTAGTAACCACGAATTTGGTGTGTCAGTTGGGAGTGATTGTGGGGTGGGACAGGGTGTGAGCAGAGGGCCAGCTAATTTGCTGTCTTGATGACTCTGTGGGTGATGGCTTTAGGGGCTGGCAGCGTCTGGTGGAAATAGAATCTGTTCAAAAGGTGGAGCTGCCTTACAGCAGTTGCCAGCTCGCTGCTCACCTGCAGAGCATGTGCCCTCATCTGGGTCACGGCTCTGCCCCTCAGATGTTCCTGGTCCTCTGCTTGGATCCACCCCCTTCACTGCAGCTAAAACAGCCAACAAAGGAGCGTCATGTGCCCGAGGCCTGGAAAGTTAGAGTGGATGTGAAGGAAGTCAGACTGCAGGCCCCAAAGACAATTAATGATGTAGTAATTATTGTAGAGGCACAATATTGCCTTGTACTCTCAGGTTTTCAGAGTTCTCTGGGGAAGAAATATGAATTTTTTGTAGCCTGACTTTATACATTTCAAAGCTTGTATTCATGGACTAAGGGGCTTGATGGGAGGGTTGTGCAAAATGTGGGCAGGCCTCCTGTAAATTTGGTGGGTTGGACAGAACACATACCTCAATCATTTTCATTACTGAAAACAGGTTGTTTCATTTTATGATTTTCCGAATTGTTGGCAAACATTTTTTGTTTAGTTTTGTTTTTTAATGTGTTCTCGCATTTGAGCTAGGATTGTGCAGGAGGAAGTAGGATTCTGGTAAGCTGAAGTGGAGCTTTTGGGGGACCTGGAGGGGAGCTGGGTTGGGGGGCAGCGTCTGAAAGTGCTGCTTTTAGTGGGTTCGACCAGGGCATACTACTTAGGGGAAGCAGAGCACCATGTATGTCTCTGTGTGTAATCATCTCAACAACTTCATGAGGTGTAGCTATTATTTTCTCCTTTTTAAAGACAGGAAACTGAGGCTTAGAGATGCTCCTGTTTCTGAGATCATGCAGCCAGTGACACATGACCAGGAAGCTTTATGGCAGGCTTTAAGAGGAGTTCTTTTAGATAATCTCAATATATGGTGATACCTGGAGAGTTTCTACCACTTGACTCAATTTGTTTGTCTTGGGGCCGGGCTCAGTGGCTCACACCTGTAATCCCAGCACTTTGGGAGGCCAAGGCGGGCAGATCACCTGAGTTCAGGAGTTCAAGACCAGCCTGGCCAATATGATGAAACACCATCTCTATTAGAAATAGAAAAATTAGCCAGGTGTGGTGGTGGGCACCTGTAATTCCAGCAACTCGGGAAGCTGAGACAGGAGAATTGCTTGAACCCAGGAGGCAGAGGTTGCCGTGAGCTGAGATCGGGCCACTGCACTCCAGCTTGGGCAACGAGCGAGACTCCGTCTCAAAACAAATGTTATGCTTTTGAGCATAACACGTTATTTGAATACCTCCAGCTTCATCTGAAATATCCTTAATTGAGCAATTGCTGTGTTTAGGATGCCAGGTTTAGGCATGGTGGAGTTTGGTGGTTCTTGCCTTTGGGGAGTTGACATTATGAAAGGAATTCTTATGCCATGTGGACCCTGAGCCAAGTTCCCATGGGAAGGCCAAGGCTCACAGAAGCTCGCAGGAGTGGGTCTGCACTTCTAGGAAAAGCACAAGTAGGGGCTGAGAGCCCAGCGGGAAAGCAGGTTGGTTTTGAGTTTACAGTGTAATTTGGTGTTGAGGAAGGTGTTTGAGAAGATGGGTTGGAGGGATAGTGGGGCAAGGTGGAAGGTGGGGCAGGATTTGACCTTTTCTTCTTAATTTAAGTGGTAGGGAGTCCAAAGTTTTTGAGTAGAGAAGTGACAGTTGGCCTGCTTAGGCCTTGGAGACACCCTCAACAGTGGGCATGTGGTTTGTGTGTCTGTGCTTTGGGTGGCTGCCGTGGCTCACTTCACTGTTCGCTTTTTGGCCTGAGGCAGAGAGTGCATCCCATGGCAGCTGGTACAGGATGAACCGAGAGGCAGCACCCAGGATATCTGAATTGCCTAAAGCCACTGCAGTGATGTACACACATAGCGAAGCTTTATTTCTTTACAGCCATAGACCTGTTGAAAAGCTGAATCACATACTCTGCTTGATATTTGACTTCGTGGTTACCAATTCCAGGTGAGCCACCTTCAAGAGGGGTAACATCCTGTTGTCGGAAAGGTGCGGCCGGGCAGCAGGGAACCTGGGTTCCACTTTAGCCCTGACATAGAAGGTTTTGGTTCATGTCCCTTTGGTCTGGTAGGCCCCTTTTGGGTGCTTGTTTACTGAACTGATTTATCGTGTTTATAATGTTGGTAGATGGGTATATATACCAAGACCTCTGGTTTACTGAAGGTAGGGCCAAGAGCTTTGCAGCAGTCTGTTGAGTGGAGCCACGGGTCAGTCAGGACACCTGGCCCAGAGCACTGTGAGCTGGTGGACCTGCTTGTGGTCCCAGGTATTGTAGTGTGGCACTTGAGCCCACGCTACTGACTCTCTCCTCCCTTGCTCAATTTTGGAGTCATGCTGTCTTTGCCTGTTGCTGTTCTCTGCCTCAGCCCAAAAGGAGACAAGGAGTGCCTTCACCTGCCCTCATTGGGGGCAAGAGCAAGTCTGGATAAATGACTTTTACTGATAATTCCTCCAAATCATTTTTATCCTCCATAGCCAACACTCCTTCCTCTAAAAATCTGCAAAGTAGTAGTAAATCCTTTTCCATTCCTCTCCTTTGCTCTTTCAGGCCTCTGGTAAAGCTGGAAGCGCCTGAAAGAGAGGCAACTGAAGCCAAGGCTGCTGTAATCCACACGCTCTGGACATCACCCTGGGTGACTCAGATTTGGTTGCATTTGTCATTTCACAACCACCTGCATCTGATCCCACTGTGTGGGCAAACTCTCTTTTGGGAGTCTCTGCCTGGTGCCTGGTCTTGGGAGCATAGTGTTCTTCCCCCGAATTGCTTTTCCCAGCTCTTTCTCTATAGCTTTAGCCATGGGGTTCTCTAGTGAAAGCTGCCATGCCTATCCTCCCCATTTACTTTTGTTAATAGTCATTCCTTTTTTTTTTTTTTTTTTTTTGAGATGAAGTCTTGCTCTGTCACCCAGGCTGGAGTGCCATGACGCAATCTTGGGTCACTGCAACCTCTGCCTCCTGGGTTCAAGCAGTTCTCCTGCCTTAGTCTCCCGAGTAGCTGGGATTATAGGCATCTGCCACCACACCCAGCTAACTTTTGTATTTTTAGTAGAGATGGGGTTTTACCATGTTGGCCAGGCTGGTCGCAAACTTCTGACCTCGTGATCCGTCCACCTCGACCTCCTAAAGTGCTGGGATTACAGGCATGAGCCAATGCTCCTGACCGTTAATAGTCATGTCTTTTTTTTTTTTTTTTTTGAGATGGAGCTCGCTCTGTCGCCCAGGCTGGAGTGCAGTGGCGTGATCTCGGCTCACTGCAAGCTCCGCCTCCCGGGTTCACACCATTCTCCTGCCTCAGCCTCCGGAGTAGCTGGGACTATAGGCACCCGCCACTGCACCCAGCTAATTTTTTGTATTTTTAGTAGAGACAGGGTCTCACCGTGGTCTCGATCTCCTGACCTCGTGATCCACCCACCTTGGCCTCCCAAAGTGCTGGGATTACAGGCGTGAGCCACTGCGCCCAGCTAATAGTCATTTCTAAGAAGCAAATATGTACCATCGTATGCCAGTCATGTTAAATGCTTTCTGTGCAGTATCTTCATAGTCCTCGCAACAGTCCTATTAAATAGGTATAATTATCCTCATTTTGCAGATTTGGAAGGTGGCATTTGGGGAGGTCACCCTAATCTTTTCAGTTACCTAACTTAATGTACGGGAGGCATTATACCTCTTGCAGTCTGTATTTCATCTCATTTAATCTTTGCATCAACTTAAAAGTTCACTGTCATTTCTGTTTACAGATGAGGAAGCTGGGGCTTAGTTTAGATAACTTGCCCAAGGTTACTCTAGCTAGTTAGTGAGGGAGTCTGAATTCAAACCCAGGCCAGTGTACTCCAGTACAAGTGCTCTTCATCTTTTCACTTCTGCATTTGTTTATTAAGTAAAAATGTCCACTTTTGGGCTGACAAAGCTGATAGCTTCTCGAACTCCTGGCCTCAAGGGATCCTCCCATCTCTGCCTCCCAAAGTGGTAGGATTACAAGTGTAAGCCACACGCCCGGCCAAAGCTGATGGCTTCTATTGGATGTTTTCTAATGCTTTGTCCATTTTTAAATGGGGGAGGAAAGGGAGATAATGTACTATAGTTTAAGCTCCTTGAGGACTTTTTTTTTTTTTTTTTTTTTTGAGACAGGTCTCCTCTGTCACCCAGGCTGGAGTGCAGTGGTGTGATCTTGGTTCACTGCGACCTTCACCTCCTGGGTTCCTGTGATTGTCGTGCCTCAGCCTCCCAAGTAGCTGGGACTACAGGCGCATGCCACCACTCCCAGCTAGTTTTTGTATTTTTAGTAAAGATGGGGTTTTTTTCTTTGTTTGTTTGAGACGGAGTTTTGCTCTGGTTGCCCAGGCTGGAGTACAATGGTGCGATCTCGGCTCACTGCAACCTCTGCTTCCCGGGTTCAAGCAATTCTCCTGCCTTAGCCTCCAAAGTAGCTGGGATTACAGGCATGCGCCACCATGCCTGGCCAGTTTTTGTAATTTTAGTAGAGACAGGGTTTCATCATGTTGGTCAGGCTGGACTCGAACTCCTGACCTCAGGTGATCCACCTGCCTCGGCCTCCCAAAGTGCTGGGATTGCAGACGTGAGCCACCGTGCCCAGCCGAGATCGGGTTTTACTGTGTTGCCCAGTCTGGTCTCCTGGGCCTCAAGCGATCCATCCACCTCGGCCTTCTAAAGTGGTGGGATTAGAGACATGAGCCACCACACCCAGCCACTTCTTGTTCTTTTTAAGCATTTTATTCACTGATGCCTCCCAAGCACTTGCAATAGTGCCTGGCACATACTAGGTGCTCAGTCAGTGTTTGTTGAAGGAATGAATAAGGTAGGGGTTATTTGACCTGTTTCACAGGTGGCAATATTGACACAGAGCAGTTGGGGTGTCTTGCCCATAGGCATGCACCATTGTTGAAAACAGCTTTTGCTCTTCACACACAGATTTTTTTTTTTACAGGTATAAAATGGAAGTCATTAGATCTAAGTGATGGGATTGTAGAGTGTAATATAACACACTATAAATACCCAGTGTCTGGTATACAATGTAAACATTCAGTAAGTGACTGTGTTTGTTGTGGTTGGAGCTGCTTTTCTGCATGTGCCCTCATTTTGGGTAGGGTTGCCACACAGATTAGGAAACTTGAAAATTTATGAGCTATGGAAACCTTTTAAAGACATGTTTAATTAATCCAGTGTTTCTATCTTTGCTATACTATCCATCAAGCTATATAAGTAGTCAAATTGGTGAAATGAGTTCACATCTATCCTAAGCAAGTCGACAAGTGGTTATGACTGGCAAGATTTGATTAAATGATATTTGCATTTTCCCTGTTTGCAGTCGTGGAGCATTGCACTGGAAGGGGCCTCAGGGAAGCATGGTTCGTTTCTTTTCCTTATACCCCCTTAGCTTACATGTGAGGAAAGTGAGGCCGGGAGAGATGCAGGGGCAGGCTTGATGTGGAACTCTGGTCTTGCATGTCACATTCTTTTAGACATCAGCTCACCCTGCCAAATCCAGGTGCCTGGATGGGCTTGTGTGAACTTTTGTGGTGGAGCCACAATTATTCCTACTATGATGTTAGTAGCAGATTATATCAATAATCCACCAAGAGCCAATAAATCAAAATCAGGACTGTTTAAACATTGTTTTTTACCCATCATAAAATGTTCTTAGCCAGGCACAGTGGCATACCCGGGAAGTCCCAGCCACTTGGGAGGCTGAGGCAGGAGGATCGCTTGAACCTAGGGGTTTGAAATCAGCCTGGGCAACATTGTGAGACTCCATCTCTAAATAAGTGAATGAATGAATGAATGTTCTTATTCATTGTAGATAATAAGAAGGAATATGAAGAAAAAACAAGTTATCCTAAATTAAGATTATAAATAGTCCTAAGGATTAAAAATTATTTTTCTCATCAGAATTTTAATTATTTCACTGCACCTATGCCCACAATAGAAGAATTATAAATGAACCAAAAGGAAAAAACATCTAATGATGCAAAAAGGAAAAAGGAAAGTAAAATTGTTTATGCCCACAAGTCAGAGATAACCATTGTTGATACTTTACTGTTTCCTTCTAGATGGTTTTCTATGGATATATACACATATTACAAAAATGAGATTTATTGTGGACAATAAAAAAACCCATTTTTGTACATGTCTTTATATCATATGTTTAAAAATTTTAATATGATATGACAAGTCTTTTTCGGTGTACTCAAATATTCTTGAACATGAAAATCACATTTTGATGTGGCATGATTTTGGGGGGCAGTGTCATAGGCTAATGTTATAATTATTTTGCATTCCCTGGGCACTCATTGTATGAGTGAAGGAACCTATCTTCTAGGTTACATGAAACCAACATAGTATTAAACTTTTTATGGTAAATTGTGAATACGTAGTTCATCAGAAATTTATTTTAAAGAGGAAAATACTGAACTGACAAAATGTGTGTGTTTGTTTTTGGATAGCATGTGATCTGTCTTATTACCCCAAACCCGTGAGGGTTACTGATGAAACACAAATTGAGCAGTTCAAAAAGTCCTTCTGCTAGAGGGTTGGCCTCTCTTGAGAGGAAGGTGTTTGTTCTCTTACATAGGGCACTGTGTTGTGAATGTTAGGAATGATGTGATGTGTCCTTTATCTGTGGTTGTATTTTTATTGGATGTTTAATCAATGTCATGTTATTTGGACATTCTAGAGCAATTACTCCCAATCTTTTTAAATGTAAGGTACTCTTTTAATGTAAAAAATTTCCAGACCAAGTATGATTTTAATTATTTTTTTAGATTCTGTCGAGAAGCTCTAATGACAGAAAAACTCTATTAACACTTTAGTGGCACTTATCTTTATTAAATATAGCAGCATCTTCATATACTTGCAAAATAATAGTACATATATGTGTAAATTTAATTAATTTCTAGATGCTTGATGAGCAAATGATTAAGTGGAGCCCTTGAAATAGCTCCCTGGAGGGCCCCTGCCCTAGAGGAAGACAGATCCTGCATATGTAACCCTAAAGTCTAATGTCAGGAAAATAATGATTAGACTAGTTCTGAACTGCAAGTGGAGTTCTGTAACTCTAGAGCTAAACGCCACTGTATGACAAGTTAGGAAGATATATTTTCTTCCACCTGTTCATACATTGAACGGTTTCCAGAGCAGCCCTTGATATCACCTCATTTTCCTCATCATTTCAAAGAATTCAACTGGGGAAGAGAATGCAGTCAGCCAGATTGTAAGAAACATTTGGACATAATGACTCTCCCTTGGCCCTTTTAATTAATCTACTGTGATCTATTAGAGAGAGGACTGGGTTTGTTAGCTAGAAGACTAACGAACGTAAGGTCCTGAATGCAAGCCCAACCTTGATTATGATTAAAATAGAAAAAGATATACTTCACACCTTGGTTTTTCCATCTCTAAAATGGGCAGAATTATCTTCCTTGTGCCTTCTTAGGAGATGACACAGTGATACCCATGGGCAGCATTTTCTTTCTTTTTAATCAGTAAACGTAAACAAAAACCTTTGTAAGGATGGAAGCTATTGGAAAGTACCATATAAAGGATTAGGACCATAAATCCAGGGAAATTCTAAGCATTCTGAAAGCTGCCTTTAGGCAGGGCAGCAGCCAAAAGACCAGCTGGTAGATTGAGACCTTTCTCAAAAACCTGACTTCATTCTCTTGTGGTTCCATTTTCCTTTTTTTCAAATGGGGTCTAGTGGCTTAGTTGTGGTTATTCCACAGTGATGCCTCTTTTATTGCTATTCTTCTGGTTCTGACAACAACAGCATTCTTGCATCACTTAACTCTCCAAGATGCAGGCAGGGGAGGTGACTGCCTCATTTCTGATGTGCTTGTTACCTACAGGAAAAGCAACCCAGTATTCTACCTTTGTCTAGGAGTTGGGATTGGGAGCAGGTATTCCGTTTAAGTTTTATGTGCCATCTGTATATTTTCAAAAACATTTAACATGATCTTTATTTCAAGCTTATATAGCCCTTTCAGGTTGCTCTAGGGAACTTAGCAAAACAGGTAGACAGTATGGATCAACTGAGCCCAGGAAAGAATGGGATTTGGGAAGATAACATTGTTTGGATTTTCTGCTAATACTGAAACTGGATTTTTACTACACAGGCAGGGAGAATTACCATCCTGTGGTGGACCTGGTGAGAGAGATGGCATATGACTAAGCGAGTCAGCTGACCTCAGTTAAAGGGCTGTGACCATCTGTACAATGGGACCAGTACCTCCTCCAACTGTTGGTCTCAGCTGAGTGAGATTCCCATGTCTGAGGAGGTGATCGGGGTGATGATGACTTTTGATGGAACTGACCTCACACAGGTTTCCGGGGGAAAAAGCCCACCAAACTTTAAGAATTCTAAAATAATTTTACAATTCTGATTTGAGTAGAAGTTTGATTTGAAAAGCAACTTCATCTGCACCTTCTCTCTTGCCTTTGTTTATAGATGTCAGTAATGCCAGTATTTTAAAAAGTAGAAATGAGTTATAAATCATATCTTAAGGATTTTAGTTTGTTTTGAAGAATTGTTTAATTGGCTAGGATTTCTCCCCCCTTCAGTAGCTTCAGATCCCAATGGCTAGGCAATATGGAGATAATAGTAAAGAACTAAGCTTTTTGTAAGAGATGTTATTTATTTATTTATTTTTAAATAGAGATAAGGTCTTGCTGTGTTGCCCAGGCCGGTCTCAAACTCCTGGGCTCCAGCAGTCCTCTATCCTCAGCTTCCCAAAGTGTTGGGATTACAGGCATGAGCCACTACACTCAGCCTGAGACATTATTTGAGGAGGAGGTCATGAATATATAATAAACTTAGGAGTACAAATGAAAAGTTTTCTCTTGAACCTACCTTTTTGAACAGGAGAAGAGGTGATTTTTAGGTATAATGGTGTGCAAAGTAACAAATAACAGTCTCTAAAGACATTTAAAACAATAAGTAAATCATAAATATCTTTATTCAGGATGAACTGAGTTCTGAAGCCTGATGTTTTCAAGAGTTCTTTATTATCAGGTGGCTTGTGAAAGCCCATCGTTAACCAAACGTGTTGTGTTTGCCTCAGAATTTCATTAAAAAGGTATGCATAGGTTCATATCCCCCTTATGTGAGGTGGCAGTGAAACAGAAACTTGATAGAAATATTGAGGAGGGGAAAAGATGAAGCCACCGCGGCACCTGGCCTCCCTCTTTCACTTCCCTTTCCAACTCTGCTCCTTTGAGATGTTCTTCGAGAAGATGGAGGAAGCTTGCTGGGTTTAGGGTCATCACCCAGGATCTGGCGACAGGAGTGGCTCAGCACTGGGAGTTCCCTCCCCAAAGCCAACTCGTCACATCCAGCTGCTGTCAGGAGTTGAGCAGCCCTGTCCCCTGGCTTTCCTGGGAAGGCCTGGGTGGAGGCGGCAGGAGCAGGCAAGGGACCAAGAGAGTGCCTGCTAGACCTGATGCTTCCCCCTCCCCCCGCAGCCCCCAGGGAAGGAGCTGCCTTGTAGACTCCGTACAGGGAGGCAGGGAATAGAGGGTTGGAATCCAGAAAAGAGGGTGGAGGGCATGACTGCAGTTACTGCCATTGTCTCAGGACAGACAGACCAAGCCCTGGTGCAGAAATTGTTTGGCTGTTGTCCTTTTCAGATGTTTGCATGCAGGAAGTGCCTTTGATAAAGTACGGTTTGCTAACATGAGTATGATATTCATGCGCATTTTTGGATGCCAAACACATAGGCAGATGAAACTAAGAAGCCAAATGCTAAGATAGTTGTTGATGAATGGAAACTAGCCTAACTGGCTCCACTGTTGGAGTAGTTGCTCAAACTACTCCAAACTTTTGTGTGGTCTACTAAAAACATTAGTTAGAAAGGTACAGTGTTAATTTAAGGCAGGGAAGCCTCCAGCACATGAGAGTCGGGTCTCTCTCGGTGATGCTGGGAGGGAAGGATGGGAGATGAGAGTCATTTCACGGCCGCCTAGCTCCTCCTCTTCCTCTCTCTGCCCTGGAGCTGCAGCCTCAGCTTTCAGAGTGTCTTGCCTGGTGGTAGGCCCGGCAAGCAGTTGGATTTTAAGTATTTCTCAGTTATTTTCAGTATCATCAGTCATCACTTTCAGAGTTCCTTTTCTTTTTCAAGGGTACCCAGTCTAACTGTTTAGCTCCTTTTCAATAGCCCTCCTCACTCACTTATGCCCAGTCAGGAAGATTAATAATGTTAACTGATTTACTATCGCTGCAAAAAGCATTAGTTAATTAGACTCTTACACCTCAGTCAGATGGCATTAGACACCCTTTGTGCACTTTAACTCAAGGATGTTAAAGACCTAAATCTTTCAGAAAAAAAGAAAAGAAAGAAAAAGGACAGGCACTTTTCCAGTTTAAGCTGCATGTTGGTCCATGTTAATTAGGCATTTGTCCTTTAGTCTGGAGGTGATAGAAAATGCCAGTTACTGTGGTATTTAACTGACATCAAACTCCTGTCCAAATAATTCAGTTGGGCCCAGCCTTCTCTCTTAATTGGTGGGAAGGAAAACTTCGGCACACACCCAGAATAGGGAGGAAACTGTTACTTACGTTGAACATTTTAAAGTTTCATTCTGAAGGATCTGAAAGACACTTGAATATTTTTTAAATTAACTATCCAGTTGAGCTTTTTAAAAACAGTAACAAAAGAATCTCCCCTAAAACTTGAGCTCCCCCAAATGATTAGCTTTTGTAAGTCTTCAGAAAATGAAAGTTTAGTCATTGTTACCCAAGGTCAATGTGGTGGTTGTTATCCATAGCTCTTACAGATTTATGTATCTGTTTGGCCCTGTTTTAAAAAGTGCTCCGAAAATTGACAGTTTTCTAGCTCAGACTCATATTTCTTTATTAATACCAGGAATTCACAAGTGGGTTAAGGCACCCAGCAGTATACACATTTAAAAATCAATATATGCTAGCATATTGGGACAAAAGTGACATGAATATGATTGTTTCATGGGAGCAATTAGATGACACTTTTTTTGTTTTGTTTTTAAAAGTAACTTGTTCCTAGTTGCTGGAGAAGGTAATCCTCCGTAACAAGAGTATAGTTTACCTTATTCATGAGTTACATAAAACAATTACAAAAATAATGAAAAGATTTTTTTTCTAACTAGTAGGTAGCCTTATTTGACTCTAAACCTTACTCACTTTTGTGTATGGTTTCTAGCCAAAGGTTCACACATTTGAGAGCATTTCACTTTTAGTACTGAACTACTTTTTCGTGCACTGAATGAATACAATATGTTAACACTCCTGTAAGGTCCAGAATTGCTTGGCTGCCCCTTGCCCTGCCTGCCTGGTACTGGCTGAAAAGGTACCATTGTTTGCTCTGCAAACACTGAGTGATGTTTGTTTCCAAGGTGACTGGTTCTATTGCTGCCCTTTAAGCAAAGGTGGGAGGGGGGGTGGGGGAGAGAGAAAGTTGGCTTTAAACACCTGAGAGCATCCTGTTCTGGGTACAGTGTGTGTATGTATATGTTTGTAAGTTGAAATTTTATTTTAACTGAGGTAATAGGAGAAAAAGGGATAGTGTAGAAATGGGAGGAAAAGACAGTATCAGTAAGTTAAAAATATCAGTAGGTTCTGATATTTAACTCAATATACTTTGAGTGAATGTAATGGTAAGAAATGTTAAAATTAAAGATCTGGTTCGACTGAAGTTAACTTTACATTTGGAGTTAAGGGGAGAAAAAACATTTTAGATAACTGTTGAAATGTTAAATTTATTTTTGCATAAAATAATTCTGCTATAACCTGTGTGTAGCTATTCAAACGAATAAATATTTGACAATATAACTGAATCGGTTATTGATCAGGTAGTTGGGCCTTCAAAAAAAAGTATGAGAGAATATGAAATATAAACAGATTTAAGTTCTGTAAAAACAAAATCTGTAAAATCCTTCAGGTATATTTGTGTTCAAAATTTTCCAAAAAGATAAAATAGATTAAAAGTATCTTTTAATTGGTGATATATATTGACTCAATTCATTAGACTTTGGAAATTTATATTTTATCAGTCAGAACTTTTAGATTCAGACTACAAAAAAAATTCCTTCTTGGTCCATTCCCCCACCCACCCTTTTTATTGTACATAGATGCTGTTAACAGAACTTTGCCTTTTTCATTCCTATCAGGTTTAGTACAGTTCATGCGCAGGTTTCAGTAAACATTAACTACTTTTATCAGAGCTTGCAGTGTGCTGAATGGTTAGCAAAGAGAGTGTACTGCAAGAGACAGATGAAAATGAGAGAGTCCAAGGTCACATGGATTTTGAATTTTTTTTAATTATTGAGAATTTAGGGGAAAGACCATCAGGCTTCACACTTTAAATCTCTTTATGTGGGCCTGCCACACGGCTTCTTTGCCAGCTTTTGTACGTACTGAAGCTAAAATATTTGTTCAGATGCTGTGAGTGGCAAGACAGGTGACTTTAAAACATGGTTTTATTTTTCTTTCAATCAGAAAAAGTTTTATTCAGGGCTGCCTCCTAGGATGAAAGATTCTTAAGGCCCTATCAAAGATGTAATGCAACACTTATCGTGGTGATTCTTAGACTCCTTTGAATTTTATAGGGATATCCTTTTTTCTCAAAGATTTTTCAGGATTGCCTTTTGATAATCTATTTCGTTTCTGGAGTTAGCACAGTAACTCGTAAACCAAGTGCTAAGATGAAATCTGAAACACAGATACAGAATAAACGTGTTTTGGATATCATGTAATGATCCCCAACTTTTGCCTATCATTTTCGAAAACAGGAATGTGATTTGTACTTATTTTTAGAGAAAAGGACACGAACATTTAAGAAATTACTGACAAAAATTATTCTCCTCCTGCCCCTCCGATCCAATAAGTTTGAAGCCGCTGGTCCTCGCCTTTTACTCCTTAGCTGGACAGCGGGTTCGGGATCTGCCCCATGACTAAGGCTGAAGTGGAAAGTTGCGAAGATAGAACAAGAGTTGTTCCTTAGGGTGGTGTCCCTAAACTTGAAAGTGGACTTGGTCCTGCTCGCAGGTGGGCTTGCACGCGCCAGGCTTCGTATGGTGGCTCGCGCGCGCTGGCCCTCGAGTGCCAGCGTGGGTGACCCTTGCCCCGCCCCGGACGGCCTTTTCACCCTGTTCTGTTTCTGGGGAGGGGCGAGGGGAAAACTGCGGGTGCCTTCCCTCAGAGGCGGGCAGCCATTGTGCCTCAGGAACACGGTCTGAGTAGAGTTGTGTTCGCACAGCTGAAGGCGCCCGGCGGCCCTCCCAGGGCCTCGAGGGTCTGTCTGTGCCCTCCTCAGGCTGGGAGCGGGCAGCCGACTGCCCGCGTCAGGGCTCCACGGCCACGGGAGCCCCCTCGGGCCGCCCCTGGGGCTCCCGCAGTGGGTGTCCGGTGAGCGGGTAGCGAGGCCATCAGTCAGGGCGACGGGCGCCGATTGGCTGGCGGGCTGGCGGGGGCCGGGCGGGGCGGGGCTCGGTGTTCGTTCGCGCTGGCGTTCCCCTGTGAGTAGAGCCGCATCTTCCAGCGGATCTTGCCGCACTTTCCTCAGCCGCGAAGGGCACGGCCGCTGGCGACACAACCTAATGAACAACCAGAGCTATTCAGAGATGCCTTTAGCAACTCAGCTCCTTAGAAAAAATAAATTCCTCTCAGGGAAAGATTAGAAGATGAGTGTGCTTGGAGCGAACCCGTGCCCGCCGGCCCCCCCCCCCCGCCTTTTTTTGGCTAGAGGGCATTTAGCCTGTGACCACTTTTAAATTTTCACAAGATTTGCATAGACATGAGCATGCCCACTCGCATTATGCAATTATTTCCCCAAATAAGTCCCCATTGAAACATTTGGCTTCCCCGATGGCTATTTCAGAATAAAAACGTAGCAGGGTATTTCATGATGGGTAGCGCCAAAAACTTGTTTAAAAGAAAAACCACGTATCTAGAAAATGCTCCTTAAAGCCTTTTTTTGACGAGGAGGAGGGGTGCAGACACTTGCCTGTGGCAAAGTGGACCTGGAAGGAGCGGGGCGTGTGTAGGACAGAGCCCAGGAGAACGGGCAGCCGGGTGGCCGGGCCAGGAGGCAGGGCCTTTCTGGCCCTTTCCGCAGAGGGCTGGATAATTGCCTCTCCTTTCTAAAAGGAGCCGTTTTCTGGGTTGGGCGCGGTGGCCCTCGCCCGTAGGCTCACGCTCGTAATTCCAGCACTTTGGGAGTACGAGGCAGGCGGATCATCTGAGGTCAGGAGTTCAAGACCAGCCTGGCCAACATGGTGAAACCCCCGTCTCTACTAAAAAAATACAAAAATTAGCTGGGCGTGGTGGCGCGTGCCTGTGATCCCAGCTACTCAGGAAGTTGAGGCAGGAGAATCGCTTGAACTTGGGAGGTGGGAGGTTGCAGTGAGCCGAGATCGCACCACTGCACTCCAGCCTGGGCAACAAGAGTGAAACCCCGTCTTAATTTAAAAAGAAAAAAAAAGTCTATTTTCTGAGAATGGAGGTGGAGGACCACACAAAACCCAACCAGTTCCTGTGGCTTCCGCTTATATACCCTCCTCCGAGAGCCAGTTCCCATGCCCTTCCCAGCTGCGCTGCCCTCGGCACCACCGGGTGCCTGTCCCCTCTCAAAGCTGGACGCCTTTGTCTCCTCCCGCCTGCCCTTGGTGTCAAGTCTCCCTCCCGGACGCAGTTTCTCGATGTTCTGTACTGGAAGTACATCACCAGTGAGGACAGCAGGTCACTGGTAACCATCAGGCTGTTCCCGGTGGCTAAAGGTTGCCTGCTGCCAGGCGCCTTGCTGAGTGTGCCATGTCTTAGTCTGAGACAGTTCGTGGGGTCAGGCTTGACCCCCAGCAGGCCTGCTTCATGAGCTGGCGCCTCTGCAGCAATGTGATGGGCGGAACCATGTAGGGCCAGCTTACCAAGCCAGGGCACTGACTTCTGCCCCAAGGCCGGGCAGGGACGACCCCAGCACCGGGCACTCTAGGACCCTAGAACGAGTTCAGTGACTTTACATGGCACCCTCTCTCTCCACTTTGAGACTTACCTCACTTTTGCTGTACCACTTTTGGTGGTCGCTTTTCTCCTAATAGTGATTCTTCATTCTTCATGGGGGGTGACTTTTCTCTTCTGCACATGCTGGGACCCCACTCTAGGAGGTTCTGGTGGAGCATGAGCCATTGACTGGGGCATTGGAAGCTTCCCAGGCGATGCAAATACAAAGTCCTAATAAAGCTTTCAAAACTGCGTTAGAAACAGGTCACTTTTACATTTGTGTTGGAAACTTGTCTTGAGACAAATGAATACATTTGAGCCACTGGGATTTTTGGGGAAAATACAGCTAAAAGGGTTAGGAAATGATACATAAGGAAATTCTCCCATCTGATGCTTGCTTGCTTGCTTGCCTGCTTGCTGCAAACCTGTGTGTTTTCTATTAAGTGAGGCATTGTGGTTCCTGTGCTAGCCCTGATAGGCCTTCAGCACTGGCAGGTGTAAATGCGGCTCATTAATTTTTTAAGAAATTGGAACTCTGACAGTTTTCAGGGATGCTGAGTAGCTGGTACCAGATGTTTCTTTTGTTAAGGGCATGGAGAGGCAGTGTCACAGGTAATCAGGCTATGGTCGTTCACTCCCTTGGTCTGAGACTATGCGTTTTGTGGTGCTGAATATTTTCTTAAACCAAGAAGGGTGTGGGGAGGTGCATGTTCTGGTTTCTAGTTGGGCTTTCCCCGGACACTGGCTCTTGCAGTATTATCTTATGTAGAGAGGTGTTGACTCAATTATCATTAGACCCAGCTCCTGTTAGAAGAGAGTAAATGGTGCTTGGGGCCTCTTTATCTAGACCGTTTTGCCACAGCTGAAGTGACAGCCTGTGCTTCTAACTGAATTCAGTCCTTTATTTTCACTCCCTTACTGTGGAACAACAGCAAAGTCGGCCGCTCATCATTCGGGTGCAGACTTTACAGCCTCTGAACAGCCTCTGCTTTTGCAGTTTATGAATGCACCATTTGTTGTTTGGAGCACAACTGTTAGATACAACTGGCCTCTGCAGCCCACTCTGCCGGCGACCAGTGTGCATCACTGCAGCCTTTTTTTCTTTTTCTTTTCTTTTTTTTTTGCATAGGCCAAATTTTTGCTTTAAATACCACCATTTTGTCCACACTAGAATTTCTTTGACCCAACTTACATTTTTTCAAACGTAAGTTTCAGAAATAAGGTTTTAATTTGGTCAAACTGTTGGTCTAGGGATCCTGAATAAGTGCAAGTATTTTGCTTTATTAAAGGGGGAATTGTTTTTGTGACTTGGTTTTGCACACTTTTTTTATATTCTCAAATATGTGACTTCCAAATTTTCCTTTAAATTGGGTTGAAGTTAGAAAGTTTTATTATTTCCTAAGTCATTATATTTTTTCTTTTTGAGCTTTATGCACAAATAATGTCTTCAGTTTAGAACTTTAGATCTTAAATGTTCTCATAACAAAAAATAAGTATATGAGGTTATAGATATGTTAGCTTGATTTAACCATTTCACAATGTATACATATATCAAAACCTCACCTGTACACCATACATATACAATTTTAATTTGTCAACTATATTATAATGTGAAACTTAATTTTTTTTTTTTTTTTTTTTTTTTTTTGAGACGGAGTCTCGCTCTGTCGCCCAGGCTGGAGTGCAGTGGCGCAGTCTCGGCTCACTGCAAGCTCCGCCTCCGGGGTTCACGCCATTCTCCCGTCTCAGCCTCTCCGAGTAGCTGGGACTACAGGCGCCCGCCACCATGCCCGGCTAATTTTTTGTAGTTTTAGTAGAGACGGGGTTTCACCGTGGTCTCTATCTCCTGACCTCGTGATCCGCCCGCCTCGGCCTCCCAAAGTGCTGGGATTACAAGCGTGAGCCACCGCGCCCGGCCGAAACTTAATTTTTAAAAAAGAATTTAAGGGAAACTGCCAAAACCAAACTTTACAATGTGATATTGAAGAGTATTTATAAGTAACTTTAATTCCTCATTCTTCTGCTATTGAAACATGGTCTTATCCAAAGGTGATAGCATTAATGTTAGGATTTTCACTTCTGTTTTGTTTTTCTCACATAGACAATTCTTTGACCCTGTGTCATTATGATGGTGTTGTGTTCTCTGGTTGTATACATTGACATTATTCCTTTTTTTTTTTTTTTTTTTTAACAAATTATTTCTATTTCTTTGTATTTTAGTTAATAAAGTATATTTTAATCTTTTTCTGCTGTGCTTTACATATTCAACAACTGGTTCAAATTGTCAGTTCTAACTGCGTTTAGGCCTTGCTTCAGCCAAGGAGATAAATTTCTGTTAAGGCAGCAGTAAACATCTTACAGCAACCAACTCTATGTGCCTTGGTATCCTGGAGCTTCCAAAAATGAAACAGTCACTTGTTGAAAATGAAGAAGCTTTCTGTAGTTGAATTTTGAAGTAGATATATTTATTCATTGTCCTTCAGAGAGATTATGAAGGCCCTGGGTTACATCTGCATTTTTGATAAAATTGCGACATACAAACATAGTTAATGGGGGAAAGTGTAATCTTTTGTGAGAGTCATGCTTTCTTTTTCGTCTCAGTGTGTAGAGGGGAAGATCTGTCTTTTTATGATTAAAAAAGACACCCACTCTTTCCACTACCTGAAGAATCCTGAAGGTCCATGTGAAGACAAAGCAGCCATAAGCAACAAGTTAGGGAAAATGAGCTTGTGTGTTAGTGCTTCGAAGAGCAGTTTTCTCAGCTCTGTTCTAATTTTCAGAGCAGGTTTACGTGTGTGGTCCCATGTTTTGGTGGTTGGTTTTGATCTGTACCTTTCAACTGAGCAAAGTCTCCTTGGACTTTTCTCCTTTTCCCATAGTTTCTTGCTGGCTTCTACCTGTGATTAATATGTGTGTTGCTTAAAATGGCAACTGAAACATCACCAGGAATTTTCACCAGGTAGAAACTGCTTTTCCTGTATCAAAACAACCAGTACAGCTTAGCTGATGCTTCTGTTGCTAAGCAGGTAAATTTCTGGTCTTCAGGCTGCCCTTATTAACCCTGTAAATGCCTAATGTCAACCAAAGAAGAAGGAAAGAACTTGATGCTTCCTTCTTATCTAGTGCTTTGTTCAAGTGCGTGAAAACTGGACCTATCTCAGCCTAATTTTGATGTATCTATTTTAGAGGACCTAACCTTGATTTACCTATTTTGCAGGGTCAGGAGGAGAGTTGGGAGATGGAGAGGGCCTGTGAGGTTGGTAGTTTCCAGTGAAATGTCAGCCCCAGTAGCTGATAGTGGAAGTCTCATACTAGATGAACAAAATTATGGGTTTATTTCAGTCAGTAATGGGCCCTGTCTTTTTCTTTGGGACTTTTCTCTGCCTGTAACTGCCCCTATGCCTGTGGGGATAAGAAGAGGGAAGAAAGGGGTTGCTGTTTGCATCTGTTTGCCAGAAAGGAGTTAACAGAACATACCGCAGAACAGGTTGGGCAAGACTGTTAAAGCCAGTGATGAAGCCTTCCTCTCTCTCTCTCTCTCTCTTTCCCTACCTCCCTACGCCACCTCTCTGTATCCCTCTCCTTCCTACTCTGCGCACCCCCCCCCCGCCAGGACTTTAATACGTCTTCAGACTATACTCCCCCCACCAACACACACACACACACAGAGACACACACACTTCAGTATCTGGCTTTCCTTCTAGGCAGAACATTGATGTGAATAAAACACTTTGTGGAGCCTGTGTGAGAAGCAGGCAGTGGCTGTGGGCCTCAGCCTTGCCATCTGTTTCTAGAGCAGTCTGTGGCCCGCTTACCATGCCCTCTGTCATGTAACATAGGCCCCATTCAGCAGCAGCATTCTTGAATGTGCATTTATGTCTCTGTGGGACTGTGGGGTAGATGGCCTGAGAGAGGGAAAGCAGGAGATGGGAGGGGAGGAGGCGAGGTGGGGACGAAGAAGGAAGTGTGTTGCACACGCAGACAGCCAGGGAGGGCGGTGAGGTGGAGTCACTGCAACTTGGTGCCAGTAAGTCAGGAGACATTGCTGCTGGAAGTATCCACAGTTAGCTCTGACTTAGGGGACGTCTTATGGCCATAAATGTGGAGGAACTGAGGGCTTTAAAAGCCAGTTTGGGTCTGATATAAGTTCTGCTTCGTGTTTGTGTCCATTCACTCCGTAAACATACCATATATAGTCATGCTTGAGCTCACTATAACACACATTGCAAGGGAGCCGCTCATAGTGCACACATCCTTTGGCTGTTAGAAGCAGACTCACATAGGCTATTTCTGGTGTGTCGTGGCTTTCTTCTTTCTTTTTTTTTTTTTTTTTTTGGTGGGGAGGAGGTAGTGGGGGAGGGAGAGGAAAAGGAGCTCTTTCCTTCCATCTTCACACTGTTTGGAAGATGTTTCTGATTCTAGTTTGTCTGGCACTCTGAAAGCTAAGGAACTGTATTGTCATGGCAGAAGAAACAATTCTCTGTGTGCATCTGTTTTAGAATGAAACCGTATTTTTCTTAGTATCTTAACATCACATGCATTTTGTAGTTTATGGTCTCCAGTCTCCAGCTGTTTTTGGAGCACCTTCTAACTTTGAGAGGGTGAGCTCTAGCCTGTAAAATGGACTGTGGGTGGCTCGTGGAGAAGGTGCCCTGGTGTGCTTTTTTGTGTCCTCTCTGGATTCTCCCTGAGCTGTCCACCTCTGAAGTCTGCTTCACCTTCACACTGCCAGGGCAAGACATGCAGCTTCTGCAGAACTCATGGCAGCCGTTTTCCACTTGACTGAGCTGGGTCTGTGAAGCAGAGAGGAATCAGTAATAGGAAAGAAATGCAGTTTTTTTTTTCCACCCTTAGAATACCTATGATACTGCATTTCAGCTTGGAGTGCGCAGCATGAGGCATTTGTGGTTCAGATAAGAGGTCTTCCTTTTTCCTCCTCCTGTTTTCTTTTCCTTCCTTCTCCCCCACTCCCCAAAGGCTTACTGCCTTTCTTCTAGGCCACGTGTGTAGATAACCTTTGAGGAAAAGATGGTTTCCGTGCTGGGATATTTGGATATTATGTGAAGGGACAAGATGAGCCCTTTCTTTGCCTTGTTTTCTTTTCTCTGGCCTCATCAGAGTGAATTATATCTGACTGTGTGACAGTTAATTGTACCATCCTTCCCGTGTCCTAAGCTGATAAGCCCCTCTCTGTCTGCCTCCATCAAGCTTCTTTGTTTGAGAAGTTCCTAATGCAGTAGAAGAACAAAGTGACAGTTTTCTCATTTACTGAGGTCTCTAAAGCACATTCATAATGCTCTTCATTATATCTTTCTTATAACCTCAGTCGTTCAACTTAGGTAATTGAATTGTTCCATAGTACCAGTGATTGATAAGTTAAAACTTCCTCAGAAACCTCAGTGAGTTCAGGAAAAAAAAAACAAAAAACAGTTTGTTTTTTAAGCTATGTATATTCATTCCAAACTATTATTGGCTTGGTAGATAGTATTCACAGTAAGACACTGGGCACTGCTGGAGTGCCAATTACCATTGTGGATATAGCAATTGATTAGCTAGCTGACTCAAAAGTAGTATGCTGCTTATGTAGAGGTCGCTTATTTGGCATTCTTCAGTCCAGAATATTCAGCCGATGTGCATGTGAGTGAGAGCCAGCAGGATATACGTGGGGGGAGAGGTATGTAAAATAAAGTTTTCAAAGCCACAAAGGTGTTAGGAAGTCCTGGTACTGTAAACACTCCTACCTTGATTCCCATTGATCCTTTAGGCCTGCACTTTAGCACTATTTATGCTTACTGTAGATACAGCCCTGACCACCTTGTCTCACATTTTCCAGTCTACACTTGTGAGGCCAGTGTTGGGGATGGAAAAAAGCCATCAGAAGGAGACACATTGACAACAAGCAGGAAAGATGTTAGAGGATGAGACAAGAATTCAGACGGCACGGTGGATTCTCATTGGGGGAATTTCACAGACTGGACAGGGGAGCCCTCTGTGTTATTTCTTACAACTGCCTGTGTATCCACAATTATCTCAGGAAAATTTTCAATTGAGAAAAACAAGCATGGCCAACAGAGCCATGTGGTATAGTGGCACAAGTAAAGTGGAGGGGGGGGTATGTCACTAGTTTCGAGCCAACAGATCCATGTGGTATAGTGGCACAAGTAAAGTGGGGGGAGCATGTCACTAGTTTCCAGCCAACAGAGCCATGTGGTATAGTGGCAGAAGTAAAGTGTGTGGGGGGGTATGTCACTAGTTTCCAGAGGCAGCCTAGTGTAAGTTGTTCATCATGATGATCCTGAGTCACCCCCACAAAAGTTTGGATTAATCATACGTTGATTCACCATGCTATGCCTAAGGAAACAGGGAAGTTTGAAAGATACTTTAGAATGATTTACACCCAGGAGTTTTGTGTGGAAAACTAATTTCTGAATACTTTCCTTCCCCTCAGTGATGTGCAGCTGCTTCATGAGTTAACATGACATGTTAGAATAAACCTTTCAGTATAGTCAGACATATACTAAAATATTATTTATCTTGCCCAGATTTGTAGAAAAAAGTTATTCATTAACAGATTCAGATGATGTCCAAATACCATACCAGGTTGTCTGTATTCCCTTTATTTTTTGAGACAGAGTCTCGCTCTGTTGCCCAGGATGGAGTGCAATGGCACAATTTCGGCTCACTGCAACCTCTGCCTCCCAGGTTCAAGAAATTCTCCTGTCTCAGCCTCCTGAGTAGCTGGGAATAGAGGCGCGTGCTACCACACCCAGCTAATTTTTTGTATTTTTAGTAGAGTCGGGGTTTCACCATATTGGTCAGGCTGGTCTCAAACTCCTGACCTCAGGTGATCTGCCCGCCTCGGCCTCCCAAAGTGCTGGAATTGCAGTTGTGAGCCACCGCGCCTGGCCATTTGTCTGTATTCCTAATGTGAATTGTGCATATTTATCACCAAAAGAATATACAAAATGTCATGGATTTTTAAAAGCAAATGATACCAGAGATCCCTAGGCACCAGAGAAGTCATAGACATCCTGGAAAACATAGTCTCTATAGGAAAAGAATCCTGAACTTAAAGGAAGTCTCAAGTTAAATTTAAACCATCCAATGGTGAATTGGAAGGAAGGAGTGCCCTCAACTAAGACTTACTGTAAAAAACCATAGAATTTTAGAGCTGGAATGGACTTGAGAGGTGACTTGTTCTGTTTTTATGGGTTTGTCTTCATTTTACTCAGTGTTCTTCCACAATTCATGTCTCTGCCCAGAATTGAACAACTCACCTGGAATAGTGTCCACGTGGCTTTTTGGCCATGAGGAATAATCCTAACTTGGAAAATAAAAGGTATTTACTCAGCAGAAATTACTAGGTTTTGGGTTTTGTTTGTTTGTTTTTTGTTTTTTGTTGAGACAGAGTTTTGCTCTGGTCACCCAGGCTGGAGTCCAATGGCGCAATCTCGGCTCACTGCAACCTGGCGCCTACCAGGTTCAAGCGATTCTCCTGCCTTCACCCTCCCGAGTAGCTGGGATTACAGGTCTGCACCACCACGCCCCCGGCTAATTTTTGTATTTTCAGTAGAGACGGGGTTTCACCATGTTGGCCAGGCTGGTCTCGAACTCCTGACCTCAGTGATCCACACACCTTGGCCTCCCAGAGTGCTAGGATTATAGGCGTGGGCACTGTGCCTGGCCTGGCTGGTTTTTTTTTTTTTTCAAGGTTATTTGCTAATTTTATTCTTCTCAGTAGTTCCATTTTATAGGTAGAGAACACTTCAGCACTCCATGGTGCTATACCAGACTCTTTCTTGGCCTTGTTACGTATTAATGGACATTTTCATGGAAATCCCAGGGTTGAAAGCTCCCCAGAGTTGTTAATACCTGCTACTGGTTCTCAAGTGGTTTGATATTATATACGTAAGTGTGGAGCATTGCTGGACCCAGGTTTTAATAATCAGATTAATAGGTACATTTGAAACACTGTCATATTAGCTTTTAACAGTACTGAATTTGAGTCTTCTGTGCACTTAGGTTTGCTGTAACGCATAGTTAACATATATAGGTTGGTATAACTTTTTCTGTTCCTGATTCAGATAGGGTTTTCGTGTGTTTTGGGTTTTTTCTCCATAAGAGAAATTGTTCCCTTTGAAATTTTAATTAGTTTTGAAATTTGGTCTTGTGCATATGCATGGCAACTATACCTCCTGATTGCTGTGCTGAAGGTGGAAAGTATTCTCTTGTAGTATAGACATTGGTCATATTGTCAGGCAAGGGAAATGCCACTAATTTCTGTTTCTTGAATTGCATACCAGAAATAGGAATTCGTTGTCTGACCATTAGATGCTCAGGGCAGATGGAAAAGAAAAACCAGGACTTCCCAAGAAGCAAGTGGCAGGTCTGTGTGCTGACTGTTTCAGGGTGGGGACAGCACAGAGGGGGCTTGCAGGAGAGATGTGGCCGAGGGTGGAAGAGCTTATCTTCGGTGCCTTGTGATAACCTGCAGAAGTGACCTGCAGCTTGTTGCAATGGCGACTCCATTTTAGATGATGTGCTTGTAACATCCGCCGGGTAGGTGGAGCCTCAAGGACAAATGTTGAGAGGTTGGGGTGGTGGAGCCAGGAGGTGCAGTGAGCGAAGCATCCAGGCATGGATTTGAACAGCTGCTGGCCGCCCGGAGATCAGCCTCCATGAATCAGTCATAGGCACAGAGAACTCATCTGTGCGGCTGGAGGCTGAACATGGAGAAGGAAGGAAGGGAGCTGCTTTCAGTTAATACCCTGATGCTTCCAGAGCAGTTTAAAGATATTTCGGAAATTTGTGGGTGGTTCATTGTTTGTTTTAAAAGCTTTGCCCCCTTCACATAATCCTCTCTTTTATTTAATATGAATGCAATCAGTCTGCTTTAAACACTGACTAAAATTGCTTTTACTAGACATTGTATTATTTATAAGGGGGGAGCTGAGACCCGAAGAGAAGACTTTGATCAATTGATTTAAGGTTGTTGGAGGATTGAAATGTTACTTGATTGCTGGTCTTATCCAGGATTTCAAGATTTCAAGGAAAAGTGGACAATGCCTGCTTTAATCTAAGGGATTTCAGCAGTCATATGATCTACAAACCAGCCCCCAGGAGCAGCAGGCCCTGGCAACCTCTGTGCTATGGAGTCCACGCAGAAGAGGGACTTCAAAGTGGTTGGGGTGTGCTGGTTTGGGAGTCATTGCACTGAGAACTGGTTTTGGTCATGGCCTTAACATCTACATAGATGTTGCACATTGCAGGCACATGACACTTGAATGGGCTGAGATTTAGGTGCAAGTTGGTAGAGCTTAAAGGGGAGGTAACATTAGTGAGGCCAATGGGCAGCACCTCCACTGCTGAGCACACACTGCAGTTCCCTGCAGGGCCAGGGAGAATGTGGCCTTGCCAGGTTGAGGCTGGGAGCAGAGATCATCTTGTTAAGTTCTCACAAATCAATTACTGACACGGGAACAGTGTGTAAAAGTCTGAAACCACAAATCTTTTTGGACATTTTGGCTGTATTTATAAGCTCCCAGGAATTTACTTATAGTTTGAGTGTCTCTTGTGATGAACAGGACAATGGGAGAAATAAACCAAGCGAGTGAAATCACAGAAACTATGTGAAATCACTTTTAGATGGCTTTCGTTTTCAAAACATTGGATATTCTCATTATATTTCCCTTGTAGGTACATACACAAGGACACTGATTTGAGGATGCATTATGAGTGTTAGAAAATCACCTTGCTAAATAATAGGGAGTTTGGGGCTTTATGGGAGAGTGATAGTAAGATGTGATGCTGAGTTTTTTAGCTGTGTGTATAAGTCCACTTGGTATCTAATTGCACATTATTCCTGTTGTTTCCAGTATCCTAAGGGAACCTCCCTCAGTGTTAACTCCTTACGAAAAGTACAGAAATAATCCTGTTTTAGGGTGTACATGATGACTTTCTTGGTCTCTCTAATTTCTTATAAGTGGTATATTATGTGATTTTAAAAAATAGACCACTAATGTTAGATCTTCAGGTTTTCATTATTGTTAATTGACTTTTTTTATGTCTCCTGAAAGACAAAAAAGGAGAAAATAATCCACTCACCAAAAAACCCAATAGTTGCTGAATAGCTATGAAAAATATGAAAGAAATTCAGCTTTTAGCATTGGGGCCTTTTTATTATTCTCAACTTTGATTTTACAGCTGAGCTATAAATGTGACCAAATGCATCACATGAGTGTTTACCTTTTTTTTTTCCTTTCCTTTTTGGCCACATGGAAGTACCTAAAGAGATGGAATGTGACACACCCAGAGAATGAGGCACTGGAGGGGCCTATGAACTTGAGAAGGCCAGGAGCAGCAGGGTCCCTTCGTCTCAGTGCTTAGCTTTGCCAGTGCTAAGTGGGAAGCAGAAGTCACTGAGCTTCTTAGCAAGTGAGTTTTTAAAATGTGTGTGTGTACACAAAGGAGTTGTTCCACTGCTCTCTGTAGAAAGTGCTAGGGAGAATTCTAGCAGGAAATTCCACCACCTTTGAGATTAGTTGTCAATCCCACTAAAAGATAGCCCTCCACAGAAGTGCTGCTTTGCTCTGTAGACCTGAAAGATCCTATGCGATTCTTACATACTTCTTAGTTCCCTCTCCTCAGTTCTTTTAATTTTGTGTATTTTCATGAATTTTGTAGTCTTAAGTTGTTAGTTGAGGTGTTCTGGATTGTAATGTATTTTGGTGTGTGTGTGTGAGAGTGAAGGAGGTATTAATCTATGTGAGAGGTGTGTTTTGTTTTTTTTTTTTTGAGGAAAATCTTTTTAACGTTTCATTCCACAGTCTGGTAAGTTGTATACTGTTGACAGCTCATTACCTACATGTTAAACTGCAAAATGTTCCTAGATTAGTAGAACTATTTTTTTTTTTTTTTAAAGTAGCTTTGTGGTTAAATTCTGATGCTCTTAAAGAGATCACTTTCTCCTATTTTGGCAAAACAAGTTATCAGTCCACACGTGATTACATAAATAAAATTGAAACCCTTTACTCTTGCTCCTCCCTACTGAATTAAAGTCAAGGGATTCCAGTAGTGGTATACACACACACACACACACACACACAAATCCTCCAATGTATTTAGTTTTCACATTTTTAATACATTTTAGCAGACTGAGCTTTCCAAATTATTAGCAACTAGTACATAATCATGTTGCAGTAAACAATTTTTTTAGTCTGAGAAACAGACCCAAAATAGGAGGTTGAAAACAATTCATCTGTTTTGGTGAATAGAAGTGAATGAGAGTAGGGTAGAAATTCTAGCCGATTTTATAAAATATCTCAGATCTGTTTGATAGGTTGGGCTTAAGATTGATGATGTGGGCATCCTCTTTATGATGAAGTCAGGCTAAGCAAAGCTATGTTGAAGTATCAAACAAACCCTGAAATCCCAGTGGCTCAACCCATAAAATGCCGTTGCTTGTTGGTGTAGAATCCCCTGCACGTCTGGCTGCTCTCTAGTATAGCTCCCTTACAAGTGGTAACCCAGGGATCCAGGCTGCTCCTGTCTTAAAGCTACTCTGTCATTACACATGCTTCCAGGTTGCCACCATAAGGAAAGAGCTAGTGGGTTACATACCGACTTTGAAAGGCTGCAGCCTGTCAGTGATGGCTGGTACTTGTGCTCACAGCTCATTGGCCAGGACTAGTCATGTGACCTGCCTGACCACAAAGGTATAGGGTTGCCAGGAAATATGGAAGAATATGTGGATATTCTTTGAGCAGTGAGCATCTTTGCTTTATTCTCCTTTTCCATTTCATCTCCGTAAGGTTCTCTATGCACATAAACTAGATGAAGCTTAGGCCTGAAGCCTAGAACATAATGACACTTTGGTTCTCAAAGTGTGGTCCCCAGACAAGCAGCATTAGCATCACCTGGGAACTTGTTAGAAACACAGATTCCTAGGCGCCACTCCAGCGCTGCTGAATCAGAAATGTGGAGGTGGGGCCCAGAAATCTGTTATCATAAGCTCTCCAGATGCATACTAAAGTTTGAAAATGACTGCCCAGTGGGAATACAATGTTTGTAGCACCTGTTGAACTCATCACTGGGGATGTGAAGGACTAATAGACACTTGCTAATGTGAACGTACAGTATGTGTGCTTAGGTGTGAGCATGTATATGATAATAAAAAGCACTGAGGGATGGTATCATGTGTCCCAGACAGCTTTTAGCACTTTATAGATTTGACTAATCTATTTCTCAAAACAGTCATATGAATTCAATAGTATTATTGTCTCCATCTCACAGATGAGGAAATTGCAGAACTGAGAGGTTCCCTAACTGTCTAAGGGTCAGGCCACTTACCACTGCTGGCAAGTGGTACAGGCAGGATTTGCGATGTGGCTCCAGAGCCTACTCCTTAACTACTGTGCAATTCTGCTTGTTCATCTTTGGGTGGTTACCCACCAGGCCTTAAGGTAGTCTTTTCATTTTTTCTTGAATGGAGACAGTCTGTCAGAGTTCGCAGGAAGTGTGGTGTGCTGGTGACAGTTCACATTCCAAGTTAAGCCCCCTTACCACGAGCTTCATTCGTTGGTGGTTTATGTGTGTGGGGGGCTGGTGACAGTGTTGGTCAATACTAAGGGGCATGGCTAGGCAGCAGCTGCCCAGTCATTTAAAACTGAACAATAAATAGAACGGGGTTGTTAGGGGCGGAACAAAGGGGCCTAGTGGGAAGTGGGTTCTCAGAGGGAGATGCTTCAGTCACACTAGAAGAATATTTTCTTCAGTTAACCTATGTGTAATTTTCAGGCTTATGAGAAGAAAAGGCCCTGTTCTCATCACCCTCCCTTTTGATTCTTCTTTGGTCTTTTTCCATCATCCATCTGCCTGCCCTGAGGCCTGATTCCATCAGGTGGTCTGAAGAAGGTTTCTATGAAGTCTTTATGAACTGGACTTCGGTTTTGTTTTGTTTGTTTGTTTGTTTGAGACAGAGCTTTGCTCTGTTGCCCAGGCTGGAGTGTAGTGGCGCGATCTTGGCTCACTGCAACTTAAACCGCCTCCCAGGTTTAAGCTATTCCTGCCTCACTCAGCCTCCTGAGTGGCTGGGATTATAGGCATGTGCCACCAAACCCAGATAATTTTCATATTTTTGGTAGAGACAGGGTTTCACCCTGTTGGCCTGGCTAGTCTCGAACTCCTGACCTCAGGTGATTTTGCATGCCTCGGCCTCCCAAAATGCTGGGACAGGCGTGAGCCACAGCACCCAGCCAGGACTTAAGTTTTGATAGAGAAAATGTGTTTTCCTTTCCAAGAAACCTGATAAAATAGTTTCCTCCCTTTGCACTTGGGAAATCCAGATAGAGTTAGATGTGATTTAATCTTTTGAATTTTGAACTGATTGAAAAGGATTTTCCAAGTGACATTAAGAACTGCTTGTTTCCTTGCATCCTTTTAAATTTTTTAATTATTAACTGCATTTTCTTCCAGGTGGGTCTATTATTTGTTGTTGTTTAGGTGTCCTTTGCTGGCCCATGTATTCCCTTGGCTTCTTTGTCTTTTGTGTTCAGCAGACTAGAACTGAGACGGCTCCTTGGCAGCTCTGTCCTGGACAGTACCAGCTTTAACTCTAGGTAGAAGATAAAGATAGCATCACCCCTTTCGGGTTTCATGTTGGCTGGGAACAGCTGCTAAGCTTTGTATAACTCAGTAACATTTCATTCCAGATTTGCTGAAATTTTTAGTTTTCTGCAAGCCAGGGCTTAACCACGGGTTTTTTCTCATTCACACTTGAGTCTAGACTTTTCGTTTGAGAAGCAGTTGCTTGTCTTGGAGTTTAGTAATTGAAGGGAACAGAGGTGGGAGAGGGAGGAAATTATTTGCGTAAGTTGTTTCAAAGCTCCATCCACTTCCTTTCCCTTCATCACTTTAAATGGTTTAATTTGCTTAGGTACTTCAGCAGAGGTGTAGATAATTAAAGTAAATCTCGAGTCAAATCTAAACAAAAGAAAGAACTGACCTAAAAAAGAGCAACTGAACTCACACTAATTGAATCACAGATTTGCTCAGACCAACTTAACCTGTGAGGAAGGCCAGGGAACACTGTGCCCTTGGTGTGCTTTTTGCCTCTTAAGAGGGAACACCAGCCAGTCGCTTGTGGCTCTCTCAGCCACCTTCCGCACTGTGCCACATCTGGGTTAGAGCTGCAAAATTCAGCCTGAAAAAAAGTGTGAAAGCCATTTTGGGTTGGGCATTTGTAAAACAAATTTTTCTCCTTTTGGAGACCTGGTGCCCTTGGTATTTGTATATAGAATCCACTTGTTTATTCTTGAGGAGAGCAGCTATGTGTGTAAATTGGGCATCCATTGGAAGAAACCTAACAGGCTTGCCTGTAACAGCTGGAATATAGTTGCAGCCCTTTGAAATAAGACAATCAGTTTTCCTTCCTTCTCCTTAGCCAGCCATCCAGCGTAGGAAACAGGATGCTGTACGTACCCTGAGTAGGAGGAGAGGGTTCTAGAGTGCCACTTGGCTGCTTCTGTGTACCCATTCTTGTTCAAGAGCACCTTGAGATCACATGGTCTTAAATACCAAAGTTGACCAAGAGCTGCCCCTCTGTTCAGCTTCATAGTCCCTGGCTGTTGGGGAGGCCTTTGTCTGTCTGACTGCCACTGGGCTGCCTTGCCCCAGCTCCCTGGGGTCCTTTGCTCCTTAATCCATCAGCTCTTCTTTTCTTTTCTTCTTACTCATAGTATAAGACCTGACTGCCCATTTTTTGGAGATGACTAATTAGTAAAATATTTGGCTGGGCGTGGTGGCTCACGTCTGAAATCCCAGCACTTTGGGTTGCAGAGGCAGGCAGATGGCTTGAGTTCAGGAAGTTGGAGACCAGCCTAGGCAACATGGTGAAACCTTGTCTCTACCAAAAATACAAAAACTTAGCCAGGTATGATGGGGCGTGCCTGTAGTCCCAGCCACTTAGGAGGCTGAGGCACAAGAATTGCTTGAACCTGGGAGGTGGAGGTTCTAGTGAGCCGAGATTGTGCCGCTGCACTCCAGCCTGGGCAACAGAGTAAGACTCCATCTCAAAAAAAAAAATTGAGTGCCTACTGTGTGCACATGTACCCTGTGTGACCATGGGCCAGGTGCAGTGGTTCATGCCTGTAATCCCAGCACTTTGAGAGGCTGAAGCAGGTGGATCGCTCGAGCCCAGGAGTTCAAGGCCAGCCTGGGCAACATAGTGAGACTCTGTCTCTCCAAAAAAAATAAATAAATAAAGTTAGCATGGCGTGGTGGTGTGCACCTGTGGTCCCAGCATTTGAGAAGCTGAGGTCGGAGGGTTGCTTGATCCTGGAAAGTCAGGGCTGCAGTGAGCCATACTCCAACCCAGGTGACAGAGCAAGACCCTGTCTGTCTCTTTAAAAAAAAAAAAAGAAAAAAAAAATCCAACATAAGAGTTTTCTTGTGCTCCCTCTCCACTGTTCCTCTTTGCTCTTTCATCCCTCCTGACTCCGGAAGAGGGCTCTACCACTCGCCGCTAATGCCTTCACATTTATCTGGATTCCTGCCTCCTGGGGACCTCATCCTTGCCAGCCCCTGTTGCTGTGCCTGTGCCCTACCAGGGATGTTTCCATGTTCACATCAGTGACCCTGCTTATCCCTGAATATCATCACCTGGCTCATGCCTGGCTTCTCTGTGGAGGGATTCATCCCATGTGCATTCTTCAATGTATGAATCCCACAGAACCAAGACCTTCTGGATTGCTTTCCATTTCTTCACATTCAAGCATCTCTACAAAAGAATGTAGCCTAACCCTCCTAACCATCTAAAACTTCTTCCCAAGCACCATTTAGTGCCCCAGGACACTTGCCTGTGGCCAGAGCGACTCTCTTCCTTTCTGCCCTTTCCATTGTCTACCCTACCTGCCTCCCCTTTGAAAATTGTTCAGGTTTAACTTTCCCTCCCTATTGCCTTTGTTCCCGTCTCTAGGCAGGTCTCCCTCCCCTGCAATCCCATAGCGTGTTCAAACAGGTTTTCTTAAAACTCTTACATCACTTTTCTCAGCCTACACCCCCTACTGCCCCAGACCCAACCCCAACTCTCCCAGCTCCTGTAATTTGCCCACTCCACACACACCCTCTGTAATGATGCCCCTGCCCTTCAGCAGGACCTGGCTCCTGGGCTTCTTGTGGTACTTCCTGGGTATCAGCTCCCTCCAGCCTCCACCTCCATACCGTTCCTCTTACACTACCTCAGTCCACTAATCTCTGCTTTTTCTAGACCTAAAATTAGAATTGTATAGGCAGCACTTAATTCTCTTACCTTCCCAAGCTTGCTTTTACCTCTTACCAAGTGGTAAGCTTATGGAGTCCCCTACCCCAACCTAGTAGTGGATCAGGAGTTACTAACTGAAGTAGCTGACATACATTTTTATCATCAAGAAATATTTGAAGGCCTAAAGTAGAGTATTTCACCCGCAAATCATTTGAAGGTAGATTGTAGGTCCCGTTTGTTTATTTTTTTCAGACTTTTTTTTTTTTAAACCTTGATAGCTTAAAGGCCAGGAAAAAACTGATTAGTTTTCATCTTCAAAGGACACAGGATAAAACAAGGACTGAGCTAGCCCACCCCTACCCTCCAAACACCTTTTAATCACAGTCACTTTTCCCACTCCCCTGGTTGTGACTTTTGAATTTTATAGTTGATATAATCCCTCCTTTTATAGCCGATTTATGCATTGCAATTTAAGTAAGCAGAAATGTTCAGTGCATGGGAGGACTCGGATTTAATGATTTTTGGCTTAAATTTAAAAGGCTCACTAAGGCCCCTGTACCTCTTATTAATTGCAAAACAAACATTCTCCATAAGACCACCCTCTATTCTATGACCCCTTTGAGGTTCCTAGGAATTGATAGTTTGTGGGCCGTATTTACACCCACAGGAGGACTTCTTTACAGAAAACCTCCCCAGTATCTTTGATGGCCTAGATGTGTTCACAGTCACATTGAGAAAGTTTTAACCTAATAGTCATTAGGTTAAATTAGTTTCATTCAGAAACTAACTCGAATCCCAACATCAATCCTGGAATAACGGGACAGCCGCATAGATGAGGCTCACAAGGATGTCTCCCCTCTCGTCCCTTTCCAGAGGATGAGTTCTGTTTTAAAATTATGACTGTTTATTACAGGCATTGGGCGGATTGCTTTAGGAATTGATTTAACGAATGTTCATTGGGTTATTGCCTTGTGTCAGTAATGTTTTGAGTGAAATATCAAAACGACGATGAGATGGTTTATCTCATCTCATCTTTACAAGATAAGGGAAGGTTAGAGGATTTGGTGTTGCCAGTGTTTTTACTTATTGTTGGTGGCCTGCCTGAAACTGATGGCAATAGTAAGTAAGGAAAAAGCCTGCCGGTCTCCTTAACTCTCCAAAGGTAGGATTAAATCTGCTGAGGCTCAGACCACTGCTGTAGTTCTGACCTTTCCTGGAAATCATAGATTCTTTTGAAAGGCTGATCAAATTTATGGACTATTTTCCTAAAGCTGAATACTATCTACATTTTACATGTGGTTTCAAGGGTATGACTCTTGCACTTGTCTACAGAACAAGGCTTATCAACCTAAGCATGTCATCTGATCAGCTCAGCTGGCCCATAGTAGGCTTTCAGTACCTGTTTATAGATTGAGAGAAACAATACCTACTGTGTGCCAGGCACTGAGCTACAGACTAAAGATACATACATTGGGGGAGGGAGGGCAGGGAGCAATTCCGTATCTTAAGAAGGACTGAAATTTGATCACTTTCTTTTTTGCATTTTTTTTTTTTTTAATGAGACAGGGTTTCCCTCTGCCACCCAGGCTACGTGAGTACAGTGGTACAATTATAGCTCACTACCAAGCCCAGCAAACTTTAAAAAATTTTTAGACACAGGGGTCTTGCTATATTGCCCAAGCTGGTCTCAAGCTCCTGGCGTCACGAGTAGTTGGGTCTTTCTGGTATATTTTCAAAAATTATGTTAAGTTTTTTTTTTTAAAATAGTGAAATCAAATTATACTTAAAAAAGCACTGTATTGTCATGATACGTACATCGTTTCAGATTGCCTTTTCTAGACTTTATCCATAAATATAGCATAGAATCTTTAATGTGCCAGCTTGCTTTTTAAACTTGACCTAACTTTATAAACATTTTCCCATGTTTTCACACATTGACTTTTTTTTTGAGACAGGGTCTCAGTTTGTCACCCAGGCTGGAATGCAGTGGCGCAATCACTGCTCACTGCAGCCTTGACCTCCTGAGCTCAAACAATCCTCCCGGTTCAGCTTCCTGAGTAGCTGGGATTACAGGCGCACAACACCACACCTGGATAACTTTTTTTTTTTTTTCTTTTTGAGACAGAGTCTCATTCTGTCACCAGGCTGGAGTACTGTGGCACAATCTCAGCTCACTGCACCCTCCGACTCCCTGGTTCAAGCAATTCTCCTGCCTCAGCCTCCTGAGTAGCTGGGATTACAGAGCTAGGATTACAGGCACGCGCCACCATGCCCAGCTAATTTTTGTATTTTAGCAGAGATGGAGTTTCACTTTGTTGGCCAGGATGGTCTCGATCTCCTGACCTCGTGATCCACCTGCCTTGGCCTCCCAAAGTGCTGGGATTACAGACGTGAGCCACCGCACCCGGCCCATACCTGGATAACTTTTTGTATTTTTTGTCTAGATAGGGTTTCGCCATGTTGCCCAGGCTGATGTCGAACTCTTGGGCCAAATGATCCTCTCGCCTAGGCCTTGCAAATTGCTGGGATTACAGGTGTGAGGCACAGTGTCCAGCCCACATTGACCTTTATGTTTGAGGTGGGACCAGGTTCAAGCAGGTTTAGGGTAGATGGGGCAGGGTGGGGATGACTCACCTGGGAGAAATCAGCATGCTTAGGACATGTCCCTGTATTGTTGGTTTCATGGATTATTTCCCTCTATGAACTGAAACTCTAGTCAACACTAGGCAAAGTAAGTTACTTCTGAGATCCACTAACCCCCCTCCCAAGCCTGCAGGTAAAACCATTCCAGATCACCTTTATTCCTGCTTTAGGGTTTAAAAACCCCAGGAGGCAAACAAATTAAAGACTGCAGATGTTCTTAGGATGGTTAGACTTGACATGAACGAGAGAGGTACACTTAAAGTTCAATTCCTTGGTCATATTAGCCACTTTGAAAGAGTTACAGGAGTGGATATTATTGTTCTCTTGTCTTAAACTTGATGGAGTTTTGTGTAGTCTTTTTAAGCAGTCCTCCCCACTCCACTCCCCTCCAGTCAGCAGTTTATGTTGGTCAGTTTTGTTCATAGAGTTCAGTTTGACAATTAACATGTATATTGGTATGGTTGCCTGTGTTTGTGTTGTGTTTCACTGTGTTTCATCTTCCTGTGCCTGGGAGCCCCCATGCCCTCCTTTCCTATCTCTCTCAAAACCAGCTGTTTTTCCCCATCTGCTGCATTTTGGTTATAGACATTTATTTGTAGGTTTTCTTTAAAACAAAACTCTAAATCCTACTTGATAACCATCCATGCTCTTTACTCTCTCCTGTCCTGGGAGCTCTCTTCCTAACTCCTGCCCTTCATTCTCGACGCCTGCCTGGCCTCCTTTTGGTTCCTTCTCTGCAGCATTGCTTCCACCCACCAGCCGCAATGCCCCTGTCCCTTAAGAGTATTGCAGTGCCTCCTAACTGGGTTATATGCCTCTGATTATCCATTTTTAAATCTGCTACCAAGAGCTTTTAAAGCTGTGGATACGATTATTTCATCGTGGGCTTTAAAAATTGTGAGGAGGGGCCCTTCAGTGGGTTTCCAGAGCAACAGGATAAAGTTCATGGCTCTCAGATGGAACCTTGAGCCCAGCATCATTCTGCCAGCCACATCTTTGCCATTTCCCCCACTCCACTCTCCCTCCTTTCTCACAACACACTGGTGCACTCTGATGGCTCCCAGGGGTTTTGTTTTCATGGGCAAGACACACAAAACTTTTGCAGTTAGACACAAGGTTGCCGTTTTTTTATTTTGCGAAGTAAGGGCATTAAAAAATGATCTCTACCATCTACTGTCTTTATCTCATTTTAAAAGATGGCAGTTTACCCTAAAAAAAAAAAAAAAAAGAATGAATTCAGCATTGTGAGAAACTCAGCAAATCATCTGCTTTTTCTGCACACTGTGTTACAGCTTTCTGCATGTGGCTGGGAGGCGAATCTCTTCTTCAAGCTCAGGTTTGCTTTTGCTCTGCTGCCCTCGCCTCACACTCAGTGATGCTTAGATGCTTACCTCTGGTGAGCCCCCGCAGCTCTGGAAGTGTTTGGCTCATACTCCAGGTTCCCTGGAGTTGAAATTTCCCTCTCTGTGTCTCCTCTGACATAGGAAGCTAGGGCTCTCTGTCTTACAGCTCTTGGTGGTTCTGGCACCTGGAATGTTAGTAGCCTTGGATGTCTGAGGATGATCGTCATATTATCCCGGGTTTTCACACAGATCCCAAACCTTACCCTACATGTAGGGTACACAAACAGTATAGAATATTTTAAGCCACTAATTTTAACAACATGCTGAGAATAGCCATTTTTCTCTGCCTATGGATTGGATACACTCTGAAAGGAGCAAGGATGGGCCTACAACTCCAGCTGCAGGAAACTGAATAGACCGCTCCCCTTTATTTTATTTTACTTATTTATTTTTTATTTTTTGAGAGAGGGTCTCACTCTGTTGCCTAGGCTAGAGTGCAGTGTCACGATCAAGGCTCACTGTAGCCTCAACCTCCCTGCTCTCAGGTGATCCTCCCACCTCAGCTTCCCGAGTAGCTGGGACTGCAGGTACCCACCACCACACTCGCACATCTGTCTTCCAAACTCTCATCCATTAAAAGTGAATCTTGACTAGTAGGGTAAGAGAAAGCCATCACCATAATTAGCAGTGTCTTTTGGGGGAAGCCTTGAAAGGACTATTCTTCCCTTGATGAGAGCAGAGCATTAAAGTTTAACTACAAGGAATAAAGAGACAGTGAGTTTTTTCTCACATATTTACTGTGGCCAGGTAGCCATTTGTATAATCTGTTAAGCCTTTTTTCCCCCTTGGAAAAGTTCTGTTTCCAGATTGGGAGCACTTCAGGATGTCACTGGCCTCTGAAATACTTTGTGGAAGTGTGTTAGTTCCCATTCTAAATTGGTTTGGTGACTGAGGCTGTTCTTTGACTTCAGCGTTTTGTTTTATTTTATTTTATTTTATTTTATTTATTTTTTGAGAAAGAGTCTTGCTCTTTTGCCCAGGCTGGAGTGCAGTGGTGCTATCTCGGCTCACTGCAAGCTCCACCTCCTGGGTTCACACCATTCTCCTGCCTCAGCCTCCTGAGTAGCTGGGACTACAGGCGCCCGCCACCATGCCCGGCTAATTTTTTTTTTGTATTTTTAGTAGAGATGGGGTTTCACCATGTTAGCCAGGATGGTCTCGATCTCCTGACCTCGTGATCCGCCCGCCTCGGCCTCCCAAAGTGCTGGGATTACAGGCGTGAGCCACCGCGCCTGGCACTTCAGCGTTTTAGTTGTGGGGCTGGCAGAGCATGAAATTGGGTTTGTGTGAGCATGTGTGTGCCTGGGTGTAGTGGACTGCATTTTCTTTGCAGAAGTATAATGAAGCATCTTCAAGGACTTTGAAAAAGTTTCCTCAGGCATATCCAGTGAGCATGGTAGATGCCATTGTTTTGCAAGTTTTCTGTTTTCTTTGTCTGTACAGGTTGTTCCTGACTTCATGGCTGGGAGGAAATTGAGGATGCTGAAGAGTACTTGCCGTTTGGCCAGTGGGGTTGAGCCAGTCAGCCGGCTCCTTTTCTCCCATGGGCCGCTATCGGGGCTGGGTCCTGTGGCTGTAGGAGAGGGGCCACATAGAGGCACCGTTCTAAGTTCTGTGTGGGGACAGCACAGTTCCTCTGGTCGCCACACATGCCCTGTCTGACTCATCTATTATCTAGACTCATAAAAAAAAGGTCCTAAAAAATACTGGCTCCATTCTGGAGAGTTGGCACAGAAATTCGGATTGTGGACTCATTCTGTAAGCTGGCTTCTGTTCCTCACCTCCCACCCTTTTCTCCACGCCTTCCCTACCTACTATCACCACTCCCCACTGCCCGTCTCCTTTCCCCCAGCCGGTTCTCTTACCTGTGTGACTGTTAGGAGTTCAATGGTAGGTATTTGGGCAAGGAAATTTCTCCTTTCCTTAATTGATTTTAGGAAGATCTTTTGTATCCCAGAAAGGAACTCCAGGGGGACTGCAGTAAATGTCTGATTTAATCATTTTCTGAATGCATTAACCTCACATATGCTGATGGGATGCCAAGAAAATGGAGCTCCTACCCTCGTATGGCAGGGAGTCAGGAACTCTGTCCACTGGTGTGTGAATTCCCTCAGGTCATCCCGTCCCATAACTGACACGCACAGTCTCACAACCCTCTTGATCGATGCACAAAAGAGTGGATTTTGCTGCTATACTGAGTCCTGGATATTCACAGCAAAGCTCTAAGTGCCAGGCAGATGGAAGTGCTTTTGAGTCTGAACCTAAAAGCGCCTAGACATCCCTACAGAGTCAAATCTGAGGCACAGAGTTAGGACTGGGAGGAACATCAAAGACCATGGCCTGGCCTCGCTCCACAGCCGAGGGGTCCAGTGTATTCCAGGCCATTTGCTTGTGTAAGGACATGGTGTTCTGTTTTCAGTTCCAGTGGTTAAAGGACACTATTAAATGCTACTGAATTATTTTAAGAATAGTAGTGTAAACTACATTTAACTTGAGCTACTGTAACTAACTTCTGGGGTTTCTGGACTTTGATGAAGATAGCTCTTGTGTTTGCAGGAGACAGAAAGCAAATATCTAAGTGAGCCCTGAAAGTAAGTTCTCTTCTTGGAAGCATTGGCCTCTCCCACACAGAGGCACAAGGAGTGCTATCCGTTGGACTTGAAGGCTATTAGAGTTGGAGCTGCAATGGATGCCGGGTAGGTGTTGCTTGGGCATTGTTCCAAGAGGCTCTGGAGGCAAATATTTTAAACAAGTCAAACAGCCCCTCTAGGCGAGCTGCAGGAAGTCCGGCCCTTGCCTTCGTGTGGTCAGCAGGAGATAAAAGTGTGGACTGTTGGAGGCCAGGCCCCTCCTAACACTGGATAACAAACTGTTAAGGGAAGATAAAAGGAAAGAGTAGGGATGTTCTTTTGAAACAACATGAAGGTGACTTTGTAACATGCATTCAAGTAAATTAAGGGTGGTGAGCAAGACATGCCTCATTTTTATGATCACAAGCGTGTTGAAGAATTCTGAGAAGCAGGACTTGGTTTCACAAGTATGCCAAAACAATTTCATGTCATGAAAATACTGGTAGAGGTAGGCTTTTGATTGAGAATGTTCCCATTACATACTGCTTACGTTAAATGGGCATCAGCTTGGATTTCCAAATCTGTGTGCTATAGAGATTTTCCCTGTTAAGGTGTGTCTGACCCATGGGGACTGGGTGGACGTGTCCAGCTGCCCTTGGACTGAGCCGATGAGCAGGCAGGGCAGCTGTGCTTCTCTGAAGTGTGCGCGTCTCCTCTTAGTTGTACTTCTGGTGTTGGCCCAGTTATTGCCCGGGTATGAAAGAGTTTGAAGGAAGAGACTGTCCTGCTGGTGTCTATCTCCCCTTTTCAGTTTTCCTTCCTGTTCTTTGTAACATTTGGGGGGAGTTTGGGGGGCTTGCAAAGGGGTTATCTGTTTCTCAGGGTGGGGCTTGTAAACGTGAACCCACACTTAAGAGCCTGGGCATGTTCAGTGCCCTGCGTGAGCTCAATCCAAAGCAAGTGAACAAGTGTGCTTCAGGGACATGATGCTTGTTTCAGGTCCCGCTGGGCTGTGGAGCGGGGGGTGGCCCTTTGTGCAATTAGACCCCCCAGGGAGTGCAGTTGTTGTGAACTAATCACCGCCTGGAGAGCCTGTGTGCCTCACACTTCCTCCAGGACTGTACTAATCCCCACTCCCACCCCCACTGCCAGCCCCTGGCCCTGGCCCCCTCCTTCCAAGGTGCCTCTGCTGGTCCAGGAACATGCCACCTCCTCTCCCAGCTGCATATGGGCTTTCCGAAAAGGCCCATCCTGCCTGCTTGTCATTTTTGGTTTGCTCAGTTTACTTTAAGAAAACACGTTTGCTTGCCAGTGTTTTTGGTTGGCTAGCTTGCGATAAACACTATCAACCACTTATATCTCAGAGCATTTGTTTTCCTTCATATGCACAGTAGTAAATACTTTTCTTAGAGGCGAATTTGGGGGTGAGGGGATAGAAGATTTTCTGTTATATGGCAGAGGGCAGCCCATCCAGCTCCTGGGAGCTGGGCATGGTCACTTCACCGCACATAGTCATTCCCAGCTGACGGTTTGTAATGTCTGATTACACACTGTGAAATTTTGACCACAGCTGACCACTTTTCCAATGGGCAAGGAAAGATGTGATCTCCTCCTTCCACTGCCTTCTCTAAGCTAAGCTGTTACGGGAGAAGCATTTTAAACACTTTTATCTTCCACAAGTCACTTTGGTTTTCTAAGGAGTGTCATCCTGAATTCTGGGAATTCGAAGCCCAGATTTAAGGTAAACCACCTGCCCTGGGATTGCTTAGCTTGCAGCTTGTCCCTGGGGCAAAGTGGAGAATCCTGTTGCTGCTGCACCCTTTCCCTGAGCATGTCAGAAAGGCCGGCCCCGCGACCTCAGGGCCTGTGAAAGAGTTGCAGGATATTGCCTAAAACTCTATGCAAACTGCTACTGACCTTTACCCTAGCTTCTTACCAGAAGCTGGAAATGTGACTGAAGATACTTAGATTCACTTCAGAGATGTGTCCAGAACACTCCCATTTCTACCATACAATGTCACGGTGTTAGCCATGCTGTATTCAGGTGCTGCAGTTAGTTGGGAGAGAAGAAGCTTGGTATATAGGGAAGAAAGAGCTGCATCCTTGTGGGAGCCAGTAGTGTGTACTTCCGTAATTAACCAAACGTGAAGCTGACCAGGATTGGTTTCAGCAGCAACTGAATTCAGAGGGGTTTTTTATTTCCTGGTGGCCATATAGCATGGTGACTATGTCAGCAGCTGTTCTCATTGGCCAGGGGATTGCATTTGGGAAAAGCTAAATTATATTTATTTTAAATTGTCCAACTTGTGGGCTGGGACAGGATTTTTTTTTTTTTTTTTTTTTTTTTGAGATGGAGTTTTGCTCTTGTTGCCCAGGCTGGAGTACAATGGCACAATCTTGGTTCACTGCAATCTCTGCCTCCTGGGTTCAAGCAATTCTCCTGCCTCAGCCTCCCAAGTAGCTGGGATTACAGGTACTTGTCACCACGCCCAGCTAAATTTTTGTATTTTTAGTAGAGGTGGCGTTTCACTATGTTGACCAGGCTGGTCTCGAACTCCTGACCTCAGGCAGTCCAGCCGCCTCAGGTGTGAGCCACCTCTCCCGGCCGGGGACAGGAATTTTTTTTAGAAGATCATCAAGGTGAGCTCCTGCCTTCAGAGTTTTGGCAATCCAATAGGGGAAGCAGATGGGTGAATTGAGGAGTTAGGAGAATCAGCCCAGGGACTGCCTGGAATGTTGGAGGATAAATAGTGTGGCATCAGTAGCTCGCATGCTGGAGGATGCCACAGTGTTTGTAAAGTATTTTAACAAGCACTCCTTTGAATCTATATCGTAAGGTAAAGAGGGCAGTGTTATCAGCTTCATTTTTCAGCTGGGAGAACTGAGGCTCAGAGTTCGGTGGCTCCATTGATGGCAAGCTGGGTTTCCAGGCCAAGATTTAAGACTCCCATGTCAGGCCCGGCACGGTGGCTCACGCCCGTAATCCCAACACTTTGGGAGGCCAAGGCGGGAGGATCACTTGAGGTCAGGAGTTTGAGACCAGCCTGGCCAACATGGTGAAACTCCATCTTTACTAAAAATACAAAATTAGCCTGGTGTGGTGGTGCACGCCTGTAATCCCAGCTACTCGGGAGGCTGAGGCAGGAGAATCACTTGAACCCAGGAGGCAGAGGTTGCAGTGAGCCGAGATCCTGCCACTGCACTCCAGCCTGGGTGACAGAGTGAGACTCCATCTGGAAAAAAAATAAAAAGATTCCCCATGTCATGTGCTTTTAAAGTTATGCTGTAATGGTTTATTCTTGCGTGTGCTTTTGGAATCTTAAGGTATGATGAAGAGAGGACGGTGTTATGCAAGATAGATTGTCCCCTTAGAAGTGCAGAGTCTGGAAGTCAGAAGAGCCTTCTAACCTGGTCTCCCACCCACTGCCGAACTGGGGTTTTTTGTTTGCTTTTTATTAACTGGTGGTTACCCACCCTCTGCTTGAAGACTCCTGGGGACAGCGAGCTCATTACCTTATCTGGCCTCTATCCATCTGAGGGCTTAGTTCAAAGTTCTGGTTTAAAGAATCATGGAGCTCCAGAGTTGCTTGTTTGTGCCTCATTCTTTGCATGGCGGACCCGTGCAATGAGTGTGCCCCTCTTCCACACACCAGTCCTGCAGCTTTTGTAGCTGGCTCTTGTCTCCATTCTGTTAGCCATTTCCAGTTTCCCCCTTGACTTGGTTCCCCAATCCTTTAGCTTGCTAATGACCCTTCTCCAAATGGTTTTTCAAAGACCCTTCTTGTGGTACAGTGGGAAAGTACAAGATTTTTGGAGTCAGACAACCCCAGGCTAGACTCCTGGCTCCGCCCTTTAAGAGCTGCGCTATATCTAGCAAATAATCTAATCATTATCTTACAAGATATGGGGGAGGATTAAATATATGTAAAGTGCCTAGCATATTTCTAGCATAGAGTTTGTGTCACAAGTGCTAGTGCCCTAGGTTATCAGGGAAGCGGGTGCTCTGGAAAAAATATAATTGGATGCACATTAGATTTCCAGTATACTCTGACTTGAATCCTGTTTTCTGTTGCTTGTAGCAACATTGTTTTCTGTTTTCAAATTCCTCAACCAAGGTGTGTTGTGGAGGCCTCTTCCTACACTTTCTTGTACCTGTGTCTACACAGGAGAGCAGATCTTAGGGTGGGACAGGGCAGGGGAGCTGCTCAACTTAATCCCCTGCAGGACATCTTTAGCCTTGGCCCAGGAGACCCTGCCTTGCCCTGGGGGTAGGTGAGGGTGCCCTGTGGGCCCTCCGCCCCTGTGGTCCAGCATGGGTGCTTCCTTATTAGAGCATAGCCCACCTTGGCCACCCAGAGTAGAGGACAATACACGTTTCTGCTAAGTTAGGCAAGAAAGTGATGAAATACCAGGTCCTGGCAGGCAGGCTGAAAAACAATGTTTAGGAAAAGTCTGGCTTTTTTGGGGAAAGGGCCAGGGACTCACTCCTCCCACAGCTGAGCGCCGAGGGCTGCTGTGTCCCCTCCCAGGGGAGCAGGGTGCTGTGTGACAAATGGCTGCCATTTAGCAGCTGTGTCTTGGCCTTGCAAATCTGGCAGTAGTTTGATCCTGGCAGGAAGACATGCTCCCTGGAGAAGAGCTACAAGAAGTGGAGTCAGCTTCTTCATAGTCCTCATGTACTAGCAGGAAAGCTTATCATTGGGACTGTGCCCCATTTCCTTCCTTTAAAGAAGCACAGAGCCTTGCAGAGAGGTGCAGGAAGAAGAATGGGGTACCACAGGATGGTTTTATCTGGCATTGTCCAAAAAATCTCCCCAGCAATCCTGTGGCTCATGTTTTAAATACTCAATCTGACTGACGTAGATAAGTTTGGTAGGCAGGGACCCTGTCTCCCCAGTCAATATGTGCCTCCCTGCTGAAGTTGTATTTAATGTAATAATTTAAATGTCCAAGTGATTTTTAAGAGAAGCTGCTTCCTGCATGGAACCTATTACTCTGCACTAAGCTGCTCCTTCCCCCACACTTTACAAAATATTGAAGTTTTCCTTTACCTAAGAACAACTGACATTGCTTTTGAAAAGGAGCATCAGTAGCTTGTGTTATTTCTAATAAAATGCTCCAGGTCAAGACCAGTGGGGTATCTGAAACCCAGTCAGAGTAAGGAGCAGACACCCTGGCCTGTGAGAATGTAACTCTGATTTTCCTTCCTCCACCCTCTGGTCCCATTAAGAGAGAAACTGTAGTAGACGGTGAGCAGTTTCTAAGGCTGTAGGAGGGAACCTCAGGGCTGCGTGTCTCCCCTTGAGGTCATCTCCCTAACTGTTCTCCCCGTCACCTGCCCCTTGTTGCTCACTCCTCACTGCCCAGGAGCAGCAGAGAGGTGAGGGAGGGTATCCGGGGCCACCAGGAATCCTGGCTGAAGGGCTCAGGTTTGGAGGTGATTCCACAACCCCCTCCAAGGAGCTTTTTGGGAAGTTGCACAGGCTTGGCAACTGCTATTTGCTGGAGAGAAGGCTTTTAGGATCCAGGGCTGCATGAAGGCCCAGGCCATGTAGTTTTGCCAGCCATGCACTGCAGGCTGGCATTGCCTGTCTGAAGCCTACCTCTGATGTGTGTTTGTTGCTGAGGAAGCCCTGCATAGATTCATTCCTCCCTGTCCCTTATTTTTTATTATTTTTTTATTGTGGTAGATAAAGCCAAAGTTAGAAATGGGGATCTTTGTCTCTGACCCAGGGCCTTGGTTTTTGCTCTGGAGGTGTATGATAAGCCAAGCAGCTTCTCCCAAATCCTCACTAAAGGAAGGTTTTCAGGGAGATCCTGGGCTTCTTCATAAGCTGGTTCTCAGGGCTGGATGGAAGCCTCTAGAGAGCTGTTAACTCAGAAACTCACACTGCTGCGCCAGCCCCCAGAGGGTTTCTGACTCAGTAGGGTCTGGGGTGGGACTGAGAATTTGCATTTCTAATAAAGGGCTGGATGCTCCTGCCCTTGGGGTTTGGTGGAGGGTCTGTAGTAGTTAATTTCTCCCTGCCTTGTGTTGGTGGATCTTCTCTGCAAGGTCAGCTCATCAGATAGGACTAGACTGTTCAGGATTCAGGCAGAGCCTCCCTTGCTTGGCTGCTTCTAGAACACAAGGGTATAGAACGTGAAGTGCCCCATAACTTTGCAGAGCAAGCGTGGTGTTTCCAAACTCTTGCCTGCTGCAGCGAACCTTTTAGACTGAGGTGGAAGTCCAGTTCTGCCTCCTGCCAGGGAGAGGAATGCAGAGGTGAAGGGGGAGGAGAGCACTCCTCCTTCCTGCCTTGACGGGACGGAAATGGAAAGCCAGGTGCTGAGCATCTGGAAGGGCCGCAGTGATGCAGAGCAAGATTATTAGAAGTCACAGAACGTGACTAAGGAAGCACACCTGTGCTCTCCAGCCATGGGCCAGGAGTCACACACTTTTCCAAAAGAAATTTAACAGAGTTCAGCAACTGGATTTATTACATTGCTCTACCACGCAACAGCTCTAGGATCTTGGAGACAAGTGACTCAGCCCCTCTCAACCTTTGTTTTTATGTCTGTACAGTGGAAACAATCCTCATGGTTGTTGTTATGAGGATTAAATGAGACAATGCATGTGGCACATGGTGCTCAAAAATTGTTAGCCATGATTAAGTGTGATGGGTGTGATGGCAGAATTAGAGTTAAATGTGTCCTGGAATTTGGAACCACGAGCCATGGGTCAATGGGAGTCATGTGGAACGTGGCCATGAGGGATGGGGTCAGGAGAGGAGTGCAGGCAGATATTCTGGGGCAAGGAACTGAACAGAGAGGGTAACCAAGGGGACTGGTGTGTGACGGGGCCAGAAGGTAGACTGAGGCCAGAGCATGGAGACCCTTGAATGGCAGGTTAAAGAGCCTGACCCTGACCATTAGTCTTTTTTTTTGGAGATAAAGTCTTGCCCTGTTGACCAGGCTTGAGTACGGTGACGTCATCCTAGCTCAGCGCAGCTTCGAACTCCTGGGCTCATGCAATCCTCCTGCCTCAGCCTCCCAAGTAGCTGGGACTGCAGGAGGGTGCTACCATACCTGCCTAATATTTAAATTTCTTGTAGAGTTGTGGTCTCACTTCATTGCCCAGGCTGGTCTCAAACTCCTGGTCTTAAGTGATCTTCCCACTTGGCCTCCCAAAGTGGTGGGATTAGAGGCATGAGCCACTGTGCCTGGCTTGCTGTATTCTTGAGAGGATGAGAGTATAGGAATGTTCTGGAGCTCAGAAGACACCCAAAGAGGAGACCGACATATATATCTCGGGTCCCAAGTTTGCTGCCCCCCTTCACCTCTGCACTTTTGTCTTGATGTGGCCTGTACCAAGGGATGCACCCCCCCCACCCACCTCTTTTTTTTCTTTATCAGAGACGGGTTTTGCTGTGTTGCCTAGGCTGGTCTTGAACTCCTAACCTCAAGTGATCCTCCTGCCTCTCCGTCCCAAAGTGCTGGGATTATAGGCATGAGCCACCACGCCCAGCGCCCCCCAGTTTCTTAGGAGTCCCTTCTCACCCAGGAAGAGAAGGTCGGAGTTGGCTGAAGCAGCTCACGGTGCCCCATGGTGTAGGGGCCTGCTCTAAGGCTCCTGTCTTACCAAAGCCTGTGCCAGCCACGGGTTGTCGGTGGGGGGATGACTTTCGTGGGTTGCCGCCCTATCCAAGGCATAGCCTGGACCCTAAGCCAAGAAACACATCAACTTCCTGGAACTGAAAGCCGTCATCACAGCTGTCTCAGCCCTCAGAGCACATGTGAGGTGGTTAGAAGAGATGGTTTTGCCCCGAGCTTTGCAGGCAGAACAGGCATGGCCCTCGTGGAACATTTAGCCTGGTTTGATTCTGTCCCCAGCCTAGCCAAGACTCAGCCCATCCTTCAAGAGATGCCTTTGCTATTTGTCAAGCTCCCTCCTGACTCAGACCGTTTTAGTGTCTGATCTGTTAACTCAAACTTTCACCCTGTCCTAGGTTGGCCTGAACTGGTCAACTAGGCTCTTACACAGCATGGATCAGCCATCCCAAGTATTTGTCGGTGTTGTGGAGGCTCTGCACTGTGCCCAGCCTGGTCAAGTGTTGTAAAACCCACTGTTCTTTTGTCTGTGGGAACATTTTTTTCAGGGCCTCAACCATCATCCTAGGCATCTAAACTTATTCCGCATTTCCTGGGGGCCTTAGGACAGAGTTTAGATTTCACTTCAAGAACCCTCAGGAGGCTGGGGCGGTTTGGATCACCTTAAGTCAGGAGTTCGAGACCATCCTGGCAAACATGGCGAAACCCCATCTCTACTAAAAATACAAAAACTAGCTGGGCATGGTGGTGCACGGCTGAGGTAGGAGAATCACTTGAACCCAGGAGGCGGAGGTTGCAGTGAGCCAAGATCGCGTCACTGCACTCCAGCCTGGGCGACAGAATGAGACTCTGTCTCAAAAACATGAAGGAAAAAAGAAGAACCCTCAGGTTTTTGCCTATAATCCCAGCACTTTGGGAGGCTGAGACGGGTGGATCACTTGAGGCCAGGAGTTCAAGACCAGCCTGGGCAACATGGCAAAACCCTAAAAACCCAATTTTAGTCTCAACTAAAAATGCAAAAATTAAAGTTAGCCGGGTGTGGTGGCACACACGCCTGTAATCCCAGCTACCTGGGAGGCTTGAGGCACAAGAATCGCCTGAACCAGGGAGGCAGAGGTTACAGAAGCTGGGATGCAGCCCTTATCTTTCATCTCTTCATTGCTATCTCCTTAGACCTGGAGACCTGCCCCTTAATCTTCTGTTTCTGGCTTTACATAATATTGTCCCTTATCTCCCCCGGGGCTTGGGGGCTGGCCTTTCCCTCCCCTCACAGAGGGACTTCCGCCCTCTCTTAGTCCTCCTGCCTCCATTGGCTTTGCGTAAATCTTGTGGGAGTGCAAATCCAGAAATTCAGCAGCCTCCACCAACAACCAGACCCAGCCTTTCTGTCACATTTCACCTACAGGAGTCATATTTAGGGTGCTACTAGTCTGTCTTTTTTTTTTTTTTCTGAGACATTGTTGATGGAGGTAAGGGGTGTCTTAAAGTTTCTTCTAATAACTCTTTTGTACTTTTCCACTCTTCAAGCTCTGTGACTCCCTCAGGCCTAATAGAACCCAAAACAAACAGCCTAGTGAACTCTGGCTTTATATTGCAAGACATTCTCAATATTCAAATCATTTACACCCAAGGGCAAGAGGATGGAAGTTTCAAGGTCAAGTCTCTCCCCCAGCCCTCTTTCTCTAAAACCATCCTCTCTCCTCCTTGCTATCCTGTGTGCTTCCAGGAAGCTACCTGGTGGACCTTTTTTTAAGATGTCTTTTTAAAATGAAGGGAAATAAAATAAAATGAAATGAAGGGGAGGCAGCAGGTCTAAATTTTAATGGAAGTCTTAGCTATATGCTAGAAAAGTTTAATTCCAGACACTTAGTTCTGACTCTGAAGTGTGTTTATTTATTGTATTTATTTTTTTGAGACGGACTGTCACTCTGTCACCAGGCTGGAGTGCAGAGGCGCAATCTCAGCTCACTGCAACCTCCGCCTTCCGAGTTCAAGTGATAATCTCCTGCCTCAGTCTCCCAAGTAGCTGGGATTACAGGTGTGCGCCATGATGTTCAGCTAATTTTTGTATTTTTAGTAGAGATGGGGTTTTGCCATGTTGGCCAGGCTGGTCACGAACTCCTGACCTCAGGTGATCCACCTGCCTCAGCTTCCCTAAGTGCTGGGATTATAGACGTGAGCCACCGCGCCTGGCCTGTGTATTTTTATTTTTTAAAAATTTTTGTTATATCTTTTTATTTTGAAGTGTGTTTTTATTAATTATGAGTAAAACTATGGTTCATGCTATTTATTTGGAGATCTTGGCAGTTTCTAGAAAAAACCAAAGGGCTATTCCTCTTCAGGCTTTGTTCCTAAAAAATTTGTCATTAATTAAAATATGAAAAAAACAATAACTGCTTTTTTTAAAAAAAAATAAGCAGTATTTAATTTCACCTTAAATGGGTGAAGATAGTCTGAAAGGATGTTTGTGCATTTCTGAAAACTCCACGGGTATTTTTCATAAAATGGACTTGATTCATAGTTTACAAGAGGGCAGGTCATATATCACGCAAAACAGGGATTCTTACCCTGCTGTCCCTGGGTGGGTTTCTAGGGTCCCTGACCCTCCTGGTACGGAATGAAAATGTTGAGTATAGAGTATGTGTATTTTTTCAGTGGGGTCGCGGGGGGCATAATGTCCAGTTTGAGGGTCTCTGCATTCCCTTTTGTGGGACAGGGTCTGTCCCTGTGGGTTAGTCGTGAGGTTCATGGTGACAGCTGTGTGGCACAGATGGGCAGCTTGTCTGTAGACACTCCCGAAGGGGAATAAAAGTGAGAAAATATGCCAAGCAGTTGTTTCTCCCCCGGTGTTGTCCATGTAGGGTTTATTTTACCTCTGAGTTTTCTCCCAGTTTTGTGCTCTTCACGTTAGCTGAGGGAGGCTGTGTTGAGAGCCAGAGGATGTGGCCACATGCTGTAGCTCTGGGAAATGCTGCATTCCAGTTTTCTCCCAGCACAGGGCTTTGAAGCCCTTGACACCCCAGAGCAGACTTGCTCAAACTTTTGAAGGGCATGTGTAATTTGAGATGTTTTCTGCATCTTCCCTACACAGAAAGGAAAAGGTCTGCATTTGGTCCTATTTGACGTGTGTTACCAACACTTTCTCCTCACACCTGCGAGAGGATGTAATCATCTCTCCTCTACTTTAAGGCACTGTTTAGTTGTATATTTCTTATTATTTATTTTTTGAGACAAGGTTTGGCTCTGTTGCCCAGGCTGGAGTGCAGTGGTGCAATCTCAGCTTACTGAAACCTCTGCCTCCTGGGCTTAAGCCATCCTCCCACCTCAGCTCCAGAGTAGCTGGGACTACAGGCGCATGCCACCACACCCAGCTAATTTTTGTGTTTTTTATAGAGACAGTGTTTCACCATGTTGTCCAGGCTGGTCTCGAACTCCTGAGCTAAACGATCTGCCCGGTCTTGGCCTCCCAAAGTGCTGGGATTACAGGCATAAGCCACTGCTAGTTGTATATTTCTTAATTTCTTCAACTGTCTTATTTTTTCCCTCTCCGTTTCTGATAGCACTAACTGCTGCCTTGCTTTTCTCTTCTTGTTAAACTGGCAGTCTGTAGGTATCTGCTGTGAACATGCCATTAGGATGCACGAAGCTCCCCCCAGAGCCAGTGGTTCGAGTCATTCTCACATGGTGCTGCCCTTGACATTATTGGAATGTGCCTGGGGGAGAGGGGTGTTCTTGTCTGTTCAAGGCACACTCAGCTCCAAGCTCTTACTTGGATGTTAATGGGACAACTCTGGATGGAATCAGCCTGGCTCCTGGCAGCTTGCTTGTAATTGCAGGCAAGGGATGGGAAATGTTTTCTAGTCCTAATTTGTGACTCCCGGTGATGTTGAGCAGAGGACCATTTCTGGTCTTAATCCTCTTTTAACGTCACCTTTTCTTATTTTTGTAGGTTGCTCCAACTGTGTGTTCCAGGAGTGGTGGCTCTGAAGTGTGACCCTGCCCACGTTTGGGCCCAGCCAGGTTCAGCCCCCCAATAAGGAGGGCAGCTTGATAACAAAGAAAACAGGTTAGTGAAACGGTTTTGACTCTCAGTGAGTCACAATAATGTTGAACGTCGAGTCTTCCCATGCCCTCCCCTCCTACCCTCCCCACCTCCCATTTAATTGTCGTGCCCTTTCCACGTCCTCCTGAGGTTTTGGTGCAAAATCGTGTTGAAATTGTAACTAGGCCAGGCACGGTGGCTCACACCTATAATTCCAGCACTTTAGAAGGCTGAGGGGGGCAGATCACTTGAGGCCAGGCATTCAAGACCAGCTTGGCCAACATGGCGAAACCCCATCTCTACTAAAAATAAAAAAAATTAGCCAGGCCTGGTGGTGCGTACCTGTAATCCCAGCTACTCAGGAGACTGAGGCACGAGAATCGCTTGAACCTGGGAGGCAGAGGTTGCAGTGAGCTGAGATAGTGCCACTACACTACAGCCTGGGCAATAGAGTGAGACTGTCTCACACACATAAAAAAAAAAGGAGGAAAGAAATTGTAACTGTAACTTGTTAGTTCTTGATCGGATGGGCCTGAAATGTGGGATGAGAAAGGGTGCCAAGGGTTTGTCTCAGGAAGCAACACTTTGGACATCTCATTTTTTTTTTTTTCTTTTCTCTCCCTCCCTCCCCTCCAAATCCAGACCGTGTGTGTTAAAAACTGGAACACCAGGTTCATCTGCTTGATAATGTTGATCCTATCTATGACTTGGGAACTTCATCTGGGTTCCCAGTGCTCTCTGATTCCAGTTGGAAGAGATTATATTAGAATATGACCAGTGATATTTATTTTTAAGAGACAGGGTCTCACTCAGTCACCCAGGCTGGAATGCAATGGTGTGATCATAGCTCACTGTAGCTTTGAACTCCTGGGTTCCTGTGATCCTCCCACTCGGCCTCCCAAGTATCAGGGACTATAGACACATGCTACCACACCTGGCTTCTTTTCTTTTCTTTTTTCTTTTTCTGTCTTTCTTGTCTTTCTTGATGGAGTCTTGCCCTGTCACCCAGGCTGGAGTGTAATGGGGCTATCTCGGCTCACTGCAACCTCTGCCTCCTGGGTTCAAGCGATTCTCCTATCTCAGCCTCCTGAGTAGCTGGGATTACAGGCATGTGCCACCATGCCCAGCTAATTTTTGTAGTTTTAGTGGAGATGGGGTTTTGCCGTGTTAGACAGGCTGGTTTCGAACTCCTGACCTTAGGTGATCTGCCTGCCCTAGCCTCCCAAAGTGCTGGGATTACAGGTGTAAACCACTATGCCCGGCCCCGGCTGATTTTTATTTTGTATAGATGGGGTCTTGCTGTGTTTCCTAGGCTTATCTCAAATTCCTGGCCTCAAGCCATCCTCCCACCTCAGGCTTCCAAAGTGCTGGGATTACAGGTGTGAGCCACCACACCTGGCCTTATTTTATAATAATAACATATATTATCACTAATATTGGAGTGATGTCAGGGAGAAGAAATGCTGCAGAAGAAAGAATGAAAAGTCTAGGATTGTAAATATCCAGAAAGAAAAAAATGCTTCATGAATAGACCATAAAAATGTTGGAAATAGTCTTTTATTCCCTGAGATTGAGTATCAGAGGGTTTAGGTTGGTTAGTTTGGGCTGTTGTTCCAAAATTGTACAGGATGTGGTTATAGGGTAGATAGGACCAACTAATACTGGCCAGCTTGCTCTGGTTAGATGATCATGTAGAAGAGCCCGCATGTTACGGTGGGTTTTTTCTGACGTACAACAATGAGCTCCATTGTGCCTTGCACCAGCTTCTTCCCCTTCTTCCCCGCTCTGTGGTCCTGAAGGAAGAACTCAGATAGAAGACATAAGAACAAACTGAGTACAATCTTGTCACAGCCCAAGGGGCTGGTTGTTGGTTGCTTCTGGAACAGATTCTCAGGGATGAGGCCAATGACTCTTTTTTTCAAACAGTGTAGCTAGGAGTTTCATTTTATTAATTACGCTTTCAGATTAGAGATGAGTCTCTATTTTTTTTAATTGCTATTTACTTAAAATAGGAAAAGGAAGTAAATGTGAGTGATCTTGGTGTCATCAGTGGGTAGTGTCACACTTTATACTTTATCCCCAAGGAAGAAACATGTTTAGCAAATATCTTCCTGTCCAGACAAAATGGCAAACAACAAGGCTTTTCTCCTTTTCAAGTGGGATAAGCTTTTGCAATTTTCAGCCCTTACATTGGTTAACTGTACTGACTGTTGCTAGGCTTTCTGTGTTTAAGACACTTAGGTAGTTTGCAAGAATGTATCTTTGATAACATGACTGAAAAGAATTCTTACTGGCAATTTGGCTCTGTTTAGTGAATATATTTTTGTCACTTTGCTTATTATTTCCCTCCTCTCCACTTTCTTCCCTTATTCAATGATAGAATTTTTTTTTATAACTTACAATTTTACATTTAGTCTTAAAGGTGTTTAACCTGTTCCCAGACTTGAGCAAACTCTAACTCTACCACATTTTTCTTTCCTTTTTCTACTCACATGCACACACACAAACACACACTTGGTTGGTTGGTTGTTTTTGCTTTTAAAATTTGAGATGGGGTCTTGCTGTTTTGCCTAGGTTGGACTTGAACTCCTGGGCTCAAGCAATCCTTCTGCCTCGGCCTCTGAAGTAGCTGGGAGTAGCCCTCTTTTCTAAATGTAGTAATAGGACAAAAGCAAGATCATCTTCAAAACTCATAGTATAAATTGGTGGAAAGTTTGTAACAATTACAGGAAAGAGATTTCTAGTCAGTTATGTTATAATTCTCTGTACATTAAAATTATGAGGGAGATAAATGTATTTAAAAGAAGAAGGAGGTGAATTCAGTATTGAAGGTATCCATTTATGAATCAAGTACGTAATTGATTACAAAAATTCTAGGAACTGATGACTCTCTTTTTAGTAGTCCATTAAGAAAAAAATGTGTGTACACACTCATGTATGCACTTTGTGTCTACATGTTTTTTCCCTATAGAGAAATCGCCCAAAATAAACCTTCAAAGACAGTTAAAAACAGGAAGTTTGAAGCACAGTTTTTTTTTTTCTTTTAATTTTTAAAAATCTTTTGTAGAGATAGGGTCTTGCTGTGTTGCCTAGGCTGGTCTCAAACTCCTGGGTTCGAGTTGACCCTCCCACCTTGGCCTCCCAAAGTGCTGAGATTACGGTTGTGAGCAACCGTGCCTGGCGTGAAGCACAATTCTTCATAAATTTAAAGGGTCTGCTAGCGTGGGGAAACGTCATGGAAAGATGAAAGTGTAGATCTTTTTTTTTTTTGGTTGTAGCTTTCCTCTCTTTATGGAGAAAGATGTGGGCAAAGAGGCTGGATCCATATTCTCAAATTGTATGTTTCTGCGGTTAGTCCTTTTACCTACCAGTTGGAAAACCATTTGATTCACATCTTCAAAATGTCTATTAACAAGGAAGGCACACTTTGTCTCTTTACAAAACAAGTACTTTCCCTAAGATTCCCTTTTGCCCTTTTGGTAAGAATTTAGGCTGGTACTGCATGTTGGTAGCTGCTCTGGGTGGTACCGTTTCTCATATGCTAGGTCATATCCCCTAAAGTTGGAGGAGGAAGCCATGAGAAATCATATTCTTTCTTGTGTTGTTCCTACACATTCTCTTTACAGCTGAGATGATGAGCTTGATCTTCAGCTGCTGTTGTGGACTTGTAGAATTTATTAGCACACATTGTGGGATAATAGGATATTAATATCCTAATACCTTATGGTAGGGCTTCAGCTATAGAATATCCTCCTAGATAAAATGAGGGAAGCAGTAGGCTTCATACCTACTGACCGCACCTGTAGCCATAATAGTTCTAGTTGCAAGGAACACACATGGCCTGAAGAAGTAAATTGTGACATGGCCATGGGCCATAGTTTTCCCTTTGGTCATTCTTTTCATGTCGCCAGGTTTCTTTTATGTCTGTCCTGAGAGTGTCTAAACTCAGCCTTTAGTGAATGCCTGAACTGTTTTGTCTTTGGTCACTTTTAGGTAAAGGCATGAGATGGGTCAAGTGGAGCCTGAGCATCCTTACAAGGGACTGAGGCACAGTGTGAAAGAAAATTTGATGCATGGGTATAAATATGAGCTTTAGAAAGTAAAATTTTACTGCAGAGTCCTTTTGGCTTTTGGGAGTGTGCGTAACAGGCAGTACTGTAGGGGTTAAGATAAGTTAAGGTTGAGAAACAGCTACAGAATGTGGTTTTGGAAGAAAGAAAGGCAGACATTGCCTCCCATTTGTGCTCCTTGCATTGTTGTGAATATAGTGGTCTAAGATTATAGCAAATAAATGATTTCAGTTTTTTCTTCACTAAGTGAAAAGATGTTCACTTGGGACCTTTGCTTCCCTTCCAGTGTCAACGAGTGCTACCAGAAGAAGGAAGAAAAGAGATCAACACAGACTCATTTTCTACTCCATGTGAATGATAGCTACAGCAGGGGGAAGTTTCATAGTCTATCAATTGGGTCAGAAAATGGAGGTAATCAGCAGTGTGGTGGGAGGGTTCTTCTTTCCATTTTCTAGGGTATGTTACCTGCTTTATACATATTTTTTTTTTTTTTTTTTGAGACGGAGTCTTGCTCTGTCACCCAGGCTGGAGTGCAGTGGCACAATCTCGGCTCACTGCAAACTCCGCCTCCCGGGTTCATGCCATTCTCCTGCCTCAGCCTCTCCGAGTAGCTGGGACTACAGGCGCCCGCCACCACCCCCGGCTAATTTTTTGTATTTTTAGTAGAGACGGGGTTTCACCGTGGTCTCGATCTCCTGACCTCGTGATCCGCCCGCCTCGGCCTCCCAAAGTGCTGGGATTACAAGCGTGAGCCACCGCGCCCAGCCTATACATATTTTTTAAGAAACAGGCTTTTATATGTCAATTTGAAATTTGTTTGTAACTCTGATAGTGTTGGCTTCTCAAATCTCTTATAAAATTCAGGCTCCGCATCAGAATCACTGTATTGCAGCAGTGGAGTTAAATGAAACCTGATGTTTCTCATCACTAGTTTTAGGTCTGGAACATTTGTGTAGTAGTGAATGAGCCTGGGTTCTTAAGAGGGTGCTGCAGGGCGGCAGCTTTCTGGGCTTTGTCGTTGTTGGCTTGGCCTTTCCCACTCTGCCTAACCCAGATTAGGAAAGGTAGAGAAACCTGCCTCTCATGAGTTTGAGTCCTGTTGCTAGTGCACACTCAGAAAGGAGGCAAGGTTACTTCGTCCTTGGTACGCCAAGACTTGGTTTAAATGAAAGCTTCCGTCACTCTGGGCGTGAATGTGGCCTTTAACTGGAGAAAGACAGTGTTGGATGTTTTTGACCTGAATTACAATTAGAGTAGCCATGGCCAGCACCCCTTGGCAATGACAGAAGCCTAAACTTCCCCATGATCACATCAGCAATTTCCAATTTTCAGTTTTATGGCAGAGGCTTCTTAGAAGCTTAAACCCCTGTCCCAATGACGTCAAGTTCGCCCGTTGGCTTGGAAGGTTCAGACCTATCTTCCATCAACACCATGATGTCGGCGGTCATGAGTGTAGGGAAGGTCACAGAGAATGGCGGGAGCCCCCAGGGGATCAAGTCCCCCTCGAAGCCTCCAGGACCAAATCGGATTGGCAGAAGGAACCAGGTAAGTGTTCACACCTAGTGGTGACCTCTGGTGGGTTCAATCCATGAGAACATTGGGAGATGTTTCCCAGTTTCCTATGATAAAACTTTGGAAGAATTGGGAATAAAACGGACATACCGAGAGGCCTTAATCATTTTTCAAGAGCAAAATTTTCATGGCTTATGTTAGTTTCCTTTCATGGAGAAAGTTTTCTTTGCTGTGGTGTCGATGTTGGTGGAAGTGCCCTTATTTTTGGCCCCACCATTGGATTTTAACTCAAGCTTTCTTCACGTGATGGCCATGGCAGGGAACATGACTGATATCTCTTCTGTGATGTGGTTTGTTTCCTCATTCACACAGCTGGCTATTTTTAAGTGTCTTCAGATTAGGTAGCAAATAAGCATTGCCTGTGCTAGGGCTGCTGTTCAGCTTTCTATCCTTGAAAAAGCACAGAATTTGGCTTCAGATAATTCCAGTTAAGATGCTGTTTAGTTGTCCTGAATTTTCACTGGGCATCAGATCAGAACGGGGTATAAAGTAAATAAGTGGAATTGAGAAGGGTTAATGCTGTTACAGAAGTTAATGTCTTCTCTATTGGGAAATAAACGAATCTTCAATGTAAGATGGGACATTTCCTTGAAAAGTTGTTGCTGTCTTGGCAACATACTGTTGAACAGAAGGTAGGTGGAGGAAGGAGGCAAAGAGTGAATACTTCTCATTTCAACTCTGGATCCATGTAATATGAATTGACTTCCTCAAGTTTGGTTTAACTGATTTAATGAGGTTATACTAAATCCTTGGAGAGAAGGTGGTCTTGCGTTTGTCTAGGAACCAGCAATGGATGAGAAAGCAAACCTGCTAGGCTTCTGTGAACTAATTTTCTTCTTTTATAAATAATCCTACTGTGGCTGTCCTTATACAGAATTCTCTGAGTATTAATATGATGGTTTTCTATAAATTCTTAGAAGTAGAGCTTAATTAAGGCTTTTGATATAACTTGCCCTACAAGAAAAGTTGTACAAGCCCCAAACCCTGCCAGCAGTGTAGGGGGGATGCATTTCTCCACACCTTGCTGAAGGATGGGGACTTGGCAGAGTTCAGTGATGTCTTAGGGTTGGAACATTGATTTCTTTCTCTCTCTTTTTTTTCCTTTTCTCCTTGTGCCTCTCTTCCTGTGGGTGCCTGAGAAAATACTCAGCCTGTATGACTGTGGCCTGAGTCGAGAAGGAGCGCTAGCTCTGAGAAGAAAAGGTTTATTTCCACTCTCATGTGACTGTCCATCTATCCATCTCTCCATCCATCAACCCATTGGACAATATGTACCCAGTTCCTATATCCAGCTAGCTACTGTACCAGGTGCCAGGCATTTGGGGAAGAATAAGACAGACAAGGTTGTCATCCTCATCTTTCTGCTGTACCAGGAACAAGTGAAGTGATAGGAAGAGCTTTTCCTCAAATAGCTCTGAGTTGTCCCAAGTCCAGCCTCCAGATCAGAGACTGTGGTTAGGGCCCTGGAGGATGCCCACAGCGCCTCCCATGTTTGCATGCTAACTGGAGGCTGCCTCTTCAGGTGTGAGGAGGCAACTGTGCAGGTGGGGCAGGGCCACCTTTCATCCCCCTTCTTTCTTCTCCAGGGATCTGGTATCCTGAGTTTGCTTTTGAAATGGAGGTCCTGGCCAGAGGTAGCCTGGTAAATACAGTTCTTAATCTAAAAAAACAAAACTCAGTGGGGAGAGAGTATGGGGAAGAAGGAAGCATTCTCCTTACCTGTGGACTAGACAGGGAGTGCTGAGAGAGGGAGCCTGGGGAAAGTCCCATTGGTGTGAGCTTAGAGTTCCAGGAGAGATTAGACACAGCCGGATGCTGACAAGGGTGCCAGATTGTTTCATTATGGAATGGTGAGTTATCACATTAGCTGCTAATTTTGTCTTTGAGCTCAGGAGGTGTGCTCCTTCCACCAGCATGGCTGCAATAACTGGATTCAAAATTCTCCATTAGGGTGTTGGGCGTGGTGGCATGTCTCTAATCCCTGCTACTTGGGAGGCGGAGGTGGGAGGAATGCTTGAGCCCGGGAGTTCAAGGCCAGCCCGGGCAATATTATGAGACCCCCATGTCCTATAAAAAACAAAAACAAAATTCTCCAGGAGGACCTCTCTTCCAGTATCACAGTGCTCTCTCTTCTAGTAGGTTCATTTTATTATTATTATTTTTTTAAATAGAGACAGGTCTCTATTTCTCACCAGAGCGTGGTTGATTCCTAGTTTCATAAACTATATAGCTAATGTGTGTAAACTGTCTTAATTGCTGTGATATCTGGCTTTGTTTTTGTTGTTGTTGTTGTTGTTTTTTAATTATAAAAAAACTTTTTGTAGAGACGAGGTTTCACTGTGTTGCCCAGTCTGGTCTCAAACTCCTGGGCTCAAGCCATCCTCCCACCTCAGCCTCCCAAAGTGCTGGGATTACAGGTGTGAGCCACCATGCTTGACCTGGTTCGTTTTAAAAGATTACATCTGGGTCTGTAGACTTCCTCCCAGATAACTTGGATTTTGTGGACCTGTATGATGGCCTGCAGCACAGCACTGCCAGCCTCAGAGAAGGTTGGGGTGTCAGTTCATGAATCATCCCAGAGTCAACACAGGTCAGCCCCACCAGCCGCACAGTGTGCCTGCTATTGCAAGGTGAATGCAAGATGATTTTTTAAAAAAATTTGTCTCCCTGTGGCTGGTCACTTGGAGGCCCTTTTTTTTAAAAAAAAAAAAAAAAAAAAAAAAAAACATGTATTTACATCCTGTTGGTGACTTTAAAAATTTTATGTATATAAAATTGCCTGTCTACTAGTTTGACAGCAATACCGCGGAGATGGAACTCATCCCCAACTTTTGGTCTGGCTGTGAGACATCCCTCCTTGTTATATCTTATTTTGTTGCTGTTGCTTTTGTTTCTCCCCACACCCTTGCCCCCATGGGGGTCCTTGGCCAACTCTACTCCGACTGCAGTTGTAGAACTGGGCAGAGAAAGTGTGACACCGCCTCCCCCTATTATACCTCACAAAGAACTAGAAGTATGATAAACGAGTAAGACTGGGAATTTGTTTTTTCCACTGTCTCTAGGATGTTCATGTTTTGTAGAATCCATATCCTTAATTCTTTTTGAGAGTGAGAAAATGTAGAGCATACCTAGTTCTCAGACCCAATTCCATAGATTAGAAAAAAGTTTTGGCCGGGCACGGTGGCTGATGCCTGTAATCCCAGCACTTCGGGAAGCTGAGGCAGGTGGATCACCTGAGGTCGGGAGTTCAAGACCAGCCTGGCCAACATGGCAAAACCCCGCCTCTACTAAAAATACAAAAATTAGCCAGGTGTGGTGGCGCACACCTGTAGTCCCAACTACTTGGGAGGTTGAGGCAGGAGAATCGCTTGAACCCGGGAGGCGGAGGTTGCAGTGAGCCAAGATTGTGCCACTGTACTCCAGCCTGGGCAACAGAGTGAGACTCCATTTAAAAAAAAAAAAAGTTCCTATTCCTCAGAACGAGACTTGTTTGTCTTTGAAGAGGAGTGAGAGAGAAGGTGGCTGTGAGCTAGACATCGTCATGCCTTCATTCCACCCGTCTGGTTTATGGTGCCATTTGCTTTTATAGTCTTCCAGGTGACTTTTATTTTCATCATCTCTCATAAGCAACCACAAGAGTGTTTCCTTTCTGTGCCTTGGGGTTAATCCTTCTTTTGGTCAGACTTTATATACAGCATAGTGGCTTAGAGCACGGGCTGTGGAGCAGCTGGCCTGGGTTTTAATGCTGTGCCTACCACTTAATAGTTCTCTGACTTGGGGCAGGTTACTTGCCTCTGTGTACCCCAGTTTCCTCGTCCAGAAAATGGGATCCATAATAATGCTTGTCTGTTAGTGGTTGTGAAAAAACCCTGACGGTTCTGTATAGAGTTTAGCACATGGTAAGTGCTCAATAATTGGTGTTATTTGCAAGGAGCAGAAACTCATTCAAATGAATGCAAGTAAAAAGAGGTCTATTGAAAGATGCCCGAGGATAGGAAATGACCCAGAGCCTAGACAGAGCATCCAGCCCTAGGGACAGTGCCCTCCATCCCGTTGGGTTAGCACTGACATCTTCCACACTGCTTTCTCCTGGCTTGGGCTTGCCCAGGTGCAAGCCTCCTTGGGTTCAGCCCTACCTCTCCATGAACTTTCAATTCAAGGGCTCATAATCACCCAACTTTTAGTAACTTGGCCATCCTCTAACCCGGGCACATATCACCATCATCTGGGGAGCTTGTGAGACAAACAGATCTCTGGGGTTCTACCAACCCCAGTCCCCCAATGACTCTGATGTGGCACGTCCAGAATCTGGTTAAATGCATAGAAACACCCCCCCCCCCGCCCCCCACCACCCACCACCCCAGGTGATTCGGCTGATCTTCAGAAATCTCTGAGCATGCCAACTCCAAATTACTGGGAGAGGTATCCAAGCCTAGGTCCAGTTAGTTTTGGGTATGGAGACAGGAACCTGTGGTCTTAGGGACTGTGAGGGTGAGGAGTCAGTGCTGCACACAGCCTAGAGCTCTGCATGAATTATTTGGAAAGAGGATCTGTAGCATAGGGTTAGTGAACGACATTGGCTTTTTCTTAAAAAGACAAAACATACTGCTTGACCTGTGCATTCTGAGGGAACATAAAAGGATCCCCCTCACCAAGTAGTGAGCTGGTTCTTTTGTCACCTTCTGTGGAAGTCTTCAGTTTGGGTTGGCATTCCTATCAAAGTTGTGATAAGGACAGCAATTTTCTCAGTGTGATGTTTTTGTTGAGTATTTATGAGCAGTGTTAAGCAGATGCTAGCAGTGGGCAGGGGCATGCCCACTGGGTGCACAGCTAGGCACTGAGGGCTTCCCTCCTGGTAGGGTGGGCTCTTCTGATGAGAACCTTGTTATCTCTCATGTGTTCTTAGAGACCCTGAAACCTGTTGCAAAATAGCCCAGGCTGGACTTGGGGAGAAATGTATTCCTTTCCAGCTCTTCCATGAGTCAATGCCTAATTTTTCACCATCACAGACGATTAAGTGGTGTCTGTGTAATTAGAATGCTAGTATTTACTGAGTACTTACTATGATCCCAGCACTGTTCTAGTGCTTGGCATGTGTTAATTTAACCTGCATCACAGCATGGTGTGGTAGATGGTACTGTTTTTCCCATCTTTCAAATGAGGAAACTGAGGCAGACAGGGCAGTGACTTACACAAGCTTATACCTGGGCAGGTTCTGGAGCCCATGCTCTCAGCTATATAGACACAAGTGCTTATTACACTTATTACAGAAAGAAAAGGCACTCGTTGACTGTGGTTTGAAATTTATCTTCCCTTTTAATTTTTCTTTTTAGGAAACAAAAGAGGAGAAGTCTTCCTATAACTGCCCCCTGTGTGAGAAGATTTGCACTACCCAGCACCAGCTGACCATGCACATTCGCCAGGTAGATTCCCACTGTTCTTTTATTGTATTGTATTGTATTGTATTTTTTTTAGTCAAGTGCGGTAGTGAGAAGAGGGGGAAGAGTAGAACAAGGAGTTAAACACTCACTGTGAGCAATCAGTTGAGATAACTCACTACCTTCGGACCAGCCTATTTTTGATTTAAATTATTCTTCCTTAAGCAGAGGGCAGGGTAATTGGATTTTAATGGATGAATTGTAGCTTGTGCCTAATTTAAATTTAGTATTTTAAATAATTTTGGAGGTGGTTATGAAATGACTTTTGTATATGCATATTCCTGTGACAAAGTCTTAGGTCAACACAGAATTCCCTTTTGGCTGGGTGCAGTGGCTCACGCCTGTAATCACAACACTTTGGGAGGCCAAGATAGGCGGATCACTTGAGATCAGGAGTTGGAGACCAGCCTGGCCAACAGGGTCCAGACCAGCCTGGCCAACCCATCTCTACCAAAAATGCAAAAATTAGCCGGGCATGGTGGCATGCACCTGTAATCCCAGTTACTTGGGAGGCTGAGGCAGGAGAATCACTTGAACCCGGGAGCAGAGGTTGCAGTGACCCAAGATTGCGCCACTGCACTCCAGCCTGGGTGACAGACCGGGACTCTGTCTCAAAATAAATAAATAAATAAATAAATAAATAAATAAATAAATAAATAAATAAATAAAAAGTAGAATCGCTCCCCTCTCCACACACTTTTTTGTTTGTTTGTTTGTTTGTTTTTGTGAGACGGAGTCTCGTTCTGTCGCCCAGGCTAGAGTGCAGTGGCGCGATCTCAGCTCACTGCAACCTCTGCCTCCTGAGTTCAAATGATTCTCCTGCCTTAGCTTCTCAAGTAGCTGGGATTACAGGCGCCCGCCACCACGCCCAGCCAATTTGTTTATATTTTTAGTAGAGATGGGGTTTCAGCACATTTATATTAGTATAAACGTACATAACACAGAAGGAAATCTACTCAGCTTGGGGTCTTTTTTTGCTTTTCTCCTTTATTATGAGATTTACCCTTCTCCTGCTATGGCCAATTCATGACAAAATATTGATGAGTGTAGAACAGTGAAAGATTGATGACCTAGTGAAATCATGACATAGTACTGAATTAACATCAAGTCACTAAAGTAACTTGGGTTTGAATGGAAATGTTCGTTTTTACCATCTTTCAGAGGCCAAAACTCTGCCCTGTGCAGGTTTCAGTTCTCTTTCTCTGACGGCAGGCCTGAGTCATCAAATCTGAAGAAGGGACGTTGACTCTTTTAATGGAAGGACATATTTCCTTCACTGTTGAGAGTCCTTTGGCTCATAGGAGTTAATATATGTGGTCACTGAATCTGTATGTCATGATTTCACTAGGTCTCTACTTCTTTCTGAGCCTTTCGGTAGAAGTAGTTTTCAAAACAATGTGGGAATGGAGGAATATCATACAAAATATTTATTTGCCTGTTTTCCTGATACATTTTACCCCTTCAGAAAGATATTTAAAATGAAAGAGAAACACATAGCCAAGAAAGTTCGTTGGTTTTTTTTTAATAAAGCTCTCGATCTGCATTTCCTAAGAGCTGAGCTTTTGATGCATTTTCTTAAGTGACCACTGTGATCATTGCTTTCTGCAGCACAACACAGACACTGGAGGAGCCGACCACTCATGCAGCATCTGCGGGAAGTCACTGAGCTCGGCCAGCTCCCTCGATCGCCACATGCTGGTGCACTCTGGCGAGCGGCCTTACAAGTGCACTGTGTGTGGCCAGTCATTTACCACCAATGGGAACATGCACAGGTGGGTGAGGGCGCCCTTTGCTTGGGGGGTTGGCTGGTACCTGGAGGTCGGCAGGCAGGACAGTGGCCTCTGAGCCTTCAGAAGACTTGCCTAAAGGTACAGAGAGTTCTGGAGCTCTGTCCATTGTATGGAAAACCCAGAGATGCACACTATCTCTGGGGTATTAGAGGTGTCAGATCATGGGAAGCGGAAGTACCTTGGCAAGGTCTGTGGCCCTTCAGAGTTCCTCAGGATGAAACAGAGTCATTTCCCCTCTGCCGATTGGAGTTTGTTGTTTGTTTGGGTGCTAGAAGTGGGCAGATTATCACATGTAAGAGAAGAACTCTCCAGGAGTAGCATCCATGTAACCCTGCCATTTAAAAAATATTTGCATATGCCTACCAGATTCCTGACAGACCTTTTCGTTGCAAAAAAAAAAAAAAAAAAACGAAAAGTCTGGGAACTTTGAATAAATAGTTAAGTGGCCTGGTCCTGGAGCTTCAGGATAAGATAGGATAAAATTAAGAAAAAGAAAATCTGATGAATGTCAGGACGTTAATTCCTGAGAGAGAAAGATGCTCACTCAAGTGGGAGACAGCAGAGTGCTGGACATATTAAAATTGTTTGGGGTGAACCGATGGAAAATAGAGTTTATAGGCTGATCATACATGTTTTGAGGGGTTTACTTTTCCATACTTGTCCAGTCCTTATTCTGCTTTCTTTTAAAAAAGTTGAGTCACATTTGTTACATGTTTATTTCAAAAGAAAACTTTATATAACTACTATAAAATTGATATGCTAGTTATATTTGGTTATATAAACACTAAAATGAGTTGGGCCAGTTTATTACACGTACACATGGGACATACTGATACAGCGGTTAAGTTTCTTGATTTGGGAACTAGGCACCTGAATTCAAATCTCAACTGCTACTTGTAAATTTTCTATTCTCAAGCAAGTTATTTAACCTCTTTGTACTCCAGTTTCTCATCTTTAAAATGAGATTTTTTTGTTTTATTATTTTCTTTCATGCTATTTTGACTCCCAAAAACAAGATTTTTAATCGTACCTACATCATTGGAAAAGGATGAGGATTAGGTGATAATTAGTTTAGCATACAGTTCCTGGCACAAACTAACCACTCAATGTTTATTATTATTTGCATTTCTAAGTAATGCTGCAATAATTTAAAGCCTGTGTATATCTCAGTCTAAACTCTTAGAAGTGAGGTATAGTATGACTTCATGAAAAGCATGAATATTTTAAGAATTTACAAAGTGTTTTGCTTTTTTATTTTCTCATAAATTTCAGTCCTGATGGGTTATTCTCTTTGCACCTCATCTCCTCCTGGGAGTGTTTTTGGGTACAAAGGAATTGAATAGTGTCACTATTTTACAATACAATATTTTGCATTTTAGCGTTTTATTTTTTTTACCACCATGTTGGCCTGTTGGTATCATTTTTTTTTTGCCTTCTGTTTAGGTCTGCTCGTTCTACACCTCACACCCCCCAAAAGTCCTTTGTCCTTTACATATTTGCCCTTCTCAGAATCTGGTCCTAGAGGTATTGCCTGTTCCCCTCTTGGGGGTTCCATCACTTTTTCCTACTGAGCCTTTGCTCAGTGGAACTCCCCATGGGCCACCTCCAAGTTGGCAGGGGCAAGTGGGCACATTGGTGAAGAGGCCCCTCCTAGTGGCGTTTTGGCCTTAACCACTGATCGCTGTGATCCTCTATGAGACATCTCTTGATGGTAGGCCCAATCACTCCTGATTCGGAAATTTTCCATTTTGAGACATGATTGAAATAAACACAGCTATAAAAGGCATAGTTATTGTCTTCTACAATAACCTGTGTGTCAGTGTGTTTTTACAAATAATCATTGCTGAAGCTGTGGTGCTCTGGGTGTCATATCTGTATTACATGAACACATGTCTGTATTCACTTTTCATTTGTTTTTTTTTACATCTTACGGTATAATTCATACATCATACATTATACCATGTAAAGTGTGCACTTCAGTGGGCTTCAGGTTCTTTTTTATTGTTAAATAATAGTTCATTGTAGAAATATGATACCACATTTTACTTATCCCTTGATCAGTTGATGGACATTTGGGTTGTTTCAACTTTTCGGTTATTATGAACAAAGCTGCTGTTGACATTGTTGTACGACATTTTGTGTGGGCCTAAGTTTTTATTTTTCTTGGTAGACACTTAGGAATGGAATTGCTGGGTCGTGTGGTAAATCCATGTTTAAGTCGAGGAATTGCCAAACTGTTGTTAAAACTTTCAATTTGGGGGTATTGCCATCATAACAATACTAACTCGATCCACGAACATGGGATGTTTTCCCATTTGTTAAGTCTTCCTGAATTTCTTTCAATGTCTCATAGTTTTCAGAGTACAAGTTTTATATCGGTTAAATTTATTTCTAAGTATTTTTTTATTTTTGGCACTATTATAAGTAGAGTTTTCTAATTTAATTTTTCAATTGTTCGTGGCTAGTTGAAATTTATATATTGATTTTGTTCCCTCCAACCTTACCTCATTTATTCATTCTAGTAGTTACTTAGTGGATTCCTTATTCTATATCATGTCTGTATTCATTTTCTCGCCTACTTGCCCTGGCTAGAACCTGCAAAACAATGTCAAATAGAAGTGAAGAGTATGAACATTCTTTTTTTGTTTGTGATCTTAAGGAGAAGGCATTCCGTCTTTCCCGATTAAATATGATGTTAGTTGTGGGTTTTTTAAATAAATGTTTCTTACCAGTTTGAGAAAGTTTCTTTATTTTCCTAGTTTTTTGAGTGTTTTTATCATGAAAAGGTATTGGATTTTGTCAGATGATTTTTTTTTTTGCATCTATGGTTGGGTTTTTGTCCTTTATTCTTTTGTTGTTGTTGTTGTTGTTGTTGGTTTGTTTTTTTGAGATAGAATCTCATTCTTTCACCCAGGTCAGAGTGCAGTGGCGCAATCTCGGCTCACTGCAACCTGTGCCTCCCAGGTTCAAGTGATTCTCCTGCCTCAGCCTCCCGGGTAGCTGGGACTGTAGGCGTGCACCACCACGCCTGGCTGATTTTTGTATTTTTAGTAGAGATGGGGTTTTGCTGTGTTGGCCAGGCTGGTCTCGAACTCGCAACCTCAAGTAATCCTCCCGCCTCAGCCTCCCAACGTGCTGGGATTACAGGTGAGAGCCACCGTGCCTGGCCCCAGATTTTGTTTCTTCTTGAGTCAGTTTCAACAGGTTGTGTCTTTCTAGGAATTTTGGACATTTCATCAAATGATATAATTGGTTGGCATACAATAACTCATAATATCCTTTTTATTCTGTAAGGTCGGTAATAATTTCTTTGCTTTCATTCCTAACTGTAATAATTTGAATCTTCTTTTTTTCCCTTAGTCAATCTAGCTAAACATTAGTAAATTTCATTGATCTTTTCAAAGGACCAACTTTTGGTTTCATTGATTTCCCTCTATTCTGTTCTCTATTTCATTAAATTACTGTTCTAAACATTATTATTTCCCATTTTCTGCTTTCTTTAGGTTTAGTTTGACCTTTTTCTGGTGTTATAGCAAAGTATAAGGCTGGATTATTGACTTGAGAACTTTTTAAATACAGGCTTTAATAGCTATACATTTTTCTATAAGCATTGCTTTAGTTGTTTGCCATAAGTTTTTGTATGTTGTGTTTTCTTCTTCATTCATCTCAGCATATTTTCTAGTTTCCCTTGTGATTTCTTCTTTGACCCATTGGTTATTTAGAAATGTGGTCTTCAGTTTTCACAAATTTGTGACTTCTCAAATTTCTTACTAATTTCTAGTTTCATTCCATTATAGTTGGAGAACATACTTTGCATGATTTCAAACTTTGTAAATGTACTGAGACTTGTTTTATCACCTAGCATATGGTTTATCCTGGAGAATGTTCCATCTGTTTGAGAAGAATGTGTATTCTGCTGTTGTTGGGTGGAGTGTTCTATAGATTTGCTGTTGGGTCTAGTAGGTTTATGGCATTGTTCAAGCCTTCTATTTCCTTATTCATCTCCATTTATTTTTATGTACTCTGCCTTGTAGGGACTGTATAATTATTATCCCATTTTGCAAATGAGGAAAGGACTAAAGTAATAGACAGTGCTAAGATTTGAATAAAGGATATCTGGCTTCAGAGGCCATGCTTTTAACTACCACAGATTGAGTACCCCGTATCCAAAATGCTTGGGACCAGAAGTGTTTGGGATTTTGATTTGTTGTTTTTTTCTTTTGTTTTGTTTTTTGGAATATTTGCACATACATGATGGGGTATCTTGAGGATGGGACACAGATGCAAGTCTACACACAAAATTTATATATGTTTCATATATACATTATACACATAGCCTGAACGTAATTGTATGCAATATTTTTGAATAACTTTGTGCATGAAACAAAATTTTGACTGGGACCCATCACATGAAGTAAGGTGTGGAATTTTCACTTGTGTCATCATGTCAGCACTCAAAAAGTTTTGAATATTGGAACATTTCAGATTTCAGGTTTTCTGATTGGGACACACAGACTGTATGTGAGAAATAATTGATGTAGCTTTTGTGTCACTTTGCATATTAGAAAAAAAGCATTCTTTCACTCTTTTCCTCATTCTCAACACAATTCTTTGCTGTTATAGAACGTTATTTTCAATGTTAAACTATTTCTGTCATCCCAGTAGCATATTCTATGTATAGTGAGCATGGGATAGTTTTGGGGGCAACCATTTTGACTGAATTTTATTACTCTGTGTTGTTTGGGTTTACTTGGATAGTCTTAGAAATTATTTTGAATTTTTTATAGCATAGCCCTTGGTACTGTTCTAAGATACATTTCTCATTTGTGGTCATTGTATTTTGGAGTTGTTTATAAATATTTTTTTAAAAGCAGGCATTGGCCGGGCACGGTGGATCACACCTGTAATCTCAGCACTTTGGGAGGTTGAGGCGAGCCGAACACTTGAGGCCAGGAGTTTGAGACCAGCCTGGCCAACATAACGATATCATGTCTCTACTAAAAATATAAAAAATTAGCCGGGTGTGGTGATGTGTGCCTGTAGTCCCAGCTCCTCAGGAGGCTGAGGCACGAGAATCGCTTGAACCCAGGAGGTGGAAGTTGCAGTGAGCCGAGATCTTGCCACTGCACTCCAGCCTGGGCAACAGAAGAAAAGCAGGCCTTGAGGATACTTGTTTGTGCTAATTTTTGGTTTTCTGGTACTGATTTTCCTTATTTTGAGGCACCTTGATTCAGAGGAGAGGACTAAATTGGGGCTGAGTTCTAATCTTAGTTCTGCAGAACTTTGTGGAAATCTCTTAATTTTTTGACACTTTAGCAGAATGGCTTAATATTACCTCATATTGAACTTGGGCTCAGATTTAATAATGTTTGTAAAAAGGTTCTGAAGGTTTACAGTGTACTATGGACATGCCCTGGGTAGAGGGAGTTTCTGAGTCTGTATTGTTAGAGCTGAAACCACCATAATGACAATCTAAGGAAGTGTTCCATTACTAGCTGTGTGATCCCAGACAAGTTACTTGACACCTCTGTGTCCTAATTACTTCATCTGTAAAAGATAGTATTATCCGTACCTACTGCATGGGAATGTTGTGATGATCAGTAAATAATACACGCAAAGCACTTGGGGTAGTGCTTGTTAAATGGTACATATCAATAATGGTTACTACTCTTTTAGTGTTGTATGTGCCAGAGAGGGAAAATATATTGAGTAAACATTCATACAATGCCAGAAAATGAATTGAGTAAATTGAGAGTGATTTCTTTTAAGTTTGCTTGTTTTACTTTTTGCTACACTTAATCTGTAATTTAAGTAATAATATATTTGAAATATTAGGGATTATCATACTACATTTATTATGTCCTTGCAGAAAGTTGCAAATAATTAGTTAAAAGAACATTTGGGTTTTGGTAAATCACGTAAAAGTCATTACCATTTCATTTGTTAGCAAAACTGTACTTTTGAAAAAAATTATAAAAATGTGAGAACACTTACAAAAATGTGCCAGAGAGCGTGGAGTTAGATTTATTTGCCCCAGTGGATCTGTTCCAGAATCTGAGACTGTAGTAGTGAGCTGTGATCTCTCCCAAGCACATACCTGTGGGCCTGTGTTACATTAATCAGGGGCCAGAACCGCCCTGGGATGTGTGTGCAGGAATTAAAAAGAGTAATGCAACCCAGGTCCTGAGAAGTATGAAAGGAAATCAGTCGACTTGTGAGAGTTTAGTGCTTAAGATCAAAGTTCTTTTTCTTGTTTCCCTTCCGCTACCACTGCTTCCCAAGGTCTCTTGGCACCTGCTGGGATTGGGTAGTGCACAGGAATTCCCTCATGGGGTCTCCAGAGCCGATACTAAGCTGAGGGATCAGAGAACCTCTGCCTTAGCTTCCCAGGACACCCACACCCAGGTGCCTCTGTTCCATCTTGTTTATAACCTGCTTGAGGCCCTCCCTCAACTGTGCCAGTTTCGTCTGACATGGCCCTGTGCTCTGATTTTTGGCTCTTCCCCTGAGGGACACAGATTGCGGGGGTCCTCTGCTGTGGCATGATTCCCTGTAGCGTGGATTTCTGGAGTTTTGTTTCTCTGAAGTCCTGATTCCACAAGGCTGGTCTGTGCTCTGCTCCTCAACAGCACAGTTGATGACTACACAGCTTACCCTTCCCCCTCCTTCTGCTCACCCCCTGCTCCGAAGGCTGTCCACACACACACGTGGGATGCACACCTCCGTGTATGTGCACACTCTTCCAGATGAGCCCAACCCTGCTTGAGGCAGATCTGGGCTCCACCCCAAAGTTGTTTTTTGTTTTGTTTTGTTTTGTTTTTGCTGAAACACTCAGAGAGCCTCACAACACAGACTCTGAGGACTACATCCTTTCAAGTTTCAAGTTACAAGTTACTCTTAGCTGATATTGAGGTGCCTTTATAGAACAACTCACTCTATTTCCTTTGGCCTGTAGTCATTTTATGAGTATTTGTTAGTTATCTGTATTTATAATGCTACTCAGTCTTTTTGTAGAGTTTCCTTTATCTTAGTTTTATAAGAGGACACTCAGAATTGTTATATTGGTCAAATAAAGTAAACTTCACAGAATGAAGGTAGCGTATTAAATTATGTGTAGTCATTGACAGTTGCTTTGTAGCACTGATAAAGCTTATAACTTCTTATACTTTTTTCTAGTAAATAAATTTACTTGATCTTTTAAAAATAATTATATTTTGGCAAGTAGAGAGATGAGAGTGATGCTAATTCCAACTTATTTTGAGAAAGGTTAGGATAAAGACCCTTTTAATTTATTACTTATATTATTTTAATTTATTTTGAGAAAGGTTAGGGTAAAGACCTTTTTAATTTATTACTGTATCTGGTATAGCTTTGTGAGCTGCCATTTCCCTGTATGCAGATTCTCACGTTTTTGAGGTTTGAAAATCCTTTGTCCCAAGCCTTTCTAACCACAGCTCAGTTGCTGAGCAGAAGAGTAGGTTGCCATCAAGTACAAAACATGTATCACGGAAACATCACTGTGGATCCAGCTTTTAACTTCCCAGAACTCTTTATCAGTTGCTCCCACGTTGAAAATTTGGATTGAGTGGTGCTCGTCTTCCAAAACAAACTTGGGAAACTGAGCCAGAGCACGCCTCTGGGAGACTCAATGTAGGAAAAAGGGCATTGAGCTTTGCAATTTGCAAAGCTTGTTCCAGAAAGTGTTGAGCTGCAAAGCTGTGAAGAAATGATACTTGAAACAGAGGATTGAAATGTGCCTCATTTAGAATAAAACCTGTCTCTAAAACTGGTATTTTCCTTTTAAAATTGCCTTGGGAAAATAAGAAATTAATTTTTACTTTGCTCCTTATTTTACAGACTGTAGACTTTTAATTCTATTTTTTTTTTTTTTTTTTTTTTTTTGAGACGGAGTCTTGCTCTGTCACCCAGGCTGGAGTGCAGTGGCGCAATCTCAGCTCACTGCAAGCTCCGCCTCCTGGGTTCAGGCCATTCTCCTGCCTCAGCCTCTCTGAGTAGCTGGGACTACAGGCGCCCACCACCATGCCCGGCTAATTTTTTTTTTGTATTTTTAGTAGAGACGAGGTTTCACCGTGGTCTTGATCTCCTGACCTCGTGATCCGCCCGCCTCGGCCTCCCAAAGTGCTGGGATTACAAGCGTGAGCCACCGCGCCCGGCTGACTTTTAATTCTAAAGAGTTGTGGAGCATGTCTTACATTTAAGGGCATGCTTAAGACTCTGGCAGGGGCAAGCTTTCATGACTAACTTCATTTATTCTTTGAAGAGTAGGGATGTGTTCTGATTTCAGCTGTCATTAGAATGGTGAAGATGGGCCAGTACTTTGGGAGGCCAAGGTGAGTGGATCACTTGAGGACAGGAGTTTGAGAACAGCCTGGCCAACATGGCAAAACCCCATCTCTACTAAAAAAACAAAAATTAGCCAGATTACCCATAATCCCAGCTACTCAGGAGGTTGAGTTGACTTGAACTCCTGAGGCGCAGGCTGCAGTGAGCCGAGATCACGCCGCTGCACTCCAACCTGGGCAACAAAGCGAGATTTTGCCTCAAAAAGAAGGGTGAAGATGAGGAAGGGAAATCCTTGGAACATCATCTAATTGTTTCGTTGCAGGCTTTTTTCCTGCAGCCATAGGCACAATTTTTTCTATTGCCAAGTATAGGAGACATAGGCCCTGAGGATGCCCCTGGACATCAGGATAGGCTCCAAGAACAGAGGCTTATATGTTCCTATTATGCTTGAAGAAAATATTAGCTGCACAGAAATGTGACCTGCTCCATGACAAATGAGACCACGAAGGCTCTGAATTTAGCATACTACTCTCAGATGCTTAAGCTAAGCCAGCCCTTGGTGCACAACTGCACTTGGGTATCTGGAACAGGTGGCCAGTATTAAATGAGAGAAGGAGCAGAGGTAGCACAGTGTCTCTGAAAGCAGGGGACAGTCACTTCATTACCCTCAGTTCCCCGCAAGAGGAAGGGTCCTGTGAACTTCCATCATGGTCATATCAAGTTTCTGAGGACACCCTGTAGCTCGTTCTGGCGCTTGCTGTTTCTCAAGGGTAGAGGTGACCACTCAAAGGTTCAGTCAGTCCCATCTTAAAATTAATCTCGTAATCACCAGGTCCCTGTCCCTCTTGACATATTCTTCTGGAGGAAGGAAAGTATCAGGACAGTTCACATGGGAATAAATTATATATTTATTTGTAGGATAAAAATCTGTGGGTCACCCTGCCCCGGACTGTGTGAATGTTTCGTTTCCCTTGAAATACTTCTGTGGAAAAGAAAATCTTAAAAGCATTTCAGTTGTCTACACCCAAGGGGGAAAGACAAATCAAAAGCAAATGTCCTTCAGGGATGCTCAGAGATCTTAACACATTTAACTCCACTTAGAAGGACATAAATGTTCTGTGCAAAGACTGTTGAGGGGTTCGTGTAAATATGATTTTAATGGGATATATGTAGTCAGCATAGCTGTGTGAACTGTATATATCTCCTTATATATGTTAGGCATTTAGTGAATATTTGGTACTGTAGTTTCATCATGATAATACTTGGGTATCAAAGCAGTTTTCAGTGTATGTTAGTACTCTGAACACTAAAATAGACATACTTCTGGTATAATTTAGAAAGCTTTTCTTTAAGAAGGGCTGAAACTTCTCTTTTTAACCAGATAAAAAAAAATATGTAAGTGTAACATCCCATTCCATGATCATTCCACTTAATATGCTTTTCACTCTTGAGAGTGCACCTTGGTAAGAGGCCCATAATCTTCCCTCCAGAGTGGAGATTTTCCACTAGATAAGACATGGAGAAAAAGAGGGGATATTTACAAATCTGTTTACTGCAGCAGAATGCCTGGGCTACCAGTCCCCCCCAATAATAGCATTATTAAGCTTTCGCCACATAAGCTTATTGATTGATTAAACAAATTTAGCCTTTCTTTACATCTCGTTGGCTGGATTTGAAACCTGTGTGCTTTCATTTTTATTTCAGTAGTGGTTTAAAGAAGGGTGACATTTTCTTTGGTGCTGCTGAGTCCTCTGATAGCTCTGCCTAACTTTTCTGGCCAGGGCTGATAAAGGATACTTCCTGGAATGGTCAAGAGCCTCAATTTCTTCATCTTTAGTGGGGGTAGCGTTTACTCACAAAATCTGTTAGAAGGATTAAATGCTGTAACATATACTCAAGCCTCTGGCTCATGTTAGGTGCTCAACAAATTGCAGTTCAAGGCCTTCCTTTCTCTTCTCCCTTAAGATATTTAACTCAGCAGTTCCTTATACATACTAGTTCAGCAGATGGATTTACTAAAGTGAGAAAATATACTCCCAGCTTCTTAACAATTGGGGCAACATAGACTGCATTCTAAGAACCCAAGAACCTGGTAACAATGCCGTGAAACAGTAGCTATGTATCATGTGCTGAATTTCCATGGCCAAGTTGTGCAAATCCTTATTATTATTTGAATATTTGCCTTTTTTTTTTGATTATTTGTTCTATGATGTTTGCATATATATGTGTGTGTGCTTGGGTTTTTTTGTGTGTGTGATTTTTTGTTTTGTTTTGAGACGGGATCTCACTCTGTCTCCCAGGGTGGAGTGCAGTGGCGCCATCATAGCTCACTGCAACCTCAACCTCCCAGGCTCAAGCCATCCTCCTACCTTACCCTCCCGAGTAACTGGGACTACAGGCACACTCCACCATGCCTGGCCTGTTTTTATACCTTTTTAGTGTGGATTTGCATTAATACTATTAGATGAGATTCTGTGGCTCTTTCCAGAATTTTTACTTTGCATTTTAGAAATCTGTGAATAGTTGAAAGCTGCCAGTATCCTCTGAGAAAAAGGGTAGGCAAGTGTGATCTGTCACTGAATTTTATTCTTCAAATAAGATAAAAAGTGTAAGAAAATTATCAAAGCTAAAAGTTGACCAATTTTAATTGACAGTCTCTTGTGTAGCCTGTTTTTTGTTTGCTAGACTTGACCTTCCTCAAAACATTTTTCCCTTTTACTTTGTGTTTTTTCTTTTCTAATTCCCTTTAACAATCAGCACATCTTATTTTATATATATATGTGTATATATATATGAATGTGTGTATGTATGTATGTGTGTGTGTATGTGTGTATATATATATATATATTTTTTTTTTTTTTTGAGATGGGGTTTCACTCTTGTCGCCCAGGCTGGAGCGCAATGGCACAATCTTTGCCACCTGGGTTCAAGCAATTCTCCTGCCTCAGCCTCCTGAGTAGCTGGGATTACAGGCATGCGCCACCATACCCAGCTAATTTTGCATTTTTAGTAGAGATGGGGTTTCACCATGTTGGCCAGGCTGGTCTCAAACTCCTGACCTCAGGTGATCTGACCACCTCAGCCTCCCAAAGTGCTGGGATTACAGGCATGAGCCACCATGCCCGGCCTATTTTATATTTTTGAAGAAATATTTGAAAAACCTCTTGTGGCTGATGCTTACTTTTGATTTAGAATTTCTCTCTGAATTGAACTGACCAAGTTGAAGTTCAGGTATGCCAAAGAGCATAACAATCATAAAACTGTCCAAGTGGACACTTTCCCCTCAGTGGACATGTTAAGCAACAACCAAGCCTTTTTTGTCCTATCACTGGTTCTCAAATTTATGATCTGGTTCATAATTAGTTTTTTATCATTTGGCCAACTGGATGCTAATATTTATAACTTAAGTTTTCTTCTGTTTTAGCAGAGTTGGTGGTGGTAGTTTGTTTTTTGGAAAGTCAGGAAATGCAAAATAAATTTTATCTTTAATGCAGGCAGTACAGTATTTTTGAGATATCTTGTTGAGGTATTTCAGCAGCTCAGTCTTACCGGGTAAAACTGGTGGATGGCAGCAGAATCTGGAACATCATGCTTGCCCACACTTGAACAGCAGGCAGTGGTGAGAGTGAGAAATTAGGTTAGGGAAGGTTAGGGATGGGCTTGCTGGGGGTAGGATGAGGAGCAGGGAGCTGGCCTCTGCTCTGGAATGCAACGTGCCCCCGTGTCCTCTCCCACCATGCCCCTCGTCTGATGCGCTGAGAACTTTGAACAGGTCCTGAGTGTGTGTCCAGTTTAGTTTCATAACACGAAAGTGGCAAAGTCAAGAGGGAGCCTGACTTCCAGCATTAGATCACAAAATGAAACCTTCAGGGAGCTGGCAGCATTTCCACCGTAGCACTTCACAGGGCTTTATACCTTACATTTTTCCGCCTTTGTTTAAATATCCAACCTGTCCGACCTGTTCGGGCTGAACAAGCTGGTGCTAGCAAACACCGAAGCGTGCCCACTCACTGTCAACCTTTTTCTGATGTGTTAAGGAAGGTGATTAGCAGCAACATTGTCCCCCCGCCAACCCCCATCCCACCCTCCCCACCGGAACATAAACAAGAAGCACTGAAGTCTTAGCCTGTGTATTCATGACACGGATTCTCATCTCACCTTTGGCATGTCTTTGTGCCTGTGGGCCGTCCTCAGCTTCTCTTTGGGCTCTGGGATGCTTAATGGAAAGGTTGTTGGCCTTCAGTGGAGACAGATTTTATATTTCCTTAAACCGGAGATTCAGTTGCATAATGGGTTCATTGGTCCTGTGGTGTCAGCACTTAATTCTTCCTCTTCATGCTTATATAACCCAGCTTGCTCAAGAGGACTGCTGTTCCAAGTTTATGGGTGGGAAAACTGAGGTCTGTGATGCTGCAGGTTCTTCCAGGGCTCTCTCTCCGGTTTCTGTTGGTGGATGGTGTACTGTTCCTCCCTCGACATCTCTAGAGAACAGAGGCCATGTGTGCACCATGTCCATCCGTTTTAGATAAAAGTGGCTATAAACGGCCTTGGTCATACAGAAGGGCTCTGTCACCTGGTTGGTCTTGGGAGGTGACATTTCTCTTTGGATTCATTTATATTCATTCTCTCTCCAATCTTGGTTCCCCTTTCCTTGCCAGCAGTTTCTCAGTGGCCCCTAAGCAATATAACACAACATCCCCAGAGTGGGTGGCTTTCCTTTTTCACTACGCTGCTTCTTGCACTCGCCCACTGCACCTTCCACTTTCCTTGTGGGCACATGGCCGACCATCTGGGATGGCCCCACCCGTGCATTTCTTGTTCCTCTTTTGGAACTGGCTGAGGAGTAGCAGTGACTTAGCACTGCCCTATCATGAAGATAGTCATCTCTTCCTCCTGCACAGAAAGTGAGTAACTAACTAGGTCTCGCCTTCTTGAAGACACCTCAAGTGATCTCCCTTCAAGCTGAAGTGGGAAATGGCCCCTGTGACTTCGGCACTTCCCTCTTCCTACGAAGCTTAGGTGTGGGGGTTGGTGTGTATGATTTTAGCCGTTGTCCTGGGAAGCTGGTCTCTGGTGGCCGGCAATGGCTTCCCTCAGAGGGGACAGCTCTGGGCTCTTGAGGTCACTTTGGGAATGATGACTTCAGTTGGGACACCATCACCTCAGACTGTAATATGGGGATATTCAGCATCCCTGCTGGGAGAGGCCAGCCATGGGTGTGGGGATTTGGACCCCAGGCTGCATGTAAATGTTGAGGAAACTGAGGGAGGTTAGCCTGGGGAAGAAGAAGAGGCCGTGACAACACAGCAGCTGCCCTGAGGTATCTAAGGCCTGTCGGTGGGAAATGGGAGCCTTCCACTGATGTCTCTGGATTCACCCAGGAAGGTCCTAGCCGGCCGATTGTAGCTCTATGTTAATGAGAGTTCTCTTTGGGTGAGAGAAACATCAATTCATCCAACTTCTGAGGTCTTTTGTTTGTTTTTAAGAATGTCTGACTTTGTATGGAAATATGTACTATGTATTTTTGTGGATTTTGTAAATAGGTATGGGGACCAAATAACATGAAAATTTATTTTAGCAAAACATAAGCAGGCAAGGGAAAAAGACAAGCACCGGAAGATGTAGGGTGTTACTGATTCAAGGGTAGGGCAGTTAGGAATCATGTCTAGAGTAAAAGATTTTTAAAAGGTTAGTGCTGGTTCATGTGGACTGACTGCCAACACGTCCCTTACCTACTGGATCTGAAAGTCAGGAGAGGAGGAAGGAGCTGTAGAGGCAGCAGAGAAGGGCCCTCAGTTTTCTAAGTAGACAGTCATTAGCAAGAGAATGTCATCCCTCGACCCTTGGCCCAGGAGTTTGAGGCTGCACTGAGCTAGGATTGCACCACTGCACTCTAGCCTAGGTGGTGCAGCAAGATGCTATTTCCAAAAAGAAAAGAATACGTATTCTTCAGGCATTATAATCCTAGCTCAATGCATCATTAAGGCAGTATCTGTACCAAGAATGCAGAAGGGTCTTTACCCAGGACCAAGATAGAAAAGGAACTGCTGTCTCCAAATACTGCCAAGGAACCTGAGGTAGGAGAGCAGAGATGGTGGTCCAGCCTGGAGAACCATGACCCCATGCCTGGGGTTGGAGAGAAGCTCTGGGCTGACGAACAGTGGAGATTGAGAGTCCACCAAAGCTGTTTGCTTCTAAGGAACATGAAAATGAACCCCTGGTACACCTGGACTTCAAATTAAGATTCCTTAACTTCTGATAAAATTTAACTTTATCCTTACACTGGCTCCCTTGGAATACTATGCTACAGTCAACAGATGAGAGGCGTTCTCTATTCTGGGGATGTATTGCCCTAGTATTGCAGGGAAAGGGGGGCTTGTAGAGGAGATCCATGCTGTGGAGCATGTGGTCTTTATAGACACCTCCCAGAATGGAGGCAGTAGGAATAAACCTCAGTACCAGCTGCAAAGCTTGACTTTGTCATGGCCTCCATGGGCCACATTGCCCACTTTAGAGACTGTGGGATCTAACTGGCCAGTGGTGGTGGCTGCAGTGTCCAGTGCATTTCACCAGGAGCATCCTGCAAGCCCTGGGAGCTGCCTGGCTGACGGCATTCCCACAGCGAGCCTACAGACTGCGAGTGTACCATTCATGCCAGGCTGACTTTAGATTTTTCTAAGGGCTGGCTTTGGGGGTCAGCACAGGTGCTTATGCATTGTCTAACCTTCCTCCACACCCTGGGACAGCTGTTGTGACCTGCCTTCCGGACAAGCATGACTGAACCCAAACAACACCTGAATTACTAGAAGGTGCCTCTGCAGTTTACAGGTGGGGCCACACCAGGAATTGCTCAGTTGCCACCTTGCTGTCCTCCCCCCACCCCCTCCCACTCTGTGTCTGCTCTCCATCCCCCGTTTGCTTGCATAGAACTTGATTAGCATTACAAGCATCATCCACAGCCCTCCACACTGAACTCCTAGGCATTTGTTAGGAAAACATACACACATCTTTCTAGAATCGTACTTTGGCCAGAAATATAGGTTGTGCAGCTGTGGAGGTTCTTAATCTTATTCATTCCCTCTTTGTTTATCACAAGGCTTTGTTGGACAAAATAAAGTGAGTACCAGGTACGGATGGGGATATCTCTATAATCAGGCTGCCAGACCCTGTTTGAACCTGTTGCCTCCAGCTTGGCAGGTCCTGGGCCGTGCTATGTGAGCTTTGTATACAGCGTCCTGTGTCCTGACGGAGTGACTTTCCTTACGGTACCATTCACTCAGAGTATCAAATAAGTCGGCTCCTCCATTAACAGTCCTAGGATGAAATCGAGACTGAAAAGTTAGCAAATACTGGAAGTGTCTAGATTTCTCCTGAGGTTTAACCTTCACATGCAAATTACGTATGCGGAGCTTGAAGAATGTCTGAGACCTGCTGTGAGGGCAGCTATGACTAAGTAATCTTTGGTTTGGATCACATTTAAACTTGTTGAGAGTTTCCCAAAGGATTTTGCCCCCAAAAGAATTTTAAGAATGTTAAATTTCCCAACTTTTTGGTTAAGCATTTATGCCTGGTAAACTGATGGAGAGACTGCTAGTATATTGGAAGATGAGTCTGGGAGATGTTTAATGCTGGTATCCAAAAAATGTCAGCGTCCTGGTCAAATGGTTAACCGACCCTGCAGACGGTGCAGAGAGCTGGAGAAGTTCATTGTGATTCCATGGTTCTCACACTTAAGCAGGCTTCAGTATCACCTGCAAGGCTTGTGCAAGCCAGACTGCTGGGCCCTGACCCAGCGCCTACCAGTCTGCAGACCTGGGGTGGGACTCGGGGGTTTTTATTTGCATGAAGCTCCCAGGTGGTGCCCATGCTGCTGGTCAGAAGCCTACAGAGTGAACACTGGTGTTCCAGGAGACTGTCAGGATTGTCCTCATTTTACCAGTGTGGAAACTGAAGCTGAGGTAGCCCAAGATTCTCTGGAGTCTCCATAGTTACTAGGTGGCAGAACAGAGATCACACATCTCAAATGTGTCACTGCTCAGAGACCACCCAAAAGCTTCATTGCATCACATGGTCTCTGTCTACACCATCTTTCCACCCAGATTCCTGATTGCTGCTCAGAGCAAGCCAGTGCTTGAATAGCTAAGAGCTTTACCCCATTCCCAAGTCTAATGACTTCCATGCCTAAGGAAGGTCAGCCGAAAGTTCCTGTATTTGGAACTGGAAAGGAGAACATTCAGGGAGGCTGGGAGGGTCAGCTTTTAGGGATTGGTCTGTCTCCCTGGAGTTATTGACCAGCCTTCAGCCCTTGCACAGGGTGTACTCTTTGGTTTAACTCTGATGTTTTCAGTATTCTTACAGACAACCTATACTAAAATGGACCATCTCAAATTTTAGAAAGCAAATGATTACACTTGTGGGAGAAAAGCCACATAAGTTGAAAATCAGCATCTACTCCTAAATTCAACGTAGGCTCCAAGTTGTGCCAAAAAGTGCTCAGATTTGGGTTCTTTTTTTTCCAAGTTTAAAAAACATCTGCTATATTTGTGTTCGTTCACCACCGTAAAAGCCTCTTTGGGTGTTATGAATAGGATAAAACTTCTCTTGACTCCAAAAGTTCTGATAAAATTCCTTCCTTAGACCACAGTGCGGCAGGATTCCTACTGTTAAAGTGTCATGCTTCCAAAAGAAAATTACAGAATCTTATGGAAAGGCAGAACTATACTTGGATTTTATGTTAACCTCTCTCTACAGTGAGTGTAGGTGTTGTTTTGAATGAACAAACATATGAATTCCAATAAGAAAAGGTTAACACATGTCCTCAGTGTTCATTGTTGGAGTGTTTTCGATTGAAGTCGCTTCAGTGTGGCACTGTTCACAATCTCGTGTCATGTTTGCTCACACCAAATTCTAGCAAGGCAAGTTATAAGATGTCCTGGAACCTGAGAGCGTATGTAATAGTAATACTCTGAGTGAAGCAAACATTTTCTACATATACTTCATTCCTTCTCTCCTTCATTTGTCCATTCAGGAATTCAACAAATATTTATTTGTTTGTTCTTCCATCCAGCAATTTAGCAGATACTTACTGACCAACACCTGTGTGCCACCAGGGCTCGTGCAGAGAACAACAGAGACCAGGTTCTTGCTGTGATGGAACTTACTTTCAATTGAGGGTGAGGGGACAGTCAGACGAGTAAAATACATGATATCTTCAGCTACTGCTGTGTGCTGTGGAGGAAGAAACACTAAATTGTGGGCGTAAGAGCATCTGCACAAGTGGGGTGTGGGGCCTCAGGGAAGGCTTTGCAGGAGAGGCATGTGGCACGAAACCTGGACGGCAGGAGCCAGGCTTGGGAAGGTCTGGGGTGCAGTTTTCCGGGCAGAAGCAGCAAGCACCTGAGTCCCAGAGGCGGGAACTAGTTGGATGCATTTGAGGGACCCACAGGGGCTAGTCTGTCTAAAAGGGCCTTGAGATGGAAGAGGGCAGGGTGCTCCACTATTGAAGTCTAGCAGATAGGTGGAAGCCAGATTTATTTTAATTCTAAGAATGGGACTGTCAGAGGAATTTAGTCAGGGGAGTGGTATGATTGGTCCTGTGTTTTAGATGTTCAGCCTGGCTGCTGGATAGAAAATGGAAAATAAGAGAGCAAGAGGAAGAGCAGAGTGGCCAGCTTAAGATACTAAGACCAGCTGGTAGGAATTCCTGCCATTGCTAGTGTTTGTGCAATGTATCCATCAAAACATGAATCCTTATATATGGATCTTTGCACATTTGTTCAGTAATTAGACCTGAAGACAGATTTCTAGGAGTAGAATTACTGAGGCAAAAAGCATACATATTTAAAATTCATGGCCGGGCGCGGTGGCTCACGCTTATAATCCCAGCACTTTGGGAGGCCGAGGCGGGTGGATCACGAGGTCAGGAGATCAAGACCACGGTGAAACCCCATCTCTACTAAAAATACAAAAAAATTAGCCGGGCGTGGTGGCGGGCGCCTGTAGTCCCAGCTACTCGGAGAGGCTGAGGCAGGAGAATGGCGTGAACCCGGGAGGCGGAGCTTGCAGTGAGCCGAGATTGCGCCACTGCACTCCAGCCTGGGCGACAGAGCAAGACTCTGTCTCAAAAAAAAAAAAAAAAAAAAAAAAAAAAAAAAAAAAAAAAAAAAAAAAATTCATATCTCGTGCTCAGCCACTTTGCAGAAAGGCGGTCACTCATTCCTACTCTCACCAACGATGTGAGAGTACCAGTCTTCTGAACCACACCAACACCGCATATTGTTAATATAAGACTTTCTCACCCTCACCAATCTGGAAGGTGAAAAGATGCACTGCTCAGGTGCAGAATGGAGGAGACGTGGTTTGATAGCAGTAAATGAAGAAATCATGGGGATCGTGATAGACAACAAACTTGGTAGGAACTGCGGGTATAAACACACCCAATGGAACCCACCCAAGCTCCCTTTATGTACCTTCTGGAGGTCATAGTGCCAGCCATGTGCCCTGGGCTGTCAGATCACATCCAGACTGGAATTTGCATCTGGATCCAGCATTTCATGAGGATACCTGCACACTGGAGAGCATTCCAAGGTTACTTAGGACCAGTATAATTCCACAGACTTGCAAGCAGAGCTTGAGGGGGGGCTGTTCGCTTTTGAAAAGAGAACACATTACAGAAACGCAGTAGTCCTCTTACACTATTTGAAGAGCTGCCACGCAGATGAGAACATGGACTGATGCTATAACACAGCACCTCCCTTGAGGACAGATAGAATTTCTGGCTCAATGTGAGGGAGATGGTTTTAACAATTCGAACAGCCAGTGACAATGGAGAAGTCCTTGTTGGTGGAAGTGTCCAAGCAGAACTAAATGGTGATGCCTCCAGTCTGCTGTGGAGAGGGACTTTCTATGCAGAGTAGAGGGCTGAATGCCATCCCAGTTCCCGTTCATGAGCTCCTTGTCATTTATTGACTCTCAAGATGCATGGAAATTAGACAAATTAGCCCTTGAAATCAACCCTGAGAGAAAGACAGACTCAAGCCTTCTAAGGATTAGAATACCCTCTTTCCCACCACCCCTAATTTGTTTTGGCCACAGCTTGAGGGGAAGGGGTCATTAGTGTCTCATCATGATGATCCTGGCTCCACTTCCTGTGAGCTTTTGGGAGGAAATGAACAGCTCGAGTTGCCACTCCTGTTGTTGGAGGCTAGGGAAGCAGAGCAGGGGTCAGAGCAGTGGGGAGAATCTCTCACTACAACATCAAATCCATCGTCAGACCTGGCCAGACCCCTCCAACCCTGCAGTTCACCCGTGGGCTGAATTGAGGTTGTCAGTGCAGCTTTTGCTCATCAAGCGGCTGGAAGGACAAAGCAAGAACTTCCCATGTTGTACCCAGTAGCTGGGGATTTCACCCTGGAATGGAGCAGTGCTTGCGCTTTTGCACCTGGGGCTCCAGGGCTCAGTGGGAGAGCTGGAGTGAGCCGCTGTCTGTCAGACTGCCTTGGCCTGCTTTCGTCACTCTGCCACTTCTAGGAGTGATGCAGTTCAAGGGCAGCCCCGGTTTTCCAGACTAGGACAGAGGCTCTGCAGTCCTTGAGCAAAACTGGAGGTGGGAATGTTCTATGCCTGAGCTGTGGGCTCCTCACCCCCTTCACTTTCCTGTTGAAGTTTGGTTAGAGTTTGGTAATAAATGTGCCACCTTGGGCCACAGTCCACCAGAGAGGAAGTGTCCAGGTTCAGGTTATATCCCTAAGATTCCAGGTGGTGATCCAGAACGGAGTTAACTGACTGGCGTGGTCTTGGGAGATAGGTTGGGGCTGGGGGAAGAGCATGAGCTCAGAGTCGGCGCACATAGGTCGGCTCAAGCTCTGAGGCTATGGGCAGGTTGGCCTCCCTGCACCTCAGCTGCCACATCTGCAAAATGGAAATAATGATCTGTCTAAGGTTCCTACTAGGCCCTCACTAAGTGTTGGCCCCAGTCCCTCCTTAATGAAAACAGCTTCTTTCGTAAATCCCAAGAACAAAATAATTATCATTTTGTATTTCTATAAATATTGTGTCTTGTGATTCAAAAGATACAGCTTGAAATGGGCTCATGAACTGTTTACAGTTGTCAGCCTCTAATTTCTAATATTCTCATATCAACTGTAGAGAAGGGTGTGGATTTTGTTAATTAATTTTGAGTAATTTATTGAAAGGGCAGGTTTGATGCTAGTTTACATCTCTTATACTTTCTCAACTCTTAGATGCTTTCTTTAAAATGAGCATTTCTAAAATTGGAGTGTGAAAAACTTGCTAGCCTTTCTTTTTTGCTCCTAATGCTTACATTGAGGGATGGTGTTCTCAAGTCATAATCACTTTGGAACAGAGGTACTTAGAATAAAGCTATTTGTTCCCATGAACTTTTATAAGGCTTTAGGAGGCCAAGAACTAAATAATGGTTGTCTGTGATTCTTTATTATTATTCTATTTCTTTCCTTTTTTTTTCTTTTTTTTTTTTTTTTTTGAGACTGGTTCTCACTCTCTCTCCCAGGCTAGAGTGCAATGACATGATCATAGCTCACTGCAGCCATGACCTCCTGAGAGCCAATACCGTGCCACTGCACTCCAGCCTGGGCGACAGAGCAAGACTCCATCTCAACAACAACAAAAAAGGGGAGGGTACAGCTAAAAAGAGAGCAGAACTTCTTTTCAGAACGGTGACAGGATAGCTCATGAAAATTTTGCTGTCTTTCCCCACTCCTGAAAATTTCTCAAGCAAGATAATCCTATAAAATAGTTATTCATAAAAAGCCGTGGCTATGGTCCTAAATCTGGCACAGTTCAACCACAGTTACACGATGAGGGTGATGATGATTGTCATTGGCAAAACTAAATCATTTTTATGTTGCAAAATTAGGAAATTAAAACTCACTATTCATTTGTAATGTCATTTGTTTCCTGTATATCTTGGGACCTTGTTCTTAGAATGTTTGTTTTAGAACTCAATAAAGTAAGGTCACTTAAGTTGAATAACCCGTAAGACTCTTTTTGGAATAGACATGCACATATTTTATGTAATACTTACTATGTGGGTAGCCTAGTCCTGTAGATATTAGAGTTACCACATGTAACTTTTTCATTCTACTGTCCGAGTTAACTCTTGTGATCTATAAATCCACATAATACTACGAACAACAAGGAACTGCTTTCAGATCTTAAGCACTCTGGACATTTGCTCTGTTAGCATGTCCCAAATTTGACCACCAAAATGCTTCCAAAGCAGAAAAGAGAGATGTGTACAACAGATAGATGGGCAGTGGGTTCTTGGGGCAAGGATAGCATTATCACTTAGTTTATGAACTAGTGGAACAGTTTAGGTATCTGGGAATTCTTTATTCTACAGAATTCCATGTCCTAAAATAGTACTTTTTGTCTGCATGAGTGGAACAGGTCACCAGATAGTTTGTTTCATCTTGTTAATGCCAGTTAAGTTCATGAATGTCTTCCCGTGAACAGCAAGACATTAAGCAACACTTTTGGACAGCACTTTTTAAGAGCTTTAAGAGAGGTTCAAGGAGATTATAGAGTTTTAAAAAGATAGCAGTCACTGTATAAATTATACCTCACATCTCTTAACTAAAGACAATTTAAGTACCAATGCCTAAATATAAAATATTAAAAACATAAATGAACTGACTTCTTTGTTAGATCACATTGTGTGTGTGTGTATTCTTTTCAGACATATGAAGATCCATGAGAAGGACCCTAACAGTGCCACAGCCACAGCCCCTCCATCTCCTCTGAAACGCAGGCGATTGTCCTCCAAGAGGAAACTGAGTCACGATGCCGAGTCAGAGAGAGAAGACCCAGCACCAGCTAAAAAGGTCCTCTTGGCTCCCAGCGCAGATTCACCTGCTCATGGGACTTCTGTCAGAAATGCCACTAATCTTTATTTTCTCAGTGTGGGGACTTGGCAGACATCCATCCTAAGCTCTTAACCTGTGTTTTCCCATACTGTTTCTGTAAAGTGTCTAAGAAAAGAATACCGGTGTGCACTTCCTCTTGAGCCCCTCTGCTGAGCCCGGAGATGAAATGAGAGCTTTTACAATTGTTTCTATGCTTTCTACCTGTTTTTTCTAGCTAAAGCGCAAGCTTCATAAGCGTTCGGGACTCTTTTGTCCTCACTTTTTTATTACCAGTGCCTGGCAGATACCAGGTGCTGCATAAGTACTTGTCTGGTGGGTGGGATGGTGGATGGATGGATGGATGGATGGTAGCATTCTGGGAGTATTTGTTGTGTGAATGAATGAATGGTCAGGTCCTTAATAATCAGGATTGGATAATGCAACCCTTGCCTTTTATTATTGTAAATCTCTGCATTTAGCATTGGCCTCTCTTCCGAAGCCATCCCATGTGGGAGACCTTCATGACTTCACTTTTTTCCTTTTCCCTCAGATGGTAGAAGATGGGCAGTCAGGTGACTTGGAGAAGAAAGCTGATGAAGTCTTTCACTGCCCAATATGTTTCAAGGAGTTTGTTTGCAAGTATGGACTGGAGACCCACATGGAGACCCATTCAGATAACCCACTAAGGTAGGAGAAAGGGTGAACTAGACCTTGTTCATTTCTGTTTCTCCTGGCATGTGACAATGTTCTTAAGTCCTGTTACTCCAGTGATTGAACTTGGGCACAACAACATTAGGGAGGCAGTTAAGAAAGTATTGGTGTGGGGAAGAAGTTGGCTGAGAGTTGTCAGAGGGTGGCTGTATCCACAGGGTGTTCACATGGTTCACTGTGCCTTCTTTCTCTCAGCAAAGCCCCTTGAGTAGTCACCAGTGAGCCCCTGAACACTGGGGAGTCTGCTATCATGGGTGTTCTTGGACAACAGATTTTCTTCGCAAAAGATGTTGCAACTCAAATGACTATTAGCAATGCATGAATATGTGGCCGAAACAGGGACAGCCCACGTGTTGGATACCCCTGGCACAGTACTGGTGCATCATAGGCACTCAGAAGTGTTTGAACTGAGCTGGACCTGATAGCACAGAAACCTGAGAAGCCGTTTTGGGGTAAGAGAAAGTTCTACTTAGTGCAGGACACTTGGCCAAAAATGGATCCTGATATGTTTCAATAAAAAAGTGATAGGTGATTGCTCTGCCATCCAGCTTCAATTGTAAGGGCTTCCCAGCTCCAGTGTTTCTGATCCTTAGCCTTGCCAGGCAGAAAACATGGGTAGTGACAGGACTTCCCACAAGAATTCAGGGGACTCTTCTTTCTTTCTCTACCTTCTCTGATAACTCATCAGGCAGCCAGTCCTGTATTCTTGATGAGTTGATAGATTTGGAAGTTATTCCTAGAGAATTGCCAGTTTAAAAATGTTAACTGCCAGAGATTTTAAGCATTGGAAAGAACAAAGAACTACTTAAACACCCCTGCTGTCATTGAGAGACTTGAAAGTAGCCCATCCTGGAAGTCACACACAGCTGCAGGGTCACAGGCACACAGCAGGGCCATACACGCCTGCAGCTTTGGGTTTTAGAAGACAGCTTGGGAATGCAGGAATTTGGGCATCTGTTTGCCTGAATCCCTGATACATGGACCAGATTTCCTTCTTGAAGACACATGTTTAGCTGTGACTTAGGAATGAGAAAGTCTGAGCAAGCTGAAGACTTATGTTATAGGGAAAAGCCAAATTGTACAGTAACTTGATGCCAGGTCAAATATGATTATCCTTAATCACATTAGCCTGACATTTTTCCATTGGTGAGGGGAAAAGGAACTTACAAAAAAGTTAAACTGCTGCACAATTGAAGTGCTATAAAATGTCTTTACGGAACTCCCCAGTCTCAAGAAATTGCCTGATCATTGGGTTGGGCACAGACTGGTTGTCAGGCCTAGACCCCCACTCCTCTCTTTGCTCACACAGGACCTCAGCCAGCTACATCTGAACCTGTTTTCTCATCCTTCAAATTGAAGGAGGGCAGGACCAGATAATCCTTGTGTTCCTAAAACCTTATTTTTATTTTTTTTTTATTTTTGAGAAAAATGTTGCTTTGTCGCCCAGGCTGGAGTACACTGGCGCAATCTTGGCTCACTGCAACCTCTGCCTCCTGGGTTCAAGTGATTCTCCTGCCTCAGCCTCCCGAGTAGCTGGGATTACAGGTGTGTGCCACCACACCTGGCTAATTTTTTGTGTTTTTGGTAGAGATAGGGTTTCACCATTTTGGCCAGGCTTGTCTCAAACTCCTGACCTCTGGTGATCTGCCCCACCTTGGCCTCCTAAAGTGCTGGGATTATAGGCATGAACCACCATGCTTAGCTCCAAAGCCTGCCTCCTAACAGTTGTTTTATTCTGTCTACCAGGAAAAGGCATATGGCTCCTCCCTGTGTAGGCCCTCTGGTTCTGAGAGATTTGGGAAACTTCACAGGTTCAGGAATGTCCACAGCATCTCCAGCATGTGGGCTCGTGGTGGGGGGCAAATACTGAAATAGTTCTCTAGATCAAGGACCTGAGTGAGCAGAGATGACATTACCAGCTGAACCTCCCAAAGAGAATCATGAGCAGAGGCAGAAACCCCAGCTCCTGCTCACGTTCCTACCCAGCAGACTTCAGAGCCAGTGCTGCCGTGAGTACAGGCTGCCTCTGAGCCCCTCTGTATACTTTATCTCACTTCATATTTTATTCTGTGATCAGATACCACCTTAGAAACTATCATTTACCCCCTTCTAGATAATTCTGTACTGCAGGAAAAATAACGTGGCTCCCACAAGAGATTTCTGAGCCGTCCAAGCCTGCATAGCATGGTGTGTGGCAGCGATAGAGGCAGATCAGGTATCCCCTTCTGAAATGCTGACCTGGATGAGGGACGAGGTTCTCCTGGAGCAATCCTCTGAACAAGGACCTGCTCCAGGGAGGAGAGGCCAGGCTTCCTCTGCACAGAGGTTGGAGATGGGCGTTGCACTGGACGCTCATCATTTTTTCATAGTTGGGATGGGTAGGATTTAGTGGGTGATTAATCCACAGTGATGGTAGGGCTGGTGCTGTAGACAGGCTGTGAAGTTGAACCCTCAGTCCTGCATGTCCAGCTAGCCGACCTAGAGGATTTTCCTTACCTGTTTACTAATAATGCCCTGTGTTTGGTGAGGGGTTGGCTTAGACAGTTTTGTAGCCTGACAGGGACTTGGCCCCTCTGGGCAAGCTCTCACTTCGCTGGCCCCACAGCTGTGGCTGAGGGGTGGCCCGTAAGAAGAGAGGTTGCCGGGCATCCTTTGTGGGGGCACACAGGCCACCCCTGCGCTGTGCCTCTATCTATAATTGTTGCTAGATGGGGTGGGGCTGGCATCTGGAAACCAAAAAGAGTTGATTACAGAACATGGTTAATGTCCCTTTGTTCCTCTGTGCTCTACCGATCCCCATAATAGCCTGCTATCAGAGGAGGCCTGGGGCAGCCTGCGCCAGCGGGGCCTAGCCAGGCGGTGAACTGGGACAGTAGCTAGTGGGAGAGACAGCTTGTTAACCCAGAACTAAAATAGACACCAGCTCCATTTCAAACCCCAGAGGCAGCAGAACCACAGTGGGATGCTACCCGCTTAGACTGAAGGTTTGTAACTCAAAACAGCTGTTGCCTTCTCACTCTCCTGCACTTGTCCCCCTTCACCCCCCACCAACACTGGCAAGGTGCCCATTGTTCCTTAATAAAAAGTGTTGGAAATCCAAACTCATATAAATCTCGACTCCATTTCCCTCCACTCCACTGTGTTTCAAATGAATGAAGTGTTGTCGTAGAACAAAAGGAAGACACAAAGCTGCCTGTAGAGATGCCAGCTCTTAGGGTCAGGTGTTAGCTTCACCCTGACATGACCAATGGTCAGTCATCCCCCTTCCCCCAGGGCTCCCCAGATGAGGGAGAGAAGGCAGAGGAGGAAGCGGAGTCAGGCTATGGCGAGCTGGCATTTGGAATCGGAGGTGAGAGACGGAGTGTTCAGAGAGCAGGCGGCTACACAGAGGACATCCTTTGTGTGAGGATATTGCTGGGCATTGAATGTCCATCAGAATAGAACTGAGCAACTGGCCATACCCTGCTGTGAATGAAGTCAGCTGGGAAGGAGCATCCAGGTCAGCCCAGCCAGCAAGAGAATCTGAGCCACGCGTGTCCTTGGAATTTTCTAGTAGCCATTTTTTATTTCATTTCATTTCATTTTGAGGATCTCGTTCTGTCACCCAGGCTGGTGTCCAGTGGCGTGATTATGACTCACTGCACCTTGACCTCCGAGGCTTTTAAGTGACCCTTCCACCTCAGCCTCCCAAGTAGCTGGAACCACAGGCCTGTGCCAGCACATGCAGCTAATTTTTTTGTATTTTTTGCAGAGACAGAGTCTCCCTATGTTGCCCAGGCTGGTCTTGAACTCCTGGGCTCAAGTGATCTGCCCACCTTAGCCTCCCAAAGTGCTGGGATTGTAGGCGTGAGCCACCCTGCCTGGCCCTAGTAGTCATGTTTTAAAAAGTAAGAAGAAAGAGACAAAATGAATAATGCTTCATTGAGTATACCAATATCAAAATATAATGTCAACACATAATAGAAAAATTGTGAGTGATGTGGTTCACATTCTTGCTTCCATGTACTGACTCTTTGAAATCTGGTGTGTGTGACACGACCCCATCCCATCTAGGCCGCACCACACCAGCCAAGGTGCTTAACAGCCCACAGAGAGGTTTCAGATGAGCCACCTATGGCAGGGAGGGCTGCAGCTTTGATGCAGAGCCGTGTCTTGTGTGTGAAGGCCCAAGGGCGGCAGCTGGATGGTCACCCTGTTGGCACAGCCACTGCTGAGGGTGAAACTTAGCCAAAGTTATTGTGTAATCTTAGATGGCCCCCTGATGAAAGGAGTTCGGGTAATAAGTAATGTTAACATCATTTCAGTTAAAATGTACCCAGCAAATGATTGAGTTTGTACTGTGTGCCAGGCACTTGCCCAGGCTTGAAGGAAAGAGTGATGTTTGAGACAGGGTACCGGCTAGGCACAAAACAAGCTGGTTGGTTATAAAACAAAGTTCAGGGGTGAGTTCAGGGCCCAGGAGGGCACATTTCCCTCAGATTCCAGGCAGGCAGAGGGATCTGGTGCATGCAAAACTTCTCCTTGGGATTTTGCATCAGAGGCTGTGGTGCTTCACTTAATTTCCTCTGGGTCAGGGCCCAACTGGGTCTGGTACTTCATTGACCCTGGTCATCTCTGAGTTCAAGGTGATGACATTAAATCTCTGTTGGGAATTAGTATGTAGGGAGCCCAAGGGGGCTCTGGCAGGCACCTCGGCTCCATGAGTAGGGAGGGCAGCTGAGACCACCCCCTTCCTGTATCTTAGTAGTGGGGCCACCAGAGGGAAATGCCTTCTTTTTCCTGCATTCTCCACTGTTCCAAGGAATGTTTACCTCCCTTCACTGCATGCCTACCACCTATAGAGACCCCGAGACTCCTCATACACCCAGTATTGATCCCACCCTTGTCAAATGTCATCCGAAAAACAGGGAAAAGATAAAATATTTGTCAGCATCTTGTATTCAGGAGTCTGTGAGTCTGAGGCTTGGGCAGAAACAGATTTTCAACACTTCTGGGGGCTGTGAACAGAGGTCCCTCAAGGAGGGGAGGACTGCCCTCACCCCTCACCTGATAGGTACAGAAGCCTTGGTCAGGACTACCCTGTCCCCCACCCAAGGACCAGAGCGAGGAGTGGCCCACCCAGCTTCGGCGGCCACTACACACCCTTTGTGAAGTCCCTCAGACTCTGTCGAATGCTTCATGCCACGCTGGTTTGGTTGAACAGTCGGAGCGGGGCATTGGGTTGCTGTGTGCAGCCCAGGCGGGTTCCTGGGGCATGGGGAGGGATGGCTGCCTGGCCAGGGCCCTGTCACAGGGCCATCACTGTTGCTCGCAGCAACTGGGAGAGATTAGTGCAGCTGTTGGATGTCAGTTCTCTGCCCTGAGATGGGCAGGGGAGGGTGGGCTGAGGAGAGAGGAATGTGTGAGTTGGTTGGGACTCTAGAGGAGAGGTTGTTTGCACTTACTCCTTCTGGCCTCTGGAGACAGAACAGGAAAAATGAAGCATGAAATCCCTTTTGAGAAGGAATGCCAGTCTCTCCATTAAAACACAATAATGAGGAAGGAATTCAGTATCTGAAGGAAATGGCCAAGCTGAGTGGCAGCTTCTCGGCAGGTATTTCGCAGGTTCTTCTGATGAGGGTTGCAGGGAGCAGGGAGTGTCAGCGTTAGGAAATGCTCCCAGCTGAGCCAGCGTCCAGGCATTAAGGATGTGTGGGTCACATAAGGAGCCAAGGCATCTGCAAATAGCTGTCCTCTGAACGCACAGCCTGGCAGAGTGGAATGAAGCCAGCCGGCTCCGTCCCAGCCTGCCGCCTGGCAGCTCTGTGACCTCGGGCGAGTGGTGACTTGGTTTCCCTATCTGGAAAATAGATTTGAAGACTGTTGGGAGGATGAAGGGAGATAATCCACAATCCTCAGAGTCTAACAAATACTAAGTGAAATTTTTCTTCTGATACTATTATTTAGAATGTATATTTTTAATATAAAATTTTATATAAAATTAAAATTTTTAAATATTTTAAACCTTCCAACATTTACAGTTACAGGTGTTGTGCCACTCTATGGCTATCCCATTCCAATGGAATTGAAAAGGAGTCAAATTCCAGGTGCGATTTACTTGGCAGAGAACATGAAAGCAATTTGTCCTTTACTCTTACGAACAGCTGTTTTTATCTAGTTTCACTTTCGTAAAGATTGGGGAATGGAGTGGCTCTTTAAATTTTGTTTGAGTCTTGCTTCCCACGTTTCTTAATCCCACTGTGTGAAAAGCAGATATTTAGAAACGTGAAGGAACTCAACACCTTTACGTAACAGAACCACACATCACTTTCTTTAGATTGGTGGGGGAACCCTAGGGTTTTAAGGAAGTGAGTTTCCTGATGTTTGAAATTCGCCAATGCAGCCTTTCAAAAATATGCTTAGCATAGTTTAAAAAAAAAAATCATCCTTCTTGCTGATTGTGAGGAGGTCAGATATCTGTCCCTCAGCTATCCCAATGGTAGACTTGATGGAGTTACGTGACAGAGAAGAGAGCCCAAGGAAGCACCTGAGTGGTTTCTCATCTCTGGGCCACTCTGTTAAGGCTTGTTTGTCGACTTCGGGATTTTCATCTTGTTCTGGAGAGTTAAGGTCGCCAGATGAATAAAATATTACTGTTAGTGAGCACTGGGGGAGCTCATCCCCAAACTGTTTAGCCACAAGGTTAAGAAGTTAAAAAAAAAAAAAAAAAAAAAAAAAAGACTTTTGGTGTCCTTGTTTTCTATTTCTGTAAATCACATTGCTGATAAATTTGCCTTTGGGCATGCACCCTGCCCATTTTAGGTACTAGGCTCAGTTACTGGCTACAGATTGCAGATTCCCTTTTCAGGGCTGATGCTTTTAATGGTGATAGTTATTCCTGATAAGTACCTTAACTCTGCTGTGAGGTATCAAAACTGCTGGATCTATTTTTGGCTGCCTCTTTACCATTACTCCCTCTAGAGAATGTCCATACCATAACAACGTATTTATCACACTGCATTTCTACCCCAGCTCAGAATTGTGCAACTTTCTTAAAAAAAAAAAAAAAAGAGGTCCTGTCTTCTTCCAAGGACATTTGCTGTCAGAAGAACAGATATCTGTGCCCTGCCTAAATAGGCAGGCTGTGTAGCACAGATAGCCGTTAATTCAATGACTTTTTAAAATTTTAGGGCCTCACAGTGGCTCATGTCTGTAATCCCAGTACTTTGGGAGGCCGAAGCAAGGGGATCGCTTGAGGTGAGTGAGGAGTTGGAGACCCGTCTGGCCAACATGGCGAAACTCCATCTCTACTAAAATCCAAAAAAAAAAAAAAAAAAAAAAAAAAAAGCCAGGCATGGTGTCTCAGGCCTGTAATCCAGCTACTGGGGAGGCTGAGGCACGAGAATCGCGTGAATCCGGGAAGTAGAGGTTGCAGTGAGCTGAGATTGCACCACTGCACTCCCGCCTGGCTGACTGAGCGAGACGCTATCTCAAAAATACATAAAAATAAAATAATAAAATTTTAATTTACTTTTGTTTTCTTAAGACCTAGTGAATCTGAGTGTGAATAAGAACATTATTTGTTGTATTAAAGTCCCTTGAGGATTGAAAGGACAAAACCCCAGCTAGCAACTGAGTGTATTTTCTTGACCTGTTGGAGCTGGTTGGTCCCACCCCTTGCCCTGTGTACCTCCTGCCTTTGGTGACTCAGGCACGTGGTCCAGCAGTGGCTGGCGGTTGGGTCTCTGTGACTTCAGGACAGCGTGGAGTTGATCAGCTCGTGTGGGAGTCAGACTTCTCTGACCATGTTAGTGCTATGCCCTTTCCAGCCCAGCAAGGGTCAGAGCCAGTATGCTGTGGGATTTTGCTTGTCTGTTTGATTTTTGGAAAACGGACAGGAAGGGCTGTGACAGTGCCTGTCTAGTCACTGACAACCACAGGCACTTCTCTGAGCACATATCAAAGACTCTCTGTGATCGTGGTTCCCGGCCCCTGGTGTTGGCAGCTACCTTCCTGCCATCTGTGCCTTTACATACCAGCGGCCATGTAGAAAGAGCTTACCTTATGACCTGGGAGTCGTTTTCCTCCACTGGGACTCCCAGGCCCTCCTCTCTGCTTCACCCTACCCAGTGCCGCCAGGGACATTACAACTGATACTAAGGGAGGGAGGAAGGGATGGAGGATAAGTGCAGGCAGCTGCTTCACCTCTCCTGTTCCAGGGAGCCCCAATTCCACACACCCCAACACCACAGCTCCCTCCTACCATCTACCCTAAGAACTGCTAGAGCCCCTCCACCCCATAATAGGAACCTCCACAGTGGAGCAGCCCTACTGGAGGCAGGACCCACAGTTCAGCGACTGGAATGTCATACATGGGGGTGGGGAATGGTCCAATCTACTCCAGCATTCTAAATTAAAATTTCTTATCCTCTTACAGAAACACTGGCCAACGTGTGCTAGAATGCAGGTGTTTTCTGGGTGAAACAGGCTCTTGTGCACTGTCTTGGTACAGAAACACTTATTTCTGTGAGCACAGTGATTTGGAGTTCACCTATGCTAAGCAGCTCCTATAAGTTGAGGTCAGGCTGAATGTCCATCTTGGATTCCATGTGCAATCTAACCTTAGTCTGTCGTTTGGAGATTTTTCCACTGATGATTTTTTTATCTTCCTGAAAGTAATGTAGTGTGATTTTAAAAGAAAAAGAAAGTTGTGTTTTTGAAAGGGTCAGTGGGGTTTTGTTAATTTTCTTTAAATTCTACAAAGAGATACACTTCCCCAAAATACATTTACTTTAGTGACAGCAAAGTTAGTTTCCATTTGGAAAAGTTACACTGTTTCCAACATCAAGTTATCTCTGTTGCCAGAAAATCAAAAGGCAGCCAATCAGATTTGTAAATCTTTCCTCTGGCACATTGTCAAGATCTCTTGCAAAATGAAATTGTCCTACAGCCCTCCCCTCTCCTGTGGCTCTAAGTGCAGTTCTGCCCCATCTAAATATTAATATTTTGCAATCGTGCTCTTTATGAGCCCCTGGCAGAGTAGAGATACGCCACAGACGGGGTGAGGAGAGAGTCTTGGGGACCACTTGGCCAGTGGCTGTGGTCTTAATGAAGATTGACAAGCCCAAAGGAGGCTTGCAAATACCCTGATGCCTGCAGCCGGCTTTGCATCCAGCAGCTCCCTCCACAGATTTACAGTGGCCTCTGTTGTCCTTGAAGAGCTGCTTAGAAACAAGGTTTCAAAGCTTTCTCCTTGGGGCCTTGGGAAGGCTGGATGAACCCTTGTGTCTCCATCTGATAGGGCTGATCCAAGTGTTTCTGGGTGGTGGTTTTCCACACTGGTTTTATTTAAGGTCTATCAACAGGTGCTGAATGTGAGGCAGGGAGGCAAGTGTTTTTCTGTGGGTGTTTCTTCCTTTTAACCAACTGCACCACATGCTTCTGGTTTCAAAGCAGAATTTTTTTCTCTGCCACTTTCATGTTTTATGTCTTTTCACTTATAGGAGTGCCTTAGTTGAAATTCCATGAAAAGGGTGTGAAGTGTGGATCACCTTGCTTACACTCTGTTAGGAGGTTGAGTGCTTGTGCAGGCTGGGAGAGCATGCACTTCTTTTCAGGAGGCAGGTGAAGGGAGCAAGTGGGATGAGGCAGAAGATTGGCCAGAAAGAACACTTTTCTCCCCATGAGTCTTGCAGTTAGACAGAAGTAGTAAGAGCGATTGTGAAGTTCTTGAAAGTGAGAAGAGAGAACACGTTCCTTTAATATTAAAACTCAGTTTTTCCTGATTTTTCACGTTGGCTAAAACGTGCCAGGAAACGGGCTTTTCCTGATTTCTTTTTTCCCCTAGTACAATAACATAATGATTAAATTTGGAAAAGAACTTTGCAGTTTTCAAAGCACTTTGTTATTCACAGTTAACTGCAAAGATCCCCCTGTTTTAGATGAGAAACTGAGGTATGAAGAAGGAAAGGAACAGGAGAGAAGTAACAAAGATGAGTAACGTATTGGTAATTTCTCTAGGAGTTCTAACATTCTAACAGGCTTGTAGTTTAAGACGTTTCTAGATAGCAGATTCTCACATCTAACTCACTATATTTTCCAAACTTATCTAACTATAAGAATCAGCTGGTGTGCTTGTTCATATACAGATTCTTAGGCCCATCTTCTAGTTATTCTGATTTCAGTTGGTCTGGGGTGATCTAGGAGTCTGCTTTTTTTAACAAGGTCATGTGGGGATTCTTATCTCTTGGCATGTTTGGGAAATTTTACATAGCCGGCAGCTGAAGTGCAGATGGAAATAAGTTGTCCAAGGTCACGCAATCTGAACTCCCTGATCCCCACCTGGTGTCTCTGGTCCCTGAGCCCACATCCCCCTACCACCCACTGCTCCACAGCTGCCTTACCAGGTACACAGAGTTTGTGATCAATACTGGATAATTCTGCCACGTCTTTATTGTCATGTCTTCATCACCTACTACGTATGAAGCTGTCCAGAAACAGGAGGGATTTGAGGGTGAGGGAGAGAATGAAAAAGACAGACACAGGCATAAGAGACAAAAAGAAACCTCAATGTTATTAAAAATTCAAGCCAGGTGTAGGGGTGCACACCTGTAGCCCTAGTTACTAGGGAGGCTGTGACGGGAGGATTGCTTGAGCCCAAGAGTTCAAGGCCAGTCTGGGCAACATAGCGAGCCTGCCTCAAAAAAGAGAAAAAATCACTACAACCATAGAGGCACAGTAAATTCTAAATCTAATTGCCATATTAAGAGGCATTCATTCTCCATTCCCTTCATAAAACCTACTTATTAATGCCAGTCACACTAAATATTCATAACCAATAGGCTGTGCACTAGTACAGAAGTCTCAAAAGTGGAGAGTAGCCAAGCACAGTGGCTCACAACTGTAATCCCAACACTTTGGGAGGCCAATTCAGGAGCATTGCTTGAGCCCAGGAGTTCGAGACCAGCCTGGGCAACATGGTGACACCATGTCTCTACAAAAAATGTTAAAAATTAGCCAGGCATAGTGGCACATGCCTCTAGTCCCAGCTATGAAGGGAGGCTGAGGTGGGAGGATCACTTGCGCCCAGGAGTTCAAGACTGCTATGAGCTGTGATCATGCCACTGCACTCCAGCCTGGGCGACAGAGCAAGACTCTCTTTTAAAAATAAGGCCGGGCACGGTGGCTCACGCCTGTAATCCCAGCACTTTGGGAAGCGGAGGCGGGCAGATCAGCTGAGGTCAGGAGTTCGAGGCCAGCCTGGCCAACATGGAGAAACCCGTCTCTACTAAAACACAAAAATTAGCTGGGCGTGGTGGCGCATGCCTGTAATCCCAACTACTCAGGAGGCTGAGGCCGGAGAATCACTTGAACCAGGGAAGCGGAGGTTGTGGTGAACCAAGATCACGCCATTGCACTCCAGCCTGGGCAACTAAACTCTGTCCCCCCCCAAAAAAGGTGAAGAGTATTCAGGAAGATCTCTAGGATACAAGGAAAAAAAATATATTTTTTATCTCACCCTTTTAAAATTTCTATTTGGTAATGTACCTGGCACATTACATGTATGCAAATATATATGTACATAAATACATATACATACTACCTATGTACACACATACACATTCTCAGCTAAACAACAAACACATATGGACCACACATGAAAAACTTTTTTATAGAAGCAGTGCACATTTCAGAAAGTTTGCAGCCACCTCTCAGTCCTACCTGCCTGCCTTTTGCAGTTGACTTGTATGCTACGAAAAGTCTCTTCCCAACCTGTTTATGTCTGTAATACTTGTAATCATTTATTATAATTTAATTAAATTTTATATAAGCTGATGTAATGTTGTTTTAATAAAAGAAAAGAATAGTCTCTGGAAACTTACGTTGGAAAGGCTTATTTACAGTGCAGATTGGACAGAGTATTTTTTTTTTTAGTTGCTGTCAAATTTAGGCTAGGTAAGATACCTGTGCACAGTTGAATGCCATAATCGTAAAAATCTAGGATTCTGCTTTAGTTTGGCTTGCAAAAATCTGGTATAATAAACTCCCATGTACCCTTATCCAGTTTCAGGGATTATCAACTCACAGCCAATTTTGTTTCCTCTCTTCCCCAACCCAGGTAATTTCAAAACAAATCCCAGATATCCTATGTTTTATTTATAAATATTTCGTTATATATCTTTTTTTTTAAAAGGAACCTTTTTAAAAAGCATAGCCCAAATTTTGTCATAACTAAAAAATTCAGTCACTTGTGAATATATCAGATATCTCTAATCAGAGTTAGATTTTCCCAATTCAGACATTTCTCTTATCCTTTCAGTCCAATATAGATCTTGCAGCCAACTGGTGGCGAGGTGATGGATTGGTGACCATGGGGAGGGTTGAACTTGAGCATGGGGGAAATGAAGTGGGGGTGGGAGAAGGAAGGAGCTACATCTCCAGGACAGAGGTTCTTGTTGCCTCCAAGGGTCACTGTCCTCTCTGTGTGCACAGCTCAGAGCTTGAACGTATTTCAGCCAGAAAGAACCTCACCCAGAGGGGCTGCGTCCATTCTGCTTCCCCGCAGGGTCTGTCTCATGGCCTGTGATTTAGACCGCTGGGTACTTTGACATCTGGGCCCGCAGTGTGAGGACTTCCAGCCCCTAAAGGTGTTCTTCATTATCCAGATCCATCCCTTCCCTGGGCCTTGGCCACAGTGGTGAGCTCAGCAGAATTCCCTCAAAAGGAATGCTGCGTTTTGAGTGGCTCATGGGAACCCGGGTTTGGGGTTCCAAAGGTAGCTGAGCAGTGACGGGAGAGTGCTCAGGGGAGGCCCTTCCTGGACAGGGGAGCCAGGGGCGGAGCATGCTCAGCAGGACCGGGCTCTGCTGTGTCCGCTACAGCGTGATAAGGCGAGCAGGGCGGCACATACTGGCACTTCTTCCTTTCAGTGCTTCCAGAAAGTGAGCACAGCTGCTTCGTGGCTGACTTCGTTATCTCTTTATTTCCAGGGAAGACTCAACTCAAAAAAGTTTTCACTGTGGTACATGCAGTGTGGACATAAGCAAGTGGCTTTGCCTGGCTAAAACAGTGATAAAAGGAGCTACCTTAGAGGTGGTGAGGGTCAGATACGCGTGCACACATAAATACATGGAATGATGCTTGGTATACAGCATTGTCCAACAGAATATCCTGTGATCGTGCAAACATACTCTGTCTGTGCCTCCCGATGCAGTTGAGCCCTTAAAAGAAGGCTGAAGTGACGGAGGAAACTTTAATTAATTTAAATTTGAATAGCCACATGTGGCTTTGGTGACTACTACATTCCATGCAAGTCTAGGGGATGTTGATAATACCATAACGATGGTATTTTGTTTTTATCCACCCATCTGCACACTGATGTAAAATTTTTAATATGGTTCTCAGTGAAGACCTAGAAGACAATACTGGTATGAAAAGCAGAGACAGTATTATAAAGTGGTGTTTGCTATGCATCTGTGTGACCCAGAACATTTAGGATGTCAAAGATCGTCTCTGAAATGAAGGGTCAGATTTTGAAGTGGACTGCATCTGTGGGAGTCTTTCAAGGAAGGGGAGACAGCCTTGTGATAAGCATGGGTGGGAGCAGGAACTCAGGCTGACATTTCGTGTGTGCTTCTTACTGGCTATGTGGCCTGAGTCACATCGCTTCGTATTTTTGATCACCAGTGTTCATCTGGAAGATGAGGGTCATGATACGCACCTGCCTGCTGGGGTTGTCACATGTGCTGAGCTGTCAGGGCACCTGGGCTCAGTCCGTGAGGACCATGGTTATCATTCAGATAATGATGATGCTAATACCACAACTTAATGCACAATCACCATCACTTCTAATTAGATTGGAAAATTTAATAATTTTTATCTCTATCAGATGCCAGGGATGCTGATTGATTGCCCTAGATGCTACTTAAATATATGCTCTTTTGACTTTTAAACATTCACAATAATTAGAATCCAGTGAACTGAGGGAGAGAGAAACCTCTAACATGATCCCACTAATGCCTGATCGAGGTGAGAGCAAGCAGGTCGGCCACAGTGGCTGCAGGTTCCCAGCTGTCATCTTCTTGTGCTCAGACTGTGGGTTTTTAGGTCATACATACATCTTGTGCTGCCTGCAAAGATTTGGTATCCAGAAGTTGATAGAATACAATTTTTTTTAAGAGGAAGAGGTTTTTGGTGTTAACCATGTAGCCTGGCTTCTTGACATCATATCATTTTTATTTTACTCAGTTGAAATGAATCAACAAAAACATAAGGCTGGAAGAGTGGAAACTCTGACTTAACTGCTTCCTCATATGCTCTCCCTTTCTGCCTCATATGTTCTCCCTTTCCTCTCCTAGATGTGACATTTGCTGCGTCACCTTTCGAACACATCGAGGACTGCTGCGTCACAACGCGCTTGTCCACAAACAACTTCCCAGGGATGCAATGGGCAGGCCTTTCATACAGAACAACCCTTCGATTCCTGCTGGCTTCCACGACTTAGGATTCACAGACTTCTCCTGTAGGAAGTTTCCTCGCATTTCTCAGGTATTCTGATCAGCCCATGGAAGCAACCAGCAACTGCCTTCCATGGTCCACACAGTTAGACCGTGGAAACTTCCCCTCCTTGAGGTTTCTTTCCTTAAAATGTCGGTTGGGCTTTGTCTTTTTTGTAACACCTTTTTTCTTAAAATTATCGTTGGCCCTTTTAGTCTCCCTTGGGTTGTTGGGTTGAGAAGGGTGCATAGTCTTGTTTGGGGTTGAATATCCTATGAACTGTGCATTGATCTAGCTCTTCTGTGCCTTTTGCCCGTTCTTGGGTCTTTGAGGTTTAAGTTGTCAGTTGTAGACTAGGCCCCAGTGGCTCACACCTATAACCCCAGCACTTTGTGAGGCCAAGGCAGGAGGATCATTTGAGATCAGGAGGTTGACACCTGCCTGGACAGCATAGCAAGACTTTATCTCTACAAAAAATTTAAAAATTAGCCAGGTGTGGTGGTGCGCACCTAGTAGTCCCAGCTACTTGGGAGGATGAGGTGGGAGGATCACTTGAGCCCAGGAGGTTGAGGCTGCATTGAGCCATGATTGCGCCACTGCACTCCAGCCTGGGTGGCAGAGATTGTCTCAAAAATAAAATAAAATTTTAGGGCCGGGCGTGGTGGCTCATGCCTGTAATCCCAGAACTCTGGGAGCCCAAGGCTGTCGGATCATAAGGTCAGGAGTTCAAGACCAGCCTGACCAACATGGTGAAACCCCGTCTCTACTAAAAATATAAAAAATTAGCTGGGCATGGTGGCACATGCCTATAATCCCAGCCGCTGGGGAGGCTGAGGCATGACAATCTCTCGAACTCGGGAGGTGGAGGTTGCAGTGAACGGAGATCATGCCTGGGTGACAGAGCAAGACTCAGCCTCAAAAAGAAAGAAATAAAACTAAAACTACTTCGAAATTATTTTTTTCCCCATTTAAAAAAGTTGAGACAGAAGGTATCAACAGTGTTGTTCTTCAAGTGTACAAGGTACAAACTCAATGGATTGTTCCATATGCACACACCCATGTGTGTACACCCCCCAGGTGACATTCCTCATAGCCCCTCCTAGGCAGCATCCCCCTTCCACAATCACAGAGGGATAGGGTAGCTGATTCTCCAACATCTCTGACCCTCAGTTTTGCAAGGCACCCACTTTTACAAAGAGAATTAATTCTACCCTTGTGGTATTGTTACTTAACTATACTTCAGAATCTCTAGTGAGATACCCTGTGGGTTGATATCATTTATCATGCAAACGTGATTCTTAAGATGCTTTGTGGATTTCCTTATTCAGTCCAGTGTGTTAGCAAGCAGGAGAAGGTCAACTTTTTTTTTTTTTAAGGCAGAGTCTTGTTCTGTTGCCCAGGCTAAAGTGCAGTGTGGCATAATCATGTGTCACTGCAGACTCAACCTCCTTAAGCTCAGGTGCTTTTCCTGCCTCAGCCTCCCAATAGCTAGGACACAGGCATGTACCACCACATCTGGCTAATTTTCTTATTTTTTTAATAGAGACAAGGTCTTGCTATGTTGCCCAGGCTAGTCACAAACTCCTGGCCTCAAGCCATCCTCCCCTCTCGGTCTCTGGAGTAGCTGGGACTAGAGGCATGAGCCAACACACCTGGCTAATTTTTTTTTTTTATTTTTTGTAGAGATAAGGGATCTTGCTATGTTGCCCAGGCTGGGAACTCTTTATATTTTAGGGAAAGGCTGTGTACTGGGATAAATGTACAACAAATACTTTGTGCATCTCCGTTTAGTGATTAGTTTTTCAATCTTCACGTGTGTTCCCTTGCTTTTACCGGTGGGTTCTATATAGGCCTGGTGCGAAACAAACCTGCGGAGGTGCATCAGCGAGCAACACCGTTTTGTCTGCGACACCTGTGACAAGGCGTTCCCCATGCTCTGCTCACTGGCTCTGCACAAGCAGACCCACGTGTCGGCAGACCAGGGTCAAGAAAAGCCGCAGGCCACGCCCCTGCCTGGTGACGCCCTGGACCAGAAGGGCTTCCTGGCCTTGCTTGGCCTGCAGCACACCAAAGACGTCAGGCCTGCCCCCGCCGAGGAGCCCCTGCCGGATGACAACCAGGCAATTCAGCTCCAGACACTTAAGTGTCAGCTACCTCAGGACCCCGGCTGCACCAACCTGCTGAGCCTGTCTCCCTTCGAAGCTGCTTCCCTAGGCGGTTCTCTCACAGTTCTCCCCGCGACCAAGGACAGCATAAAGCACCTGTCCCTGCAGCCCTTCCAGAAGGGCTTCATCATCCAGCCTGACAGCAGCATTGTGGTCAAGCCCATCTCTGGCGAGTCGGCCATCGAGCTGGCAGACATCCAGCAGATTCTGAAGATGGCGGCCTCGGCTCCCCCTCAGATCAGTCTTCCGCCCTTCTCCAAGGCCCCCGCCGCCCCACTGCAGGCGATCTTCAAGCACATGCCCCCTCTGAAGCCAAAGCCCCTGGTCACACCACGGACCGTGGTGGCCACCTCCACGCCCCCGCCTCTCATCAACGCCCAGCAGGCTTCCCCCGGCTGTATCAGCCCCAGCCTGCCGCCACCCCCTCTGAAGCTCCTCAAAGGCTCAGTGGAGGCGGCCTCCAATGCCCACCTGCTGCAGTCCAAGTCCGGGACCCAGCCCAACGCGGCCACGCGGCTCTCCCTGCAGCAGCCGCGGGCGGAGCTGCCGGGCCAGCCCGAGATGAAGACGCAGCTGGAGCAGGACAGCATCATCGAGGCCTTGCTGCCGCTGAGCATGGAGGCCAAGATCAAGCAGGAGATCACAGAGGGGGAGCTCAAGGCCTTCATGACAGCGCCCAGCGGCAAGAAGACGCCCGCCATGCGCAAGGTGCTCTACCCTTGCCGCTTCTGCAACCAGGTGTTTGCCTTCTCGGGGGTCTTGCGTGCCCACGTGCGCTCCCACCTGGGCATCTCGCCATACCAGTGCAACATCTGTGACTACATTGCCGCCGACAAGGCCGCGCTCATCCGCCACCTGCGCACGCACAGTGGCGAGCGGCCCTACATTTGCAAGATCTGCCACTACCCCTTCACTGTCAAAGCCAACTGCGAGCGTCACCTGCGCAAGAAGCACCTCAAGGCCACCCGCAAGGATATCGAGAAGAACATCGAGTATGTGAGTAGCAGCGCGGCCGAGCTGGTGGACGCCTTCTGCGCCCCAGACACCGTGTGCCGGCTGTGCGGCGAGGACCTCAAGCACTACCGTGCCCTGCGCATCCACATGCGCACACACTGCGGCCGCGGCCTGGGCGGGGGCCACAAGGGCCGCAAGCCCTTTGAGTGCAAGGAGTGCAGCGCCGCTTTCGCGGCCAAGCGCAACTGCATCCACCACATCCTCAAGCAGCACCTGCACGTGCCCGAGCAGGACATCGAGAGCTACGTGCTGGCCGCCGACGGCCTGGGCCCCGCAGAGGCGCCGGCCACTGAGGCCTCAGGGCGTGGAGAGGACAGTGGCTGCGCTGCCCTTGGTGACTGCAAGCCCCTCACTGCCTTCCTGGAGCCCCAGAACGGCTTTCTTCACAGGGGCCCCACCCAGCCTCCGCCTCCCCATGTCTCGATCAAGTTGGAGCCCGCCAGTAGCTTTGCAGTGGACTTCAATGAGCCCCTGGACTTCTCTCAGAAGGGCCTGGCACTGGTCCAAGTGAAGCAGGAAAACATCTCCTTTCTGAGCCCTTCTTCCCTGGCCTCCTACGACTGCTCCATGGAGCCCATCGACCTGTCCATCCCCAAGAACTTCAGGAAAGGGGACAAGGATTTGGCCACTCCCAGCGAAGCCAAGAAGCCTGAGCAGGAGGCGGGGAGCAGCGAGCAGCCCTCTCCCTGCCCAGCACCCGGCCCTTCTCTTCCTGTGACTTTGGGGCCCAGCGGGATCCTGGAAAGCCCCATGACCCCTGCGTCGGCAGCCACCCCAGAGCCCCCAGCGCAGCCCCTGCAGGGCCCTGTTCAGCTGGCGGTCCCAATCTACTCCTCAGCCCTGGTCAGCAGCCCTCCGCTGGTGGGAAGCTCAGCCCTCCTGAGTGGCACAGCCTTGCTGCGTCCACTGCGGCCCAAGCCCCCCCTGCTTTTGCCAAAGCCCCCCGTGACAGAAGAGCTGCCCCCGCTGGCCTCCATTGCCCAGATCATCTCATCTGTATCCTCGGCCCCCACCCTGCTGAAAACCAAGGTGGCGGACCCAGGGCCTGCAAGCACTGGCAGTAACACCACGGCTTCAGACAGCTTAGGAGGCTCTGTCCCCAAAGCTGCCACCACCGCCACCCCTGCCACCACCACCAGCCCAAAAGAGTCTAGTGAGCCTCCCGCTCCAGCCAGCAGCCCAGAGGCTGCCTCTCCCACTGAGCAGGGCCCAGCGGGCACGTCGAAGAAGAGGGGCCGGAAAAGGGGGGTGAGGAGCCGACCCCGCACCAACAACGGTGGGGTGGACCTGGACTCCAGCGGGGAGTTTGCCAGCATCGAGAAGATGCTGGCCACCACAGACACCAACAAGTTCAGTCCGTTTCTGCAGACAGCGGAGGACAACACTCAGGATGAGGTGGCCGGAGCCCCTGCCGACCACCATGGGCCCAGTGATGAAGAGCAGGGCAGTCCCCCAGAAGACAAGCTGCTGAGGGCCAAGCGGAACTCGTACACCAACTGCCTGCAGAAGATCACCTGTCCCCACTGTCCCCGGGTTTTCCCTTGGGCCAGCTCCCTACAGAGGCATATGCTCACACACACTGGTAAGAGGGCCACCGGGCTCCCAGGCAGTGAGTCCTGCTTCCTGGCAGGCGGAACCACGAGTGTGGGTCAAAAGCGAGACCCATCTCCCACAGCTCCAGTTATTCCTAGCTTGGCTTCTTCCCCAGTCTCCAAAGCCCCGAGCTTGTCTGGTGGTGCAGTATTGCCTTTGTGCAGGGACCGAGCCCTCCAAGGACAGCATTCTAGTGAGTGTTCACCCAGGGCGTTTTGAGGTGAAAGTGGTCACAGGCCCTCAGATCACTCATGGCGTCGCCTCATCCCTTCCGGAGGTGGTAGCCAGATTATCTACTGGGTTAAGCAGGGAGGTGGCTCCGGAGAAGTGAGACTTTTTGTATTAAGGTATTGGGGCATAATGAGCTCGGTGCTTTGACATCCCATTCCAGTGTCCTCAATGCAGCTTTTTAAATTTTGAAAATTTTGTGAAGTTTCTTTGGATGCCATGTCCTCTTAAACAGAAATATTACAAATTGTGATGTTGGCTGTTTTCTTTCAGTTCACTAAGGCAGTCACATCTTCCCCTGTTGATTGTGAAAATCAGCAATGAGTGGTGGTAGAATGTTTTAAAATTTCTGTTTATACTACAATTGTAAGCCTTTCTGAGAAACTTCTCTCAGAAGGGCCTGGCGCTGGTCCAGGTGAAGCAGGAAAACATCTGCTTTCTGAGCGCTTCTTCCCCAGCCCCTACGACTGCTCCATGGAGCCCATCGACCTGTCCATCCCCAAGAACTCACACCCAAGTGTGAAAAAATTCTAAGTAACAGACTTAAATTGTCAAAGTGATACCCCAAAAGTATCTTCCTTTTTTCTTTCTTTCTTTTTTTTTTTTTTTTTTTTTTTTAATAAAAGAGTCTCACTATATTGCTCTCAAACTCCTGGGCTCAAGCAGTTTTTTTGCCTCCCAAAGTGCTAGGATTACAGGCATGAGCCCCCGCACCTGGCCCCAAAAGTATTTTTCTTTTTTTGAGACGGAGTCTCGCTCTGTTACCCAGGCTGGAGTGGAGTAGTATGATCTCAGCTCACTGCAACCTCTGCCTCCCTGGTTCAAGCAATTCTCCCTTCCTCAGCCTCCCAAGTAGCTGAGATTACAGGCATGTGCCACCATGCCCGGCTAATTTTTGTATTTTTAGTAGAGATGGGGTTTCACCATGTTGGCCAGACTGGTCTCAAACTCCTGACCTCAGGTGATTTGACCACCTTGGCCTCTCAAAGTGCTGGGATTACAGGCGTGAGCTACTGCGCCCGGCCTGCCCAAAAGTATTTTTCAAATGTTAGTTTCTAGAAGTTAATTTTTAAAGAGAAGTTTAGGATAGGAATATACTTTAAATAATTTTGTATCAGGTGCTTTTAGTATATAAATGGCCATACAACTCTCATCTGAATTATAATTTTCTGAATTTTCTCAGTGAACAGTCTCAGTATTCAGTTTATGTTATTGAACTAAGGGCAAATTAGTGAGATATCCTATCTTTTTGGAGTTTACAACCAAAATATTAATAAATAGATAGGGCCTTAAACCAAATGGTACTGGATTGGCGAATAAAATACAGAACACCAGTTAAATTTGAATTTCAGATAGACAACAAATAATTTTTAGTATAAGTATTTTTATGTAGTTCTTGGGATTTACTAAAAAATTATTTGTTTATCCAAAATTCAAATTTAGCTCTGGGCATCCTGGGTTTTTTTGTGGGTTTTTCTTTTTGCGCTAAATATGGTAACCCAAGGTAGTCAGGAGGTTTATGACAGGATGTTGAGGGTGGGTTGTGGGAATTGGTGTGAGCTGTGCTCTGTATCCAGATGGAAATGCATTACATAGAGTTGATCATCCCACAAAGCTTTGGAGAAGCTCGTTGAAGGCTGTTTCTCCTAGATGAGGTGGAACAGCAGGAGGGAGGTCATGGAGCCACGGCTGGATACCTGAACAGTGTGCAGAATGGAGCCTGGGGAGGGAGAGGAAGCTGGGAGCCAGAGGGAGTTGTGGCTGCGAGCAATAGGACTCTCAGAGGTTGCACTGGTCACCAGAGCTTGCCACACAGACACTGCATTTCTTTCTGCTGTGGTGGGTCCTTGAATCCAGGGATTGAGGAGTAGCAAGTCAGGAGTGCCTGTCCAGGGAGGACTCAAGGAGAACCAGGATTTCTAGATTTGTAAAGTGTGTACTGCCCTTTCATACCACTGTCTCCCTGTTAAAATAGTTTAAGCCTGACAAGTAAAGCAATCATTCTAATGATGACAGCAGTTCAGGGAAGAAAATGCATCTTCAAGAGAAGGTGCCCCTTATAGCAGTTTCTTTTGCTACCCTTTTTGGGTGCCACCTGTTTATCGCCTACTGAGAGTCTATGGGGAAGTGAGTTTTTCTGTTACCACTTTCCAGAAAGCAGATGGTCTGGATCTGATGATTGGCTTGGCTCACCCCCTTCCTCAGTGCTCCCACCTCCCCCTGCTGTCACCCAACCTCCCCATCTTCTTCCTCCAGTATTTCCTTTTTTAAGAGTTGTGCCCATGTCTTTGCAGGTGCCTGATATGTGTTCCCATTTGTGAATCCAGTCATGATTGCCTGGCTTTTGAATGCCAAAGTATCAGCGTTGGTTTAAAATTTAGTAGCATCTGAAACTGAGCAAGAAAGCAGGAGGTTTGTTTAAGATAGGATGGGGTAGATATAAATATAAACATTCTGCCTCTTGTCCCTTAAAAGTTACTGATAACCTCGATAGATGTGTCTGCTTTGGCACAATCCCTGTATCCTATCATAATATGTTCTTGGTAGAGCTAGTCTTCATGACAGTCCTGTGAGGGTGATGTCATCCATGTGTTGCCACAAGGAAATCAAGGTTTACTTTTAAGGAGCTAAGTAACTTGCCTACAGCCATATGGGGAATAAGAGATGGAGCTACTTTTCCAAGCCAGGGTCCAGTTCTGTGCAACTGCCCACTGGTCAGGGTGTGTGTGCCCAGTGTGTCGTCTGTGTGAAGGCAGAAGGCAGGCAGGGTGCACCTTCCATGCCTCCCCGTGTTCCCACATGTCCACATTGCAGAAGATTGGGAAGTAGTTTGAGATAAGGCGGGACACCACTGTGGATCAGAATGTTATTAGCTAATTTGAGACTTAATGACTACAGAATCGTGTTAGCCACATGAATAGACACTGTATGAAGGTTGGTGCCCATTGAGCTCCATTAACTTCCTTTGCTGTGCTTCACTCTCAGCTTCCAGGGATGTTCAGCATCACCACTACTAAATCATGTTATATGGAGCACTTGGCTACATCCAGTGTCATGTTAGAGCATTTTCCATTCATGGAGCATTAGAGCTGGAAGGAGCCTGGGAAGTCATCTGATGGGCCCCCTCTCCCCACAGACCTGATCTTTTTCCTGGTAGGCAGCTCTGCTGTCACTCAGAGCCACATGGATCCTTGGCCCCCTAGGCTTCTGTGAGGCGCTGTCTCCAAAACTTTGAAGAAAGTCTTGAGTATACACATGTTAAACATTGACTCTGCAGCCACCCTGCAAACAGAGGTGTTACTCAGAGAAGATGTTCTGTGGGGTATTTTTGTTTTTTCTAGTTTTTTGCTTTTGTACAGACAAGGTCTCACCATGTTACCCAGGCTGTTCTCGAACTCCTCAGCTTTGCAAAGTATTGGGATTATAGGCGTGGGCCACTGTGCCTGGCCGTTTTGTGTTTTTGAGTATAATGTTAAAATCTAGCCGAGTTCCAGCCAGAAGCATTGAGCAGCATCCGGTTTTGGACTGCATTTAAACAAACTGTCTACACCTTGAATGCTGGCCTCCTCCTACCCCCTCAGCAAATTACTGTACTGTCTCTACTTTGTCTCAAAACACATGTTCTCCAGTCCTCCCCATCCTCAAAGGGGCAGCAAGAAGCAGATCTGGTGTTCAGTGTCCAACGAGGGGTATACCTGCTGGCTGCTGGCAAGGAGCATGTGGCCTCAGCCTTTTCTTGCTCCCGGCTCAGGTTCCAGGAACTGTGTTTGATGAGGAAGCTGGCAGGGCTGTCATTTTTCATACCCCCTGGCACAGTCTCCACACACCTGCCTTTCCTCCTTCCTTCCACTCCTCTCCAGCTCTCTCCCAGACCATACTTTCCTGCTGATGAGGACAGTTCCTGGTTCCTTACCTTTCTCTACCTAAACGCACCACTCCATAGGAGACAAGAGTGCACTGTTCCTGCCTTTACCCCTCGGGAGCATCTCGTGTGTTTTTAGGCCACAGGTGGAGGAGAGGGTGCCAGAAAACACAGCCAGTCTGTTCTAGCCTCTGTCCTCATTTTCTTCCCCCTTCCCTTTTCTCCGGTTCCTTGTCCCAAAGTGATGGGCTTGGGACTATGGGGTGTCCATTCTGGGCTTCCCTGGCTTGCTCACTTTCTCACAGGTGCTTTGAGCGCCTTTTTTGAGCCGGCTCAGGCTTTCCCCCCACACCCTTTCCTCCCTGCTCCTACCTGGCAATGAGGGTCACAGCTTCGGTCAGTGAGTCATCCAAACCTGGGTGTGGAAAGCACCTGGGACACCACTTGTATTTGGCTCCTTTTAGCTTTCTTAAAAGACAGCTTTGGCCATTTGTACCCAGTCCTGTGTACACTTCTGCCAAATACAGAGAGAAAATGCCAAAAGAAAGATACCTGCATGCAGGGATGGAGGAGCAACGGAGAGAAGGCTGGGCTGCTCAGGCTGTCATCTTGTTACAAAAAGAAAAGCAACTGCAAGGTTTTCTATGCTAGTTAGACCCCACCTTTCTAACCCTGATTGTCTTTGAAAAATGAACAGAAATGTTTTCAGTTCTGTTTTTGTTTTTTTTTTTTTTTATCTTGGAGGCCAAGGCCCTAGTCTCCTCATCAAACTATTCTCACTGTTCACTATTCTCTTGCCTCAAAGTCCTTCTTCATTTCTTGACTGTTCTGGGAGAGTAAACACTGGCTAATTTTTTTTGTTTGTTTTTGGAGATTTTTTTTTTTTTGAGACAAGCTCTCACCCTGTCACCCAAGCACCCTGGCTAGAGTACAGTGGCATGATCACAGCTCACTGCAGCCTTGAACTCCTGGCTGAGTTCAAGTGATCCTCCTGCCTCAGCTTCCCAAGTAGCTGGGACTACAAGTGCACACCACCATGCCTGGCTAATTTTTTTATTTTATTTTTTGAGACAAAGTCTTGCTCTGTAGCTCAGGCTGGAGTGCAGTGGCACGATCTTGGCTCACGACAACCTCCGCCTCTCCGGTTCAAGTGATTCTCCTGCCTCAGACTCCAGAGTAGCTGGGATTACAGGCGCGTGCCACTGCACCCAACTAATTTTTTGTATTTTTAGTAGAGACAGGGTTTCACCACATTGGCCAGGCTGGTCTTAAACTCCCGACCTCAGGTAATCCACCAGCCTCGACCTCCCAAAGTGCTAGGATTACAGGTGTGAGCCTCCACACCGGCCTTTTTTTTTATTTTTTGTAGAGACAAAGTCTCACTGTGTTGCCCAAGTTGGTCTTGAACTCCTGGGCTCAAGCGATCCACCTCCGTTGGCCTCCCAAAGTGCTGGGATTATAGGCATGAGCCACTCTGCCCAGCTGGCTGATGGTTTAAGCGCTCGTGTTGGGGCTTGCAGAATGCTGTAGGTCCTGAGTGTGCAGGTAACTCCCTGTGGTTACAGGTGCTTTTACAAATCCCCTCCTAAAGCAGATATTCGTGGCAGCTCCCAAATAAATAGAATCATTTGCTACTTTCTATACAGGTGGCTGGCCAACAAGTGTTTTTGAAACCTGTGTTATTATAAAATACTAAACGAGCCCGTTTTCCTGCATCCCTGCAATCCAGAGAGCCCACCACTATGTGAAAATGTCAGACTTACGCAGTGAAATGCGAGCTTTTAATGACTCGTGTGAGTTGTTATGTCACTTTGGGAGCCTTTGTACTTTGATGCAATGCTTTCACATCATGGATTGTTTTCTGAATTTAGCATTAATAGGGACCTTCTCATGGGGACGTCAGCCTGGCAGTCCTAACCAACTGTAAAGGTGACGCATTTACCAGTGTGAAAATTACAGAGTAAACCATGTGACAGGGGGAGCGAGAAGCCGATTGTTTTCTTTGAAATCAAGAATCCTATCATAGTAGCTTCTTACTTGTTTTCCTCCTGGCCCAGTTATTTTCTCAATCTGGCCCGACTCAGAGAAGCAGCAGTGTTACCTTTTGACAATAAAATGTTAAAAGTACTTTATTTTTACTTGAAATTATTAAATACTGTGTTCAATTTTAAGTGACAAACAATAAGTAATTTTTTTCATTTTATTTTATTTTTGAGACAGAGTCTGTCTGTCGCCCAGGCTAGAGTGCAGTGGCACGATCTCTGCTCACTGCCACCTCCGCCTCCCAGGCTCAAGCGATCCTCCCACCTCAGCCTCTCCAGTAGCTGGGATTAAGGTGTGCACCACCATGCCTAGCTAATTTTTGTATTTTTAGTAGAGACCGGGTTTCACCATATTGGCCAGGCTGGGTCTTGAACTCCTGGCCTCAAGTGATCTGCCCACCTCGGCCTCCCACAGTGTTGGGATTACAGGCGTGTGCCACCGTGCATGACCACAAGAAGTAATTTGGAAGATGCACCATAAACACTGTCATACTGTACAACTAGTCACACTTTTTTTTTTTTTGATGTGGATGTTTTAAAAATAAATTTTGCAGAATGATATGAGGAGACCCTGAAAACAGTCAGTGGGGTTCTCCACTTCTGTTCAGGTTGTCTTGTGGAGCTACTCAGAAGCACACAGGCCGGGTTTCTGGGTTTCCGATTCTGCCCTTTCCAGGTTTCTAATTCTGTTGTCTTTGTTGCGAGCATCTTTATTCTTAAAAGTGCCTGAGGAGATTTGTAAGCATCATCTTAAAGGGTCTTTTAGCTCAGGAGGGAATCAACGTCCCCTGTCTCTGATTATTACTCCTGATGTGAAATTGTGGCCATGCTGTCATGGGGGTGGTGCCAGGTCCACACCTTCAGGCTCTGTATGAATGGCGCCCCCTGGAGTCGTGTGACACAGCCAGGCCGGTCAAGGCTAGTCCCTCCTTCCCCTGGGAAAACACATGGCCCCTCTGGCTGGTCCCCAGGTGCCAGGCCCTTGCTGTGCATTCACAGGGGAGTGCGTGGCCTTGGGCACCTGCACTAGTTCAGGCTTCTGTCGACATTAATCTAACACCAGAGGCCCCTGTGATCTGTGTTTCCAGGGAGCTGTGTTTAATTGTGGCAATCCCAGGGTTATGAGACAAAAGTACTGGGCCCCAGCTCTGAAGTCATGTCGGTTAACACACAAAACCTTTTACCCTGTAACATTAGCAACTGGGACCTTGGACTCCAGCGACTTGGGGGAAAGGGAGGAATTCAGTGATACACAAATGATGCACCACCGACTTCCATCTCCTGAAGGCTCCTGATCCCCTCCCTCCCTCCACTCTTTTCCTCTCCACCTCCTTTTTCCCTTGTGCTTTCTTTCTCCCTCACATGCATCCACACAAACCCAGGACAAGTCGTAGAGGAGCTTCGATTGCATTTTGAAACATGACGTTTACAGCACAAAAGGAATCCAAGTAAAAGGAGAGGGTAGCAGACCAAAGCAGGAGGGGACTGTGCCTCTCTCAGTGGCTCACCCATCTGTGCGTTTGGGATGGGTCTAGGGGCGAGGCAGGGCTGCCAAAATGTCCTCTTCACATGCACATCTGTTGAGTGGAGCACATGATCAAATGCAGACATAGTTACGTATTGGTCACTCATTTGCAACCAAGCTTGGAGCAGGGGGAACAAAGAACCTTTAATGAGAAGATCTGACTCTTGCCACCTAGGACGACAGTGAACTTGAGCAGAGGTCACTGCAGGATGTCTCAGCAAGTCAGACAGGAGTTGTCCTGGGAAGTCACAACTCACTGCTCCCATTCCCCTGAGGGAGGGACACAGCCACCAAGACCAGGAAGGGGGACTGGCCACCCTGGCCGGGGGCTGTCACTGACTTCTTCTCTTCATGAGCCCCCAAAGATACCCAAGGGTTCCCCATTGGATTTCCTAGTGTTGATATTACGGTGTCCTTGCCACACTAGAGCTCGTTAGAGGGCGTCTTTCTCTTTGTGATAGAATATAGGCGTTTTCTCGCTGTGCTCTAAAATCTCTTCATTCGCTTTTTTTTGTTGTCATTAATATTTTAATTGTAATACCATTGTTTTACTTTAAATGTATATTTTCCGGTTTCATTTAGTATTTTGAAGACAAAAATTCATATTCCATTCAACTTAGGAAAAGGGAGAATGATCATTTTAGTCATTGATTTTTTTTTTTAAATGTGTTTTATTAATTTTCTTGAAGGGGTGGAGGAGGGGGGAACAACTGCCAATGATCCCAGGAGAATAAACAAAAGCGACTTTTCTGTTTCATTGCAGTAGAAAGCCAGATAAATATGTATTTTTTTTCCTGCTTCAGGTCAGAAACCCTTCCCTTGTCAAAAATGCGATGCCTTCTTTTCTACCAAATCTAACTGTGAACGCCACCAGTTGCGCAAACACGGAGTTACCACCTGTTCCCTGAGAAGAAACGGGCTTATCCCCCAGTCAAAAGAGAGTGATGTTGGATCCCATGATAGCACAGGTAGTGCCGCCAGGTGAACAAGAACCCAGGAAGAGGGAGAGAGAGGAGTTCGGTTAAGAGTTGTAGCAAACTCCGGTCCGAGCTGTGGAGGGGCTGCTTGTTCACTTCTCTGTAGGATTCAGAGCCCACAGCCTATTAATAGAAAGGCAGGCCCTGCTGATGATTGGGAGGGAGCATAACTCCTGGGTCAGATCGCCTAGACAGACAGCAGAAAACAGTGACAGTGCCCCTCGGTGACTCTCGGGGCTGCCAGGGAAGATCTGTCACCCTCTTGGCAGAAGAGGCCTTTGTTCCCTATGTTGGGAGGTGGGATGTATGGGAAGGCCTACAACTTTAGCCCTGGGTATGAACTCATGTAAAGGGGATGTGAAACCTAAAGGTTTGGGGAGCCTTAGCCTCTGCAGCCTCCTCGGGAGCAGGCCTGGGCTCCCCAGGATATCAGGGTATTGCTGGAACGAGGGGTGCGGTGTTCTTCTTTTCAATAACTCTCATCCCGGTGTAAGACTGTCCTTGTTTGAAAAAGCACTGTGCATGTCCTTTCTTTAATCACATCTCTGCTTGACCTGAATCCGGGTATTATTCTCCTGTGCTGATGTGTGCTTCCTCCCTCCAGCACCCGCAGAGCAATTAACGGCTGCCCGATACGTCTTGTGCCACCTTGTTTCCCTTACAGTTTCTGAATTTACTCGTGTCCTCTGTCAGTACACTCCATCCACTCAGACTGCTGGGGTTCTCCATCCTCACCCCCAAGAGCAAACAAAACGAAAGCCAGCCTGCTGCAGGCCACTTAGATACCCTGCCAGTTGGCACTTAGTAACAGGGACAGCATCATGGTGCTGGGTCCAGTTCTGCAAGTCTTGAAAACCTGACACTATCTCATGGCTGTGAAGAGATCCCCCCAGCTATGTTTTTTTAGGGTTGTATTTGCGTCCTGTGGCTTCTGTTCCTCTGACTAGGGTGGAGATGGGGTGCCCTATAGTTATGAGGCACCCCTGCGTCAGGAGTCAGTGTGGACAGAGGGTTGAGCATTAATCTTAGCCCCCTTGTCCTTACTTTGGTTACAGGGATACTGAGTGTATCTGAAGTGGAGGGGCCACCCTTTGCCCATCTCTACGCCTCCCACTGAGCCCTAGTGAAACCAGCTGTGAGTGCTCTTAACTGCCCGCCAGTCTAGGCCAGATCCTCTGAGGGTATGAAAGGGTAAGCTGGTTTACTCACTGCTTCCCCAGCTTCCACTTCCACATAACTCACCAGTATCTTTGAGTGAAGAAAGATGTGGGTGCCCACGGAATCTTAGCCTAACTTGGACCCCTGTGAGCCAAAGATGACCTGTAGTTCAGCCCACGGGAAGCGCACACCAGTGCTGGCAGGTACGCGTTTGCTGCAGACCATCCTGTTAATGTTTAACCATCAGCCGCCACATTATCTGTTAGTCTGGAACATTTTCTTTCAGCCTGGTTTAGAAAGCTGCCCTGTGATCTTCCCATAGTGGTTCCACAGTAGCGAAAGCAGCCAGTAACTGAGGGAGCTGAGGGGGAGCTCTTGGGTTTCCATGTTTACAAATCAGTCTTAGTAACTCCGTGCTGGATGTGCATTTTGCATCCAGCTTCTTTATCATAAGGGAGGAACAAAGACTGGGGCTCCTGCTGGCGTCTGCAGACACAAAGCTGAGTGGGAATTAGTGGTCTTAGCTTCAGTTCAGCACCAAGTGTATTTATAAGTTTGCAGTCATAAGTTTTGTTTTCCAAATCCCAACAAAGCCCTTTCCCACCTCCACCCCACCCCGGAAGTTATATAGGTTTCCTTGAAGGGACAAAGCCTCTAGAAAAAGAAAAGTCACTGAAAGTTGTTATGTGAAACCAGCAAAGAGAAAATATATGTTTGGTTTAGTTGTGGTCACAGTCCATGGTGAGAAAAGGGACTGAGATTTAAGTGAGAGAGAAAGGAGGTTAGGGAGGCAGAGTTTAGTGATTTCAAGGAGGATTTTAAAAACCAGATGAGCATGATGGACATGGGGCGAAGCCTTCATTCTGGTTCCCCCCGCAATGAAGTTTAAAAAGTGAGGCTTTGAAGGAAGACCACTTAAAAAAAGGGAAAAAAATAAAATAAATGACCAAGGAGGTCCTTGAGGGGTTTTCTAGGCTTATATGCCTAGGTGGCATTTTCTTAAAATTCCTACACGTTTTATAATGTAGGTCTGACCTTTTTCAGTGTCATAAAGCCCCCCAAAAGAATGCTAAAAATGCCACAGTGGGGGCAGTTCTCCCTTAAAGGTCCATTTTAAACTTTCAAATTTCAACTGAAATTCTTCATTCACTGTCCTGGACAGAGAGGCACCCTGGCCCCCTCTGCCCTTGAGGGATATGCCCTTGGTCCTTCTTCCGATCATGCCCCGTCTTTGTGTTTGTAGGCACCTACATAGGGCTGTTTTTAATTCGTATAAACATGAAAGTGTTTAAACTCTCCCTTCATGTGGCCACCTTTACCAGCCCAGAAGTCCCACGTGTCAGCATGGACTGCACCTCAGGAAACCCTCTCAATCCTCAAATGCTTTGGGTAGAGTGCACACACAGCGGCTTCCCCTGCAAAGGCCCCCCTGCCAGGTCAGATAATTACTTAGGTTGGTAGTCTTGTCACATCGGTTGAGGCACATTTAATTTTTAGGAAGCAATAGATCTTTAATTGTTGAGCTGACTAGGGCCACCTCCACTGTCCTGTAGGAGGAGCTGCGGGTTTATTATCTACCAGGATTCCTTCTGCTTCCTCTAGCAGTTTTCTTAGTTGTTGAACAACACAAACCAAGGGACTGATGGGGAGAGGGAAGAACTGCATATTTTTAAGGTAGCATTGCTTATAAAAAGTCATCAGCTCAGCTACCTGCATTTGGGAGTCCGGGTGTTGAGAGCGGGGATTTATACAGCACCTGGCCTTATAAGTTGACTGTTCATGATAGGTGAAGAGGTGAAGTTTTTTGTTCATCAGAATCACTAATGAAAATCAGTTGTTTAGAATGTGAAGGGCACAGCCTACACTGCTAAAACACTCCCCCTAGTGGGAGTTTGGTAGAATACAACCAAGCCCCCTGTGTCCAGAGGGAGTTGGCCTTTCATTGTACTCCGGGTGATCTCTCTCCATTATCCGTGCAAAGGAAGGGCCTGAGAGCAGGAACAATTTGATCTTATATTTCTTTGGGTTTTGTTTCAAAATTTATTTTACTTTTTTTAAAGCTCTATCATGTTAAATATGTTCTGTGCAGTTAAAATAATGCATGTTCTTTGCTGAAAAAAAAAACAATGGACGTGTAGTCTAGGATATACTGGGGACAAAGGGGAAGTAACCAGAGATTAAACCTTTTAAAAATTACCGGTCGGACGTGGTGGCGCATGCCTGTAATCCTAGCCCTTTTAGAGGCTGAGGAGGGTGGATCACCTGAGGTCAGGAGTTCTGAGACCAGCCTGGCCAACATGGTGAAACCCTGTCTCCACTAAAAATACAAAAATTAGCTGGGCATGGTGGCTCACACCTGTAATCCCAGCTACTTGGGAGTCTGAGGCAGGAGAATCGCCTGAACTTAGGAGGCAGAGGTTACAGTGAGCTGAGACTGCACCACTGCACTCTAGCCCAGGTGACAGAGCAAGACTCCATCTCAAAAAAAAAAAAAAAATTACTTACAAAGGCCAGCCACAGTTGCTTATGCCTATAACGTCAGCACTTTGGGAGGCCAAGGCAGGAGGACTCCTTGAGCCCAGGAGTTCAAGACCAGCCTGGGCAACATAGGGAGACCCTGACTCTAGGGAGGGAAATTACCCACAAAGCCAGCAAACAAATTGAGCATTTTGTATTTTTATTGTAGAGTTTATACCAATATCCATTCAATAGATGCGCTCTGTTGAAATGATTCAAGAAAACGAACATCTCCTTTTTCCTTGGAACGTGGCCCAGACATTGGTGTGCATATCCCAGGACGCATATTCTTTAAGCTTTTGGATAATTTTGCAAAATCATTTCTTCTTTAAAATTTTATATTCACACCATAATATTTCCTTCTGAAACCTCTTGAGATACCCAAACAGTGGCTGCCAAAAAGTGCAGTCAGTGTAAAGCTAATGAAATGAAATGATGTAAGTAGCCACGTTATTCAGATGGCTGTGGGTAAAGCCTAAAGCCCCAAGCAGGTGTGAACAGTAGGTACTGTCTCCTCAGACCTCAGGACGGGGCAGGACCAGCTCCTTACCCCAGCCCTCCTGACCGCCTTGATGGCAAATAATCAAGCATGTGACATTGAGGAGGAGTGATGGATGCAGGTTGACATTGTAGTTACACCTGATCACGTCGAGTGAGAATCCAGGTGAGGTGCGTGAATCTTCTGGCTCAAGGACTGCAATCACATCTGGTCTATTGAGGGAGGGGCATCTTCGTACTTGTGCCATAAAACAATGACTTTCATCCACCTAATTATCAGAGGAACTTCTGAATCTCTGCAGTAATAAATCAGACAGTGGCCGGGCACGGTGGCTCACGCCTATAATCCCAGCACTTTGGGAGGCTGAGGTGGGTAGATCGCCTGAGGTCAGGAGTTCGAGACCAGCCTGGCGAACATGATGAAATCCCGTCTCTACTAAAAATACAAAAATTAGCTGGGCATGGTGGTGGGCGCCTGTAATCCCAGCTCTCAGGAGGCTGAGGCAGGAGAATTGCTTGAACCTGGGAGGTGGAGGTTGCAGTGAGTGGAGATCACACCATTGCACTCCAGCCTGGGCGACAAGGCGAAACTCTGTCTTGAAAAAATAATAATAAAAAATAAAGCAGACATAGGATCTGCAGCTAAATAATAGGTCCCACCAGCTTCCAATGTACTGTTGTAGTGCATAATTTTAAGAAGTTATTAAGTCCTCTTTCAACCTTAGTAAAGAGAAGGCCTTTTGACACTGTTTGATGTGAATATTGCAACTGTGCCACCCCTTAAAAGGACTGTTGAAAACTGATAGGCTTTCCACATACAGTTTTACTGGGTGGAATGGACAGATAGGAACAAATCAAGAGGCAGGAAGTCAGGGTAGGTGAGATGCCTGGAGCCCAGAACCCCTTGTCTTCACAGGCACCCACAGCCTTTCACAGTCCGCTCCCCTCACTGTGTGCTGTTGCCAAGCCTGGCATCAAGGGTGCCCTTCCTTTGAAAGATTTCCACCACCCCTGGGAGGCTGACAGCTAGGAAGCCTGCAAGCTTGCCTGTAGCCCCTTGGGTCTCCGCAGCCTCCACCTGGAGATGAGCGTCAGGCAAGAGTGTGCATACCATACACAGAGAATGCAGGCTTGGGGTCGTTTCCTGTGAAACTCATCAAGACCCTGCTTTGGAGGATTAGGGGTAGGGGTGGTCCTGTGTATGTTGCATGTTTGTATGATCTCTTTGCACTGGAAAAATAACTATAACTCAAGCTTCCTCAACCTCCCTAGCGCTGCGAGTCTCTGGAATGCACCCCTCTCCTATCTCGCAGCCCCTGTCTGCCCTGCCTGAGTCACTCACACCTTCCTGGGGGCGGGGGCAGTGGAAGCCAGGGGTTCAGGGGCACAGCGGCACAGCCAGCCCTGGGAACACACCTGAGGTGATGTGGAGGCTGCTTTTGCCTTTCTTACGTCCCCAGGGTCATCTTGGTCCTCCTGGGGGATGTAACAGGTGGTGAGGATTTGGGCCGAAAGAAGTCCTCACTGGTTTGGGGTTCAGGCTGCTGGCGTGGGTCTAGCCCATTCCCGGCGACATCCCTGGCATGGGCGTACCTGGTGGTGCCCCTCTGAGCCCTCCCCGCTGTGCTTGCCCCACAGACAGTCAGTCGGATACGGAGACTGCAGCCGCCGCGGGCGAAGTGCTAGACCTCACCTCACGGGACAGAGAGCAGCCGTCGGAGGGCGCCACTGAGCTCCGCCAGGTCGCAGGGGATGCCCCTGTGGAGCAGGCCAAGGCGGAAACGGCCTCGACGGTGCACCGGGAAGAGCACGGGCCTGGGGAGAGCCATGAGCCGGAGGAAGAGCATGGCACTGAGGAGAGCGCTGGGGACGCCGACGGCGCGGAAGAGGACGCGTCGAGCAACCAGAGCCTGGACCTGGACTTCGCCACCAAGCTCATGGACTTCAAGCTGGCCGAGGGCGAGGGCGAGGCAGGCGCCGGGGGCACGGCCTCGCAGGAGCCGAAGTTCGCCTGCGACACCTGTGGGAAGAGCTTCAAGTTCCTGGGCACCCTGAGCCGCCACCGGAAGGCGCACGGCCACCAGGAGCCCAAGGATGAGAAGGGAGATGGCGCCAGCACTGCAGAGGAGGGGCCCCAGCCCGCCGCCGAACAGGAGGAGAAGCCCCCCGAGACCCCGGCGGGGGTGGTGGAGTCGGCGCCGGGTGCCGGGGAGGCCCCGGTGGAAAAGCCCGCGGAGGAGACTGAGGGCCCCTCCGACGGGGAGAGCGCGGCCGAGAAAAGGTCCTCGGAGAAGAGTGACGATGACAAGAAACCAAAGACAGACTCCCCCAAAAGCGTGGCCAGCAAGGCAGACAAGAGGAAGAAGGTCTGCAGCGTGTGCAACAAGCGGTTCTGGTCGCTGCAGGACCTGACCCGGCACATGCGCTCCCACACAGGTAACCAGGGCAGGCCAGGTCCCCGGCCCAACAAGAGAAGGCGAATTGGGCACCTCTCCTAGGAGCTCCCCTGAAGCGGCGCCGGAGGCCACCGAGAGAACGTTTGCTTACTTGCTTACGTTGCCGGTGTGCCCGTTAAGCCCGTGAACTAGGAGTTTTAAGGAGTTGCATTGTTAGCCCTCGAAGACGGTGCAGGCCTCCTACAGCCAGGCAGGAGAGGGTCCTTGGCCGTTGTGTTTTTGAGAACGCTGTGATCCGCCTCAGCTCTGCTGCCTCCGTCTCCCCATCTGTAGAGTGGGGGTGACAGCTGCCCTGTTTCATAGAGGTATCTAGGAGAGGGTGCTTGTGCTGGGCATTTGGGCCACTTAGTCCTGTCTAGTCCTGTGGCCCGGACGACAGGCACTGCCCCAGGCCGCTGTGGGGCAGGCACCCTGTGTGATCCATTAGGGTCAGGGGGGCCTTTTCCTTTCTTAGCCGTGCAGCCTGGCTGAGGTGACTGGGGCAGGACCCTTAGCCACTGCCCTTCACACTGTTCCTAGAGTTCACCCACCACCTACAGGGTGGAGGCTGCAGACCCCAGAGCAGGGGCGCTTGATTTGACACAAAGACCTGATTATGCTCATGGAGTCCAGAGGTACATCCTTCTTCCTTCCAGAATAACCTGCCCCTCCTCTCAGCCGCTGCTTCCCTCCCTGTCAACAGCTGCAGCCCGCAATGAACACATGTGCCCCGACCCAGCGCAGGTGGCTCTGCCCTGCGCTTGCCCGTGTGAAGGGCCAGGGTCCTTGGCTCTCAGAAGAGGGATATTCTTGGGCTCCCAACAAGCGTGGTGGGCCTTGCCCCGGGCCTGGCGTGTGAGCCATCAGGAAAGCCCCCGCTGCACCACATCGTAATGCAGAGGGTACCTGGTGCCCCTGACCTAGGTGCTACTGTCCATGCAGATCCCTGAGAGGGTCCACTCCTGTCCCCCTCTAGATTCCTTCCCAGGCTCTGGTCGAGGCCAGTCTGCACATCTGAGGCTTCTGCTTCTGGGACCTGGGTTTTCTGGATCAGTATGTAGAGTGCCTGGGCTGAGAGGAAGGAGAGGAAAGGTCTCAAACTGACAGCTTGAACCAGCAAACGGAGCTTGTCCGTCCTCAGTTTGCTGGTTCAAGGAAGAGGCCTCTGGCTGAGTAGGAAGGAGTCCCGGCCCCCCGCACATAGCCTGGGGGCCTCATTCTTCCTGTGCAGAGCAGGGTGCAGTGGGTACTGGTGCCTTTTGGTTGATGGAAATTCTTTCTTCCGTTGTTCCAGGGGAAAGGCCATACAAGTGTCAGACCTGCGAGCGAACCTTCACCTTGAAGCACAGTCTGGTTCGCCACCAGCGGATCCACCAGAAAGCCAGGCATGCCAAACACCACGGGAAGGACAGCGACAAGGAAGAACGGGGTGAGGAGGACAGTGAGAACGAGTCCACCCACAGCGGCAACAACCCCGTCTCAGAGAACGAGGCTGAGCTGGCTCCCAACACCAGCAACCACATGGCCGTCACCCGGAGCCGGAAGGAGGGCTTGGCCAGTGCCACCAAGGACTGCAGCCACAGGGAGGAGAAGGTCACGGCAGGGCGGCCGTCTGAGCCTGGCCAGGGTGACCTTAACCCAGAGAGCCCGGCGGCCCTGGGGCAGGACCTGCTGGAGCCGCGCAGCAAGAGGCTTGCCCACCCAACCCTGGCCACAGCTGACGGCGCCTCCCAAATCCTGGGGATGGAGTGACAGCCTCCGTCCCCCTCAGCACAGACAAAAGCCAGCAGAGCAAAGCGTCTATACTTCATGGGGTTTCCTCAGTGCCCTTTGGCTGTTGGGGAGTAAGAGAGAGAGAGTGCGAGAGACAAGCAGGAGCGTGGCTGCTCGCTCAGTGCCATAGCCTCACCGCAGCCTGCGCGGGAGGCCACAGCCCGTGCCGATTCCAGTGCCTTAACTACTTACCGGATCCCTCCATATTATCGTGGGTGTTGTATTTTTCCAAAATGACTTCTTAAACAAAACAAATATTATAATGAATTGTCTGGAGAGGACCTCTTCATTTGAGCATTAGCGTTATTGTGTATTGGTGTGTGTGAGCTTGTTCTTGTGAATCTGTGATAGCACCGTTTGTTCTGTGAGCTGGAAACAGAAGGAAAAAACATACCCTTGGGTACCCATAGCCAATAACTGGAAGAAAATGATGTGAATTTCATGTAAATGACCAGAGGAAAGATGGATAAGATGATAATTTCTTAAATAGACATTTTCCTTTTTTCTGTGTGCTTCATGGTGGAGCTGTCATCTGGTCCTTGGTATTACAGGATGTGGTTGATGAAGGTTTCCAATATGATTTCAAGCCAAAACCAGGAAAGATTCTAGCTTTAGCCTCATGTCCGTTTCTACTCTGTCAGCATTAGACATGGTCACTGTTCAAGTTTCAAGACATCCATTCTTAACTATAGAGAAGAGTTACTCCCCTGGCGTCTTAACCTATGGAAAACATGCATGGATAGCATATATTTGATTGCCTCCTCTTCCTTTTCAGTATATGTATTATTAATATTATTATTATTATTATTATTAGCTCATCAGTTTGCTGTTCTCTGCAGTGAGCAGAATCAAATGGGCAATATTTGTCCTGGGAGACCTGTGCCACACCCAGGTCCCCGTGTTAACGTGTGCCTGTGGCTGTGGTTGGCACCTTTGGGTGGTAGCTCTTCTACTGTAATGAGACAAGCCTTTCTTCTGTCACTGCAGAATTTAGCAGGGGCCGTGAGCAGTCTTCCCAAGCATGGCCCAGGAGCAGCTCAGAGAGGGTGGAGTGAGGATGCATGCATCCAGGTAACAGGCATCAAGAAGCCAGGGCCGTGCCTGGAGCACTGCAGAGATGACTTTGGAGAAAGCAAAGCAGTGACCCAGTGACCAGGCACGTTACTCGTGAGCGAGGTATTCCCAGTCTTCCTGCTAAGCCTAATCCAAGCCTTACCCAGCTGTGCTACTGTCATTTGCAAAGCGAGGAAATACTACTACTGGTAATAAAACTACACATGCAAGATGTCAGATGAGAAATAGGTTTATATTTACCTTCCTGCGATGTGGGGTTGGTGCTTGAAGATAAATGTGCTGTTTCTAGTTTCTTAAATAGTCCAAACCCCTGGGCGCAAAAAGGCAGGATTATTTTTACCCATGAGCATCCTATGCAGGCAATAGACTTCCCTCACTGTCCCCGCCTGCAGGGAGGAGAATGTACCCCACTGCACCTGAGCTCCTGGTCCCTCAGCCAAGACCTCAGGGGCCCCCAGCCAGCCTGCTGCTGGGGACCCCTGTCCTTGCTGCAGTGTGTGGAGCCTCTTGCCTTCCCCTGGAGAGGCACCCCTGTACCCCAACTTCCTTCCCCTGGCCTTTTCTGGCCCCAGTGCTCCTCCTTTACAGACTTGTTCGCACAGAAACATGCACGCCCCCTTTTCTCCGCCACTTCACCAGTTTCTGAAATCCAACCTCCCAGGCTTCAAAGGAAGATAGACATTCTTGACATAATGAAAAGTGATATCTTCGCATACGAAAGGAAAAAAGGTTGAGGTATATATGATTTTTAACTGTATTAGGGATGTATGAACCAGTTTAAAAACGAGGTTTTATTTACTGTAGAGATGAATGCAAATCAGAACCAATGTTCCCTTGGTCTACTTAGTTAAAACCAGTTCATACATCCCTTAGGTTTTTTTTTTATTATTATTATTATTACAATTGTTATTTTTGTTGTTATTATTATTTGGGGTTTCTTGTGTTTTTTCTTTGCGACTCTCCACACTAAACTTGCAATATTGTGGGGAGAAGCTGTGACTAAACTCTACGCTGCGGTGAGATGTAGCAGTAATCAGCTCCCAGCGACGTGTGTAGCCGGGGCTGCCGCTCGCAATAATCACTATTGATTTAAAGCTTTACTTAGCCTTGATCTGTACCCTCGTAGTCAATAAGGTCTTGCCACATTTTATTAGTGAGGTGGAGAAACGTATTATTTGTTTGTTGTTTTTGCCCTTCCCCCACCCCCAATATTAAACTGTGAAATTTGTGATTTGTTTAAACTCTGGGTGAATCATAGCTTAGTTTGCATGTCCAGCTAATTTGTTTCTATACATTTTGTTTGATTCTCTTTCTCCTTCTCTCAGGGCTTTTACAAAAAAAATATATATATATGGATCTTCTGAAAAGTTTTTTGAGGTGCAAGTTTTTTCTCGTTTTTTTTTTCTCATTGATTAATGGACATGACGCTGAGATTCAATCACTACATGAAACACCTGGCTGTGAAAACAAAACAACCCAGAGAGCTGTTTTCCAAGCAGCGCTGGGGAAGCTACATAACAGTCGGATGCCAGTTTCGGGAAGATTCACCATACGTTCTGACCCTCTGTTCGTCTCTTTCCTCTCCTCTTTCTTCAAGAAGGAAGTTGATCCCAGTGATTTCAGCCCATGCATTAAACAGGAAACAATAATAAATTTGTAGAATTCATATTTTTCTAAAGGGAACTTAAAAACTGCTGCTACATGTTATGTACAAAACTGGTTTATGCCACATGAACAGAATCACAAGTTTAGTTTTGGTACTTTTTGTTCCTCTTTGTATTCAGTTGTATAGAACTTCCAAATTCAGAATGAGAAGAAAGCTGTTCTGTATCAAACCATCTAAGCAATAAATGTTATATTTTAAAAGCGGCAGATTGCCGGTCACGTGGCTGTCCTGTGATTTGTTGTGATCCCATCCCCAAGCCCACAGCCCACTTGGGGCAGGTCCCAGGTGTGCAGTACCATTGGGGGGAGTCACAGGTGCCCAGAAAAGCTCTTGTCACCCAGGCAGCATTTTTTTTTGCGCTGGAGGCTGGGGCAGTGACTCTTGCCTATAATCCCAGCACTTTGGGAAGTCAAGGCAGGAGATTCACTTGAAACCAGAAGTTCAAGACCAGCCTGGGCAAAATAGTGAGACCCCTATGTCTACAAAAAAATGTTTAAGAACTAGCTGGGCATGGTGGTACATGCCTGTTGTCCCAGCTATTTGGGAGGTTGAGGCAGGAGGATCACTTGAGCCCAGGAGTTTGAGGTTGCAGTGAGCTATGATCGTTCCTCTGCCCTCCAGCCTGGGGGACACAGCAAGACCCTGCTGTATGTAAAAGCACTCGGCTGCAGTTGTGAGAGCTGCTTTGAGAGCATGTGGAAAGTTAAGTGCATGGCCACTGTCAGAGCTTCAGAGTGGAGACCTTGGTGTTGGGTGCACAGGGCCAGGAGGCTGGACCTAATGAGGCACCACAGTGCAGGCCACTCTGTCATTGGCTAAAGCCAGCAGTTTTGTTTCCTGTGCAATAATGCCTAAGAAGTCCGCCTCTCCTCTTCTTCCCCCAACCCAGTTGTAAGTGATTGAGTCAGCACCTAGTGGAGGGAGAACAAAATCTGTTAGTGTGACCAGATTTTGGTGAGACGGGAGGGGACAGCAACCCTAGGGCTGGGGATGGTGCAGGTTAAAACTCACATTTGGGTAAAATAGCAATCAGCAGAGCCCCAACTCCTATAACTAGGGAGTGGCTCTCAAAAAGCAACACTGGGGGCCCGGTGCAGTGGCTCACGCCTATAATCCCAGCATTTTGGGAGGCCGAGGCGGGCAGATCACAAGGTCAGGAGATTGAGACCATCCTGGCTAACACGGTGAAACCCCGACTCTACTAAAAATACAAAAATTAGCCAGGCATGGTGGTGGGCGCCTGTAGTCCCAGCTACTCGGGAGGCTGAGGCAGGAGAATGGTGTGAACCCAGGAGGCAGAGCTTGTATTAAGCCAAGATCGCGCCACTGCACTCCAGCCTGGGCAACAAAGTGAGACTCCGTCTCAAAAAAAAAAAAAAAAAAAAAAAAACCACTGGGCCGGGAGCGGCGGCTCACACCTGAAATCCCAGCACTTTCGGAGGCCTAGGCGGGAGGTCAGGAGTTTGAGACCAGCCTGGCCAACATGGTGAAACTCCATCTCTACTAAAACTACAAAAAACTTTGGGTGTGGTGGTGTGTGCCTGTAATCCCAGCTACTCGGGAGGCTGCGGCACAAGACTCCCTTGAACCCGGGAGGCAGATGTTGCAGTGAGCCGAGATGGCACCACTGCACTCCAGCCTGGGCAACACAGTGAGACTGTCTCAAAAAAAAAAAAAAAAAAAAAAACCCAACACTGAAAGAAGTTGGTTTTGAAGGAGGCTGATTGTGGATAATGCTAAAATGCATTGAGTGCCCTGTACCATACACTAAGTGCCACCTCACTGCAGGACCAGAGCTGTGGCTGTGGTCCTTAAGCTTTTTCAGCCCCTCTGTTGAAATACGTAGAATTTAACACACATTTATATGTGGGAGCTTGGGGGATCCGCATGCCTGCGTGGGCGGTGGCAGGTGGAGATGTACTAGCCCTGGGTAAGCGGATCTCAAACCTCAGGTTCTCCAGCCCAAAGACATAGCCAACCACCTGCCCTGTGTTAGAGATGCAGGGCAAAGAAGTAGCCATGAGCTGTGTTGCTGGGGACAAGCTGGCTGGCATGAAAATCCCAGCTCTGTCTCTTGGGGCTGGTGAATGGCCTCGTGCCTCAATTTCACCATTCCTAAGAAGGGGATAGCAATAGTACCTACCTCATGGGCATTGTTGTGTGGATGCCATGAGTTCATTACATAAGGTGCATGTTAGGGGCTCTCATTATTGTTTCTACAGAGTCTTCTCATAGGAATGCTTCTTTGGTTGCCTGGTGAGGAATTAGGTAGAACTTCGCCACACGCATTCATGGCACAGTGCGGGGAACAGCCAGAGGAGGGCCTTGTGGGAGATCACCAAGATGCAGGCACTGTCCTTGAACCCCAGGGAGTCTTGCCACCTTCTCCTACCTGGCCTCCTCTGGCCCTGTAATCCCACTACCTTTCCGCTCAGCCTGTGGCCTCCCCATGGCCCCAGGACCGTGCCTGGGCCTTGGTGCTTATCCAGCATCCCCACCCTGGACCAAAGCCTCCTCCACTGGAGGAGGGCATGGGGCGTGGGGATGGGGGAGCTGGCGGCATAGACCTAGCACCCAGGATGAGGCCTAGTCCCTTGCTACTTTACTGCTCAGAGTGTCGTCTGAATACCCAAAGCATCAGCATCCCTGGGAGCTTGTTGGAAATGGCAACCTCAGTTTGACCTGGCGCGGTGGTGTATGCCTGTGGTCCCAGCACTTTGGGAGGGTGAGGCAAGAGAATCGCTTGAGGCCAGGAGCTCAAGGCTGCAGTGAGCTATGTTCACACTCCAGCCTGATTGACAGAGCGAGATCGCATCTTCACAAAAATAAAAACATAAACACAAAAATAAAAGAAATGAGAGCCTCTGGCCCACCCAGACCTGCTGAGTCAGAATTTGCATGTGAACAAGGGCCACAGTGGATATGTGCACACATTAAAGTTTGAGAAGCTCCGGTCTAGACCCCAAAGCTTGGTTCAGAATAAGGTGGATGGTGGACTCAGCAGCTGGCTGCAGAGACGGCTGTGGATTCTCCCTCTCAAAGACAGAATCCATCTCAGAAGGAGTGGGCAGAGCCCACATATGGCTTTAGAGAGTGCCAATCTTGGCCCTCCAGAGGTTCCTTCCACAGTCCCTACTCCAGCCCCAGCACAGACTCAGCCACTGCCTAAACCCGAGTGCCCCAAGAGTCTTGTTTGGGCTTTCTGCCTGTTTGCCATCCTTGTGGATTCCAAAGGCTACTTTGAAAGGGCTGAGGAGCGAGTGGGGCCTCCAACCACTGGCCAACAGCGCCAGCTGCCTGCTTGCCTGTCCTGGTGTTAAGCCTTGGGCCTGGAGCAGTCAGGCCTCTCCCCTTCATAACCACCTCCCTCAGGAGGCCAGGAGTGAGGGAGGATGACTAGGCTTATTTTAAGCTTGTAATTGAAGGTTGCTCTTTAGCAACAAAAGAGTCTCCTCCAATTCCAGGCTGCCAGAGTCAGTGTCCCAAATAAGAAACAAGCGGTCACTCCTTTCCCGTTTTACTGCTAGGGGAAGGAAGCCACAGCCCAGTGGGGAAGTGACATCCCTGGCCCTTGCTGTTCACCACTTCAAGTCTTGCCCGGCTGTCAGGGCAGGAATTCATGTCCCCACGGTGGCGTCTGCTTCCCAGTCTGTGGGGCCAGCAAGGGGCTCAGCTGCTCCCCAGCCCTGCCTTCCTCCATGAATCTGACATAACTCTTTTATGGGAATTTACATAAAAGTAACGCCTTGCTCAGTGTGGAAAATTTAGGAGCTGCGGGAAAATATAAAGAAAATTAAGGAAGTCATCTCGCTTCTCAAACACCGTTTTAATTTGGTGAGTGTTGCTCTTTTCATTGGGCCTCTCTTTTCCCTTCCTCATTCTCAGATGTGTTTGTACAGGACTTTGCACACTGCAGTGTTTTCCTGTGGTTTTTGTTTCTTTTCTTCACCCAAGTCCAGTGAGCTGTGAAGGAAAAAAAAATCCTTATTCCTTCAGAGCAGGGACGAGCATTGAAATGATTTGCCCAGGTCAGCTGGCTATTGAGTGCTTTTGTTGGGAGGAAATTCTCCACCAGAAAAATCCTAAAACAGAAGTCCCCGAGAATGGGTGGTGTGTGTCGTCCACTGAAAAGGGAGTTACTCAAAACTAGGAATGCGTGCCCTCTAGGAAACATGGCACTGATGCGATTTGGCACATAGATATTTGGCATACATATTCCCAGGGTCACTGAGTAAATTCCCAACTGTTCCAGTCCTCTTTTGCTGCATGACAAAGAACACCAAAACTTTGGGTCAGGATTCGGTGGGTTGAGCAGGGCTCTGCAGGGTTGGCTCATCTGTCCTCCGTGAGGCATCAGCTAGGGCAGAGCCTCCAAGACCATTTTTTCTCGCTTATATCAGGTGCCTCTGTGTGTATACACACCCACTCACCTACCCACTAAAAGAAAATTCTATGAGTTGCTTGTTAAAAATTGCATTTCAGGCTGGGTGCAGTGGCTCACACCTGTAATCCCAGCACTTTGGGAGGCCAAGGTGGGCAGATCACCTGAGGTCAGGAGTTCAAGACCAGCCTGACCAACATGGCGAAACCCCGTCTCTACTAAAAACAAAAATTAAGCGGGCATGGTGGCGAGTGTCTGTAATCCTAGCTACTCGGGAGGCTGAGGCAGGAGAATCGCTTGAACTCAGGAGGCAGAGGTTACCATGAGCCAAGATCACACCACTGCATTCCAGCCTGGGTGACAAGAGTGAGACACTGTCTCAAAAAAAAAAAAAAAAAAAAAATTGCATTTCAGATCTACTGATTCAGGATCTCAGGAGGGAGGACCTAGCCATATGCATTTTTAGCAAATTCCTGGAGAATTTGCTAAAGCCCAGAAAAGTTTGCAAACCAGGGCTCTGTTAAAGACTGTTCCAGATTCCTGCCCCTCAGTTGTACCTCTAGTTGTCCCTCAAGCTAACACCAAGGCAAATTGTTTGCAATGGAGCCGTTGTTTGGTCTGGGGTAACTCTCCGATATCTAGGATATGTACTGGAACCTTCCTTCAAGCCTCCTGTCTGGCCTTTTTCCCTGCTTTGGCAGCCACTCCTCTGCCCATATTGGCACAGGTGCTCCCACCCAACTTTGGGACCACCTACCCCCAAAAGGGAACTTCTAAGAACCTGTGGCTGGGCTCGACCTTGGCACCAAGTCTAGGAGCAGTTGCTCCCACCTGGCTCACCTTCCTGGAGCTTTGGGTCCCTGGTCTCCTGATATGCACTTGTCAGGGCTGGCTCATAATGGTGGGATCCATATGGATAAATGAAAATGTGGGGCCCCGCTCTGTCACCTGGGCTGGAGTGCAATGGCACAATCTCAGCTCACTGCAAACTCCGCCTCCTGGGTTCAAGCAATTCTCGTGCTTCAGCCTCCTGAGTAGCTGGGACTGCAGGCACGTGCCACCACAACTGGCTAATTTTTTTTTGTATTTTTAGTACAGACAGGGTTTTACCATGTTGCCCAGGCTGGTCTCGAACTTCTGGCTGCCTCAAGTGATCTGCCCTCTTGGTCTCCCAAAGTGCTGGGATTACAGACGTGAGCCACTGTACCCATCTTGTGTTTGTTTTTGTTTTGTTTTGTTTTTTGTTTATTAAGAGACACGGTCTCACTCTGTCGCCCAGGGTGGAGTGCAGCGACGCAATCTCAGCTCACTGCAGCCTCAATCTCTCAGGCTCAAGTGATCCTCCTGCCTCAGCTTCTCGAGTAGCTAGGACCAAGGTGCACACCACCACACCCGGCTAATTTTTTTGTATTTTTTGTAGGATGGGGTTTCGCCATGTTGTCCAGGCTGGTCTCAAATTCCTGGGCTAAAGCAATCCTCCCACCATGGCCTTCCAAGTGTTGGGATTACAGCGTGAGCCACTGTGCCCGGCCAATGGGCTCTCCGAGGCCACATTACCTTAGGCATTGGGATACTTACACGCAGGTGTCCGCAGGTGCCTGAGGTCTCACAGAGAGGGTCTCTGCTTCCACACTCAGGCCTCCACCAGGGGCCAAGGGGGCTGCGATCACTAGGCAAGGGCAGGAGGCTGAGTGGCCAGAACCCGTCCCAGGGAGTCAGGAGAGAGAGGGAGGCAGGACCACACAGGAGCCAGGGCTCCCGGCACCCAGTGCACACTCCATTGCCCCATCAGAGTTCACTGACAAATCCACTTCAAAGATAATATCATAAAGAGTTTCAAGATGGGGCCCTGGGAGCAGTGAACTCCAAGCACGGGCCCTCGCAGGGGTCCCACTGCAGGAAGCCCGCCCTGCTGTTGACCCTGCCCACCTCCCTCAGCTCCTTGGTCCTGTCGGGTCTCCCTGCTGACCCCATTGCACTGCTCTACCCTCCTGTCTGTGGAGCCCCCGTCTGTCCCCACCTATAATTCTGTTTCCATACCAAGGCCTAACCGATGGCCCCCGACCCCGTTCAGTGTTTTGGGCCAGCCACTCCTGTTCTTGGCGGCCCTGCCCTCCCCGGCTGCCCTCGGATCCGGACACAGTTGCACTTGTTATCTGGTGTCAGCACTAGGGAGGCTCAGTCAAGCCAGCACTAATGGTGGGTTTGGTGTCCTTGGGACTTCTCCACCCAGGGCCTGTGCCAAGGCTGGTCCTCAGTGCTTGGTCAAGAGTGGCTCTGGCAGCTCTGGGGTGGTGGCCCCTGCAGCTCAGTGCCCCTGCCACCCATGCTCACTGGATGGGGGACGACACCCTTCCTCCCAGTTCAAGGTGGATGGGCCCCAGAGCACTGCCCAGCCAGCCAAGCCTCCCTGCCCGTGCCCTGCCCTCCGAATGGCTCAGATCATACCTGCTGCCTTTCTTTCCTAGCTCACTGCCTCCACCCAAGTCACCTTCTGTCCTGACTCCCAAGGACTTGGGTCCCACTGGGGAAGTCGGGAGGAAATGGGAAGCCTTCCTGACTGTGGGTGAGGGCAGGAGGGGAGGTGGGGTCAGAGCGGGCACATGGAGGGTGGCAGGAGAAAGCAGGAGAGCGTGAGAGAGGTGGCAGAGGAGGGGGGTGCGAATAAGAAGAGAACACCATCATTGTTTACCAAAACTGAATTGCACCACACCAAGGTTTCCTGTTATTTATTTATTTATTTACTTATTTATGTATTTTAGTGTGTTCAATTGAGGTAAAAAAAAGAAGCAAGAAAAGTGTTTGCAGATGGGCTGTATGGCGGTGAGCTTTGCAATGATCTCTGAAAAAGTCGGGGGAATCCAGCAGGCAGATGAGAATCCAGGCTTGCTGGCATACCCAGATGACTCGGAAGGAGGACCCCAGACGGGGAGGGGCAGTGCTGGGAGCAGGAGGAGTCCTGGTCAGACTGTCCGTCCATGTTTACCCAGCAAATATTTGCAGGCCCTGAGCTCAGCAGGGGAGGAAATCTCAGGCAAATGAGACAGAGACTCTGCCCTCCAGCCGCTTAGGAGAAAACAGCCAAGAAGGACATTGTTAAATGGACTGGCCAGCCCAGAGCATCAAGGGCATTTGGAGGTGGGGGGCACTGCTAGTTGGGGACATGTAGACCAAATTTACAGAGCGAGGCCCCTGGAAGGATTTCTGCAGGTTGCAGCAGGGTGGAGGAGCGTCGCCGGCCTGGGGCCAGAAAGAAGCTCAGGGCACAGGGATGCTGGTCACGGGGTGTCCCATCACATCAGAGTGGTGTGGGCTATGGCTGGAAGGGCAGGCAGGCCACTGGCTGACATGCCACACAGCAGACCGTGAATAGACGCATGAGCGAGTCAGGGAGTCAGGACAGCGCTGAACACTTGAGTTCATTTCCTGCTGGAGGTGGGAGCCGTTGAAGGTTCTTGAGGGCATCCGTGAGTACATCAGAACTGTGGTCTAGAAACGTCCTAGTAACAGTGTGAGACAGGGAGCCAGCAGAGAAATCATCAAAATAGTCTAGGCAGAAGGTAATGAGGGCCAGATGTGGTGGTGTGCACCTGTAATCCCAGCTACTTGGGAGGCTGAGGCAGGAGGATCACTTGAGCTCAGGAGTTCGAGACCAACCTGGACAATGTAGCAAGGCCCTTTCAAAAAAAGGAGTTGGGGAGAGAGAGAAAAGGTAATGAGGGTTTGAAGTGGGCTGGGGAGGAGAGGAGCACTGGCGAGATCACATTTGGCACTACTTGATTAACGAAGATTGCAATGGGGGCGCAGTCAAGCTTTCAACATTGTCACTGGAAATCGGGGGAGGTGGTGCCATGAAGGATGCCGGGGAAGCCAGGTGGAGAAGCCAGTTTGATGGAACACAGAGATTGTGGGTTCCTTCTTGTTGGAGGTGTCTATCAGAGGTCTTCAAGTGACAAAAATTCAACTCAGAGGCTGGGTGCATTGACTTATGCCTGTAATCCCAACACTTTGGGAGGTAGAGACAGGAGGATCACTTGAGTCCAGGAGTTTGAGACTACCCTGGGCAACAAAGTAAGACCCCCCCATCTTTACTATAAATAAATAAATAAATAAATAAATAAATAATAAATAACTCAGACCAGCCTCTACAAAAACGAGAATGGGTTAGCCCACATTGACAAAAAGTCCAGAAAGTGACTTTAGTTAGATGCACGTCCACCATAGCTAGTGTTCGAGCCCACCATGTCCCATCCCCTGGTTCTGCTTTCTTCCTCAGGGAGGGCGCCTGCCAGGCAGCAGTGTCGCTCAGCTTATGTGCAGCCAGCTTGGTGACTACAGTGGCTCGTCCTAACAAGAGACCAGGACTTCAGGCTGGTCTGAGGCACATGCTCACCTCTGGGTCACACGTCATTCTTGAAGCAGTGGGCAAGTCAAATATCCCCACCCCTCCTGCACAGAAAAGGGGAGGATCCCAAGAGGAGAATGTGAGGGCTGCCTCCAGGAGGAGAAGAAAGACTTGTGGGTCCACTGCAGACATCCAGGTGGAGATGTCTGAAGCCCAGGGGTCGGGTAAGAGCTACAGCCAGGTTTGGGTTATTGTGGGAGGAGCCGCAGGAGTGAATGAGATCAGGAAAGGTGGCCGGTGCAGACCTAGGACTTAGGGACCTAGGAAAGAGACAGACACGCTGGGGAAGAAGAGTCAGAGGACAGAGGGTGAGACGCTTGAAGAGGAAGTGGGCGAGAACAGTCTTGCCTAAAAAGAAGGAGCCCAGTTCCCCGAAGGCGAGGGTGAAGACAGGCCATTGGGCTGAGACGATGGGCAAAGGGCAGGGTGTGGGCAGAGCTGGTTTGGGACCCAGAGCAGTGGAAGAGCAGAGCAGCCCTTGCCGAGACCAAGGGACAGCAGGGCTGAATGACCACAATGCAGCACCCGCTTCGCTTTGCAAATAAAATGCGGACTGCGCAAGAAAGCGTGGCTTTTAGTGTCCATTCGTGTCCAGGAACAGCGACCAGGGCAAGTGCTTGAGTGCGCCAGGCTGGGCGAGGCAGGGAGGAACTGAGGGCTGGGTCTGGGGGAGAGGAGTGGCCAGGGAAGAGGGGCGACCCAAAGGCCTCCGGAGATGCGCTGACAGAAGGTAAAAACAAGGAACAAAACAAAACCACACACAAGACGGCAGCGCGGAGTCCAGGCCCTGCCCTCTGCAGCAGCGCAGCCCAGGGACTCTGGGGCTCCCCCTGCTGCCTGTGGAATTTCCAGGCCAGCGCATCGGATTGGCCTGGCCTGGGGCAGTGGGTGGGGATTTGGATGTTTCCAGAGAAGGGAAGATTTCGATGAGAAAGCCGCTCGGCAGCTCCAGAGGGTCGATCCCCCGACAGGGGAAGGGGGCGTGGGCGCCACATGGCAGCGCTGAGACTTGAGTGCTGGAACAGCCCAGCGAGGAAGGTCCCAAAGACAGCTCTTTTCACCAAAGACAGGCCTTGCGTTTGCGGTGCGGTTTCCACTCCCAGTTCTGCTTCAGGTAGAAAAGGGATGAGGGTGCCGGACCAGCTTGACCCGGTTTCCGCAGGGGCAGAAGCACTCCTTACCTTTGGCCTGCATTGCCCCTCAAGCAACAGGGAACCACACATTCTCCTGCCCTTGGAAAAAGTTGACCCGCTTCACAGTGAAGCCTAAGAGGCGAGGTGGGGGCGGCGGGGGGATTTGGATGGGACTTGCAGATGCCTTTCTTCTTCCCAGTGCCCACCTAGGGATGGGGACGCTAGGACAGCTGAAGCTGGCACACATCTAATCAATGTTCCTCAAGCACCTCTTTGTCCATGCACCCTCCCTGCCCAACACCTCCAATGGCCTCTGAGGCTTGGAGAATGACATCCAAGCTCTGTTTCCCAAACAGGCCCAAGCCCACCCTCTGCCTCCCAAGTCATCCTACCATGACCACCATCTGTCACCCTTTGCAGCCACGCCCTGCGGTGACCACGCCCACAGACGACCTCGGCCCTGGTGACCTCGCCCACAGGTGAGCACGACCTTGAATGGCTCTGCTTTTGATAGTCACGCCCCTTGTAGCCATGTCCTGTGATGGCCACGCCCACCAATGAGCATGCCCTCAGGTGACCACTCTCAGACACCCTGGGATCCAGCTGCCCTCGTACCCCCAGGGCATGTCTGGGCACACCTGTCCTCTCTTTGGCCCTTCCCTAAAAAGCCTTCCACATCCTAAATCCTTCTTCGAAATCCTGTTCTGCTGCTTCAGTCTCACCACCTCGAGGCCCCTGTGACTACCCCAGCTCTCTGGTGCTCACTCGCTTGGTTCCTACGATACATTGGAGTACATTTGCCTTTTTAAAAATAAGCTGAGCTGTCTCCATAGCTAGATTTCCAGATCCCGAGGGATAGGATGGAGGCAATTATTCTTTTTTGTGTACCATCCAAAACTTAGCCCAGTACCAAATACCTTTTAGCTATTCAGTCTATGTCTCTCTCTTTTTTTTTTTTTTTTTGAAATGGAGTTTTTGTTCTGTTGCCCGGGCTGGCGTGCAATGGCATGATCTCAGCTCACTGCAACCTCCGCCTCCTGGGTTCAAGCGATTCTCCTGCCTCAGCCTTCCCAGTAGCTGAGATTACAGGCACCCGCCGCCACGCCCAGCTAATTTTTTGTATTTTTAGTAGAGACGGCGTTTCACCATGTTGGCCAGGCTGGTCTTGAACTCTTGAGCTCAGGTGATCCACCTGCCTCAGCCTCCCAAAGTGCTGGGATTACAGACGTGAGCCACTGCGCCCGGCTTGGCTCCCGAGAACTTTCTAATGTGCAAGGAGGGCTGGGACTGGCTGATCTAAGGGTACCCTGGGAGTGTGATAGTGTGGCCACCTTATGGGATTTGGAGCCAAACAGCCCCAGTCCAAGCCCCTCACCTCACTCTCTGTGTGCGATCCAGCAGCCCTGGGCCTCAGTCATCTTCATCTCCCATATGGGTTTAAAATGCCCACTGCCCAGAACACACAGTGCCTACAGAGCTGCAGATGAGTCGGAGCCCCTAAAGCGATAGCCCCTAAGCCTCCCTCAGAACTTAAGGGCTACACTGAGATGGACCCTCAGTCTTCTATACCCGGGGACATGTGGGGACAATGCAACACTTTCAAAAGAGGTGACTCAAACAATGTCAACCATAGTCATTTTATAGTGCTGGGAAAAGAATAGCTTTAATTTTACATCTGATTATAGAGGGAAGGATTCGTAGTGTCCCTAAACTGACCTGTCTAAATATTTCCACATAATATGCACAATTATCATCTGCAGCCACAAACGTTTCCTTTTCTTTTCTTTCCTTTTTTTTTTTTGAGACTGAGTTTCACTCTTGTTGCCCAGGCTGGAGTGCAGTGGTGCGATCTCGGCTCACCACAACCTCCGCCTCCAGGGGTTCAAGGGATTCTCCTGCCTCAGCCTCCCGAGTAGCCGGGATCACAGGCATGTGCCACCACGCCCAGCTTTTTAGTAGAGATGGGGTTTCTCCATGTTGGTCAGGCTGGTCTCAAACTCCTGACCTCAGGTGATCCACCTGCCTCAGCTTCCCAAAGTCCTGGGATTACAGGCATGAGCTACCGCGCTCAGCCAAACGTTTCCTTTTCTTTCTTCCTTTCTTTTTTCTTTCTTTTCTTTTTTTCTTTTTGAGACAGAGTGTCGCTCTTGTTGCCCAGGCTGGAGTGCAGCGGCACAGTCAGCTTACTGCAACCTCTGCCTCCTGGGTTCAAGTGATTCTCCTGCCTCAGCCTCCCAAGTTGCTGGGATTACAGGCGACTGCCATTATGCCTGGCTAATTTTGGTTGTTTTTAGTAGAGATGGAGTTTCGTCATGTTGGGCAGGCTGGTCTCGAACTCCTGACCTCAGGTGATCCACCAGCCTCAGCCTCCCAAAGTGCTGGGACTACAGGTGTGAGCCACCTTGCCTGGCCCAAACGTTTCCTTTTCTAAGAGGCCGTGGGGTGTCCTGGATCCGGGCAAAAAGGGCACTTCAGGGCACAGGGCCCCTCGAGGTGACGCCCTTGTTGGCCGGTCTTGGTATTGCTGCCCACCTGAGCTGGGGAGTGAGCCCTAGACTCGCAATATTCCTCTGCCCCGCTGCCCACGACAGGAATGCTTGTCTGTGAAAGTCATGGGTCCCCTTTGTGTCCCAGAGTTGTTGAACAAGATCCTAGTATACAGCATCATCACACCACATGCTGGGAAGGCCAGAGGATTCTGGGACCGGAGCTCAGTTTGTTTTTTTATTGATACTAGAGAGAGGCTTAGAAGCTTTTCTAATTCTAAGAACCTGCTTAGAATTACACAAACTGAAGGGGATGGGGCTTCGAGTATTTTTAAGAGCTTGGGGCTTGCAGGTGTTACATGTTTATCTGAAGATGAAGTTAACTGGATCACGAGGTAAGTAAGGGCAACTTCAACTTCAGGTGGTATCTCTTTAGTATGCAAAGCCCTTATCCACATAGATAGCCAAGTCTATAGGAAATACTGCCTGCTATACGCTGGACTGAGTCTCCCCAAAATCCTTACGGTGAAGCCACCACTACCTCAGAATGTGAGTGTATCTGAGGTAGGGCCCTTACAAAGGTAATTCAATTTCAATGAGGCCATCAGGGTGGGTCCTAATTCAATCTGACGGGTGTCCTTATAAGAGGAGCTTGGAACACAAACTCAGAGGACGCGGCAGGAGGAGACGGCTGCAAACCACGGCGAGGCCTGGGGGAAACCAACAGTCGAAGGCTTCCTCTTGGGCTTCCAGCCCCCCGGACGGTGAGGAAATCTGTTTCTACTGTGTAGGCCTCCCAGACAGAGGGCTTTGTTGCGGCATCCAGCCCTGACTAATGCACTGCCCTGGTGGATTTTCTGCATGTTCCTGATACAGCTGACAGACAGGTGGATGATGACAGGGCTTCTTCATTTTGGAGTCTCATGAGATGCTGTGGGCACAGCACACAGGATACTCTCCATCAGCATTAGGGACCGGCACAACCATTGCAATGACAACCCTTCTCTTAATGCTCATGGGAGAATGCAGGACCCAAGGTCCAAGGTCCAAGGCCTGTGCTGGGCAAGTTATAAATCAAATCCACAAATCTTCACTGGGCTCCTACAATACCATACCGGGTGTGGAAAGCACTGCTTTAATCATGCTGGCTGGTCCTCACATTTCTTTCTTTTTCTTTTTTTTTTTTTTTTTTGGCGACTGAGTCTGGCTCTGTCGTCCAGGCTGAAGTGCAGTGGTGCAATCTTGACTCTCTGCAACCTCCACTTCCCAGGTTCAAATGATTCTAGTGCCTCAGCCTCCCGAGTAGCTGGGATTACGGGCGCCTGCCACCATGCCTGGCTAATTTTTGTATTTTTAGTAGAGACGGGGTTTCACAATGTTGGCCATGCTGGTCTTGAACTCCTGATCCCAAGTGATTCCCCCACCTCGGCCTCCCAAAGTGCTGGGATAACAGGCTTGAGCCACTGTGCCCAGTGTGGTCCCCACATTTCATTAAAATATCCTTATGGAACTCAGAGAAACAAGAAAAGTTATGGAGTTTTTTTTGGGGAAAGTCAAGAAATTCCTCTGTCCTAGAACTAGATAGTGTGTCTTGAGTTCTCTTTGATTGGGAATATTTATTTGTCTAAAGGGGGTTTCTCAACTCTGGGTGCCTATCTGTAAAATGGATGTTACCAGTTTATCTGTCCAATCTAATGGCAAAAGGCCTATGAAGGACAGAGTGTGAGGGCAAGGAGAACAAGGTGGCACTGTCCCTCTCTCCCACCCCACCGAGCTGTGTGGCCTTGCTAAGAGGATTGGTATTGTATTGAGAGTGGTGACGGGATGGACAGAGGCCCCTTCCAATTCTCCTGCTCCTCCAATCAAATAATAGGTTTGCCAAGTTCCCACACCCTGGACTCTACTGTCAAGGACCAGACAGTCTTTGGGAACTGCGCCCCTTATCAATTTAGTGCCATGCAGCTCCAAGTTCATCCTTCATTGTCTGCTTTGAGAAAATGGATCTGGCCGCTTTAGACATGTTTCCTTTGTGTGCTGACACGGTATTAGGTTTTGTCAGAGGGAGAAGTAGTAGGACATGGCCAGAAGGTTTTCTTCCTGCCCTATGTGCCCACTTGGCTGACTCCTGCCATGCTCATGGCCCCTCCAGCACCAGGCTCCTGCAGTGCGTGGTGGTCAGCAGCAGCCAGCAGCTTCCTCCATCCTCTTCAAGCAGTTTGTGGCTGACTTCCTCCAGGAAGGCACTTCTCTTACGGGAACAGCTTAACTCTGGCCCCCGCAGAGCTGGATAATCCAGCAACTCCACTGCTTTGGCACCAACAACAACTTCTCAGCCCTTCGGTGAGTCTGGGCAGTGCTCTCTCAAATGAGGGCTCGAGGTGGGGTGGAGGAGCGGTTGGACGAGAGGCTGTTTCTTACAGCTGCTCTTCCCAGATGATTGGAGTTGACTTCTTACTAGCCAACCCGTCACTACTCTACACCTGTTACAGTTACATCAAACTTCCTCCATTCAAATTAACATGTGGTTTCCTCTCTTGGTTGGTACAGCGTTGGCACCGTGAGGAGCCCCAGCCATAGACCTACAAAGATCGGATTTGGAAGCTAGTTGTGCCTTTGGGCTTGAGCACAGTGCTGGGCTCCTTGCTGGAGGGACACTGGGTTCCTACTGGGAACAGACTTATCATTCCCAGGGGCCCTTCTTCCAGTCCTGTGTAGCCTGCTGATAAATGATCATCCCTAGATCCAGGACGTGACCAAGCCCCACGTGTGATGGCAGCACAGCCTTCCAAGGGACATCTGGGGTTTCCACCTGTGACCTTGGCAACACTGGAAGCATTTCTGGGTGCTGGAATCAAGGCACTGCATGGATGCCCAGAAATGCTTCTAAGTGGCCTCAGAGCCACAGGTCTCTGATGCACTGCTTAGGAGATGGAATCACCCTGAGCAAGGGACTCTGGCGGGGACCACTGGGCAGCGTGACCCAGGCTCACCCATCTTCAGATCGGGGCACTGGGCGTCTGTCACATGTCCAGAATACCGTACCACTGTCGCAGAAGGCTTGAAACCAAGGATGGGCACACAGGAGAGAAAGGCACATCTGGTCAAATCAAAGTGCTTCAAATATTGCGACTGTCCCGGCACCTCAGTCTCAGGAGAGCCAGTGAGGGCTTCCTTCAGTCTGGCTGATTCCTCATCTCTCTCCAATCCATCTTTTTCTCAGAGGCCCCTGTATCAGCCTCACCCATCGGGGAACTGATCAGCAAAGCAATTGGCCCAATTCCAGGCGGACTGACTCAGAATTTCGGGGGTGGAGCCCAGTAGTCTGTGTGTGGACAAGTCTTACAGGCGACTGTGCTGTGCGGTGAAGTGCAACAATTACTCACATACCAGGGGCGAATCCTGGCAGGCCAGGCCTGCAAATCACTGAATGTCTCCGCACCCCTGCTAACTGACAGAGGCTCACCACCCGCCCCCAACACACACAGTGTCAATCTTTGAATTCACATGTAGAGCTTGTTTTAAAATGCAGGTTCCTGGGTCGGCTCTCTGAGATTCTGCTGGAGTAGGTATGTGGGTGCGTTCCGGGTGGTTCTGATGCGTGTGGCTCACAGGCTGAGTGTGCGATGCCTCTCTCTGCCTGTGACTGTGTGTGCACATGTGTGTGCCTCTATCAGGTGGCAAGTGAGCACTGCGTCTCCGCCCTCTCCTGTCTTCGCCTCAGATGCAGTGCGCCTCTGCTCCTGTTGCATCCCAGGTCCCCTGTGTCCTTCTTACTTTCACCTTTTTCCAAAATCCCCACTCCCATTCTCAGAGGCTCAGGTCAAAGATCTCCTCCTCCCGAAGCCTGTCACCCTCCTCCCCACTCCCACCCACCACCCCCAGCGTGTTCTTGCTGCAAGTCCATAATATTAGTTACGGGCCTGGCTAGTGTGAAGACAGGCAAGCGGCTGTCTTATTCAGCTGTGACTCCCCAGAGGCTCGCACTCAGCAAGAGATTCATACTTATTTGTAGGCCTTTCAATTCAATTTATTTCAGTCTAATTTGATTCAGGGCAATTCAACTCCATTCACGTCAGCACAAGGAGAGGGCGCCCTGGAGCCCACCATGAGCACCAACACAAAGACAGCGGCCTCAGGCAGCCCGGCTGGAAGGAGCCCACTGGTCTCACAGGTGTGCTCGTGTTTGCAGGCATAACTCGTGCGCACGTGTGGCACTGCTCGGCCTGGGCACCAAGCGCTCCCCGTGCCTCAGGCCCCTCCAGACGTGGCCCCTCCACCGCCCCTCTTGAGGACTCTCATCTTTGAAAATGTCCTAAGACGGAACTGGAAGCTCTAAGGTATGCGTTGCAACCATCACATGGCAGGGGCTGGTGGGCTTCACGCAGAGCCCCCTGTCTTCTGGCCTCATTCACCATCAGTGTAGCGGGTGGGGGCAGCTGATGCAAGGGCCCCTACTGCATGGGTCGCATGGTTCAGCCAGTCCTTGCTGGCGGGACCTGCATCCCCATCCTACCGGCTGGCAGAGTAGGACTGGTTTCCTGGGACATCTCCACCCAGAAACAGCACACGACAGCTGTTATTCATCAGCCACAAAGCCGTAGTGACACAGCCATGCCCAGCGGTGACTTCCCAGAGCCATCCGGTGGAGGACCCAGTTGAACGGGCGGCTGCTGTCCTAAGTTTCACAAATTGCAAAACGATGCAGAAAAGATGGCCGGATCTCCAGGAACGGCTGTTCTGAGGGATGTCCTGAAGCAGCCACAGTGGAAGCGCTGGCCTTGCACCTGGAGACCGCGAGGCACCCGAGCTGCAGGAGCGGCCCGATGTCATCAGTGCGTCTCCCTCCTCCTGCGTCTGAAAGAGCAAAGAGAGACAGTGATCTCCTGAGAGGCTTCCGGACGCCCCGCCAGGCACTTCCCTACCGGTGCATGAAGTGTGTGGCTGGACAGAGGCAGCAGGGCGGGAGGCCCAAGACTCTCTGCTGCTCTCTCCAGGCCACGATCAAAGACCCAGAGACTCTCCCCTCACACCCACCCACCCTCCCATGAAGAAACACATGCAAAAATCTAGGATGGGGTTCCAAGTTTCTAAAACTGGTCCATTCTGTGATTCCCCAAAGGAAGGATAAATATCATGCTTTCTTCTTGGGATTTGATCAGACTTTCATGCTTTCAGTGAGAATCTGGCATAAAAAGAAACCCCAACATTTAGCCATGCTTCAGGAGTAAAGCAGTGAAAACCACACACAAAGACCCATCTGGAGAGATTTGGAGGTTTCTGCTTTGTAACTCAATCAGCTCCCAAATCTCACTCATTCTTTCATTCACTCAACAAATCTTTATTAAGTGCCTACTATGTGCCAGGCCCATAGGAGCTGGGGCACCATCGTGAGCAAGATGAGGTCCCCTGAGCCTTGCAGTCGAGCAGGGGAAGAGACACCAAGATGGCTTGGTCAGCGCAGGTGAGGCGCTGTACCCAGGACTCAGGTGAGGGAACAGCCACCTACCCTAACTGCGGGTGCCTGGAGGGGTCTACGCAAGCTTTCTTAGAAGAGGGGTCATGAATACGGAGGTTGTAAAAAATAAATAAGACCCCACCGTTCCCAAGTCATCAGTATCCACATCACCAGTAACGGGGCCAACCCAGCAGCACCACGTGGTCCTTGGGATGCTGAGCTGGGAAGGCCAGAGCATTGCTGCAGGGCTATTCTTGCCAAAAAGGCAGAATCTGAATCTAATCCAGAGGAAGGATCACACACACTCTCACTGGGGTACTCTCTGCAAAACAACTAGCCTGTGCTCTTTAAAAATGCTGGGGTCGCTGAAAGAGAGGCTGTTCCAGAACAAAGGAGACCAAGACATGACAACTAAACGTACTGCGTGATCCCAAACCAGGAAAAAAAAAATAGCCATCAAGAGGATTGCTGAGACAATTAGTGAAATCTGAACACAGCCTGTAGTTTAGAAACCATTACATAAATGTTAAATGTCCTGACTTTTATAACTGTAGTTTAGTTATGTAAGAGAATGTTTGGGCTGGGTGCGGTGGTCATGCCTGTAAACCCAGCATTTTGGGAGGCCAAGGCGGGTGGATCACCTGAGGTCGGGAGTTCGAGACCAGCCTGACCAACATGGAGCAATCCCATCTCTACTAAAAATATAAAATTAGCTGGGCGTGATGGCACATGCCTGTAATCCCAGCTACGGGAGGCTGAGGCAGGAGAATTGCTTGAACCTGGGAGGCGGAGGTTGCGGTGAGCAGAGATCACGCCATTGCACTCCAGCCTGGACAACAGGAGCAAAACTCTGTCTCAAAAAGAAAAAAAAAAAGGAATGTTTGTTCTTCGGAGGTAAACACTGGTGTATCTGGGGGAAAGGGGAAATGGTATACCTGCAATTTACTCCCAGAGAGCTCAGAAAAATATACATATGGTGGGTGTGTGCATTTGTATGTGGTGAAATGCTAACCACCATCTGGGTGAAGGTGAAGGGTATAGGGAATTTCTTCATACTATTTTGTAACTTTTGTGTAAGTTTGAAGGGGGCAGAGTGTCTGGGAGAGAGGGCAGCCTGTGCAGGCAGGAGGTGGCACCAGTGTGGTGTGCACAGGGAATGAGCTGCTGGGCTGGAGTACAAATTCACAGGAGGACCAGTGAGACAGAAGCGCCAAAGGGCAGGCAGAGGCTAATGGTGGAGAGCTTTGTCCTGATGGCTGTGCGGAACCTTTAGAAGGTTTCCAGCAGGAGAGAGCAACAGGGTCAGAATGCCATTGGACAATGGCCACAGAAGCAGCTCAGGTGGTGGGCTGGAAGGGGACCAGACTGGCAGCTGGGAGAGTGGGGCAGGGCTCTCTCAGCACTGCAGGCAAAGGCTGGCACCACACCCACACATGGCAGCACACGGGAACCAAGAGCTTGCCGCACATTCCCAAGGCCCAGAGCAGGGCAGGGCCACAGAAGAGCTGGATATAAAAGACCGTTAAGAGGCAGGAGGATGGAGGGGGTCTGCAAAAAGGGAGTTTCTTCTGGAAGCGATGGCACCAACCGAGACAGGAAATACTGCAGGAAAAAGTGGTTTAGGGGGCTGGGTGCAGTGGCTCATGCCTGTAATCCCAACACTTTGGGAGTCTGTGGCGGGTGGATCATCTGAGGTCGGGAATTCGAGACCAGCCTGACCAACATGGAGAAACCCTGTCTTTACTAAAAACACCAAAAATTAGCCAGGCATAGTGGTGCATGCCTGTAATCCCAGCTACTTGGGAGGCTGAGGCAGGAGAATCACTTGAACCTGGGAGGTGGAGGTTTTGGTGAGCCAAGATCGCACCACTGCACTCCAGCCTGGGCAACAAGAGCAAAACTCCATCTCCAAAAAAAAAAAAAAAAAAGAAAGTGGTTTAGGGAAGGAAAATGATCAATCCCCATATGGAGTTCCGGGTGCCTCTGGGATACGGGTGTTTGGCTGGATGGGTCTGCCGCTCGCTGGAGAGAGTGCGGGCACTCCTGGGGCCAGCCTACCTAAGTCCATATCCTGGCTGCATTTCTCACTAGCTGGGCGGCCTTACCGTTCTATACCTCAATTTGCTCAGCTCTAAAATGGTGATATCATAACCTGTCTCAAATAGAGAACGATGTGAGTGAACACAAGTCAAATGCTTTGAGGAGTCTCAGGTCAGAGCTAAGTGCTCAGTAAGGGGCAGCAGCCCCCACCCATTTCAGGTGGCCTTGCAGCTATCAAACAAAGGGTGAGAAGTATCAGGAAGGGGGCACGGAACACGGCCCTGGGCAGCAGGAGCCTCATCAGAGACAGGCTCCCCCTGCCCTCGGTGGCTTGTGCCGTCCTGCCACGTGGCTGCTTAAGGACGTCGTGGCTGTAAGCCACAGCTTGCCCTGGATAACGGTGTGCAGCATGGTTGTGGGAGAACCAGCAGCACTTGTTAAAATGCAGACTCCTGGGCCCCAGCCCAGTGTCAGAGCCTCTCTGGGGATGGCGTCCTGAACCTTGCACTTCAAGGAAGCCCCGCCCTTTACCCCCAGTCTCAGGGGCAGTTCACAAGTGCCTCAGAGCAGGAAGGAATTGCTGAAGTAATGTGTTTTGGACGGAGAGAGCTAATGGCAATCATTTCCATCTTTTATCTCAGGTCATCACTTGGACCCTTTAATTTACATAATTCAATAGAATCTGTAAGGTTTCAAGGAGTCAGACAATTATCATCTTAATAAAGCCAGTGTTTCCTTGAAAACAAAATTGCTCTATGGAAATATATATATATATATATTATTTATTTATTTTTTTAAAGACAGAATCTCGCTCTGTCGCGCAGGCTGGAGTGCAGTGGCTCAGTCTTGGCTCACTGCAACCTCTGCCTCCTGGGTTCAAGCAATTCTCCTTCTTCAGCCTCCCGAGTAGCTGAGATTACAGGCGTGTGCCACCATGCCCAGCTAATTTTTGTATTTTTAGTAGAGAGGGAGTTTCACCATGTTGGCCAGGCTAGTCTCAAATTCCTGACCTCGTCATCTGCCTGCCTCGGCCTCCCAAAGTGCTGTGATTACAGGCATGAGCCACTGTGCCCAGCCCAGGAACACATTTTTTAAAAGACCCATGTAGGTTGCAGGATGTTTTACCTTGGCCTGGATAACATGATTTTTGACAAAGAAAGAAATGATAGCTCTCTTCAAACTATAATATAAAGGGCTGTTGTAAGGGACAGAAGGCAGTTTTTTTTTTTTTTTTTTCCTAAGAAGATCTGCAGAGCAGAACTAGGACATTGACAGGGAAGTTGATTTGGGTTCAAGGAGGAACTATATTTGAGCTGTCCAAAACAGGCCACCTGGCCAGGTAGAGGTGTTCATACAGGTGGCTAGAGAAGAGGGTCCTGCATTGGGTAAAGAGCTGGACTAGATGACTCTTAAGATTCTTTCCAACTCAAACATTAAGTAGAAGATGAGAGGTCTCTACCAGAAGTTCACAGGGAGGAATAAGTTGCTGATAGTGGTTTTCAGTTGGCTGACAAATAAATATGGCTTATGTAATGAGGAAATAAATATTCTTAGTGGTGAAAATTTGAAGGCTACTCTGTGCCAGGCATTGGGATCAGCTTTTTCTTAACATGTAGAATCTTTAAAAAGTCAAAACCCTTGACATACAGCAAGGACTTTATAAATATTCCTAGGATAACTAATACTGTAGTTACTATTATCCCCATTTTACAGATGAAGAGACAGGCTGAGACAAGTGACTTGCCCAAGGTAATCTAGCCACTGAGTGGCTAAGTTTTGATTCAAACAAGGGCTAATTCCAACAGCTATTTTTTTGATACATAAAAAACTAATTTTAAATTTTTTTGTAGAGATGAGGGCTTACTATATTGCCCAGGCTGGTCTCGAACTCCTTGCCTCAAGTGATCCTCCTGCCTCGGCCTCCCAAAGTGCCAGGATTACAGGCTAGGATTATTGTTGGAGCTACCATGCCTGGCCTCCAATAGCTATTAACCATCATACTATACTACTGACTGTCCAACAACTGAAAATATTTGATTTGTTCATCCGAAGTCATCCTGTGTGTATACGTGTATGGACATGACAGAGGCAAAGTCGACGGGTGGCCAGCTTTGTCTGTCCTCAAAGACTGCTCCTTTTGAGAGGCAAGCTGAATCTAGACAGCACATGTTGGGCATGGTCAGGCAGCTCTACAGATGATCCGCGGGGTTGTCTCACAGCATGCATCTTTCTACCAACACAAACCATTCAAATTACTTTAAAAATCTGAGATTATTTCATTGATGTCTTAGCAAAAGCAGCATTTTTCGTTTTCATTTTAATTCTGGGGTAGGGGTGGAGCACAGGCTGTTAGGTTGGTTGGAGTAGGGGGTTTGCTTTAGCAGAGAATGGTTCCTAACAATCTTGTCTTCTTCCCAGGCTTCTCCAGCTTTCTGGCAATACCAAGCGGCAGACCCGGGAATGGGTTGTTCATTCACTGCTGTACCGCCCATGAGCGGCAGAGGGCAGCAAAACACACTCATCGGATGGGCATCAAGAGAGCCTGGGGATAACCAGGTATGCTTTAAAATGTTTTCACATCATTTAGGGAACTCTTGCAGAGAAATACTACAAATTTAAAATTGTGAAACCACAAACACACAGACACAAGTAACTATTTATTCTCTTATGAGAAACTTACAACTGGGTGTGGTGGTTCACACCTGTAATCCCAGCACTTTGGGAGGCCGAGTTGGGAGGATCACCTGAGGCCATAAGTTCGAGACCAGCCTGGGCAGCACGGCGAGACCCTGTCTCTACTAAAAATTCAAAAAAATTTAGCTGGGCATGGGGACATGTGCCTGTAATCACAGCTACTTGGGTGGCTGAGGAACAAGAATCCCTCGAACCTGGGAAGCGGGGGTTGCAGTGAGCTAAGATGGCGCCACAGCACTCCACTCCAGCCTGGGCAACAGAGCGAGGATCTGACTCAAAAAACATAGAAGTGGGCTGGGCGCCGTAGCTCATGCCCAGGGTGAGACGGGTGGATCACAAGGTCAGGAAATCGAGACCAGCCTGGCTAACACGGTGAAACCCCGTCTCTACTAAAAATACAAAAAAATTAGCTGGGCGTGGTGGCACGCGCCTGTAGTCCCAGCTATTCGGGAGGCTGAGGCAGCAGAATGGCATGAACCCGGGAGGCGGAGCTTGCAGTGAGCCGAGATCGCGCCACTGCACTCCAGCCTGGGTGACAGAGTGAGACTCCGTTTCAAAAAAACAAAAAACAAAAAACAAAAAATTAGCCAGGCGTAGTGGTACCTGCCTGCAGTCCCAGCTACTCGGGAGGCTGAGGCAGAAGAATTGCTTGAACCTGGGAGGCGGAGGTTGCAGTGAGCCAAGACTGTGCCACTGCACTCTAGCCTGGGTGACAGAGCAAGACTCCATCTCAAAAAAGAAACATACAAACAAACAAAAAAACCATAGAAGTATACTTTTACAAATTCTTCTTTAAAAACACATATATAATTTAAAACAGAGATGGGGGTCTCACTATGTCAACCAGGCTGGTCTCAAAATCTTGGGCTCAAGTCATCCTCCCGCCTTGGCCTCCAAAGTGCTGTGTGAGTCACTGTGCCCAGCCAACTTTGACAAATTCTCTTTTTTTTTTTTTTTTTGGAGATGGAGTCTCACTCTGTCACCCAGAGTGGAGTGCAGTGGTGCACTCTCGACTCACTGCAACCTCCACCTCCTGAGTTCGAGCAATTTTCCTGCTTCGGCCTCCCAAGCAGCTGGGACTATAGGCGCTGGCTAATTTTTGCATATTTAGTAGAGGCGGGGTTTCACCATGTTGGCCAGGCTGGTTTCAAACTCCTAACCTCAGGTGATCCACCTGCCTTGGCCTCCCAAAGTGCTGGGATTACAAGTATGAGCAACTGTGCCCAGGCTACTTTTATAAATTCTTAAAGACACAGCTAGTCTCCTGACGTGAGGCACTACTCAAAGGGAGCTTGAACAAATAGTTTTCCTTTGGTCTCTTTCCTCACGGTGTTCCTGTGGCAGCTTTGTGTGCCTGTGATATGTTATGGAGTTGTTTCCACTGGGAATTTGGTAACTTTGTCATTATGCGTTTAAGGAGAAAATAGTTAAGACTACAATTCACTCAATTTAGGAACCAACTTTTTATTTTGAAGCTACAGCTGTGATCTATTGTTTCACTTCCCTTTATGGAACTCACCTAATGGAATTTCACAGAAACCATCTATAGCAACGCCTATGCACTTGCTTGCCAGTTTCCGTTAAGTTTTTGTTTTAGTAAACGCTTCCTGGTTGAGCTGCAATGTACAACCAAGGTGCCATTTCAACTTCTCAAGGTGCAGCAGTCTGATCCATAACCCTGCAAGTTCCCAGCCAGAGATGCACGCGTTTGTGAACAGGACACACAAACCTGTGTCCAGCTCTGCCACTTAATGGTTGTGGAATTTCTGGCAAGTTGTTTAACCTGCGTTCAATTTCCTTATTTGCAAAATGGAGATACACCTACTTCACAGTGTGATAAATAATTCACATGAAACACCCACCACGTGTGTCAGGTCCTGTTTTAAGACTTGGTGAGCTGGTGACAAAAAAATTCTTGCTGCCATAAGCTTACATTCACAAGGGGTGACAGGCAATGGAAGGACAAGGTAACCTCTCTCCCTGTGTGTGTGTGTGTGAGTGAGCCAGAGAGAGAGAGAGAGAGCCAGAGAGAGTCTGTCTCCCTCTGTCACCCAGGCTGAGAGAGACAGAGAGACTTGCTCTGTCGCCCAGGCTGGAGTGCAGTGGCACGATCTCAGCTCGCTGCAACCTCTGCCTCCCGAGTTCAAGCGATTCTCCTGCCTCAGCTTTCCGAGTAGCTGGGATTACAGGTGCGTGCCACACCTGGCTGATTTTTGTATTTTTAGTAGAGACAGGGTTTCACCATGTTGGCTAGGTTGGTCTCGAATTCCTGACCTCCAGTGATCTGCCCACCTCAGCCTCCCAAAGTGCTGGGATTACATGCGTGAGCCTCTGCGGCCGGCCCAAGGTAACTTCTGATAGTGGTGAAGATAATGAGAACAGAGCAGGGTGTGTGGGGCCTTCCATGAGGGGAATTGTCAGGAAGACTAAGAGCAGGGAAGATGGGGGCTGAGACCTGGGCAGAGGGGATTACTGCCAAGGCCCTGATCCTGGACAAGCCTGGCAGGGTAGAAGATGAGGAGGTGGCTGGCCAGGAAGCCTGGAGGGCAGCACAGGAAGGGGCAAGGCAGGGAGGGGGAGATCGTGGAGAGCCCTGCAGGCAGTGGTGGAGCACTTGTGCTCACCTAAGTGTCAGTGGAAGCCAGAGGAGAGTTTCCGGAAGGGAAGAGTCAGGATCTGATAGAGTGGCTTGGACTCTTGTAGGCATAAAGCCTGAGAGGCAAGGGGGTGGGGCAGGAGTGCCTGCACTGAGCACCGGCCTGGCAGCAACTCGGCAGCAGAGAGGAGCTCATGTTTTTACAAATAGCAAAGAGAAAGGCTGAGTCCCTGAAAAGGAGAAATGCTTTCAAGGGTTTTCTATTAAGAATCTATCTTGGAACCGGGCACAGTGGCTCACGCCTGTAATCCCAGCACTTTGAGAGGGCAAGGTGGGCGGATCACGAGGTCAGGAGATCGAGACCTTCCTGGCTAACACGGTGAAACCCCGTCTCTACTAAAAATACAACAATTAGCTGGGCGTGGTGGCGTGCGCCTATAATCCCAGCTACTCGGGAGGCTGAGGCAGGAGAATCGCTTGAACCCAGGAGGCAAAGGCTGCAGTGAGACAAGATTGCGCCATTGCACTCCAGCTGGGCAACAGGGTGAGACACCGTTTTTAAAAATATATATCTTGATTTTCTTTCACTATGTAGTGACAATGCATCCAAGTTTTAGTGGCTCAGTTTCTTTTGGGGCCACAAATACGCTGTCCACAACCACTGGGGTTATTATACTCATTGTAGGAGGCTCAGATAAATTTCACATTTGGATTTATTGCTTCCATTATAAAATATAGGCACATTACAAACATTCTGAAGAAGAAAAAAAAAGTCCACCATCCTAACCAAAAACGGCTTTAGCATTTTGGTGTGTTTCTTTTCAGACTTTGGATTAATCAAAAGTTTAATACTGAATGTTTCAAGCATTGCAGAGAAGACATAATGCTGGTTCTTACTGCCCTAATATATTTTTCCCTAACTCCCCAAGCTTGCTATGCTCTAGTATTTTTTATTCTTCAAAGCATTTTTTCCTCTCAGCAAAAAAAGCTGTAAACATTATTATCTGGTAACAAAGACTGATTCTCCAGAGTCTGCACAGCCTCTAATTAAAAGTTACTTTTTCTATGAAGAACACGTTTAATTCTACTGCTTAGAATACAATCTTGAACGGAAAGAAATCTTAGGTGCTACTGACTTATTGGGTGGGTATACAGATGAGAAAATTAAATCAAGGATCCATCTTGGCTTCCTTAGAAATGTTTAATAAGCGATCAGAGAATGCAGTCTGTGCAGTTATTGGGAATGGTAACTCAGTATGGGAGTGTGGGTGGGGTGGACCTTCCTTACTCATATACCTGTGTGTGGGGGAGTGTCTTTATGATCATCATCTGAAAAGCCAACTAGCTGACAGCCTAACAGTGCCTGTAAAACCAATCTTAAATCACCTTTATTCTAAAACATCACTGTTACTTGAAATGTCTAAAAATGTGTGAACTTTTTTTTTTTTTGAGACGGAAGCACCCAGGCTGAAGTGCAGTGGCGTGATCTCAGCTTACTGCAACCTCTGCCTCCCGGGTTCAAGCAGCTCTCCTGCCTCAGCCTCCTGAGTAGCTGGGATTACAGGTGCGTGCCACCACGCCCAGCTAATTTTTGTATTTTTAGTAGAGACGAGGTTTCACCATGTTGGTCAAGGTAGTTCGAACTCCTGACCTCGTGATCCATCCACCTCAGCCTCCCAAAGTGCTGGGATTACAGGCATGAGCCACCGTGCCCAGCCAAACTTTTAAATAATTTCCAGGAGGACATTCTGATCAAAATTGTGATTTTTTTCTTTTCTGATTCCTCGTGCGTCTTGAGACCAAGCAGGAATATGCACTGGTACTTTAGAAAACATTTCATGTTGCACACAAATACTTTCATGATCAGCTTTAATTTAAGGGACATGTAAATAAAAAGATGCGTTTGACAGGGCAGCAGACTAGTTCAAGCAGGAGGTTAGACCAGTAAGAACAACCAAGAAAGCAAAGTGCTCATTTCCATCTTGGCTTGTTACCACACTTACAAACTGATACCCAAACAACAGAAATGTTTCTCAAAGCTGCACAAGAATTTTAAGGATTCATGACCCCACTTTCATTAAATAGTCCCAGAAGATAGCTAAATGACGTTTTCAGATAGAAGCTCACACTGCAGAAGTTTCCTAACAAACAAACCTAAGATACACTCACAGAAATCACAGTGAGTTTGCAAGCACTAGAGCTCAAATAGCAAACCCAAGACCTCCTACAACAAATTAGAAAATATCAACAGAAATATTTTAAACCACAAGTATTTCATCCCAACTAAATACATTCAGATTTCTTCAATGTTCTCTGAGTTGTTAGATTTCAAAGTGAAGAGAACTGAAATCTCATTTTATTCATAGCACAGCCAAAACTGGAAGTCACTTATTAAATGCCTATGTACAAAACACCATACCTGGGGCTCTATGTGATTTCAGGTTGGATAAACGAGTCATGGTGAATGACAAAAAGTTAGACTGGGGAGATTTACGGAGAGAAGCAAGCACCTGTGATTTGTTAGTTTGGTGTTACAATAAACACTGTAAGTGAAAATGAGTCACAGGCAGTGAGAATGGCGTTAAGGAAACCATTTAGGTCTAAAAATCAGGACTGAAGTGATCCACAGTTAACAGATGGAGCCATGAGAACTGGCACGCTCTGGAAAGGCTGGTGCAGAGAGCGGGACGGTGAGCCTGAGTGAGCTTGGAGTTAGTCAACAGATTCCTCAACAGAAAAGGAGTGAGGAGCAGGGTCAAAGAAATGAATGTGAATTTGCGGGGTGGTGGTCAATGGGTTAAACACACAAGTTGAGGCCGAGGAACTGAGGCTGAAGAAGGTTCTGGCAAGTGGGGAACCATGAGATCCTGACAGAGCAGGCTTTTGTGGGCAGAAGCCATATTAGAAGAAGAGCTAAAGGAAAGCCTGAAAACCTGGCAACGAAAAGGAAGCCAAGAACATAGGAGATATTTTGACAAAGGGGAAAAACAACAGAACAAGAAGTGAGGCAGGAGAACCACAGAGATGGAAGGCAGGAGGGTGTCCAAAAAGACGGGCACAAGAGAAAAACAGCCAGAGACCGAGAAAACGGCGGGAAGGAAAGGTTTCATCTGGAGAGAAAAGCCTCTCAAGACTGGAAGGGACAGGAGCTGGTGACCACGAAGCAGTTCAGACTCAGCTCTGAGCCCCTTGTGTGGACCACAAGCGGCACAGCAAAGTCCTCGCTGTAGAGAGAAGCCCATGGATGCACACAGACGGGGTTATCCCTTGAAACCAGGTCCGGGAAGCCATCAGTCAAAAAGCCTGTGTGGTCACAGATGCTTCCTGGTGGTTCCTGAAATGAGTATTGCTAGGCAGGGGGCTTCAGTATAAATCAGATGTGTGCTGTTTGGGTGGACTTCAAGTAAGGAGTCGAGATAAAACACTTAGAGTGACTTTTTGGCCACTGCTGTGTCTGCAGGCTCAGCCTGCTCTAGATCTGATTCCCACAGTGGAGGGACAGAGGGCCAGCAGCTTGTAAGGCCAAATGAGAAAAACACATCATCATTATGTTTTAGCCAGAAAAAGGCAACTTGATTATGAACTGGATGACATATCAAATGCAAGGCCTTAAAATGCATTCACTCTAATAAACTGCTCCGTAGAATTCAAGGGAATGAAATCCGGTTCTCATACGTACCAAGGACCAACTGCTTTGAACCTTCCACTGTGGATGATGGCAACCAGTCCTTTCAGGAGAGCCATTTTCCAGACAGTCTTGTCTTTACTTTTTTTTTTTTTAATTGTTAGTAGCTTTTACTTATTATTTACGTACTTATTTTTTGAGACAGTCTCACTCTGTCACCCAGGCTGGAGTGCAGTGGTGCAACCTTGGCTCACTGCAACCTCCACCTCCTGGGTTCAAGTGATTCTCCTGCTTCAGCCTCGTGAGTAGCTGGGATTACAGGCATGCACCACCACACCCAGCTAATTTTTGTATTTTTAGTAGAGATGAGGTTTCACTATGTTCGCCAGGATGGTCTCAAACTCCTGACCTCAGGTGATCTGCCCACCTTGGCCTCCCAAAGTGTTGGGATTATAGGCGTGAGCCACTGTGCCCGGCCTTTTTTTTTTTTTTTTGTATTTTTTTGTAGAGATGGGGTTTCACCATGTTGGCCAGGCTGGTCTTGAACTCCTGACCTAAAGTGATCCACCCACCTCAGCCTCCCAAAGTGCTGGAATTACAGGAGTGAGCCACTGTGCCCTGCCCAGACGGTCTTTATAAATGAAGCTTGACTCTGGACTGTGATAGCAGAAACAGATACAGGCAGTGCCTCAGAGAATACAAAATATCAAGCAAATCCTAAGTGTTGAAGCTAGAACCCAGGTGAGTGCACTCTGTGCATTACTGAGAATGTGCTCCCTGTCAAAAGGCTCCTACACCTTATTCCAACCAAGCCGGAAACAGACCAAACATGAGGAGTGGGTGCCTCTGCGCTCCTTGAGGCTGTTTCATTACAGATAACAAGGTTACCTAGGGCAGTTGTGAAGATGAAGTGAGGATGCGTGTGGAAGGGCAGAGCAGATGCTTGATGTACTCAATCTGAACACTACTCTTGACCACAGTATTTCTCATTCTCCTTTCTGAAATGCCTTTAGGCCTTAAGCACCTATTTCTATAAATGTTGGGTGATCAGACCGATATGGTTTCTGAAAACACTGTTCAGAAATAGAAATAGACTGATTTTCTTTTTTTTTTTTTTTTTTTTGAGACAGAGTCTCGCTCTGTCGCCCGGGCTGGAGTGCAGTGGCGCAATCTCGGCTCACTGCAAGCTCCGCCTCCCGGGTTCACGCCATTCTCCTGCCTCAGCCTCCGAGTAGCTGGGACTACAGGCGCCCGCCACCGCGCCCGGCTAATTTTTTGTATTTTTTAGTAGAGGCGGGGTTTCACCGTGGTCTCGATCTCCTGACCTCGTGATCCGCCCGCCTCGGCCTCCCAAAGTGCTGGGATTACAAGCGTGAGCCACCGCGCCCGGCCAGAAATAGACTGATTTTCTTTGGGTGGTTCAGTCTGATGCTGAAATAAATTGCAAGATGATTTTCAAAAATAACATGAACCCCCAACAGCTTCACAGAGAAATATGGAGACTCTTCAAACATGTTTTTAAAAAGAACTGGATGTGCAGCTGTAAAGAGATTTATTACAAAACAAAAACTCCCCTTGCCAGCCTTATTACTCTGGTTCATCATTAAATCCAGTGCCAGCCATATTACATGCCGATCTTGAAACTTTTATCCTTTAGTTAAAAAAGGAATACTATTTAGCTTACATATTCAGAATTTACCTACTACCCCACCACATCAAAGTCCATAAGGTACCATATACTCTTCCCCGCCCCATGCTTCATGGGATGTTATTACAGTATGGTGCTTTACAGTGAAAATGAGAGCAGTCACTTAAGCGGCTTACTGAGAGCCAGGCAATGTTCTAAGCAGCTACACACAGTAACAACCTTAGGAGGCAGGCACCAAAACCTGAAGCATCATACAACTTGCCTCCAACTAACAGGGGATCTGGGATTCAAACCGAGGCAGCCTGACATGAGCGTTTCCTGTTTTGTTTTTTTTTTCTTTTTCTAAGTAAAATCTAGGTTTAAGGGAAGAATCATTTATAATAACACTGAATTAAGTAAGGGTTTGTAGGTCACAGAATCAGACTATTTAGGGCTGACACTTCAAGCATATCTCAATTCACAAAAAAGCACATTGAGACTCCAAGGATGAGCTGCCTGCCTTTGCTTAGTGGCCAGGGCACTGTCAAGACCCAGAGGTCTCCTAATTCCCACGCTAGCACACCATACCACCCCTTTGTTCAACCTCACAGAATTGCCAATACTAGCCTATCACCAGGAATACTTATGAACCATACTAACGCACATGGAAGAATGGCAAATGAAAACTGGCCCACATTTTCTTGTTCCTTCTTCAAAGAGTAATAGGGTTCTACCTAATTGTGAACTAGAAGCTAGGCATGAAAAACAAGCCAGATAGCACAGCTCACAGTCCAGAGGGAGATGTCAACAAGATGACAGACAGGCTGCCATGGGTACTGACAGAAGTCTACATAAGGGACAGCAGGGGAACAAAAAAAGGCACAGTCAGAACATCTTTGACTGCAATTTGGAGACTTTAAACAAGGATTATCCTTTCTACAGGTATACTGCATTTTTCAATGCCTCACTGTGCCTATTAAGCAAAATCCATAATATAACACACCAGACAGAAGCCTTACCCTGCGGGCCGGGTGCAGTGGCTCACACCTGTAAGCCCGACACTTTGGGAAGCCAAGGTGGGTGAATCACTGGAGCTCAGTTCGAGACCAGCCTGGCAACATGGTGAAACCCCGTCTCTACCAAAAATACAACAAAAAAATTAGCCAGGCCTGTGGTGTGTGCCTGTGGTCCCAAATACTTGGAAAGCAGGAGAATCGCTTGAGCCCAAGAGGCAGAGGCTGCCGTGAGCTGAGATCATGCCACTGCATTCCAGCCTGGGCAATACAGTGAGACCCCATGTCAAAAAAAAGAAAAAGAAAAAAGATAAAAGCAGCCTTACCCTGTAATCTTAGTTCTAGTACTATCTGGTTCTATAACCCAAGAGCAGATACTTCACTCTCGCCTTTAACGTGAAGATTTATCTTTCAATCTTTTAGAGCTTGAAAATGCAATCAACCCATGAAAATGTTTTTAAAGACCATGATTCTGTTCATCAAGGAGACATTTACAGGTATGTCATTAATAGAAATTGAAAAGGGTATTGTGGGTAACTGAATTATCATAGATACAATACAGCAAGTATCTATGGTATATTCATTACTGAGATGATTTGAACTTTTCATATTCAATATGTAACCTTGAGCAAGCTACTTAAATTCAGGTTTTGTCTATTCCATCTACAAAATGGGGACAGTATCACCTTCCTTCAGTGAGCTGTCGTAAAGGTGTGTGATATGATGACTAGAAAACCAATAGAACACAGCACGTGATTGATGAGTTCTACTGGTATAAATGAGTTCCCTTCCCACTTTCTTAAAGTGCAGCAAAGTGGTACCCAAACCTAAGAGCTATTATCCCTAAATAATTTCAAAATCTAAAAAAAAAAAACCTTAGAACCTCAGATGATATAATTAACATAAAAGCCCAGGTTTTTGTATAAATGAAAAGGGATAAAAATTCATACAAAACCCATTAGTAACATTCATAAGCACCCTAAATAAATTATTTAGATATCTGCAAGTCAGCTGCAAGGTGTTCTTTCTCCTCAAATATCCTCTAAAGATGAGCTTATAGACAAATTAACTTAACAGTGAAACCTAACATTCCACCAGTAAGAATCTTGTTTGTGTTAAGCTGCTCTTTACTAAGTTGGAGGTAAGAGTTCAAAGTAGAGTTTTACTTAAGAAAATTGGGGCAAACATTGATTTTAGTTCTACAGCTATAAAATGATGCCATTCAAAAAGTGAACACTGGGCTGGGCACAGTGGCTCACACCTGTAATCCCAGCACAATTTGGGAGGCCAAGGCGGGCGTATCACCTGTGGTCAGGAGTTCAAAGAAAGACCAGCCTGGCCAAATGGCGAAACCCCGTCTCTACTAAAAATACAAAAATTAGGCGGGTGCGGTGATGGGCGCCTGTAATCCAAGCTACTCAGGAGGCTGAGACAGGGAGAACTGCTTGAACCCGGGAGGCAGAAGTTGCAGTGAGCCGAGATCGCACCACTGCACTCCAGCCTGGGTGACACAGAGACTCCGTCTCAGGGGAAAAAAAAAAAAAAAAGTGAACAGTGTATGTTCCATCTGTTCTATATATGAAAAAAAAAGTACTATGGAAGTACTTAAGTATATCTGAAAATGTTTTTAAATTTAAACATCTAATTTAGGAACTAAAATACAGGGTCTAGTCTTGGCAAGAGATGGTATGTGTGAGTTTTAAAAAATTATTTCATTATTCAAATGCACAAACCAAGTCAATTTTCCTTCATATCAAGGGTATGGATATCACTGTACTACAAGATGAATGCTATATATGAGGCTCGCCTATTACTGTATTTATCTACTGTACCTCGAAAATAACACATCATTAAGTAAAGGTTGCAATGTTACAATGCCACCATTTACTTCTCCCCAACACAGCCATGATACAGTTCTAGGCTGATGTGCTACAAATGCACTTTTAAGGCAGTAGTTCTTCCATATTTTTTAAGGTCTAAATTTGCCCTTTCCTCTTATCAAAATCACATTTTCTGAAGTTACTTGAAGTTAAAAACCTTATCACTATCAAGTGAAGCTTCTTTTCTTCTGATTTCTACTTTACTCCTTCCTTGAGGCTTCTACCTCTGAGGTCCCATTTCCTTTTCCTCTCCTGGGACAATGCTTTAGAGGGTGGATTAGCCCTGAAAGTCACCAGCTATGTAAGACCATGAAGTAAATGAGGAAGCTATACAACCAAAGCGAGATCCATGCTTTATGAACACATTATTCTCACACATCTGCGGACAGGTTTGATACACAAGATCCTTAAAGTCATTTTACATATTCTGAAACCAACTTGTTCAAAAGATGAATTCTGAAAACATAGTTGGTGTAGCAAATGAATATATCAAAACAAAGAAAAACTTCATCCAAATATTTACATTTTAAAAAGACATTTAAAAAATAGGCTACTTATTAAGTGTGCTTGAACAAACCATGTGTGGAATTGAATTCCATTCATTACGGAGTTAGTTTCTGCTAAATACTTACTGATGCTAGAGCAGACCCCTGGCATCTGAGGATTTAAGAGTTCAACTGTTCTCAATCTATGCTAAAAAAAAAAAAAAAATAAAACATGACAAATAATAAATTCTACATTTCCGAGGCACTAATTTGAACTTCAGAAGTGGGAGGGCTGATATGTAAGGCAAGTTATTTAGGAATGAAGAGGGCTGGCAGCTGTAACTCAGTGTGGTTTTGCAGCTGCCTGAGTTATTACCAGGTATTCCATAAAACTCTCTAGAGGCCATTTACATTTTGTAAATTCTGTAATTACACCTTACTGTATCATGCCCTAGTAGTTTCACAAACTTAGATATTCACAAAAATGTTTTGGAATATATTCCTTGAGAATGTGAAGGGTCTCCTATATTACATTAAACAAAAAACCATGCAGTTACTTAGAGCTCATAGAGCTTTTCCAAGTCAACTCCTGATCATAACAAAAGCCCAATTAAAAACTCAAACACTTTATATTACAGATATAGAGTTTATAATCCAGCAATGCCAATATAGGTAATTTGATATCTTAGCCCCTATTTGCAAAGTGATTAACAATTATACAATAACTTCTATCTGCTTTGGCTCAGATGTTTAAATATTTAAACAGTTTGGAAAGACTTTTTTCTGTGTGTATTTCGTTTTGTTTTTTGTCTGTGTGGGCATGAGCACAGGGGAGGTTATACTGAAATGGAGAATGAAGAGGTTCAGGAATTAAAGAGCCACTAAAATTTGACTTAACATTTTCTTATAAAATACATGTGGGAGAATATGGCTTAAAGACAAGAGGGGGAGAGCCTCTTAACTGTTCATACTATTTTACTTCACCCTCCATCCAGTCTGACAATAATGCCAAACTTAATTTACAATCTAGGGCAAGAGTAACTCTATAAGAGGATTTTATGAAGTACAATTTAATTTTGGTTCCAGTCTTATGCACTTAAGAACAATTTTTGGAATCTTTCAGATTAACTAAAAAGGTTATATCAACAAGCAAAACTCCCAAAAGATTAGGTAAGAAAAAATTAGTTAACTGCTTTAAAAATATCCAACTCACTTTCTTCATTGATTAGGAGTAATTGGGAAATATCTCTGTCCTGATGACTTGATTTTCTGCTTAGTCTGTGGACCAAAGCAACTTTTCTTTAAAAAGGATGCTTCTATTAAGGAGAGAAAAATTCTCTCTCAAAACAAAACAAAAAAATCTACACACAACCGAGTGAGTAGGTCTAAAATCACTCCGGAGCTACCTCTAGGTCAGAACTAGAGCAACAATGGACAACACAACACAATTTTCACAAATGTACTAGTTTCTTTTTGTTAAAAAAGGGGGTAGGATTAGGTTTCATATATTAAAGTCAGCAGAAATTTCATGTTTCACAATTTGTTGCCAGAGAGATCCCCAAATTCCTTGAACCCACTGGGAAGTTTTCTGAAGATGCGCATTAAACAGCAGCAAAATACTGAAACAATTCTATTGCTAAAAAGCAGCTACTTCTGCTTCTGCCTTTAGAATACTAATTGTAATACAGCAACAACAACAAAATGCTAATTTGTGCCATCAATTGAAATTTCAGCTATTCCAAAAATTGTTTTCTTTAAAACTTTTCAAGGCATGACATCAATCATCATAGTGGGTAAATATTAACTGAGTTTTGGGGGAAAAAATCAGAAAATGTCAAAAAGGAAGAGACAACAGCATTATACTTAGTATTCTAAAGACTTGTTTCAGGTAGTTCAACAATGATTCTGGTAAGACCAACTGCTCACATACATACACACGCACACACATAGATTTTAATGGTTTAAAAAAAAAACCAAATTTGTTACTTTAGAAAAATGAATGCAGTGCATTTTCAGCAATATTATCGCCACAGACTCTGATTGCTCAGTCCACACACAAGTAGTAGTTGCCTTCTATGGTGACATGGCTTCTCTGCACTAATTCCCATCAGGCCGAAAAATATTAGGGCAGGTTAAGTAAAGACCGAATTGTTGCACAAAGGAACATTTACTCATCAGATCCCACTGATCTCTTCTGTGCCCGTTTCCTGGGCAACCTTCTTGGTGAAGCTTTATCTGGAAGAAAAGAGAAAGTTTTAAGCTTGCCTATTGTAAGTATATTGAATTAAAAAGACATGTAAAAAGTATTTACCTTCAACTTTACGACTACGTTACACACACATGGATGAATACCATCTAATAATGAGTGCCTCCTATCTAGCTCTAGGTTTTAAAAACAATCTTTAACATAATCCTTTCAAGAGGTAACTCCAATTAAAATGAAACCGTTTTGCAGTTAGGGTGGGTAAGAGATTTAAACTTGGTTATTGTACTGCTGAAGACACTAAGCAAAATCTTGAATTCTATAACTTAACCAAGTTTATACATGCATAAGTAAACACTTAAAAACTGTTTAAAAGGTATGATAGTGACAGCTCAAAGAGACATGCTGGTTACAAATTAAAGATTTTGTATTTACAAATGCAGTCATGCAGTTTGCATAATTTTTCGGTTTCATAAATTTACCTGGAATAAACGAATAAACGAAATTAGTATTTCAACGCTAAAACAATTCTATGCACACAAGCTGTATCTCCTATGTTAGATTCTCAGTAGGGTCTATTTAACAGAAAATACATTTGTGGTGGGTTTTTCTACTTCCATTTGGTAAGAGGTGTCATGTGTAAGTTTCTCCAGAAAGTGAAAGCCTAGATGTATCTTCCCTCTATTATTGTCTTGTCTTACTTTCTGGGGGATACTTTACAGATTAGGAAGATTTTAGAATAAGTTAGAAATTACTTGTATAATTGTTTTTGTATTGATTTTGATTGGTTTTGCATTCATTGATTTCGTATTGATTTTTTTGGTATGTTTGTATACTGTAGAATAAGTTAGAAATAAAAATCATTTTTTCCAGTTAAAAAAAGCGAAGAGCTAGAAAGTGATTTTCACCAAAGTATGGGGCTTATCTGTAAGCATTTCATAAAATGGAAAAAAAAAAATCTGTTCAAAAAAGATCTCCCACCCCCAAAATTATGAGATCACCATGTCTAGAAAATGTGTAAATGTTTATCAAGAATATTTATTTTTTTTGAGACAGAGTCTCACTCTGTCACCCAGGCTGGAGTGCAGTGGCACGATCTCAGCTCTCCACCTCCTGGGTTTAAGCAATTCTCGTGCCTCAGCCTCCCGAGTAACTGGGATTACAGGCAAACACACTATCACACCTGGCCCAGCCAAGAATATTTAAAGACTACACATTTTGCTTCAAAGAAATCTCCTTAAGATTAAGGGCTAAGGCTGGGCACAGGATTACATGCCTGTAATCCTAGCACTTTGGGAGGCTGAGGCAGGCAGATCATTTGAGGTCAGGAGTTCAAGACCAGCCTGGCCAACATGATGAAATCCCATCTCTACTAAACTATAAAAATTAGCCAGGTGTGGTAGCACACACCTGTGATCTCAGCTACTTGGAAGGCTGAGTCAGGAGAATCACTTGAACCCAAGGGCCGGAGGTTGTAGTGAGCCGAGATCACACCACTGCACTGCAGCCTGGGCAACAGAGCAAGACTCCGTCTCGGAAAAATAAAAAAAGTTAAGAGCTAAAATATTAAGGCAGAGCCTACATATCACATGAAAACTGCCCTCACTTTTCAAGTGTGAAAAAAACCCCAGAAAACTGCTCTCACTACTTCATTAAGTAGGTTACCAATGGATGGTTTCAGGGGCCTTCAACTTACCTAAAACTGAGTTGTGAGTACAGACAAATGTTTCTGATGAAGAAAGTCTAGAACTTTTATCAGATTTTCAAAAAGGTTAGACTAGGAACTACTGCCCTTACAGATGACCAATCTCTAAATAATTTTTTTAAATGAGCAATATGCTGAACATAGTCTTTGAGGATTCAAAAAGTACTCTAAGATTTAACAGCCATCTGTGTGAGCATCACTGTTATATGCAGATGTGAGCTGGGCATGGTGGCTCACACCCATAATCCCAGCATTTTGGGAGGCTGAGGTGGACAGATCACTTGAGGCCTTAAGTTCAAGACCAGCCTGGGCAACATGGTGAAACCCCCTCCCTACAACAAATAGAAAAATGCAGCTGGACATGGTGGTGTGCGTCTGTAGCCCCAGTTATTTGGGAGGCTGAGGTGGGCGGATTGAGCCCAGGAGGTCGAGGATGCAGTGAGCCATGATCACGTAACTGCACTCCAGCCTGGGTGACAGAGTGAGATCCTGTCTCAAAAGAAAAAAAACCAGATGTGTAGCTCCCATGACTTGAGCTACCACTGATGCTATCTGTCCCAATGTTTCCAAATCTTGATTCACTTGTGCTCTGAAACAGAACTTTCAAATGTTTCCTGGACATCCTTATCTGGGAGCCCCAAAGGTTTTTCACACTCAGCATAGCTAATCCAAACACATCTCTCCTCATCCTTCCATGCTTCCCTTTCCTAGATTATGGGACATTAATGGGATCAGCTTTCACCCAGTTGCCTAAGCTCAGGATGCTCTTTCATTCCTCCCTCACTAACACATCCAGTCATAAAAAACCCCATCTACTCCACCTGTGAAACCTCCTTCTACTCCCTTTTACTCCCATCACCACTGCCCCAGCTTAGGCCCCAGTGACTTCTGTGCTTTACTGAAATCACGGAACTGGTAACCCTGCTTCCAGCAGCTCCTTTGCAGTCCTCCACAAAGTGATCCTAATTTTTCCTTTCTTTTCTTTTTTTTCTCTTAGAGATGGGAGTCTCGCTATGTGGCCGAGGCTGGATTCGAACTTCTGGGCTCAAGTGATCCTCTTTTTTAACATTTCCAGTAGCTGAGACTACATGTGCATACCACCATGCCCAGTTTACCATAATTTTTAAAACACAAAATTGTAATTCCTCTCCTTTAAAGTGGCTCTCTTTGACCTAGGAGTCAAAAGTTGATAGCATAGCTCATAAAACCTTAAAGACTCCTTCTCACCCAACCTTTCAAGACTCAGGTCTAGTGCTGACCTCCTCCTGTACTCTTGTTACTTTGTACCCACCTTTCATAAAGCAACTGCCATACTGCAATTGTTTCAAATAGACAGCTAGCTCACAGAAGCAATAGAGAAAACAATTTAAAAATGGAAAAGGACCTGAACAGCCAATTCACAGGAAAAGAAACACTAGCCAATACAGTCATCTCTATTATCTGCAGGAAATTAGTTCCAGGACTACTCCCCACCGCAACCCCACCCAAATCCAGGCATACTGAAGTCCCGCTGTCAGCACTGAGGAACCAGTGGATACAAAAAGCCTTCCCTGTACTTAGGTTTGGTATCCTGCAAAAACTGTGATACCTTTTTTTTTTTTTTTGAAATAGATTTTATTTTACTATTATTTCAATAGTTTTGAGGGATAGATGGTGTTTGGCTACATTGGTAAGTTCTTTAGTGGTGACTTCTGAGATTCTGGTGCACCCATCACCCAAGCCATGTATACTATAACCAATGTGTAGTCTTTTATCCCTCACTCCCCTCCTACCCTTCCCCGAGTCCCGAAAGTCCATGATATCATTCTTACGCCTCTGCGTCCTCAGAACTTAGCTCCTCAATGATTTCCTTTCCTCCCGACCCCCACATTTTTTTTTGAGACAGTCTCACTGTCACCCAGGCTGGAGTGCAGTGGCACCATCGTGGAGCAATCACGGACCTACCAGGCTCAAGCAATCCTCCCACCCCAGCCTAGGCGCACATCAACACATGTATTTTTTTTTTTCATTCTTTGTAGAGATGGGGTCTCGCTATGTTGCCAAGGCTAGTCTCAAACTCCTGGGCTCAGGCGATCCTCCTGCCTCAGCCTCCCAAAGTGCTGGCATTACAGGTGCGAACCACCACGCCCGGCCAAATATTGTATTTTTTATCTGCCTTTGGTTGCAGATGTGGAACCCACCAATATACCGAGTGTCAATTATATTGAAAAATCTGTATATAAAGTGAAACCCGGGCAGTTCAAACCTGTGTCTTTCGAGTCAACTATGAATATGTGTAAAGGAGCTGAACCTCATTCTTAAAGAAATGCAAATGAAACAGTAAGACACTCATTTTGTATACCGACAGATTAAATAGGCAATATTGTGCATGGCTGAGAACATAAATTGGCACTACCTTTTTTTTTCCCCTTTAGGAGGGAAATGGCGTCCCTTCCATAAAAATTCAGTGTATTTAATCTTAGACCTAGTTACTCTACCTTTAAGAAGTTATCCTACAAATTTATATATAAGAATATTCATTACAATATCATCTGTAGGAGTGAAAAAATAAAAGTAACCAATATCCTTCCAATACAGAACGGGTTTAATCTATCATGACATATATATATATATAAAAGAATATTGTCTAGTTGTTACAAACAGTTAAGTATACATGTAGTTACTACAAAGAGATAACCAAAGTATGAAAACTGAAGCTGTAGACAGCATGATGCAATTTGAACTAAATACTCACATAAAAACAATAGGCATATATGCTTATAGATGTACAGAAAATTAATGGAAAATATAAACATAATACCATTTATGAAAAATAGGGCCGGGTGTGGTGGCTCACGCCTGTAATCCCAGGACTTTGGGAGGCCGAGGCTAGCAGATCACTTGAGGTCAGGAGGTCAAAGCCAGCCAGGCCAACATGGTGAAACCCTGTCTCTACTAAAAATACAAAAAAAATTAGCCGGGAGTGGTGGCACACGCCTGTAATCCCAGCTACTTGGGAAGCTGAGGCAGGAGAATCACTCGAACCCAGGAGGCGGAGGTAGCAGTGAGCCAAGATCGCGCCACTGCACTCCAGCCTGGGCGACAGAGCAAAACTCCATCTCAAATAAATAAATAGCGTTAATGAAGTCGGGAACTGACTTATTTTTTTCACTTCTGTACTATTTAATTTTTTATAATGAGGCTGTATAGCTTTTATAATAAACGTTTTTAAAATGTCCTTCTACAATTGAAGAAACATTTCTATATTCTTTTATAAAGATTAGTATTTTAACTGAATATGTAATAAAACTGAAATGTATCTGTAAAGTAAATTATCAGGTAATATTTTAGGTTTATTCTTTCAAGTTATAGTGCGTAGTTTTTCTAATAAAGTGTAGTAAGAAAAACTGTTCCATTACTCATTAAACTTGACGTAAAATATTTACGTGCTATTTGAGAGCCCCCAACACTCTAGCAAAAACCATTAAAAAAATTAAATGCCTCACCTCTTCTACTCTGCACTGAAGCAACAGAAAGAAAAGAGACAGGAAATGGATTAGGAACACAGAAAATTCACACATTCATAAATAAGCTGCAGATCTGGAAGAATTTCTAAATTAAAGCATAAGAAGACTACACACTGAATAAACCTTTAAGGTCTTAATTAATCACTATACTAGATTCTACACAAGTAATGGAAAAGACGAATGTTAAGTAGTACTGAAAAAGCTTTTTTTAAAAAAACTAAATCTAAGATATTTAATTTCCAATTAAGAGAAAAACTTCCCAGCCAAGTCTGTAAGACTACTTACTGATTTGATTCAATGTTTCCTGAGGAATCCAACTCATGTCAACATCATTCTGACTTGATGTACCCATTTCTACTTTCTGTATGGGTCTCTTACGCTAAAAGAACATAAAGACATATTTTAAAGGAGTTCCATTATGTCATTTACTTAATATTTTTTTTTTTTTGAGACGGAGTCTCGCTCTGTCACCCAGGCTGGAGTGCAGTGGCGCGATCTCGGCTCACTGCAAGCTCCGCCTCCTGGGTTCACGCCATTCTCCTGCCTCAGCCTCTCCAAGTAGCTGGGACTACAGGCGCCCGCCACCACGCCCGGCTAATTTTTTGTATTTTTAGTAGAGACGGGGTTTCACTGTGGTCTCGATCTCCTGACCTCGTGATCCGCCCGCCTCGGCCTCCCAAAGTGCTAGGATTACAAGCGTGAGCCACCGCGCCCAGCCTTACTTAATATTTTTTAAAAAAGAGTTGAGGTCTTGCTATGTTGCCCGCCTGGAACTCCTGGGCTCAAGCAATCCTCCTGCCTGAGCCTCCCAAGTAGCTGGGACTATAGGCACATACCATCATGACCAGCTGTTTACTCTAATTTTTAAAACACCTATCAAATTACTTAATTTAAATATCTTGGTAAACAAGTTATATTCTCTTCCAGTCTTCCTAGAACATACTTCTACTCAAATACTTTATTAAAGGGAAGGAGAAAATCATGTCTAGTACTGATTATAAAGAATAAATCTTCATCACATTTATTTTCAGGCTTTAAAGACCTTTCCCCTTGCCATAAAGGTTCATGTTATTGTACCATTGGTGGACCAAATAAGAGTATCTATTTATACAATGACATTCTTTCCCTTTAGGAATCAAATTGTAATCAAAGAATACATTTATTTCTATATTCAATAAAATTCAGGATAACTGCTGATATGTTACATGCAGGCAGTTCCTGCATCGTAAGCTAAATACAATTAAACAGTTGGCACAGATAAAACAAAACGAAAACATAAAATCTCATTAAGCTAACCACCTCAATTTAAGAACTTCAAACTTTCTCTCTAGAGTATTTACAGCAAAACTGCTAGAAAGTAAAAATGAGTCATCATTTAGCCTTGCTTTAAAAAAACCCCAAGAAACCAACAAACCTCAGTTTATCTACATAAGAAACAGTGTTAATTATATAATCCGTAAGTTAGAACCTAAGTACATGCAGAGATAACTTAAAAATAGTTTCATTTAAATGGAAAAAAAATGGAGATGCAGTTATACCTAATATACAAATTTACAGCAAAAATTCCAACCATTATGACAATGAGGCAAAGCAAGTTTTAGAAATTAACATTTAAATACCAAGTATTTCTCTTTTAAAGAGAATGAGCTTATTAATAACATTCATTGTTAATTTTAATATAGATTTGACTGCCTGACTTAAGGCTTAATAAATAATCGCCAAAATGATTAGCAACTGTTTAGGGTCTAATGGATTATACTAACATATTTGATAAAATTTTTTATATTTTCCTACTGAGAGAAACAGTATAGGTTTTGTTTTTGTAGGCTGGAGGGAAGGAAAGGAGGAGGGTGAGTGAGGGAATGGGGAAGAGGAGGGAAATAAGGATGTAGTAAGGAATGAATCCAGAATGAGAACCATGACCGTGGCAGATCCTAGGTGTTACCATTTTATTACTCTAACCACAAAAACAGAATTTTGACTTACAGAACAAAAATTTTGACTTATTAGTTCTTTTTCCAATGAAAGGACACATTTATTAATTAAGGATTGTTTCTATAATTAAGAGTATTAACGCAGGCTGGGTGTGGTGGCTCATGCCTACAATTCCAACACTTTGGGAAACCAACATGAGAGGACAGCTTGAGCCCAGGAGTTCGAGACCTGCCTGGGCAACACGGCAAAACTCTGTCTCTACAAAACATACAAAAATTAGCTGGGTGTGGTGGCGTGCACCTGTAGTTCGACTACTCAGGAAGATGAGGTGGGAGGATGACTTGAGCCCCGAAGGCGGAGGTTGCAGTAAGCCAAGATCGTGCCACTGCACTCCATCCTGGATGACAGAGCCAGACTCTGTCTCAAAAAAAAAAAATTGAACAAAATATAAAAGCTAGGTTACCTGCAGATAAAATAGCATACCCATTAAAAAGTATAGTAAACAGAACAATAAAATCTGAGTTTGGGGAATAAAAATTCTAGCTTTAAGAGCTACAATACCAATCCAAAGGTAAAGATCACTCTGGAGGGCACAAAGGACACTAATTGTATGTGTGTATGAAAGTCTAAATGAGGCCAGGCGCAGTGGCTCACACCTGTAATCCCAACACTTTGGGAGGCCAAGGTGGGCAGACTGCTCGAGTTCAGGAGTTTGAGACCAGCCTGGGCAATACGGCAAAACCCTGCCTCTACAAAAAATTTTAAAATTAGCGGGGTGTGGTGGCATACATCTATGGTCCCAGCTAACCGGAAGGCTGAGTTCGGAGGATCACTTGAGCCCAGGAGGTCGAGGCCACAATGAGCCAAGATCACACTACTGCACACTCCAGCCTTGGGTGACAAAGTTAGACTCTGTCTCCAGAAAAAAAAAGAAAGAAAGTCTAAATGAATCAATTTACATATCCAAGGCTTCAGGTTTTATTTTAAAAAGGTACAACAAACTTCTAAGTATACAAAGTATACAAACCCACAGTGCCGGTATGAGGCCGAAGAACTAGATTGTGCTTAACTTAGGACTTAACAACTTTTGAAACACGGCTGTAAGAGGTGTTCATCCATAATTACCTTTCTAGATTCTAGGAGTTGATGAAGGCCAACAATAACCAGAAGCCCAAGACCAGCAAGGAACATATACATAAAGATTCTGGTATAAAAGGAGAAAATATGAACTGTCTTTAATTCAGAGGAAATACCACAGCTAATTACAACTATAATTATAACACATGATAGAAGCTTTCCAAATAACTTGTGGGGAAAGGAATAAAATGCTTCGTATTCAACTTAAATCCAGACAGTTAAGTTTTATAAATTACCTTTAAGAGCAATTAGTCAATAAAACAACCTCTATGATTGAAAACAGAATTACAATTTATGCTCTATTCAAAAGCTCAGTTTATAAAATAATTGCATTAGCTTTCATCTGCCTGGCATATTACATTATTTTGCACAATCCAATTTAAAAATTACCTTAAGTGAATTATATGTAAGTTTAGAGTAAAATAAGATTCATCATTCAGAAAGAACACTTACATTTTTCAAGATAAAATCTTCTAACTCATGCCTTCAATAGTAATTTCAGAGGCACGAGACTTAGTTTAGGCTGGTGAACAGTTTATAAGCATGAGGTAGAAAATGTAGATGAGAGGAAGGACAGAAAGCCAATACTAACTTTTAAAGAGATTCTTCCATCAGTTTCAACTATCCTAATTTGACTTTAATAGTTATAAGAATCATCTGAAGTATGAATGAATATCGTAAGGATTTCACCAAATCTATACAGTTCATTCCACTGTCAACATCTAAAAAAAATGCTGAAACAGGAGCACGCTTTCCAGTCTTTACGAGTAAGATCAAGATCTATATACTACAACTTTCACTTACGTTTCTCCATCTAACCCATCCTCTCTTTCAATAACTGTAACTGTTTGATTGAAGACTGCATCCTGGAATACATTGCCCTGTTTAAAAGAATAAAATAATCAGAAAAATCTAAATGCAATAAAGGAAAACATGTAGCAATACTTAAAACAGTTAGTCTAACAGATTGAATATAGCCTTCCCATCACTTAGAAGACTCAACAAAATCATATGTAACTGCAATATTCCGTGTCAGGGACTCAACACTGTTAAACACTTTCTCACATAAAATAAAAAGTCTCTGGGCTAGGTGAGGTGGCGTATGCCTGTGGTCCCACCTACTGGGGGGGCTGAGGCAGGAGGATTGCTTGAACCCAGGAGTTTTGAGTACAGCCTAGCAAACATAGCAAGATCCACACCTCTTAAAAAGTCACCAACTTTGCCAAAGTTGTCCCCTGAATTTTCTTCTGGGGTAGGGGTGGAGGTGTGAGGACCGAGAAAGTAAAATAAAAATGAGATAAAATGTGCAGAAAGAAACAAAGCTCACAGCATTCTTACGCCAACAGCTTTACCTTCTGTTATCTGCAATCCTTCAAAACAAGGAAGGAAGGAAGAGTACAGAGGCAGCTGCAGTAGCAGGTCATTTTAAGAACTAGATCGGAACAAAAGTTAAATTCATGTTCTAAAATGACAGTGGTGCTGGGCGCGGTGGCTCATACCTGTAATCCCAGCACTTTGGGAGTCCGAGGCAGATCACCTGAGGTCAGGAGTTCAAGACCAGCCTGGCCAACGTGGAGAAACCCCCTCTCTACTAAAAATACAAAATTAGCTGGGTATGGTTGCGCATGCCTGTAATCCCAGCTACTCGGTAGGCTGACGCAGGAGAGTCGCTTGTGCCTGGAAGGCAGAGGTTGTGGTGAGCCGAGATCACACCATTGCACTCCAGCCTGGGCAACAAGAGTGAAACTCCATATCAAAAAAAAAAGACAGTGGTCTGGAAACCAATTTCTTCATAATAAATGGGATGGTCACTTTGGGTATGAAAATATTTTTATGTTACGGTCTTGAAATAATTTTATCAGTTCACAATTTTAGTTTTCAAATGCATTAGACTCACTGGAGCAATACATAGTTATTCTTCACAAAGGTAGTACGTTGTCAAAACTGTCACTTATTGCTAAACTGTAATTATGTAAGTTTTACTTCAAGATCCTTCAATTTGCATTCCTCTATTGATAATTTCAGGAATAATACACAGATAAAAAAAAAGTGGTAGAGGTGAATTTAAAAGAAGGAACTAAAACTACATATACCTATTGGATTAAATTTTATTCTACTCAAAAACAAGGTAAAATCAGTAATTCTTTAAGCTACTTAACTATAGAGTTAATAACTATAAGTTATTATTTTGAGGACAGGATGAAAATACTTCCTTCTCTCTACTAAGTAATCAGGAAAAGGAAAACTTGATTGCAGCACTAGAAATGTAACTCAGACATAAGGTAAACATGTTAACACCAGGGTAATGAAAAGGTTGAATTAGCTTCCAAGAGAAAATAAAATTTCCTTGTCTGAAAACTTTTTGACAAAGGAATGGTTTAGATGTGCTCTCATTTAAAGGAGGAGCTATTTCTACTAGGTTTCTCTCATTCAGTCATTGATGACTGATATATAATATATATATTAAAAATCATAAGGCATCAGAGCTTGTATTAGGACATTTGGTTCTCCTAAATCAAAAACTAAATGATAAACCTTGCTGCTAAAACTACATTGAAAATATATGGTTCTATTTTACCTGTGAGTATATAAAATGATGGGAAAACAGTTATAGACAGTCTTTAAATTTACAAATAGAAGTAGTAAAATGGGCAAAATGCAAGCAACAAAAGGAGGTACAAAACAAATTATATGACAGATAATTTTTTCTTTTTTTGAGATGGAGTCTCACTCTGTTGCCCAGGCTGGAATGCAATGGTGCGATCTTGGCTCACTACAACCTCCGCCTCCCAGGTTCAAGTGATTCTCCTGCCTCAGCCTCCCGAGTAGCTGGGATTATAGGCGCCTGACACCATGCCCAGCTAATTTTTGTATTTTTAGTAGAGACGGGGTTTCACCAGGTTGGCCAGGCTGGTCTCGAACTCCTGACCTCAGGTAATCCACCCACCTCAGCTCCCCAAAGTGCTGAGATTATAGGTGTGAGCCACAGTGCCCAGCGACAGATCTTAACATCTGAATAAGCAGTAGACTCCATTGTGTGTCTTACTGCTCCTTAACATTAAGATCAGGCTCATAGCTTTACTTACATCTCCATTTTCACTTCCACTCCCACACAATAGCACCTTATTCCCCTTATCTCTGGTATGCATCACTTAACAGCATGTTCTAGTGCCTGTTTTCATCTATCTCCCCCACTGGATTAGACTTGAATAAGAGACAATTTATCTTTGCTTCCCTGGTGGCTATCACAGGTTCAACCACAAAACAGGCACCTGAATGAACAGACGAATTCTATTAAACAACATCACCGTCCCCACCCATCCCTAACTTAAACAAAAAGAAGGTTTAGAGGGTCTTACGTTCAAATCTTTGTAGTTCAGATTGATGACCAAACCGAAGGGTCGTCCGCCCATGGGTTCTGCAGGAATGAAAGAGTACTCAAAAGTTGCCTGTCTCTGGGGTGGCACTACAGTGTTCAGAGGAAGGGCTGTGAAATTCTGGATATAAAACTGGTAGTCCTGAGGATAACGGAATGAGGCATCTAAGGATTCAACAATAAAATCTTCTGTACCCTTGTTGGTAAAGCCTACCAGGAACTTCACAATGTTATTTGCTGGAAAATCTGAGAAACAAAACAGAGACAAGAAAATTAGAACACATGGAAAGAGCACAAAATATTTAAAAAGGCATTACTAATGGATTCTGGCACCCTTTCATGTGGACTTTGGTGTCAGAATCCCTTCCAATAGAGCACTCCAGCCACTCACTAACTAGAAATTGATTCAAGTTGCTGTATAGGCTGAAACCCTTTTGTCTGTATGCTAGCACTCCCACATAAGCATTCAAGTAAGTGTCTCAATTTCAGATCAGATCACATCCAAACCATGTGGTAAGAAAAGAGTTGTGTATTTCTGGCAGTGAAATAATCAAGCAGCAGGGTTACATGTGTTGGTGAAGTCACCTTCACCTCCAGCTTAGTGTTATCTGTGCAGATAAATAGAGAGAAGAATGAAGAAAAGATAAAGTCCAAGAGTTTCATCTGAAAACTAGTATCTGTTAGAACATAAAAATTAATCAGGCAATCCCCATCCACATTAAGCAATTAATCAAAATGCAGATTTGAAGGTTAAGACCGAAAGATGTAGCTACAAAAATAGAAGAAAAAAAGCATAATTATACTTCCTACAGGCATAAAGTTCAAAAGCACATGAGAATAAAACAGAAAATATAAGAAGACCAATAAAATTCATAATTTTCAATATTAAGTCTTCAATAATTATACTGTAGTCTACAAAGCTTAGTTTCACTGAGTACAGCACAGGCTGTGGGGTTAACAGATCTAGGTCTGGATCCTGTGTTCTCAAATCTATTTATGAACTGGGAGCCCTGACCAGTTTCTTAACTTCTCCAAACTTCAGTTTGACAACGACTACGCTCAGTGGGTTTGTTAGAAGTAAATAATACATGCCAAGTATTGAGAAAAGCACCTACCATATAGCTCTCAATAAATTATCAGCCACAATTATTTTCTTTTAATAAAACCTAGGCACTGGCTGGGTGTGGTGGCTCACACCTGTAATCCCAGTACTTCAGGAGGCAGAGGCGGGCGGATCATGTGGTGGAGATCGAGACCATCCTGGCCAACACGGTGAAACCCCATCTCTACTAAAAATACAAAAATTAGTTGGGAATGGTGGAGTGCGCCTGTAGTCTCGGCTACTCGGGAGGCTGAGGCAGGAGAATCACTTGAACCTGGGAGGCAGAGATTGCAGTGAGCTGAGATCACACCACTGCACTGCAGCCTGGCAACAGAGCAAGACTCCATCTCAAAAAAACAAAAAAACCTAGGCTCTAACCTAGACCATATTGGAAAAATTAAGTATCTCATTAATGGTTAACACTCAAAATGTGACAAAGGGCCAGGTGTGGTGGCTCATGCCTGTAATCCCAGCACCTTGGGAGGCCAAGGTGGGTGGATCACGAGATCAGGAGATCGAGACTGCCTGGCTAACATGGCAAAACCCCATCTCTACTAAAAATACAAAAAATTAGCCAGGCGTGGTGGCACGTGCCTGTAATCCCAGCTACTAGGGAGGCTGAGGCAGGAGAATCGCTTGAAACCAGGAGGCGGAGGCTGCAGTGAGCCGAGATCACACCACTGCACTCCAGCCTGGGTGACAGAGCGAGACTGCATCTTAAAAAAAAAAAAAAAAAAAGACAAAGTTATTTTGCTGTGGCAGTTTAAAAAAGTTTTGAAACATGATCTTTCTCAGGAGGCTGAGGCAGGAAAATCGATTAAACCTGGGAGGTGAAGGTTGCAGTGAGTCAAGAGGGGGCCGCTGCACTCCAGCCTGGGTGACAGAGCGAGACCCTGTCTCAAAAACAAAATCTTTGAAAAGGACAGTCAATTTCTAGTTAAACTAGGTAGTATTTACTTTTTCCCCTTAGTTTATTTTTTATTCTGTCTATATCATCTGCATATTCTCTTTAAATGCCAACAATATTACTTTACAGATATGGGTATTCAGATATATATGAACAAGCTCGTCATTTTAGAATTCCTACATCTGAATTAAAACTAATACTTCTGTATTACCTTCTCCTTTTACAAACAGTATAGTTGTATCTGCACTCGGTGAAGCTTCAGGTTCACCAGACACATCTTCTTCCTCTTTATCTTCTACCTAAGAAAAAGAACAATTAAGAGGAGATTACTATGGGAGAAAAAAAAAAATCATTATTTAAAAATAAAGATTTGGCCGGGCATGGTGGCTCATGCTTATAATCCTAGCACTTTAAGAGGCCAAGGTAGGCAGATCACCTGAGGTCAGGAGCTTGAGACCAGCCTGGCCAACATGGCAAAACGCTGTCTCTACTAAAAATATAAAAATTAGCCGGGTGTGGTGGCATGTGCCTGTAATCCCAGCTACTCGGGAGGCTAAGGCAGGAGAATCGCTTGAACCTGTGAGGTAGAGGTTGCAGTGAGCTGAGATTGCCCCAATGTGAGACTCTGACTCAAAAAAAAAAAAAAAAAGAAATAAAGACTTCACTTTATATTAGGAAGAAATATTGCTTCTCTACAGCTTTGCTGGGATTAGCAGTAAGAATTTCATCATACTTCATGAATTAAAACAGAACTTTTGGAGCAGTGCGTCTTGAACAGTAATGTGCATACCAATTCTTTAGGGATGTTGCAGATCTAATTCAGGTCTAGGGCAAAGCCTATCATTCTTTCTAACAAGCACCCAGAAAATGCCAAAGCTGCTGGTATTCAGACTATATTGTGAACTCCAAGGTTCTAGAACAGACCTTGGTAAACTTTTTCTGTAAATGGCTAAATAGCAAATAAAGCCTTGCAGACCATAAAGTCTCTTTTGCAACTACTCAACTCAACTCTGGGGCTACTGTGTGAAAGCAGCCCCAGACAATATGTAAATGAATAGGGCTAGATGTGGCTTGCAACCACATTTTGCCCACCCCTGCTCTCAAGTACCTTGTTAACAGCCTCCAGAGATTTCCATTCTAATTAACAAAATCTTCCTATGAGGATCAGTCACATAATTTTGAAAGAAAAAAAAAAAAGACTGTGACCAGAGATCTTCCTGGGGTGATAGAAACGTCCTAAAACTGAATTTATGTTGCAGAACTTGGTAAATTTACTAAGTGTATGTTTAAAGCAGATGAATTTTATGATACATAAACTGTATCTCAACAAAGGTTTTTAAAAATGTGAACAAATTTTATTTAAAACTTTAAACACAGTGCAGCATCATTTCTCCAGGTGTCAATATGGATTAGAGACAGTCACACCTTTGAAGTATCCAGACTTTTAATAAATTGAGATGCTTCAGGATGCCATTGTTTATTGGCATTTAACTTTTCACTTATATAAAATACTCCTTCCCCTAATAGATAAAACTTGTCAAGAGCAAAGATTATCTCATAATTTAAAAATCCTCCACCATCCAGCTCAAGCACTTAAGAGAGAATGCACTCAAACACTTGTTCAATGACTGTGAAACTGTGTTGTAAGTTATATTTTAAGTATCCTTAATGATTTCATTCATTTAGTAAGAGTAAGTTTCCACTTCTGAGAAAAGAGACCCGTAAGTAGGAAAAGAGACCAGAGACAGAGAGGCTGAAACCATAAATGACAGGGATAGAGAGGAACAGGATATATTTCAGCAAGAGTTAAGAGAAATCCCTGATATCTGATTAATGGGTTTTGGAATAAAAATAACGGAAGAAGTAACAAGACAACAGCTTGAATCACTGGAGCCATATCAAAACAGCAAAGAGTTTATGGAGATAGGACACATGGCAAATGATTTGGACATATAAAATGTGAAGTACTTATGGAGCATTCAGATGAAACTATCCTGTGAAGAGCTGGAAAAGAGCTACAACAGGTAACAACGGAAAACAAGAAATTAGGCAATTAGGTTGCTGGTGACTTTAGCAATGCTAGTTTTACTAGATATATGGGACCAGACCATGATAGAGAATAAATGTGAAGTGAGCAGAAGAGAAAAGCTATCCAAGTTTCTCTTTCAAGAAGCCACTGGTGTTGGTAAAGATAAGTGGGTGCAGCAAATGTGGATGAACAGTATAAGCACGTGTGGCTTAACAGAATCAAATCACTGAGGAGGATTAATGCCTGACCGTTACAAAAGGAAAGAATAACAAAATTCCGCAGGAAGAGATGAACACAGGTGGAAGGGTTAGCCTTAGAAGAGAACAAGGACAACTCATTATTAAGGAGAAAATGCAGAACGATGGGTGAATAATATATTTGGAAGTAGAAAATACAAAATCTGATAGAGTTCATGCTTGATGGCCTTCTTCACTTTCTAGCACTGAAGGCAATGTTGCTGCCAAGACTGAAAATTCATTTAGGAATTTAAACATGGCAAATGTTTGCAACACTGATTGTGGAAAACTAAGTAACTCATTTATCTTACAGCTATTCAGCAGTATAATGCTTAGTATCTGCTACCCGGTAAAACTCCAAAATATTACAGCTATTGCAAACAATCTCCAGAGGAGAGTATAGAAATTGGTGGCACTGGTTGCCTACAGGGAGATGACTTCATGGCTGGAAGGCATGCAAGGAAAACTTTTCATCATATACTCTGTACCTTGTAAGTTCTGAGCCATTTGAATATATCATCTATTTTAAATAAAAATTTTTTTTTTGAGACGGAGTCTCGCTCTGTTGCCCAGGCTGGAGTGTAGTGGCATGATCTCAGCTCACTGTAAGCTCTGCCTTCCGGGTTCACGTCATTCTCCTGCCTCAGCCTCCCAAGAAGCCGGGACTACATACAGGTGCCTGCTACCACACCCGGCTAATTTTTTTTGTATTTTTAGTAGAGACGGGATTTCACCATGCTAACCAGGATGGTCTTGATCTCCTGACATCGTGATCCACCCGCCTCGGCCTCCCAAAGTGCTGGGATTACAGGCGTGAGCCACCGCACCCGGCTAAATAATTTTTTTTAAGTTGGCTAGTGTTATTACTACTACAGCTCTTGTTTTAATAAAAATAAAAACAAAAACCTCTATCACTTCTATGGGGAGGACAAAAAAACCTTTCAGGAATGATGGCAAGGTCCATTGCGACCCAGTTTTACAGAGTAAAAGAATGAATAATCAATGGGTTAGAAAAGCCCAAGCTGACTAGGCCAGGCGCAGTGGCTCATGCCTGTAATCCCAGCACTTAGGGAGGCCGAGGTGGGCGGATCACAAGGTCAGGAGATCGAGACCATCCTGGCTAACACGGTGAAACCCCGTCTCTACTAAAAATACAAAAAATTAGCCAGGCATGGTGGCGGACGCCTGTAATCCCAGCTATTCCGGAGACTGAGGCAGGAGAATGGCATGAACCTGGGGAGGTAGAGCTTGCAGTGAGTCGAGATCACGCCACTGCACTCCAGCCCGGGCAACAGAGGAAGACTCTGTCTGGGGTGGGGGAGGGGCGCAGGGGAAAGCCCAAGGTGACTTTAAAAAAAAAAAGTTTGCCCTCAAAAATTCTAAGCCAATACCTGCATCTAAACCAGTTGTTGATATCTTAGATCTTATGAAAAACCCCCTTTTCCTTCACTTGACTCCAGGACACTGGCCCAGTGGCAAAGGATCCTTCCATATCTCCCAATTGCTTGATGCCTTGGCAGCTGAGTATAGGGTGATACAGAAATCTTGGGAACAGCAGCAGTAGGTGAACTTTCTAGCTCATTCAGTTCTGGAGGTGACTTCTGTAGCAGCCTTGGCTTTGAGGGCCCATCTTTCTTAGACAGTCCACACACAAGCCTACCCCTGCTGGTATGGTCTAGTCCAATGGAAGGTAATACTTTTCCTGCCTTCTATTTCAATCTACTGTAATTAGTTTCTGATTTGAGATAAGTAACAAAGCAGAGGGTACTAACACTTTTGTACTAATTGGCCAGGGTAGAAAGTGGATAATCAGAGTTGTTCTTTTTCCTCTAATGGTTCACAAGGCAGGAGAAATTAAGGTATGGAAAAGTTCTGGTCAATGACACAAGGCTATCAAGGATCTAACAGTTCCCTTCTCTACTCCCTACCCTCTACTTATTTATTTAATTTTTTTTTAGAGACAGGGTCTGACTCTATCACCCAGGCTGGAGTGCAGTGGTGCACTCATAGCTCACTGTAACCCTGAACTCCTGGGCTCAAGTGATCCTCCTGCCTCAACAGTTAGGATTACAGGCACAAGCCACAAAGCTCAGCTAATTTTTTTAGTAGAGATGGTGTCTCGCTATGTTGGCCAGGTGGTCTCAAACTCCTGGGCTCAAGTGATCCTCCTGTCCTGGCCTCCCAAAGTGCTGGGATTACAGGCGTGCCTCATGGCGTTCGGCATCTCTCTTCTACCCTCTTCCTCTACAGTAAGTACATTCCAGTGCCAGAGAGCACAAGTAATTTCATATAATTGGTAACAACGATATAATCCATCACTAAATTTCAGTACATGCCCAAATTTCAGTGCCCCAAATACCATCTTTAATCCTAAATTCCTAGATGGATTCCCTTCCAACCATCACTCTAAGTTATCTTACCACAACTAGTCAATTAACAACAATGCAGCAGAAATGTATGAATCTAGTTAAAGCTGTTCACTTAATGCAGGCTGGGTTGAAGATGCGGAGTCTTAACATAAACCCTCAAGGTATGTGTATACATACATATGAAAGGCTTGACTCATAGATAATCAGTAAGGAGTTCCTAAAGAGGGGGAAATTAGGAGAGTTCACAAATTACTAGGGACATCCTAGCCAGATAAAACAGTAGGTGCAGAAGCATAAAAATGGTAACTCAAAAACACCAATACAATAGCAACAGATTTGCTTCGTTGGAAGACATATTCCATAAAAATGAAGGTAACTCAAAAAAGAAGCAGAAATCTACATATAAGAATAAATATGTTGATACTGAAATAAGAAAATAGGGAACTAGTGGTTTAATTTTGAAGGAAATGACAAAATCTGGAATCATGAGAGGTTCCAGGTTCAAGTATGACACGAAAATAGAAAGAAAGAAAAAAAAATGTGTAGGATGGATTATAGTCGTTCCAGAGAGGAAATAAAATTAGCTAGATGCATGCTGTAATGATCCCAATTCCAGCCCAATATTCTTACTGTTGTATTACATAGTAAACATTTCGGAGCTGAACAACTCTTAAGAGATCTTCTCTAACCACCTTATTCTTCACTGGATATATTTTACATACTGATTGTTGTCTGCTTCTCACCCCCTGCCATTAAAACACATATAACTGCCCCAAAAACAAAGTCTGAAAGAGCAGAGAAAATATCTGGTTTGCCCACCCAGCACCAAGAACAGTGCCTGGCACATAAGGATTCAGAAATAAAACAAGCAAGCAGAAAGAATAAAAACAAAGTAAAAGCAAGCAAGCAAAAAAGAAACTGAGACCCACAGAGATAAGTCAGAAAAGTAAGCAGCAGGTATTCCAAATCTATGAAACCATGAGGTCCAGTGCTATTTCTACTATGCTGTTACCCTTCTAGACTCATGTCACCACGATCCTGAATTGTTAACTATTTCATGTCTCCTTCCCTGTTCCAGAAAATACTTATGCTCTATTCTCAATGACTGGTGCCTATTCTCCCAACTTCAATTCACTTTGATCACATTAACAAACCTCTAAAAGCTGGGATTTTAAATTTTTGTATAAGGATAAGCTCTAGGCCAGGTGTGGTGGCTCATGCCCATAATCCCAGTGCCTTGAGAGTCTGAGGCATGAGGATCATCACATGAGCTTGAGCCCAGAAGTTTGAGACTAGCCTGGGCAACATAGCAAGACCCTGTCTCTACAAAAAAAAAATTACAAAAATTAACCAGGCTTGTTGGGGCATGACGGTAGTCCTAGCTACTCAGGAGGCTGAGGCAAGAGGATCACTTGAGCCCAGGAGTTCGAGGCTGCAGTGAGCTCTGCTCACGCCACTGCACTCCAGGCTGGAGAACACGGCAAGTCTCTGTCTCTAAAAATAAATAAGTAAGGATAAATTCTAGATGCATTATTGATACAGTTTCGCTGTGTCCCCAGCCAAATCTCATCTTGAAGTGTAGTTCCCATAATCCCCACATCGTGGGAGGAACCGTGGGTGGTAAATGAATCATGGGGATGGTTACCCCCATGCTGTTCTCATGATAGTGAGTTCTCACAAGATCTGATGGTTTTTATAAGAGGCTTTCCCCACGCTTTGCTCTGCACTTCTCCTTGCTGTCACCATGTGAAGAAGGACATGTTTGCTGCCACTTCTGCCATGACGGTAAGTTTCCTGAGGCCTCCGCAGTATGCTGAACTGTGGGTCAATGAAACCTCTTTCCTTTATAAATTACCCAGTCTTGGGTATGTCTTTATTAGCAGCATGAGAACAGATTAATACAATTACATACATTTTACATATATTAAATGGTATCTAACACTAACCAAATCTGTGGGTTCATCTTCTTCTACCTCAGCTTCATCATCTTCATCCTCAATTATGGAATCTTCTACTGTTTCTTCATCCTCTGTAAGATCTTGTGCCACTGCTAATGAGCCTAATGGTAAAACACAGAAAAAGCAGTTAACCTTTACTCTGGAATACTAATTTTTTTTTTTTTTAATACCAGGTATAGGCAAAAAAAAACTTCCCTTGGACTAACAGAATCTCCCAGTTCACCTGAATGATGCCAATTACAATGCATCTAAGAATACTTATATTTTCTTTTACTAGTAGTCTTAACAAATGCATGTCAATTTTTTTTTTTTTTTTTTTTTTTAAGAGACAGGGTCTTGCTCTGATGCCTAGGTTGGGAGTACAGTTATGCAGTCACAGCTCACTGCAGCCTCCAACTCCTGGGCCCAAGTGATCCTTCCATTTCAGCTTCCTGGGTAGCTAGGACTAGAGGCGTGAACCACTGTTCCCTGCCTGCATGTTATTTTTAATGGAAAATGTGGTTTAACTTCAAAAAGTGCCCAACAGATGGAAAAATGAATGGCACAAACTTTTAGTTTGTGCCTTGAAGCACAAAGAACTTCAAGCAACTTTGTTAAGCAAATTAAGGAAAATAATTTTTTGCAAAGGTAAGAAACTTCTAAACGTAATCCCTGTCATTAATGATATAACGCAAACTAAACAACCCCCACGTTTAAAAGAAAACAGCATTCTTGGCCTGTGGGGCTGCTCATGCCTGTAATGCCAGCACTTTAGAAGGCTGAGATGGGTGAATTACTTGAGGTCAGGAGTTCAAGACCAGCCTGGCTAATACAGAGAAACCCCGTCTCTACTAAAAATGCAAAAAATTAGCTGGGTGTGGTGGCACACACCTGTGGTTCCAGCTACTCCAGAGGCTGAGGCAGGAGAATCGCTTGAACCCAGGAGGCAGAAGTTGCAGTGAGCCGAGACTGTACCACTGCACTCCAGCCTGGGCGACACAGCCAGACACTGTCTCAAAAATAAATAAATAAATAAAAAAGCATTCTTAAGTTCTAATGTTCTATGTAGGAAATACTGTTATCAGAGGTGACTACAGCTGAAACTCTTAGAACTTCATAGTTTGTAAGCCAAGGAACAAATATCTGTATCATATCCATGGTAAAAACTGGCCTGCACGAAAAACATTGTTTAGTAAAAACCGTATTGGTAGCTTCAGGGTTGAGAGCAAAGAAAGAATCCAATTATTTTTGCATGTGGCTTCAAACATGTTTTAAGGTATTTCATTTTTCTCAAACTCAGTGTTACAAAGTACAGGTATAATGCAAAAAAAAAAATGTAAACCACAGTTTAATAGACAATAGTACTCTAAGTAAATCACATTATATCTATTTCAGGCAAGACCCTAAAAAGAATTTCAAAGTTCTAGTGTCTTCCAACGTCTCTCAGAAAAAACGATGATGTGGCAATTCTGTGGAGAAAAAACATGGAAAGGGAAGCGTGTTTTTACCCAGGAGAAACAGTTAAGGACCATGCATTTTCAGTCTTTTCCATGTCTTTCAGTTCTCACTGGCTGCTAAGATTTATTGCGAAATATTAAAGAACACTGAACCATGCATTATGAACTAAAGAGATTTCACTGCCTGCTGAACAAAGACTAAAAGAGTGCATTCATAACTTACAAGTCCTTTTGAAAAACCAGTAAGAAAAATACCATGTCTGACGTAGCAATTTAAAGTCGTGGTTAAATTTGAGCACTTTGGAATATAAAGGTCTTTCATAGATATTAAACCATTTTATTATTTTAATGTTAACCAGTAACAATTTTGTCCCCATGAAGTCTAACAGTCTTCATTCAACTGGAAAAACCGAACAAACAGAAAAACCGTTACTCATATAAATGTTTACAAGATAATGAATTGATGCTTCTTGAAAGTTTTTACAACTTGAAAATAGTTATAGTTCTAAAACTAAATCTGGCCGGGCGCGGTGGCTCACGCCTGTAATCCCAGCCCTTTGGAAGGCCGAAGCGGGCGGATCACGAGGTCAGGAGATCGAGACCATCCTGGCTAACACAGTGAAACCCTGTCTCTACTAAAAATGCAAAAAAAAAAAAATTAGCCGGGCGCGGTGGCGGGTGCCTGTAGTCCCAGCTATTCGGGAGGCTGAGGCAGGAGAATGGCATGAACCCGGGAGGCAGAGCTTGCAGTGAGCAGACATCGAGCCACTGCACTCCAGCCTGGGCGACAGAGCCAGACTCCATCTCCAAAAAAAAAAAAAAAACTAAATCTACATTTGTCAAGTTTTCTTTTAAAAAGCTTAACCAGCAAACGACTCCTAAAGTAAAAGAATCTTGTTAAACCTGCAGATGAACTCATTAACAGTTCTGTTTAATTCTCCCACCTGGTTTTCTAGCCATTAAACAGAAGCCAGTCACTTCACTTATCGCGAAACAACTCGATACCTGTCACTACCGTTAAGACACACAGCTTGCTTAAACTTACAGAATGAAAGGAATTCTAGTGCTTAGTCAGAGTAATTATTTCACTTTACAAATTAGAAAGTCGAAGTTCATGACAAAACCTGGGCAGGAAGTCAAGTTGTCACATTTTTATATTCTGCTAAGTTATTTTCACACTTAACTGCTGGGTTAATTGTTGGAAAGAATAAATCTATGTATCAAAAACACTCGAAGTAGGCCACATTTTTTCAGCACAATACGATGCTTCCACAAACAAAAAATTGTTCCATGGAAAGAAAAGGAGAGGAAGAAGGCAGAAAAGTAAGGGAGACATCCCACAGGGATTCTTCAGTCCGCTTGGCAGCAGGGGCGGAGAACGGGGGTGACGATGGGGTAGTTTTTCTGAAATCAAGCCTCCTAGTAACACATACGGGTCAAGCAGGGGGTGAACGAGGCAGATGACCATTAAACAAGACACTCTGATGGTTCAGATGTGTATAAAACAAGGGTTTTGGCAAATGAATGAAGACGGACTCCCGGCGTGGAAGCTAAAGACACGTCAGCCCTGAGCGCGAGGGGCTGGGGGTGGAGCGGAGCCGGAGGCGGCCAAAAGAAACAGCCCGGCTGCGGCGCGCTCGGAGCGCAGCCGTGTCCAGCGTCTCCTCGCCTCCTCCTGCAGCCGAGGACTCTCCAGTTCTGGCCGCTCCTGAAGGTAAGGTCCAGGGCAAGACGAGCAAGCCCAGCCCTCGGCTGGCCACGAAGCAAGGTCGCCCGGGCACGGCCCCGCGCTCCGCGTGCAAGGGGCAGGCCGCAGCGGGGTCTCCAGCGCCCGCGGGGACCCCTGCTGCTACGAGCCTTGGCTTGGGGAGAGGGCGGAGAGAGGCCAGCGGGGTAGACGCGGACCCCAGGCCCACAGCGGCCACCGCCTCCAACTTCAAACTTGCCATCACTGGCATCTCCTTCCTGGCCATCCCCCTCCGCACACTCCCCTAGCCTCACCTCTGGGGCCGCCTCGGAACAAGACAGTGGCAGGGAATACGAGCAAGAGAAGCAGCAGCAAGCGGGGGAGGAGTCTCATGGCGCTGCCGGTCCAGTGTCCAGTTTCCGTCCGCTAAGGCTCTCGGCGGCTCCGGCGGTAATGGCGCTACTCTTCATCCGGGCTCCGGGCGGCGAGGGGCGGGACACGTACCACGCACGGGCCTTTGCCACGCCCCTCCCCTGAGCAGAGACCGCCGCCGACGTGGCTGCTGAGCGCCGAGAGGTAGGGAGAGCAGGCCGCCCGGAAGTCACGTGGCCGGCTGCTGGCCTCTCTGTGGCTCCCGCGAGAGTCCGCCTTCCGCCGTAGTTGCGAGCCGGCAGCTTGCGGTTAGCCGTACTTTCCGCCCGGTTCTTTACTCCCAATTAATTATCATTGTCAGTGGTTAGTTTATTTGAATGACGATCCTCTTGATAACGGCGATGTAAGGAACACGAGCTGCCTTTATGTGGCACTTAAAAGCAAAAAATTTTGTTGGAAGAGAGGACATTGTTCAAAGGAAAAACCATGAAAATATACAGTGGAAAATCTTTGTTCCCTGCCTGCCCACACCCTCTCCCTGGTTAAGTAATGACAATGTTTAAATTATTGTTTTTTTGAGACAAAGTCTTCCTCTGTCGCCCAGGCGACACCATCTCTGTTCACTGCAACCTCCGCCTCCCGGGTTCAAGTGATTCTCCTGCCTCAGCCTCCTAAGCAGCCGGGACTACAGGCGCACACCACCACGCCCGGCTGATTTTTGTATTTTTACTAGAGACCGGGGTTTCACCATGTTGGCCAGACTAATCTCGAACTCCTGACCTCAGTTGATCCACCCGCCTGGGCCTCTCAAAGTGCTGGGATTACAGGTGTGAGCCACTGCACCTGGCCAGCAATTCTTAAATTCGTATGTGACATTCCAGAATTACAAGTCACCTAAACGGTGTTTTGGTATGTAGTCAGCATTTGTAACTATACAATAGGTGCAGCAATGGCTGTCCAGTTTTCTTTAGTTTCCTTTTCATCTATTTTGGATTTGTTGCTGGAGTAATATAGCAGTTCATGAAATTAATCTGAATATTAGGTAATCTTGGACTGGACCAGTGTGAGATGTCATAAAGATGAGGAAATAAATCATATGCTTACTATTGTCAATCATCTCCTTAGAACTGTGCTTTTTCATTTAATTTTCTAAACATCTCTATGAGCTGGATATTATTTACTGAGGAGAAAACAGACCCAGAGAGGTTAGTAATTTACTCAAGGCTTCAAAAAGCTAGCAAATGGCAGGTGCAAGATTTGAACAAGGCTATCTGGTTCCAGATTCCATACACTACTGGCCTAGGACATCTGCTGTTCTACCCTGCATTGTTTCTGCTTCAGGTCTCCTTGTCCTGGGGGCTGTAAATGCAGCTTGGACCCACTGCCATCACTACCTACAGTCTGCTAAAGTCACAGCCTGATGATGCTGGGCTGAATCAACCCAATTCCACTCTGCCAGGCCACCAGTGGCACCGCTGCTGTGTTGCTGCTGCTACTAGGGCGCCCAGCATAAGTGGAGGGCCTCTTCTCACTTTGCTGCTGCCTCTGCTCCTGTGCATGCTACCAATGTTGCCACTCTATGTCAGAGCTGTGTCTGGAATAGGGTTCTTGGTCTCACTGACTTTAAGAATGAAACCGCAGACCCTCGTGCTGAGTGTTACGGTTCTTAAAGTCCAGAGTTTGTTCTTTCGTGGTGTTCGGATGTGTTCCGAGTTTCTTCCTTCTGGTGGATTCGTGGTCTCACTGGCTCAGGAGTGAAGCTACTAGACCATCACAGTGAGTGTTACAGCTCTAAAAGGTGGCACGTCTGGAGTTGTTCATTCCTCCCAGTGGGTTCATAGTCTCGCTGGCTTTAGGAGTGAAGCTGCAGACCTTCGGGGTGAGTGTTACAGCTCATAAAAGCAATGAGCAGCAGCAAGGTTTATTGCAAAAAACAAAGCTTCTGAAAGGTGACAGTGTGCTGGCAATCCTCACAGCCCTCGCTCTCGGCACCTCCTCTGCCTGGGCTCCCACTTTGGTGGCACTTGAGCCCTTCAGCCCACCGCTGCACTGTGGGAGCCCCTTTCTGGGCTGGCCAAGGCGGGAGCCAGCTCCCTCAGCTTGCAGGGAGGTGTGGAGGGAGAGGCGTGGGCGGGAACCGGGGCTGCGGGCGGCGCTTGCAGGCCAGCGTGAGTTCCGAGTGGGCGTGGGCTTGGTGGGCCCCAAACTTGGAGCGACCAGCCGGGCAGGGCCGAGGGCAGTGAGGGGCTTAGCACTTGGGCCAGCAGCTGCTGTACTTGATTTCTCACCAGGTCTTAGCTGCTTTCCCACGGGGCAGGGCTCGGGACCTGCAGCCCGCCATGACTGAGCCTCCCCCCCCCCCCCGCTGCCAATGGGCTCCTGTGTGGCCGGAGTCTCCCGGACGAGCACCACCCCCTGCTCCACGGTGCCCAGTCCCATCGACCACCCAAGGGCTGAGGAGTGCTGGCATATGGCACAGGCCTGGCAGGCAGCTCCACCTGCGGTCCCAGTGCAGGATCTACTGGGTGAAGCCAGCTGGGCTCCTGAGTCTGGTGGGGCGTGGAGAACCTTTATGTCTAGCTCAGGGATTGTAAAGACACCAATCAGCACCCTGTGTCTAGCTCAGGGTTTGTGAATGCACCAATTGACACTCTGTATCTAGCTAATCTGGTGGGGACGTGGAGAACCTTTGTGTCTAGCTCAGGGATTGTAAACGCACCAATCAGCGCCCTGTCAAAACAGGCCACTCGGCTCTACCAATCAGCAGGATGTGGGTGGGGCCAGATAAGAGAATAAAAGCAGGCTGCCCTGAGCCTAGTAGTAGCAATCTGCTCAGGTCCTCTGACTATGCTGTGAAAGCTTTGTTCTTTTGCTCTTTGGGTTCAACACTGCCTTTGTAAGCTATAATACTCACTGTGAAGGCCTAGCAGCTTCACTCCTGAAGCTGAGGAGACCACTGAACCCACCAGGAAAAATGGATAACTCCAGACATACCACCTTAAGAGCTGTTAATACTGTGAAATACTGTGAAGGTCTGTAGCTTCACTCTTTAGCCAGTGAGATTACGAGCCCACCAGAAGGAAAGGTCTGTAGCTTCACTCTTTAGCCAGTGAGATTATGAGCCCACCAGAAGGAGAAAACTCCAGTATACGCCGCTTTTAAGAACTGCTAACACTCGCAGCGAGGGTCTGCAGCTTCATTCTTGAAGTCAGTGAGGCCAATAAGCCCCTCAATTCCAGACACACTTGGAGAGTGGAATGGGACCTGAGCAGGTTGCCACTGATTCAGACAGCCTGCTTTTTTTCTCCTATCTAGCCCCGCCCACATCGTGCTGGTTGGTCCATTTTACAGAGCTGATTGGTGTGTTTACAATCCCTGAGTTAGACAAAGTTTTCTCTGTCCCCACTAGATTAGCTATATGCAGAGTGCCAATTGGTGTGTTTACAAACGCCAAGCTAGACACAGTGCCGATTAGTGCATTTATAATCCCTTAGCTAGACAGAAAGATTCTCGAAGTCTCCACCAGATTCAGGAGCCCAGCTGGTTTCACTCAGTGGATCCGCACCTGGGCCGCAGATGGAGCTGCTTGCGAGTCCCGCAGTGCGCCTGCACTCCTCAGCCCATGGGCGGGGTCGATGGGACTGGGCGCCGTGGAGCAGGGGGTGGCGCTTGTGGGGGAGGCTCAGGCATGGTGGGCTGCAGTTCCCAAGCCTTGCCTGGCGGGGAGGCAGCTAAGGCCCAGCGAGAAATCGAGCACAGCAGCTGCTGGCCCAGGTGCTAAACCCCTCACTGCCCGGGGCCGGCTGCCGCTCTTGGCTCATGGCAACCTCTGCCTTCTGGGTTCAAGCGATTCTCCTGCCTCAGCTTCCAGAGTAGCTGGGGATTACAGGCACCCATCACCATGCCCGGTTAATTTTTGCATTTTTAGTAGAGATGAGGTTTCACCATGTTGGTCAGGCTGGTCTCGAACTCCTAACCTCAAGTGATCCACCTCCCCTTGGCCTCCCAAAGTGTGATTACAGGTGTGAGACACTGCGCCTGGCCGCTTATGTCCTTTAAATCTTTGCTCAACTGTCACCTTCTCAGTGAGGCTTACCTCGACCTCTGCTTTAAAATTCCAACCCTCCTGCCCCCACATTCTCCATTCCCCTCTGTTCTCCTCTTGTTCATAGTACTGGTTATCTTCTCTCACAATATAGTTCAGCCTGTCTCCTGTTGGTCACCTGTGAACATCTTGTGGCCAGGGAGTTTGTCTTAATGTTATAGAAGGGTGCCTGATACCCAGTGTGAACTCAGTAAGTATTTGTTGAATCAATGAAGGTGTAGTGTTGTTACAAATCGCATCTTTCCTCCATAAATTTGAACCCAAGTTTGACTGTAAACCTAATAAGAAATGAAAAAACATTGAGCAAAAAACCCCAAAAACATTATGTTTATTATATATAAGCAAATGCGTAAACATTCTTTCATGTAGCAAAGAATTAGCTTTTGTGAACTATACCTCCAAGGAAAAAAACTCCTTTATACTCCTTATGAAAAGAGGGCACTATGGGAAAGGAAACAAGAAATGAGAACGACTTTAAAGGGAGTGCTGGCTCTCCAGCCCACCTCCTCACTTAGGAAGGCCTCCAGTCCTTCCCCAGCACATACTTCATAGAAAAGAACAGATGAAGTCATAACTACCTGATCAGTCACCACAACACCCCCCACTGACTTGCATCCTTATGCTCAGGCTCTGCCTTTTTTTTTTTTTTTTTTTTTGAGATAGGGTCTGGCTGTGTCTCCCAGGCTGGAGTGCAGTGAAACAATCATAGCTCATTGTAAGCTTGAGCTCCTGGGTTCAAGTAAATCCTGCCTCAGCCTCCCAAGTAGCTAAGACTACAGGCACACCACCATGCCCAGTTAATTTTTTTTTGTAGAGATGGGGTCTCACTATGTTGTCCAGGATGGTCTCCAACTCCTGGCCTCAAGCAGTCCTCCCACTTTGGCCTCCCAAAGTGCTGGGATTACAGGTGTGAGCCATCAGTCCTTTCAGTTACAATAAAACGATGTTGAGAGGCTCATCAAAGCCCAAGCACCAAGCAAGATCCCATCTCCTGCTCAAGGACATGTGATTCTGAAAATAGCTGCCTCTTTTCTCCCTAACGATACATTTCTACTTCTCTAATTCATTCTTTGAAGAACAGACACATATAATATTCCCTGTCTTTAAAAAAAAACTCTCTCTTGGCCTTGGTTCCCCTTCAGCAATAGTCTAATTTCTCTGCTCCCTGACACAGTAAAGCATCAGTATTTTACCCCTCCATTTTCTTCTCAGCCTATTCCAACTGTGCTCTTATTTTTAACACTTCACTAAAATTTGCTAGGTCTAATGGCCCTCATGTGAGCCTTCCCTCCTCTCATTCTTGAGCATTTGTTTCTCGAGGCTCACCGACATCCATGCTTCTGGTTTTCCTTCCACCTCAGCAACCCCTCCTTCTTCTCTGCTTGGCACCTAAATATAGGCCTGCTAGAATGGGCACACTGTCTACTCTCTGTGTCTACAGGTTCTGTATTCTTGGATTCAACCGACTGCAGATCAAAAATATTGGAAAATAAATAAAAATCAGAAGAATAAAGATACAAATAAAATTATATTATAATAATTTACATAGCATTGATGCTATGTTAGATATTATAAGTAATCTAGAGATGATTTAAAGTATATGGAAGGGTGTGTGTAGGTTATGTGCAAATAGTATGTCCTTTTTTTTCTTTTTTTTGAGGCAGAGTCTTGCTCTGTCACCCAGGCTGGAGTGCAGTGACACCATCTTGGCTCACTGCAAGCTCCGCCTCCAGGGTTCACCCCATTCTCCTGCCTCAGCCTCCCGAGTAGCTGGGATTACAGGCACCCGCCACCATGCTTGCCTCCTTTTTTTAATTTTTAGTAGAGACGGGGTTTCATCGTGTTAGCCAGGATGGTCTCGATCTCCTGACCTTGTTATCGACCCGTCTCAGCCTCCCAAAGTGCTGGGACTACAGGCATGAGCCACTGCGCCTGGCCAAATAGTATGTCATTTTATGGAACTTGAGAACCCGCAGATTTGGGTATACATTGGGGGTCTTGGAACCAGCCCCCTCGGATACTGAGGGATAACTATACTACATAAGGCTGGGAAACTCACCTGCTTATATTCTGTAAGAGGCCTTAGAGGACGCTCCATTTACCAAAGCGATGAGAAATGTACTGATGAGAGGGGCTGAGAAGACCATTGGTCAGCTGTGTTCTGGAGGTCTGGGCTCAGGGCAAGAGATGCTGTTATGGAACTGCACTGACAGCAGTGGGAGTGAGGATGGGAATGGAGGCCAGATGGCATCACCTAATGGTCAGCAACAATGTGGGCACACTGCTCACAATTCTGCAGGGTCAGAATAGGGTAGAGGGGCTGGGGAACGGGCAAGGGGAGTAACCTGTAGAGAGTTATGGTAACAGCCGACAAAACACCTCCCTAGAGGCAAGACAGATGGGCACCCAACGACAGCATTGTTTAGTTTATACAATTAAATAAATCAAGAGGCTGGGTGCGGTGGCTCACGCCTGTAATCTCAGCACTTTGGGAGGCCAAGGCAGGTGGATCACGAGGTCAGGAGATCGAGACCATCCTGGCCAACATGGTGAAACCCCGTCTATACTAAAAACACAAAAATTAGCTGGGCATGGTGGCACGTGCCTGTAGTCCCAGCTACTCAGGAGGCTGAGGCAGGAGAATTGCTTGAACCTAGGAGGTGGAGGTTGCAAAGAACTGAGATTGTGCCACTGCACTCCAGCCTGGAGACAGAGCGAGACTCCATCTCAAAAAAAGAAAAAAAAAGAAAAAAAGAAATCAAGAAAAACAATAGGCTGAGGGCAGTCATCCCAATAAAAAGTTTTGATACTGCTGTGGTCTGAATGTGTCCCCTAAAATTCATATGATAATATTAAGAGGAGGAGCCTTTCGGAGGTGATTAGGTCTTGAAGTCAGAGCCCTCATGAATGAGATTAGCAACCATATAAAAGGTCTGGAGAGAACTAGCTAGGCCCTTTTTGCCATTCTTGATTTTTTATTATTATTATTTTTTGAGACGGAGTCTAACTCTGTCACCCAAGCTGGAGTGCAGTGGCACAATCTCAGCTCACCACAACCTCCGCCTCCCAGGTTCAAGTGATTCTTGTGCCTCAGCCTCCCAAGTAGCTGGAATTACAGTCATGCGCCACCATAGCCAGCTAATTGTTGTATTTTTAGTAGAGACGAGGTTTCACCATGTTGGCCATGCTGGTCTTGAACTCCTGACCTCAAGTGATCCACCCACCTCAGCCTCTTGAAGTGCTGGGATTACAGGCACAAGCCACTGCACCCGGCCTGCCGTTCTTTCTGCCGTGTGAGGACACAGCATCCATCACCTCTGGTGGCCACAGCAACAAGGAAGCAGAGAGCGACCTTTTCTTGGAAGCAGAGAGCAGCCTTTACCAGACTCCGAACCTATTGGCACCTCGATCTCAGATTTCTAACCTCTGAGACTGTGAGAAATAAATTTCTGTTCTTTGTTTGTTTGTTTGAGACAGAGTCTCGCTCTGTAGCCAGGCTGGAATGCAGTGGCTCAATCTCAGCTCACTGCAACCTCTGCCTCGCGGGTTCAAGCGATTCTCCTGCCTCAGCCTCCCGAGTAGCTGGGATTACAGGCGTGCGCCACCATGCCCAGCTAATTTTTGTATTTTTAGTAGAGACAGAGTTTCACCATGTTGGCCAGGATGGTCGCCATCTCTTGACCTTGTGATCCGCTTGCTTTGGCCTCCCAACGTGCTGGAATTACAGGTGTGAGCCACTGCCCCCGGCCTAAATTTCTGTTCTTTATAAGTTACCCAGTCTCAGGTATTTTGTTACAGCAGCAGAAATGAATTTAGACAGCTCCCCTTTCTCCACTGGGCCTGACCCAATTATCAATCCCAGAACTGAAGCAGAAGTCAGGTTCCTATGACAAAGAGCCCTGAAGCACCACCACAATTGCCATTTAGTACTGAATCCCACCACTACTCCCCTCCCCAGCCAAAATTAAAAAATTAAAAATAAAACCCAATCACATCAGTGGGGAATGGTAGAGGTGTGTGTCACCTTCAAAGGGGTGGTGGTCTGTGTTAAGTCCCAGTTTAATTTGCCAGCTTGCCCCTGCAAAAACTAGATCGTTCATAGGAGATGACAGCAGAATGCTAAAACTTTCCCGGGTGGTAGCCCCAATGCCTCAAGCTCAAACACAGCAGTTGATCGCAGTTTGTCCTACTAACCCTTCTCTTGCATGTTCCCCAGGAAGAAGATTGATCGGAATCCTTGGGAAACATGGGGTGGGAGCAGTGACGGACTGCAAATAGGATGGAGAAAATTTGGGGGCAAGGGTGATGGAAATATTCTAAAACTAGATTGTGGTGATTATTGCATGACTGTATAAATTTGCTAAAAATCACTGAATTGTATACTTAAAATAGTTGAATTTTACAGCACGTAAATCATCCCTCAATAAAGGGAAGAGTATATAAAATATATTTATTAGTTGTAATAACTTGTGTACTTATGTACTATAGTTTTTATGCCTCTTCTTCCAGTTACCAACACTCTTTCATTAGGGGATCAAATCCTCCCGTCAAACAAGTGGAGACATGCCCAGTGGAGCAGCTTTGCTGTGAAATTTTGAAAATTGAAAACTCTTCTCCCAGCACCTTCTTTGGCCCTTGGCCCCATTTATGATAAGAATCCTCCACTGTATTATAGTGGTGAATTTTTACCATATTGTGCTCACTAGACTTTTAAAAAATATATTCTAATTGTTCTTCAAGCACGTTTAACCTTGCTAAATACAGGACGATCTTTGTCCAGTTTCATACCTTACCCCTAAGGTGCAATCATAATTCATACTAATTCCCAAAGTCCTTTTCAGTTTTTTTCAGACTGGATCTGCTAGATTTGAATTATATAGGCGGCTCACTCTTACCAAGAGTTGCATTTATATAGGCGAATGTTAACAATCTTTGAAAGATAGAACATAATATACAAAACATTTATATCCTTAAACAATATTAGCACAGTCCTGTAACTGTTCTTAAACTACAGTGACTATGAACTTAGTTTCCTAAAACAGATGTTATGGAGGAGCCAGGGCTTGAATCTGAATCTTATGATTCCCTGTCGAGCGCTCTTTTTCCTATTCCATACTATCTCCCCTGCACTATAATTTAGGGAAGAATGTGCTAAGTGCCATTAAAAAGTCAGATAAAACAGAGGAAAGAGGCATTTCAGATGAGGATGAGGGTGATATCTGAATTAGATCTCAAAGGGTACAAATGTTTTAAATATGAGGTACTGCACGGTGGATGTGAAGAAAGGAGGGCTTTTAGTGGACAAGGAAAGTGCATTCCCAAAAAAGGAAACAATATGGGGAAAGGCACAGAAGTTTGGGCCCACAGCACGGAAGGCAATGAACACTGACTATGGACTAAGGATTTGAAAACCTGTCCATAAAATAGATTTAAGTGAATTATGACACATATCCATGAAATATTATACAGCCTTTAAAAATCAGAGTTATGAAGACTGGAGATATAGGAAAATAGTTATCAGAAACACTATGAGTTCAGATAACCTACTTAGGGTAGTGTGTGGAAGTGCCTTGTAAATTGCAAATAACAATCTTTTGGAAGGTTTATAATGGGGAGTGAAAAGAGAGGAACCATGATAGCTTTAGAAAAGAAAAGGGTTGCAGGAAGGATTTTTTTAAAAGGCTAGGGTAGGGTGCAATGAAGAGTTATAAAGTAAGCTATGAGAAGATATAAATGATTGCCGGAGCAAATCCTCAAGGAGATACGATGGGTCAGAGTCAAGAGGACAAGAGACCAAACAGACCAGAGGAAAAAAGAGGGAAGTGCATAAGTCCACAGATGGTAGAGGAAACTGCGTCCCCATGCAATCTCCTGTGGCGAGAGCCAAAGCTTTACTCTGTGAAGGCAGAAGCTGTGACTGTTTCCAACTTTCACTTCTCTCTTCCGTCCCCCTACTACAAGAAGAGAGTGACACTCCCAGCCATGAGCTCCCTCAAGTTACTACACCACGGCTTATGTTTGCCCTGAACATGCCTGTCCTGATTTCAGAGGAAGAGATGTCCCTGTCCCTAGGCTGTGCTGTGGAGCCTAGTCCCTCTTTTCTCCTCTGACACCTTGCTTCATCAATGATCCCTGCTCTCTCCTTGATCTTCAGTCTCTTCCCTGATCACTGGAGCCTTCTCAGCATATACATAACTGCTTATTAAATACCACCACTCAGATGCTTCACAGCTACCTCAAACCCAGCGTATCTCTCCTTACAAACCAGCTATCCCTCTTGTCTTCTCTACCTCATTCATACAGAGCTCTTCTAGGCTTCCTAGACCCTTCTCTCTCCACTCCCACAGCTAACTAATAACCCCATCCTTTCCATTTTACCTTTGAAATCACTCAGCATACACATCTTCCTCTTTATTTCCACTGCCACTATTTTAGTTCCTAGTCTGTTTTTCTTGACTGTAGCACTGTATCAGTAGTTTAACTGGTACTCCTGATTCTAGCTTCACCCACCATCAACCTACCCTTTCTATCACTATTAGGGCAATCTTTCAAAAATGCACACCCCAACTATATCACTCCTCTACTTAAAATCTTTCAGAGCCTCTCATCACGATAAAGTTCAAATTAATTAATTTCCTTTTTTTTTTTTTTGAGACAAGGTCCCACTCTGTTGCCCAGGCTACAGTACAGAGTGCAATTCCAGCTCACTGCAGCCTTCCCAGCCTTGACTTCCTGGTCTCAAGCGATCCTCCTGCCTCAGCCTCCCGAGTAGCTGGGAATACAGGCATGCAACAACATGTCCAGCTAATTTTTAAAAATTTTTTGTAGAGATGAGGGTCTCACTATGTTGCCCAGGCTGATCTCAAACTCCGGGGCTCAACTGATCCTCCTGCCTCCACTTCCCAAAGTGTTGGAATTACAGTTGTAACCACTGTGCCTGGCCAAGTTCAAATTTCTTAGCACAGCACAGAATGCTTCTCATGATCTTCTTCATCTCTGACCCTCTGAAGAGCTTGAATTTTCAACATTAATTGTACTTCAAGGGATGTAACTGGCATCTCACGCCTCCATGCTCTTGCTTTCCTGTTGTGTCTTGAGATACCTCATTGGCTGTGAACATCTGGCTCATGTGCCATCATTTCTGTAAAATCTTCCCTGAGGTTTTCTCACATAGTCCAGGGCCATTTCCTCCCACCATTACATCTGACATTGTTCTAGAATACTTTACTTATTTATCACCTCCTTAGGATCTTCATTTTTCTTTGTATCCTTGGCATCTGACACAGAGCCTGTCCCAGTGCTTATTGAAAGTCATTAAATGTTTATTGAAAGAAAGACAGGCTTAAACGCTGCATCCTTGAGCCACACACCAAGGCAGGCACATTCATTCTGAGACAACCTCTAGGTAAAACCCCATAGGCGTCTCATAATACACACATTGCATACAGCACTTATGCACACAGTCCTGTTCGCAATGTGTTAGTGCTTCCTTTCTACCTGTTTCATCACATTTGTGTGCAGATTTCCGGGGCTGCATTAGCCATCCTTCTCCTATCATATTTTCTCCTTTTCTCTAGATCTCATGAAACTAATAATAATATCTCTTTTTAAAGTATGAGTAGCTTCTAAAGCTTTCAATGCTTCACTTTCTAAAATGAAACTGCACTATTAGAGCTGCAACCCACTGTGCATTTCTCATGGTTTAATTTGTCATTCCAACTTTTAGAATTTGAAAAATTAAATATTTTTGTTTCAACATTCATGTAAGACCTGTCTTATAGAATTCCTCAATAAAAATGACAACAACAATAGCTTTTATTTATTCACCACTTCCTTCAGGACCAGATGTATACTCTATATTTTCATCTTGTATTTATCTAATTTAAGTGCAAAACTAACTTTAGTGAGATAAAATAGTTTTTCTCTTCCACCTAAGGTGTACATATATTTACATATATATAATATATATATATTATTTTTATTTATTTATTTATTTTTTGAGACAGGGTCTCACTCTGTTGCCCAGGCTGGAGTGCAGTGGTGAGATCTCAGTTCACTGCAGTCTCTGCCTCCCGGGTTCAAGCAATTTTCCTGCCTCAGCCTCCAGAGTAGTTGGGACTACAGGCACTCACCACCATGCCTGGCTAATTTTTGTCTTTCTTTTTAGTAGAGACAGGGTTTCAACATGTTGGCCAGGCTGGTCTCGAACTCCTGACCTCAAGTGATCCACCTGCCTCGACCTCCCAAGGTGCTGGGATTACAGGCGTGAGCCACCGTGCTCAGCCGTGAGGCATATTTTAATCAATAGCTATACCTCCAGTCTGGTTCTGGGATTTATCAAAAGGATAATATGTATGTTATATACATTTATTTTTCTAGTGCATCTCACAAAATCAGCTATCTCTGGCTCCTTTGTTTAAAATCAGAACTAATTCCTTAAAACTATGTTAAAGTGGAAATTATAAGGTTTAGGTCTTAAGAGACCAGTCCTTTCCTTTCATCTGGGTTCTTCTGTTTTGAGACAGGGTTTCACTCTGTTGCCTAGGCTACAGTGCGGTGTATGATCATGGCTCACTGCAGCCTCCTCCTGGGCTCAGGCCATCCTCCTGCCTTAGCAACCCCCCCATCCCCACCCCCTTACCCCCACACCACACTTCCCTCCCCTGCCACCCAGTAAGCTGGGACTACAAGTGCTTGCCAGCATGCCTGGCTAATGTTTCTGATTTTTAGTAGAGATGAGCTCTTCCTATGTTGCCCAGGCTCTTTATTTATTTATTTTGAGACAGAGTCTCGCTCTGTCGCCCAGGCTGAAGTGCAGTGGCACGATCTCAGCTCACTGCAAGCTCCGCCTTCTGGGTTCACACCATTCTCCTGCCTCAGTCTCCCGAGTAGCTAGGACTACAGGTGCCCGCCACCATGCCTGGCTAATTTTTTTGTATTTTTAGTAGAGACGGGGTTTCACCATGTTAGCCAGGATGGTCTTGATCTCCTGACCTCATGATCCACCCGCCTCGGCCTCCCAAAGTGCTGGGATTACAGGCATGAGCCACCGCGCCCGGCTGCCCAGGCTCTTTTATCTGAGTTTTAATTCCAAAGGATTTCAGAGTTGGTGTCTTTTAAAATTTGTTTGGTATTATGAAGAATCTGCCTGCCTGGACAGAAAAAGGATGTCCTGCAGAGGAAATAAAAAGTTGAAGTGAAATCCATGACTATTTTTGTGCATCATTAAAGGCCTGATAATATGGGAGTGGTATTCTGTGAGAATATTTGACAAAAAAACCACTGTATTCTTCTGCTTATGTTAAATAGAATATGTTTGATTATTCACAGGAAGAAATTAGAAGAAAAGTAATCACATTTTTGGAATGTAAGACTTTACTATTTATACAGATTTTAATATATCATTTGCATGGATTGATTTGGCTAGCATATGTAGTAATGACTCTTCCTGGAGTGGTTGACAAAAATGATTACTGTTTAATCTTCAGGCTTGTTTAATCTAAATCATTTCTATTTTCTTTAAAAATAGCTGGCATCTAAAAATGAAAGGAAAAATGTTTCATAAGTTTTGGGGAAAGACTAACATTCAGTGACAGAACACCTAAACAGCCAATTTTTGATTACATAGGGAAAAGGGGTGCAAAGTAAGCCTATAGACAGATGAATTCTACAGATAATACCAACACTATATTTTGTTTGTTTTGAGACAAGAGTCTCGCTCTGTTACCCCGGCTGGAGTGCAGCCAGGGTACAATCTTGGTACAATCTCGGCTCACTGTAACCTCTGCCTCCCAGGTTCAAGCAATTCTCCTGCCTCTGCCTCCCAGGTAGCTGGGATTACAGGCGCTCACCACTATGGCTATTTTTTGTATTTTTAGTAGAGACGGGGTTTCACCATGATGGCCAGGCTAGTCTCGAACTCCTGACCTCAAGTGATCTGTCCACCTCAGCCTCCCAAAGTGCTGGGATTATATTTCTGATAGAGATAGAGTTTTGCCATGTTGTCCAGGCTGGTCTCGAACTCCTGACCTCAAGTGATCCACCCGTCTCAGCTTCCCAAAGTGTTGGGATTACAGGTGTGAGTCACCACACCTGGCCTCCAACACGATATTTTAACTGATATTTGTTTGTTTGTTTCAACCTTTTTCCTACTAAGGAACACAATGAAGAACAATGTGGACTGAGTTTCATCTTCCTTGGTTTGGTTGGCAATTGACAGATGTAGAAAAAGGAATAGAAGCAAGAATCTGAATAATCCAAAAGTGACTTACCAGCATGACATAGTTAAGAATTGATAGTATTGGCTGGGCGCTGTGGCTCACGCCTGTAATCCCAGCACTTTGGGAGGCTGAGGCAGGTGGATCACTTGAGGTCAGGAGTCTGAGACCAGCCTGACCAACATGGAGAAACCCCATCTCTACTAAAAATACAAAATTAGCCAGGCATAGTGGTACATGCCTGTAATTCCAGCTACTCGGGAGGCTGAGGCAGGAGAATCGCTTGAACCCGGGAGGTGGAGGTTGCAGTGAGCCGAGATCGTGCCATTGCACTCCAGCCTGGGCAACAAGAGTGAAACTCCGTCTCAAAAAAAAAAAAAGAATTGATAGTATTAAGCCACCCTCTTAATTCAACTATGAGAAAAGCTGGGTCTCAATGGCAGCATATGGAGGCATGCCCTATTGAGTGTCCCCTCATCCCCAAACCTATGTTACAAATAGGCCACGGCATTTATGAACACATCCATGTCCTGGAATGGGACAGAGGTGGCAGCAGCTGTCTCTGCTGTTTGGGATCACTCTAGCAAGTGTAGCATTGGTCCTGGGTCCCAAGTCTAACATTCACTCCTATTCAGTACCTTTTATGAGATAGGTACTTGAGGACATCAAAATGAATATGAGACAACTCCTGTACTCAAAGAGTTCTAGTCAAGTCAAAGGACATGCAAGCAGAGAACTGTAATGCTGTGTCATAGGTGCTATTACGTCAAAGGGTATCGTGTGGGCACATAGGAGGAAGCAAGTCAGTTCCATTTGGGAGACAGAGCAGGAAAAACTTCAGAGAGGAGGCAGAGCTTGAGCTGACAGGTGTTTCTGAGGTGGGAACTGAGTAAGTGAGAGAAGAGGAGTTGGGGAAGAACATACCAAGTACGAGAAGCTGCATGAGCAATAACAGGAAAGCACAGAGATGACATACCATGCATAGAGGTAGGGAGTAGAACCATGGTTATTAGAGGCTGAGAAGGGTAGTGAGGGGAGGATAGGGAGAAGTTGGTGAATGGATACAAAATTACAGCTAGACAGGAGGAATAAGACCCAGTGTTGTATAACACTGCAGGGTAACTAGAGTTAACAATAATTTATTGGATATTTTCAAATAGCTAGAAGAGAGGATTTTGAATCCTCCCAACACAAAGAACTGATGAATGTCTGGAGTGACTCACTGATGAATGTCTGGAGTGACAGATTTGCTAACACACTGATTTGCTCACCACATATTGTGTACATGCATGGAAATACTACTCTGTATCCTATATGTGTGTGTGTGTGTGTGTGTGTGTGTGTATATAAATATATATATATTTTTCTTTTTTTTTTTTTTTTTTTGAGACAGAGTCTCTCTCTGTCGCCCAGGCTGGAGTACGGTGTTGAGATGTTGGCTCACTGCAACTTCCGCCTCTTGGATTCAAGCTATTCTCCTGCCTCAGCTGCCCAAGTAACCGGGATTACAGGCACACACCGCAACACCTGGCTAATTTTCTGTATTTTTAATAGAGACGAGGTTTCCCCATGTTGGTCAGGCTGGTCTTGAACTCCTGAACTCAAGTGATCCACCCGCCTCGGCCTCCCAAAGTGCTGGGATTACAGGCGTCAGCCACCACGCCCAGCCTGTATCCTATAAATATGTACAATTAATATGCCAACTAAAAAGAAAAGAAAAAAAATCACATGTTTAGAAAGCTGCAGTTGGTTTGACGTCACCAATATGCATGATGAGAAGGAGAAAGCAGTGAATGGTAAGACTGGATAGGAGGGCCGGAGCCAGATCATAGGGGACTTTATATGCCTTGCTAAGGAGCTCAGATTTGATCCAGAATGTGATTGGGAACCACTGAAGGGCTTTATGCAACGGAGGGGCATGAAAATATTTTGCTTTTGAAAGATCACTCTGTCTACTCTATGGGGGATGGCATGAAGGGAACCAAAACTGGAGGCAGAAACAATAGTTAGGAGGTGAGTGCAATAGGTCAGACGAGAAATGACAGGGGCTTGAAATGAAGCAGTAGCAGTGGGGACGGAGTGAAGGGGGCCCTACAAGGTTAGAGGGAGGGGTTTCCAATTATAGCACCAGCTGTGACAGGAGATGGAAGAGCCCTCATCTGAGGACAGAGGGGAAGGCTAGGCTGCACAGTATGGAAATGTGACTTCAGGAACTCCTATTAAATCTTGTGTTATTGTCAAATTACATGCAAACGTAAGATTCTTTATCATGATCCAGGTGGCCTACCATAGTCATGGACTTTGGATGATTTCCCAAGCTTTTCGATCTGTGAGAAATAGAAAGAACATAATATAAAAAGGAGGAAGGGGGGACTGAAATAATGAACATGGTCAGCAAGTATGCCATTATTTAGCATATTTTCCCCTCATTTTCAAGGAGAAATCGTCATTTAAGATAGAACTATGAGACCCTCAGAGATTAAGATCAAGCTTTTTGGTATATAACATGTGAATCATTCTCACTGCATTTAAATAAAAACAATGAGGCAGGGTACGGTGGCTCACACCTGTAATCCCAGCACTTTGGGAGGCCCAAGTGGGTGGATCACTTGAGGTCAGGAGTTCAAGACCAGCCCTGCCAACATGGTGAAACCCTGTCTCTACCAAAAATACAAAGATCACCCGGGCATGGCGGCACACACCTGTAACCCCAGCTACTCAGGAGGCTGAGGCAGGAGAATTGCTTGAGCCCAGGAGGCGGAGGCTGCAGTTAGCTAAGATCGTGACATTGCACTGCAGCCTGGGTAACAGAGTGAGACTTCATCTCAAATAAAAAAAATACATAAAATAAAATAACGATGAGGCACACTCTCACTACATTTAACATTCTCACAGATTTACTTGGGATACGATTCTAACTTGAAAACTTAACAAATTTCCTTGAAAGTCATGAAGAACTAGAGGCAAAAATAAAACATCTGAGGCTATTAAGCTACTCGCTTTTATATCCTTATTTCCCACTATTTCCACTACTGAAGACAACTGGCAAAAGCAATGCCATAATTTTGAGAGGCTGCAGAGGTAAGCTGAAGCTTGTTTGCTTGCCGAATATACCGAGATCAGTTGGGCCAATCATCACAGGCCTCACAGAGGGTGGTGGCTGAAAGCTGATGTAGGTCTGGAGTTTTCTAATAAGTGTCCTTCTTGGCTGGAAAGGGCTTTGAGAGCTCTTCTGCCCATCTCACCCCCTGGCTTCTAGGCCAGTCTAAATCTATATAAATGGGCCTAGACTCCATTGTGAAAATAGGCCAAATATAAGTAAACAGAGGTCTGAACTGGTGAAACACATGTAAATTCATATTTAAATTTTCTTATTTTAAAATAAGCCTAGGAAAAAAATTCCACTGTTTCTCTCAGCAACTCAGAGCGATCCATCTTCAGTATAAGTTAGCATTTACTGAGCATCTGTGGTATTCCAAGGATCAGATCACATTTTTTCATTTTGGGGAAAAAGTCATAGTTAACCTATCACTTGCAAATGCTAGTTTGAATCTGCCAAGGGTTTTCTATTTTCTTTCTCTCTTTCTCTCTTTCTTTCTTTTTTTACATCTTTAATGAAATGACCTTGGAAATAACATACATTTCCATGACACCAACACTATAGTTTTTGGGGTCACAGTAAAATACACAGAATTACATCTGTAATTAATATGAATGCCAACATGTCAAGCAGTGGTTTATTACATGGCAAACAAAATCAAGAAAGCAAACATCAAACAAAAGAGACCCATAAGTCTGGACAAGGCAAATCCCAGGATAGCATATGAGAACAGCTGCTACTTCAGTGAAGGGTTTCTGGCATAACGAATGATAAGGCTACCAAAGACTGTTCCAATACCAGCACCAGAACCAGCCACTCCTAATGTTGCAGTGCCTGCACTGTTACATTTCACACCAGTCTCACTGTCTCTGCTGATTGCACTGGTTTGAAACTCCCTTTGGTTTAGCTGAGACACACCATTCTGGGCCCCATTAAATACCATAGAGCCCTCTTCAGGTCTGTATGCAACTCTATGGCGTTTAAGATAGAACTTCAGAGCGGGGGTGCAGGCGAGCTTGGCATAGGCAAACATCTTAAACTCTTCGGGATGGTGCGGCTGGAGGACTTGGGTGACAGGAGACTTGGGCTCCTCTCCCGCTTCCTCTCCTCCCGGGAAGTGGCAGTGGCAGTGGTGGTGGCAGCAGTGACAGCAGAGGTTGAAGGAATGGGCCTCCATGACTAACATCATTAAGTATGATGTTAGTAGGCTTTTTGTAGGTGCTCTTTGTCCTTATTGAGAGAGTTCCTTTCTTTTCCTAGGTTGTTTAGGTTTTCTCATGAAGAATGATGTTGGATTTTGTCAAACGGTTTTTCTGTCTGTCAAAATTTTCATATGCTTTTACTTTTTTAGTTTTTTACATATGCTAACTAACACTGATGGATACATAAAGCTGGCCCTTTTTTGCTATATAAGGTAACATTCACAGATTCTAGGGATTAGAACATGGATTTGCCATTTACTTTTACCTGCCATTTTTAGCAGTATACACTGTACCCAATTTGTAATCTTTTATTCCTCACCCCCTTCCACATTTTCCCCCAAGTCCCCAAAATTGACCCGATTTTCAAAACAGTTGTATTTGCAAATGGTATGTTGAACAAACATGACTTATGACAAAATCAAAATGCAAATTTAATTTTGGTCTTCCATTTCTACTTTAAGCTTTTTGCACTCAGAGAAGCTTTTCCTTTGCCCTTCCTTTGATGAATACACAGCAGGCCCAATGCTTTTTTTGCTTGATCTAAAGTAACAGTCTTCACTGTGAGGCATAAACAGTCTCAATTCATTAGGTATACTGTACTGTCTTAATATTAATCAATCCTTTAATCTTCACTCAAAAGCAGGGCTTCTCCTCCCCATCTATCAGTTCAGGTCTGTAGCTGATGGACACCACTGTCTCTGGAGGCCAGTTTCCTCTTTTTGCTCATTTCCCTCTCCATTTGTAGGAGGAGGGCAAAGGCCACAGGACAGCTCATACTTGGCTGGGTGGCTTCAGAGTCTCGGCTTGGCAATTGGCTAATGCTGATTCTTTCTCTTTGGAGCTTGCCGTTGCTAGGGATCTCCGTCCTACAGTTCCCTGGACCTACGCTGATGCATTTCTCCTCTGGGTGATCACTCAATACTCCATCAGTCCCAAAGAATGTGGCATTCTCTTCTAGTTTCTTGCTGCTTCCAGGCCTCCTTGGGCAGAGCCGAAGATAACTCAACTCTCAACTGCATGGTTCTTAAGGGATTTTCACACCCATCCTTTGTCTCACCAAGCTCAGAGAGAAAAGCTATCCAACACAGCCCCTCTGCTGAGCAACCACGACTTGCCTTAGTTTTCTTAGGCATGAATGAGTCACCAGTCCTCTGTGTTTCCCAACTTTTAGGGAACACGTTTCAAAGCTCTCTAGGTGATTCCCTGGAAACCCCTCATAAGGCTTTAGGTAAAAGAGGTAGAATTACCTGGGAGACAGGAACTCACGACATGACAGATTCGAAGAAATCCTTCTCCAATCTTCCCTACTCTCCATACTTTTATATCTTGGATCTGGCCAAGAGATAGGAGTCATGGAAGGGGTTCTCTGAAATCATTTATTTCGGAAACTCTGCACATGGGAAAAACTCACTCTCACTTTGGGAACTGGTAACAGTTTTATTAGCACCTAAGGAAGTGGGCTAGAAAGAGTCCCATTTTAACATACTGCCATGTTCTTTTTTTTTTCTTTCCTTCTCTTGAGATGGAGTTTTTGCCCTGTTGCCCAGGCTGTAGTGCAGTGGCACGATCTCAGCTCACTGCAACCTCTGCCTCCTGGGTTCAAGCGATTCTCCTGCCTCAGCCTCCTGAGTAGCTGGGATTACAGGTGCCCACCACCATGCCTGGCTAATTTTTGTATTTTTAGTAGAGACAGGGTTTTACCATGTTGGCCAGGCTAGTCTTGAACTCTTGACCTCAAGTGATTCACCCACCTCAGTCTCCCAAAGTGCTAGGATTACAGGCATGAGCCACCGTGCCCTGCCCATACTGCTGTGTTCTTAATCAACCACACAGGGTTTGTGCATATATCTTGTAGCATCAGATATTGAGCCTCTTCTAAAATAGCAGACTGTAAGGCTTAATGTTACTATAAGAAAATATGGTGATAAAATACAGAGCAGGGCAAGTAGTTTTGTTGTAGACAAAAATGTTAGCTCATAATCTTTATAGTTTCTTCCTTAGAGTGACTGTACATTCCATGAGAGCAGGGAATCTGGCTTTCCATTTTAGGTTCTACAAAAAAACATTAATCAAGCAACTACTTTATGCTAGGCAAAACATGAAGCACTTGCATATAATTATCTTGTTTACCTTAAATTGAGATAAGAAAAAGAGTTTTTTTTTAAGTATTATCTATCTATCTATCTATCTATCTATCTATCTATCTATACATTCTTTTTTGAGACAGAGTCCCACTCTGTTGCTCAGGCTGGAGTGCAGTGGCACGATCTTGGCTCACTGCAACCTCCGCCTCCCAGGTTCAAGCGATCCTCCTGCCTCAGCCCCCCTAGTAGCTGGGATTACAGGCACGTGCCACCATGCCCGGCTATTTTTTGTATTTTTAGTAGAGATGGGGTTTTGCCATGTTGGCCAGGCTGGTCTCGAACTCCTGACCTCAGGTGATCCACCCACCTCAGTCTCCCAAAGTGCTGGGATTACAGGCGTGAGCCACCACACCTGGCCGTATTACCTATTTTTTAAAGACATTATTAATTTAAAAAATAAAGGGAAACTTACCTTGGTTTTCTGGCTTTTTCTCTGGGCTTTCTAATTAAATCTTCTAAATGTTTATTTCTCTCTTCCAAACTGAAAGAAGAAACAATTGAATTTTATGACTAAAATTGACTTTTCTAGACCAATATTTTGTTAGATTCACTGGAGGATTTTAGTAGATAAAAATAGGTAATCTAATTATCTATATGCTATCCAACCACCTAACCATATAGAAACTTGGGATTCTTTCCTAGCAACTCAAAATTATTCTATCAGTTTCTCCCTTTATAGGTTCCAGTGGTGAAGAAGGAAAGTAGACAGTAGCAAATATATAAAGCAGCATTCAGATATTCTCCCATTTGCTTACACAGTGGTTTAGCAATACTGATCCCTCTATATGAGTAAATCCAATATGATCCTGGGGGTAACATGTTAAAAACAAAACTCTCGGCTAGGCATGGTGGTTCACACCTGTAATCCCAGCACTTCGGGAGGCTGACGCAGGCGAGTCTCTTGAGCCCAGGAGTTCGTGACTAGCCTGGGCAACATGGTGAAATTCTGTCTCTACAAAAATACAAAAATTAGCTGGGCATGGTGGCACATGCCTGTGATCCCAGCTACTTGGGAGGCTGAGCTGGGAGGATTGCTTGAGCCCAGGAGGTGGAAGTTGCAGTGAGCCAAGATCGCACCACTGCACTTCAGCCTGGGACAGAGCTAGACTCTGTCTCAATAAAAAAAGAAAGAAAGAAAAGAAAAGAAAAAACCCAAATAACTAGAAACAGCTTAACATGGGAAAATATGTGATAGCATTACAAAACCGTCACAAACCCATTTTTCCATCCAGGGAGGTTGTATGAGCTTCCTGTGGCTGCTGCAACAAATCAACACAAATTCTGTGGCTTAAAACACCATATGTTTATTTTCTTCTGGAGGTCAGAAGTCCAAAATAAGCTTCACCGGCCTGAAATCAAGGTGTTGGCAGGGATGTGCAGCCTCTAGAAGCTCAAGAGGAGAATCCTTTGCCTGGCCTCATCCAGCACCTGGAGGCCATCCTCATTCCCGAGGGGGCTTGGCCCCACATCACACCACCTTTTCTCTCCATTTCCACCATCAGGTTGACTCTTTATCTTCTGTCATCAAATCCCTCTCTGCCTCCCCCCTCTTATAAGGACCCTTGTGATTGCGTTTAGGGCCCACTCAGATAATCCAAAATAATCTCCACAACTCAAGATGTGATCACATCTGCAAGGCTCTTTTGCTATATAAGGTAACAGTCACAGGTTCTAGTGATTAGATCTTGGATATCTTTGGGCCATTCCCCAGCTTACTGTAGAGGATAAATAGGCCTGAGAGGATATGAAATTCTACTGCAGAGGACTAAACTCAAACGCCTATAGAAGGGTCAGGCAGGTATGTGAAATGAGCAAAGCCAGCTAAATGGTGATTCAGACAAACCAAAGCGCATACACCCCTAGGCCCTGCCTAAAAGAAGTTGCTACTTAGCTCTTGCCAAATGCTGTCATGTGAGAATGCTGCAGCCATGAGATCAGATCTTCTTGTTTTATTTATTTTTAAAGTTTTATTATTCAGAGACAGAGTTTCACCCTGTCATTCAGGCTGGAATGTAGTGGTGCAATCACAGCTCACTGCAGCCTCAAACTCCTGGGCTGAAGCAATCCTCTCATCTCAGCCTCCTGAGTAGCTAGGACTGCAGGTGCATGCCACCACACCTGACTAATTGTTTTAATATTTTGTGGAGACAAGAGTCTTGCTATATTGCCCAGGCTGGTCTTGAACTCCTGGCCTCAAGCTATCTTCCCGCCTCAGCCTCCCAAAGTGCTGGGAATGTAGGCATGAGCCACCATGCTCGGCCTACTCTTGTTTTTAAAGAGGAGATATGAATCTAGATTTTTACAGAATTATCTTCCCTTTTCAATTTTGGCAATTAATTTAAAAAATATGTTAAATATTATATGGACAAAACACATATACCCCAGAATATAACTTGTAGGTTGTCGTTTTGAAACTTATATTCTTTCTTTCAGAGATATCAGGCTTTTGTTTTAAAGGGATAAAGAGAAGTTGTCAAACCCAGGAACAGGAGATAATGTGAAACAGACTCTGTGTATACCAAAAGCCTGAGTCTATCATGCTTTATTATCAGAGAAATAACATGGAATAAATCTTCTGTATTTCTAGAATTGAAAAGAATGAGCCCAACTCCTGAAGGAGGGAGATACCCAAGGAAAGAAAGTGAAAAGTTTTTCCAAGTGTGCAAGAAGGCAACAGTGGAATATATTGACACTGCGCTCCCGCGTGTAGAGCTGCGGGCAAGAAGCTATAATCTAAGCCTACTTAAATGGAGTCTTTGGTTTATTTTGGAGGAAGTCATGTCCTCCGTAAAGGCCATGGAAGAACTCTGCTGAGAGCTAGGCAAACAAAGCAGCACCACTGAATGGAGTATAATGAGTGCTTTGATTTGCATTTAATGACATGAGTGTATTTCTTTCTTTTTTTCTTTTAAGACAGAAACTTTATCTGTCGCCAAGACTAGAATGCAGTGGCACAATCTCAGCTCACTGCAACCTCCGCCTCCCTGGTTCAAGTGATTCTCATGCCTCAGCTTCCCGAGTAGCTGGGATTACAGGTGTGCGCCACCATGCTTGGCTAATTTTTGTATTTTTAGTAGACATGGGATCTTGCCGTATTAACCAGTCTGGTCTCAAACTCCTGGACTCAAGCGATCCTCTCACCTTGGCCTCCCAAAGTGCTGGGATTACAGGCATGAGCCACCGCACTCAGCTGACATGAATATATTTCATGTGCTTATTTGCCATCCATATACTTTCTTGGTAGAATCTCTACTAAAATCTTCGCCCATTTTTATTGGATTATTTGTTTTCTTATGACTGAGTTTTGAGAGTTCATTACATCTGGATAGAAGTTCTTTATCAGATACGTGATTTACAAATATGTTCTTCCAGACTATGGCTTGTCTTTTGATCTGTTAACAGTGTCTTTAGAGAACAGTTTTAGGCTGGATGAGGTGGCTCACACCTGTAATCCCAGCAATTTGGGAGGCCGAGGTGGCCGGATCATGAGGTCAGGAGTTCAAGAGCAGCCTGGCCAACATGGTGAAACCCCGTCTCTACTAAAAATACAACCAAAAAAATTAGCCTGCTGTGGTGGCGTGTGCCGGTAGTCCCAGCTACTTGAGAGGCTGAGGCTGAGGCAGGAGAATCACCTGAACCCGGGAGGTGGAGGTTGCAGTGAGCCAAGATTGTGCCACTGCCCTCTAGCCTGGGTGACAGAGTGAGACTCAGTCTCAAAAAAAAAAAAAAAAAAAAAAGAAGAGCAGTTTTAAATTTTGATGAAGTCAAATTTATCAAAATTTTCTCTAATGAATCATGCTTTTAGTGACATGTCTAAGAAATTGTTGCCTAACCCAAAGTCATAGAAATTTTCTCATATGTTTTCTTCTAGATATTTTATGTTTTTAGCCTTTATCTTTGGGTATATTATCCATTTTGAGTTTACTTCGTATGTGGTGGAGTGTATAAATCAAAGTTAATTTTTCTGAAAATGGGCAATGATTTCAGCACCATTTGTTGAGAAGGCTATCCTTTTTCCACTTTGTTGCTTTTGTACCTTTGTCAAAAATCACTTGTCCATATATATATCATATATGTATGGGTCCAGGTCTGCATTCCCTGGTCTGTTCTATTGATTTTTATATTTTTACACCAATGCTACACTGTTTTGATTATTGTAGCTCTATAAAAAGTCTTAGAATCAGAGTTTACCTCCCATTTTATCCTTCTTTATCAGAGTCCTTTTGGCTATTCTGTGCCTTTTGGATTTCCATATGAGTTTAGAATCAGCTTGGTAAGTTTATTTAAAATTGGAATTGCACTGAATCAATAAATGAACTTGGGGAAAATCTTAACAAAATTGACCCATGAAAGAGATATACCTCTCCATTTATTTAACTCTTCTTTACTTTCTCTCAATGATGTTTTGTAATTTTTAGTGTATGAGTCTTTTACATACTTCCGCCAAATTTATCCTTATGTAGTTCATATTTTTGGTGCTATCTGAAATGTTTCTTAATTTCTGATTGTCTGTTGCTAGTATATAAAAATACAACTTTTACATATTGATATTGGATCCTGCAACTTTGCTAATCTTAATAGTCCTAGTAACTTTTTTGTAGATTCCATCAGATTCTCTACACAGATGATCACGTCTCTGTGAATACATGCATTTTTGCTTCGTGTCCTATCTGGATGAGTTTTATTTTTCTTGCCTGACTGTACTGGACAGAACTTCCAGTACAATGTGAATGTACTGGAATGTCTTGTTCCTGATGATGAGAAAGCATTTAGTCTATCAGCATTAAGTATGATGTTAGTAGGCTTTTTGTAGGTGCTCTTTGTCCTTATTGAGAGAGTTCCTTTCTTTTCCTAGGTTGTTTAGGTTTTCTCATGAAGAATGATGTTGGATTTTGTCAAACGGTTTTTCTGTCTGTCAAAATTTTCATATGCTTTTACTTTTTTAGTTTCTTACATATGCTAACTAACATTGATGGATACATAAAGCTGGCCCTTTTTTGCTATATAAGGTAACATTCACAGATTCTAGGGATTAGAACATGGATTTGCCATTTACTTTTACCTGCCATTTTTAGCAGTATACACTGTACCCAATTTGTAATCTTTTATCCCTCACCCCCTTCCACATTTTCCCCCAAGTCCCCAAAGTCCACTGCATCATTCTTTTTTTTTTCTTTGTACAATATTTTATTAAAGGTTTTTACAGAGCAACATCCAGACTCCAGAATACAGCTGCCAAGGAGATCCTGTTATGCTGTGGGGACTGGCTGGGGCACAGCAGGAGGCTCTGGCTTCCCACCCCTCTGTTCTGAGATGGGGGTGGTGGGCAGTATCTCATCTTTGGGTTCCACGATGCTCACGTGGTCAGGCAGGGGCTTCTTAGGGCCAATCTTACCAGTTGGGTCCCAGGGCAGCATGATCTTCACCCTGATACCCAGCACACCCTGTCTGAGCAACACATGGCGCACAGCAGTGTCACCGTAGTAGTTAACAGCATCTCTGCTGTGGATCATCAGGCCATCCACAAACTTCATGGATTTAGCCCTCTGTCCTCAGAGTTTCCCAGACACCACGACCTCACAGCCTTTGGCCCCACTCTCCATGATGAACCGCAACGCACCATAGCAGACCCTTCGCACAGCAAGCCCTCCTAGGAGTTTGTGACGCAGACACTCTGCCTGGGCAATGGCACGCAGACCCCTAGTGGCCACCTTTTCAGCATAAAGCTCTACACTGCCCTCTGGAGAACCAAACCTCTTCTGAACTACAGCAGTCAGTTCCTGAATCCGCCGGCCCTTCTCATCAAGAACACTCTGTGTTCTGGTGGCTAAGATAATGATTTCTGTCCTGGTTGGTGTAACTTGCACCTCAGCTCCAGAGTAGCCATCTTCAGCCAGCTCCTGAGTAAGAAACTCATTCAGTTCAGCTTAGAAGATGCCATCAGTGACAAACTTCCTCGTCTTGGAAATTTGTATGGCCATCTTGCCGCCATGCTCCACTGAAAGGAAAAGCACTGTATCATTCTTATACCTTTGTGTCCTCATAGCTTAGCTCCCACTTATGAGTGAGAACATATGATGTTTGGTTTTCCATTCCTGAGCTACTTCACTTAGAATAATGGTCTCCAATTCCATCTAGGTTGCTGTGAATGCCATTATTTCATTCCTTGTTATGGCTGAATAGTATTCCATGGTGTATATATATACCACAATTTCTTTATCCATTCATTGATTGATGGGCATTTGGGCTGGTTCCATATTTTTGTAATTTCAAATTGTGCTGCTATAAACATGCACGTGCAAGTATCTTTTTTGAATAATGACTTCTTGTCCTCTGGGTAGATACCCAGTAGTGGGATTTCTGGATCAAATGGTAGTTCTACTTTTAGTTCTTTAAAGACTCTCCACACTGTTTTCCATAGTGGTTATACGAGTTTACATTTCCACCAGCAGTGTAGAAGTGTTCCCTTTTCACTGCATCCCTTGAAAACATCTGTTATTTTTTGATTTTTTGATTATGGTCATTCTTGCAGGAGTAAGATTGTATCACACTGTGGTTTTGATTTGCATTTCCCTGATCATTAGTGATGTTGAGCATTTTTTCATATGTTTGTTGGCCATTTCCGTATCTTCTTTTGAGAATTGTCTATTCATGTCCTTAGCCCACTTTCTGATGGAATTGTTTTTTTCTTGTTAATTTGTTTGAGTTCCTTGTAGATTCTGTATATTAGTCCTTTGTCAGATGTACAGAGTGTGAAGATTTTCTCCCACTCTGTGGGTTGTCTGTTTACTTTGCTGATTATTGCTTTTGCTGTGCAGAAACTTAATTAAGTTCCACCTATTTATCAGTTTTTTTAAGAGAATATAGAATTTATTAGATATTGAATATAAAAATAAACCATCTAAATAGAGGCCCAGGGAGCTTCCTTTATTTCTCTAGGCACCTCCAGGCCTTCCCACCCCAACCCCAATATAAACATTTTGCATATATAATGGCTAGCAAAGACTAAAAAGATGCAAAGCTTCCAAAGACAGCGGGTACTCAGCTTAAGGAGGGTGATGACCGGGTCAGATGAGATCTTCCTGGAGGAGCCCACCATTTTCTTTGTTGCAGCACTGACGAAAATACACCCCAGCCTTTTGGACCAGGGCTGACATTAGGGGGTCCCTGAGCAAGTGACGGGCTGGAGCTGCTCGTTGGGAGGCAGATGGTCTACTCCCTCAATGCATCCTCCAACTGCTTCACTATCAAAGCCTGCTTCTGTTCCTGCAGCACACCACAGAACTGACGCATGGCCAATTTTAGCCGGGGGAACTCATCTGCAAAGATGAGGTGGAACCGGCCTGGCTCCTTATACATGCAGGCTTTGCCACGGGATAACAACAGCTTGTTGTCCAGGAAGCGGCGAGAGGAGCTGTTCCTCTTCAAATGTACAGGGATCCAGGTACTTTTTCAAGTTGATCCAGATATAGAGGCCAGAGCTGCAGTTGTGAAAGGGGATCTCCAATGCCTTTAGCTTGGCAGTGATGTACTTGTGAGCTTCCCAGAGCCGGTAGTTATTGGTGGGCAGGTACACTTTGTCAATCCATTCTGTGTTCTGGAGCAGTTGACACAGCTTGTGCTGGGCGATGCCAGAGATAGTGGGGAGGTGGCCAAAGGTTCTCACAGCAGAAGCCATCTCCTTGTTGTGAGTGTAAACAGAGCACCAAAGCGGAAGCCAGAGATGCCAAAATCCTTACTGGTGTCTGAGATCACATGGGTCCTGTTGTGATCAGGCAAACTTTTCATGCTCAGGACACTGTGGAATGTGATGGATTCATCAAAAACACAGAGAGCATGTAAATCTCATCTACGATCACATGTAGGTTATACCTCTTGGCAAATTCCAGGTATTCCGTTGCGAGTCTGAGGAGATGTCACCCAGAGGATTCTGAGGGTTGATTAGCACAAGGCCTCGGACCTTTTTCCCCTCAAGCCTAGCTTCAAGCAGGGCTTCCTCTAACTTGTCCATAGTGAGGTGGAAAGGATGGGTGTTTGTAACAGTGATCTCACTCTCCAGGTGGACAGGAATCAACTCAACCTTCATGTATAGGCAGGAGCTAAAGTCAAAGTCACTATAGAAGGGAGCAAGGACCAGGAAGGCCTAGCCTGGATCACACAGAACCATGGCCAGTGCAGAGAAGACAGAGCAGCAGCCATTTAGAACAACCACATTTTCTGGATGAAGTCGGGCAGGTGCCTTACACTAGTAGGTCAGGAACCAGGCCACTTCTTCTTGCAGGAACGGGTGCCCTCTCCAATCAGGGTACTGCAGCAAGATGTCCTCAGTGCAGTCCATGTCACTTTCTTGCAATCTTTCAGTCATCAGATCTATGCAGAGCTTGTTCTCACTGATGCCAAGGTTAATGAAGCCCAAGGTATTCTTGTCCTTATATTTGTCTTTTTGGTAGGCATTGTAGTCCTGGAAGCTCGACTAATAGAAAACAGAGATGTCAATCCCACAGTTGGATAGGTCACGGCTGATGAAGGCAGCTTCACAATCACTCAGTTAAGGAACTGGATCAGGCTGCCTTGACAGTTGGGCCCCCTGCCCATATCTGACATCACCCCCGGAATCCTGGGAAGGAAGAGGCACTTGGAGCTCCAGGCCACTCATGGCCCTAGACTATAGGAGTTGGATCATCTGGCACATTAAGCGACCCAGAAGGGCTTCATGCTCACGGATGGCCTGAGTGTGCCTCCATTCTTCCAGCGGCAGGCCCTGCCTGCTCATCAGCTGCACAAAGTACTCCCTCATGGTCTGCTGCAAGTGCAGCATCATCTTAACAGCTGGGTATAGATGCTCTGGTCTCTGAGGACCTGGCCTCTCATCTGGCCAGAGGGCACAGGAAGGGTGTCTGACTGATGACTCATATGCCTGGTATCTGCAGTGGCCCCTGCAGGCTGGCTGGCATTTCCATCTCTGTTTTCACTTATCTTCTCTCCAGTCTAAAGCCTGACTGAGCAAACTGTCCTTGATTGTCAGTGCTCAGGGACCTGCTCTGCCACCCTTCTCCTCACTGAATGTGTTCATCATTGTTTTTGTTGCATTTGCTTTTGGGTTCTTGGTCATGAAGTCTTTGCTTAAGCCAATGTCTAGAAGGGTTTTTCCGATGTTATCTTCTAAGATTTTATGGTTTCAGGTCTTAGATTTAAGTCCTTGATCCATCTTGAGTTGATTTTTGTATAAGGTGAGAGATGAGGATCCAGTTTCATTCTTCTACATGTGGCTTGCCAATTATCCCAGCACCATTTGTTGAATAGGGTGTGCTTTCCCCACTTTATGTTTTTGTTTGCTTTGTTGAAGATCAGTTGGCTGTATTTATGCCAACTCTTTTTTCATTAAAAAAGAAGCCTGGCCAACACAGTGAAACCCCGTCTCTACTAAAAATACAAAAAAATTAGCCAGGTGTGGTGATGGGTGCCTGTAATCCCAGCTACTTGGGAGGCTGAGGCAGGAGAATCGCTTGAACCTGGGAGGTGGAGATTGCAGTGAGCTGAGATGGCACCACTGCACTCCAGCCCAGGTGACAGTGCGAGACTCTGTCTCAAAAAAAAAAAAAAAGAAAAAGAAGTCAAAGAAATACAATGGGATTGTGACTATAAATAAGGGCAGTACTAATGTTATTCTTACTATATACTGAAATGCAGCTTTCTGTGGGGTTTACAAGTTTTAGGGGTAAACAAATGTTCACCTTATTCTCTGTGATCAAGGTATAAGATTGCATAGATTTTTAAAAGAATGTTCAATCCAATCAAACTTTTTGATCATCCTGTAACTCAAACTATCATGAAACTTAGAAAGAAAGGTTGTGGATTTACACTGAAATTTTCTGTGATTTTTGATATGGTTTTGCATGGAAAAACATTTACAGGGGCTTCATGTGGGTGGAAATCACAGTTGCTGTTGACAGGGCAGTGAGTTGTCATTTATTAATTCAGTGTTGTCTGTAGGAGATATGGCACTGGAAGTATTTTTCTAGGACTCTGTTGGCATTCTGTGGATGGTCAATAGTAAATAAGTTAATGCGGAAGACTTTGATGAGTGACTTCAAAAACTACACATTATGATCAGGGATCATATGATGGGTAGGAATGGAATAGAAGATCACCTTGAATAACAAGGTAGCAGGGCTTGATAAAATGGGAAGCCGGGACAGGAAATGAACTGGGACATTTTTATAAGAGGATCCATCTCTCACCAGGATGATGTAATGATTGTAATGGGGACAAAGATAGAAAAAGTCTCACATTTTGTAGGAAGGTGTTCCTTCCTACAAAGGAAGGAATGGGATAGATTCATCAAAAACACAGACAGCACATAATGTCGTTTGGAGCAGGGACTTCTACATCTGGAACAGACAGATCTGGACATAAGTGTTGGAGAGAAAGTGGTATTCAGGAAAGAGAAATGCATGGCTACTGAAATCTCTAGCATTGTGGAAAATCTATCGACTCAGACTCAGAGGACAGTGAATGCATCTCTAAGGTGACGGCATTTCAGCAGATGTGAAGATAGTACAAGATAACGGGGGTGAAGACAGCCTGAGTGTTCTAGGTAGAACAACATGCTAAAACTTGGAGGCAAAGGGAATATGGTACATTTGAAAACGTATAATATCTCTAGTGTGGCAAAAGCAAGTCAGGGAATGGTAAGATGAGATCAGAGAGGCAGGGTGGAGCTTGATCATGAAGAAACCTGTAGGCCATGTTAAGGATTTTTGCTTTTACCTAAGGTGATGGAAAATCACTAAAGTTTTTTAAGATACAAAATGGCATACTCATATTTATAGTTCAGAAAGATCACTCTGGCTGCGTATACAGAATGGACTTCACCAAGTAGTTTTCTTTTAGTCTTTTAGAAAAATAAAATGCCACTAATAGCTTTTGTAGTAAACAGCTGTTTCTAAAGTCCAAGGCCTATGATTGGAAAAATTACAGGCCAGGCGCGGTGGTTCACACCTGTAATCCCAACACTTTGGGAGGCTGAGGTGAATCGATCACTTGAGGCCAGGAGTTAGAGACCAGCCTGGCCAACGTGGCAAAACCCTGTCTCTACTGAAAAAAAAAAAAAAAAGAAAAGAAAAAAAGCCAGGTGTGGTAGCGCGCACACCTGTGGTCCCAGCTACTCAGGAGGCTGAGGCAGGAGAATCGCATAAGCCTGGGAGGCAGACATTGTGCTACTGACTCCAGCTGAGATTGTGCCACTGCACTCCAGCCTGGGCAACAGAGCAAGACTCTATCTAAAAAAAAGAAAGAAAGAAAGAAAGAAAAGATTCTAATAAGCAGCCACAGTTGACAATGCTTATGATAAAGACTAAATTGACATTCTGACCTATGGTCTCTTCTTCAACACAAATTGGATCAACCACTCAACTGAAATATACATTAAAAAAAATTTTTTTTTCTGTCCAAGCCCTGCAGAACATTTACATTTTTTAATTTAAAAATAACTGGGGCAATCATCATGGTGGACGGGAGGCAGGACTAGATTGCAGCTCTGACTGGGGCGGACAGAGCAGTGTATGGAGGCTCACATCATGAATTTTAGCTCCAAAATGACTGCAAGAACAAATCAGGAATCCTGAGAAGACCATGGACCCTCTGAAGGAAGCGGACTGCTCCTGCAGGAGCTGGGAGACACCCCAAATACTGTGAGTGCCCAAACTGCAGAAGTGGGAAAGGGAGACCCTCTACTCCCAAACACACACCCCCAATGAAGAAAATGAAGGTCTAGTTTGAGAGAAGTTTCCGACCTTACCTGGAGCTGAGTCAGTTTAGAGAACCAAGCGAAATACAGCGGTAGAGGAAGCAGCGGGAAAGGCCCTGGGAGCTCGCTGGGTCCCCAAGCAGGACATTCCTGCCTGGCCCCACAGGGACCCAGGGGAATCTTTGTAACAATTTGAATTGAGCAAGAAGCCTCCTGGCCAGAACGTGGGGGAGGGTGGGAAATCTATCTGGTTTGCAGACTCCACAGGAGAGAAAAGAACCAAAGCCCTGTTCTTTCACAGCTGCGAGGTGGGTAGCCTGGGGCAAGTTCTCAAGTCCTGCTCACCCACTGCCTGGAAACAGACTGTAAAAGGGGGCATGGTGAGAGTGAGACAGGCCCTTTGGATTGTGTGGGAGTTGGGTGAGGCCTGTGACTGCAGGCTTTCCCCAACTTCCCTAACAACCTGCAGAGGCAGCCATAATCCTCCTAGGTACACAACTCCAGTGACCTAGGAATCTCACCCCCATCCCCCACAGCAGCTGCAGCAAGACCTGCCCAAGGAGAGTCTAAGCTCAGACACAGCAAGCCCTGCCCCTACCTGATGGGCCTTCCCTATCCACCCCGGTAGCTGAAGACAAAGGGCATATATTCTTGGGAGTTCTAGGGCCCTGCTCACCACCGGTTCCTCTCCATACTACCACAGCTGATGCTCTCTGGAAAGTGCCACCTCCCCGCAGGGGGCCAACCAGCACAAAAATAAAACATTAAACCACCCAAGCTAAGAACTTCCCAGAGTCCATTTCACCGCCCTGCCACGTCCACTGGAACAGGTACTGGTATCCACAGCTGATATCCATAGACAGTTCACATCACAGGACTCTGTGCAGACAACCCCCAGTACCAGCCCGGTGCCAGGGAGACTTGCTGGGTGGCTAGACCCCGAAGAGAGGTAACAATCACTGCAACTCGGCCCACAGGAAGCCACATCCACAGGAAAAGAGAGCACTACAGCAAGGGAACACCCCATGGGACAAAAGAATCTAAACAACAGCCTTCAGCCCTAGACCTTCCCTCTGACAAAGCCTACCCAAATGAACCAGAAAACCAACTGTGGTAATATGACAAAACAAGGCTCTTTAACATCCCCCAGAATCACACTAGCTCACCAGCAATGGATCCAAACCAAGAAGAAATCCCTGATTTACCTGAAAAAGAATTCAGGAGGTTAGTTGTTAAGCTAATCAGGGAAGCATCAGAGAAAGGTGAAGTCCAATTCAAGGAAATCCAAAAAACGATACAAGAAGTGAAGGGAGAAATATTCAAGGAAATAGATAGCACAAAGAAAAAAATAAAAACTTCAGGAAACATTGGACACACTTATAGAAATGCAAAATGCTCTGGAAAGTCTCAGCAATAGAAATGAACAAGTGGAAGAAAGAAATTCAGAGCTAGAAGACAAGGTCTTTGAATTAACCCAGTCCAACAAAGACAAAGCAAAAAAGAAAAAGAAAATATGAACAAAGCCTCCAAGAAGTCTGGGATATGTTAAACAACCAAACCTAAGAATAATCGGTGTTCCTGAGGAAGAAGAGAAATATAAAAGTATGGAAAACATATTTGGGGAATAATCAAGGAAAACTTCCCTGGCCTTGCAAGAGACCTCAACATCCAAATACAAGAAGGACAAAGAACACCTGGGAAATTCATCGCAAAAAGATCATCGCCTAGGCACACTGTCATCAGGTTATCTAAAGTTAAGATGAAGGAAAGAATCTTAAGAGCTGTGAGACAAAAGCACCAGGTAACCTATAGAGGAAACTTATCAGATTAATAGATTTCTCAGCATAAACCCTACAAGCTAGAAGGGATTGGGGCCCTATCTTCAGCCTCCTCAAACAAAACAATTGTCAGCTAGGAATTTTGTATGTAGCAAAACTAAGCATCATATATGAAGGAAAGATACAGTCTTTTTCAGACAAACAAATGCTGAGAGAATTCCCCACTACCAAGCCACCACTACAAGAACTGCTAAAAGGAGCTCTAAATCTTGAAACAAATCCTAGAAACACATCAAAACAGAACTTCTTTAAAGCATAAATCACATAGGACCTATAAAACAAAAATACGATTTAAAAAACAAAAACAAAAAAACTAAGGTACACAGGCAACAAATAGCATGATGAAAGCAATGGTACCTCATATCTTAATACTAACATTGAATATAAATGGCCTAAATGCCCCACTTAAAAGATACAGAACTGCAGAATGGATAAGAACTCACCAGCCAGGTGCAGTGGCTCACGCCTATAATCCCAGCAATTTTGGAGGCCAAGGTGGGTGGACCACTTGAGGTCAGGAGTTTGAGACCAGCCTGGCCAACATGGTGAAACCTCATCTGTACTAAAAATACAAAATTAGCCAGGTGTGGTGGTGCATGCCTGTAATCCCAGCTACTTGGGAGGCTGAGGCAGGAGAATCACTTGAGCCTGGGGGCCAAGGTTGCAGTGAGCCAAGATCTCACTGTTGCACTCCAGCCTGGGTGACAAGAGTGAAACGCTTGTCTGAAAAAAAAAAAAAAAAAAGAAAGAAAGAAAGAAAAAAAGAAGAAGAAAAAAAAGAACTCACCAACCAACTATCTGCTGCCTTCAGGAGACTTACCTAACACATAAGGACTCACATAAACTTAAAGTAAAGGAGTGGAAAAAGGCATTTCATGCAAATGGACACCAAAAGTGAGCAGGGGTAGCTATTCTTATATCAGACAAAACAAACTTTAAAGCAACAGCAGTTAAAAGAGACAAAGAGGGACATTATATGGTAAAAAGCCTTGTCCAACAGGAAAATATCGCAATCCTAAAATATATGCACCTAACACTGGAGCTCCCAAATTTATAAAACAATTACTAATAGACCTAAGAAATGAGAGAGATGGTAACACCATAATAGTGGGGGGCTGGCTTCAATACTCCACTGACAGCACTAGACAGGTCATCAGGACAGAAAGTCAACAAAGAAACAATGGAGTTAAACTACACCTTGGAACAAATGGACTTAACAGATATCTACAGAACATTTCATCCAAGAACTGCAGAATACACATTCTATTCAACAACACATGGAATTTTCTCCAAAATAGACCATATCATAGGCCATAAAACGAACCTCAATAAATTTAAGAAAACTGAAATTATATCAAGCACTCTTTCAGACCACAGTGGAATAAAACTGGAAATCAATTCCAAAAGGAACCTTCAAAACCATGCAAATACATGGAAATTAAATAAACTGCTCCTGAATGAGCATTGGGTCAAAAACAAAATCAAGAAGGAAATTTAAAAATCCTTTGAACTGAACTACAATAATGACAGAACCTATCTAAACCTCTGGAATACAGCAAAGGCAGCGATAAGAGGAAAGTTTATAGCCCTAAACAGCTACATCAAAAAGACGGAAAGAGCACAAACTGACAGTCTAAGGTTACACCTCAAGGAAGTAGAGAAACAAGAACAGACCAAACTCAAACCCAGCAGAAGAAAGGAAATAACCAATATCAGAGCAGAACTAAATTAAATTGAAGCAAAAAATACAATACAAAGATAAATGAAACAAAAAGCTGGTTCTTTGAAAAGATAAATAAAATTGATAGATCATTAGTAAGACTAACCAAGAAGAGAGAAAATCCAAATAACCTCATTAAGAAATGAAACAGGAGATATTACAACTGACACCACTGAAATACAAAAGATCATTCAATGCTACTATGAACATCTTTACACACATAAACTAGAAAACCTACAAGAGATGGATAAATTCCTGGAAAAATACAACCTTCCTAGCTTAAATCAGGAAGAATTAAGATACCCTGAACAGACCAATAACAAGCAGTGAGATTGAAATGATAATTAAACAATTACCAACAAAAAAAGTACAGGACCAGATGGATTCACAGGAGAATTCTACCAGACATTCAAAGAAGAATTGGTAGCAATCCTTTTGACACTATTCCACAAGATAGAGAAAGAGAAAACCCTCCGTAATTCATTCTATGAAGCCAGCATCACCCTAATACCAAAACCAGGAAAGAACATAGTCAAAAAAGAAAACTAAAGACTGATATCCCTGATGCACACAGATACTAAACTCCTTAACAAAATACTAGTTAACTGAATCCAACAACATATCAAAAAGATAATCCACTATGATCAAGTGGGTTTCACACCAGGGATTCAGGGGTGGTTTAACATATGCAAGTAAATAAATGTGATACACTACATAAAAAGGATTTAAAACAAAAATCATATGATCTTCTCAATAGATTCAGAAAAAGCATTTGACAAAGTCCAGCATCCCTTTATGATTACAACTCTCAGCAAAATTGGCATACAAGGGACATACCTCAATGTAATAAAAGCCATCTATGACAAACCCACAGCCAAGGTAATACTGAATGGAGAAAAGTTGAAAGCATTCCCTCTGAGACCTGGAACAAAACAAGGATGCCCACTCTCACCACTCCTCTTCAACATAATACTGGAAGTCCTAGCCAGAGCAATCAGACAAGAGAAATAAATAAAGGGCATCCAAATTGGCAAAGAGGATGTCAAACTGTCACTATTGGCTGAAGACATGATCATTTATCTTGAAAACCCTAATGACTCCTCCTGAAAGCTCCTAGAACTGATAAAAGAATTCAGCAACGTTTCCTGATACAAGATAAATGTACACAAATCAGTAGCTCTTCTATACACCAACAGCGACCAAGTGGAGAATCAAATCAAGAACTCGAGCTCTTTTACAATAGCTGCAAAAACAAAAAACAAACAAACAAACAAAAAAAACCTAACCAAAGAGTCCAAAGACCTCTACAGGGAAAACTACAAAACACTGCTGAAAGAAACCATAGATGACACAAACAAATGGAAACACATCTCATGCTCATGGATGGGTAGAATCAATATTGTGAAAATGACCATATTGCCAATAGCAATCTACAAATGCAATACAATCCCCATCAAAACACTACCATCATTCTTCACAGAATTAGAAAAAACAATTCTAAAATTCATATGGAACCAAAAGAGAGCCTGCATAGCAAAGCAAGACTAAGCAAAAAGAATAAATCTGTAGGCATCACACTACCTGATTTCAAACTATACTATAAGGCTATAGTCACCAAAACAGCATGGTTCTGGTATAAAAATAGGCACATAGACCAATGAAACAGAATAGAGAACCCAGAAATAAATGCAAATACTAACAGCCAACTGATCTTTGACAAAGCAAACGAAAACATAAAGTGGGGGAAAGGACACCCTTTTCAACAAATGGTGCTGGGGTAACTGGCTAGCTGCATCTAGGAGAATAAAACTGGATCTTCATCTCTCGCCTCTTACAAAAGTCAACTCAAGATGGATTAAGGACTTAAATCTAAGCACTGAAACTATAAAAATTCTAGAAGATAACACTGGAAAAACCCTTCTAGATATTGGCTTAGGCAAGGATTTCATGACCAAGAACCCAAAAGCAAATGCAATAAAAACATAGATAAATAGTGGAGACTTAAACTAAAGAGCTTTTGCATGGCAGAAGGAATAGTCAGCAGAGTCAACAGACAACCCACAGAGTGGGAGAAAATCTTCACACTCTATACATCTGACAAAGGACAAATATCCAGAATCCACAAGAAACTCAAACAAATCAGTAAGAAAAAAATAAACAATACCATCAAAAAGTGGGCTAAGGACATGAATAGACAATTCTCAAAAGAAGATATACAAATGGCCAACAAACATATGACAAAATGCTCAACATCACTAATGGTCAGGGAAATGCAAATCAAAACTACAATGTGATACCACCTTACTCCTGCAAGAATGGTCATAATAAAAAAATCAAAAAACAGTAGATGTTGGCATGGATGCAGTGATCAGGGAACACTTCTACACTGCTGGTGGGAATGTAAACTAGAATGTAAACAGCCACTATGGAAAACAGTGTGGAGATTCCTTAAAGAGCTAAAAGTAGAATGATCATTTGATCCAGCAACCCCAATACTGAGTATCTACCCAGAGGAACATAAGTCATTATATGAAAAAGATACTTGAACACACATGTTTATAGTGTCACAACTCAAAATTGCAAAATCATGGAACCAACCCAAATGCCCATCAATCAAAGAGTAGATAAAGAAACTGTTACTATATATGTATACACACACACACACATATATATGATGGAATACTACTCAGCCATAAAAGGAATGAATTAATGGCATTCACAGTGACCTGGATGAGACTAGAGACTATTATTCTAAGTGAAGGAACTCAGGAATGGAAAACCAAACATCATATATTCTCACTGATATGTGGGAGCTAAGCTATGAGGACGCAAAGGCATAAGAATGACATAAGGGACTCTGGGGACTTGTGGGGAAGTGTGGAAGGGGGACGAGGGATAAAAGACTATAAATATGGTGCAGTGTATACTGATTGGGTGATGGGTGCACCAAAATCTCACGAATCACCACTAAAGAACTTATCTAGCCAAATATCACCTGTACCCCAATAATATATGGGAAAAAATAAAAAAAAATAACTGAGGCAAAGCAATTTCAGCAAAATGATAGTTTGATATTTTTAAAATATTATGTTTTTAATTTTGATATTTCATTAGCCTATGATCATTGAGCATCGGCTGAATTTCCTTGGTTATAAGCTGAAGAGGAATCAAATTTTACATTTCCTGAGTATACAACATCCTCTCCCCTCTTCAAATTTAAAACTTGCCTGCATTAGTTTGAAAAAATGGAAAAACTGTTTGACATGGGTTCTGCTTAGAAACAATTGTGAAAACCAAAAGCAAACTTTAAAAATGCACGCACTTTTAATTATTTTGGGTGAGGCAGGCTTATAGAAAGCTCATATTTTGGGGGCACTGTCTCTATAAAATTAGACCTTTTGTTAAGCTCCAGTGATAGCCAGCACAGCATAAATGAAATTGGGGGAAGGATGGAAGAAGCAGCATATTAGAAACAAGTATAATGAATAAATAAGAACTACGCAGAGTTTAGGAGCACAAATTTTGCAGTGTTTCATGCTGAATCCCATTCTCATGAGTTTATTTCCTTCTTGATATATGTATGAATATGTTTAATTTGATGTGCATTCAGTATCTTTTTGTGAGTAATTTCTAAGCACTGCAAGATTTTACTTGAATACTATGATAATGTCCTCTAAAATTGTTGAATGTTTCTTATTAATTCCTTCATCACCCCTTTAAATCAAAGGGAGCTCTGAGAAAGGAAGATGAAAATCTGGTTGCTTAACTGTTGAAGTAGTCCAGACATTAAGCAGTCTACCTATATTACTAAAGAATGAACTTAATTAATAAAACTGCACATTTTTCTTCTTTCTAGGAGTCTGAAAAAAAGAATTTAGAATCCGGAGAATAAGGTATTAGTAAATATTCACAAAATTAAGGATTCGTTTTTTCAACTTACTGTGCAATCTGGGAGTGGGATATTGCGAGCCTTTGGTCAGCACATTCAATGATTTCTTCATATGACGTAACCTTGAAAAAAATAAGCTAAACCAATTATTTTTCATTCTAGAATTTTTATTTTTTTTCCTTTTTTATGACTGCAAGTTGAAGTTTAATTATTTGACTATTAATGAAAGTTTCATAATAGGCAAAACACCTTCCTTACATTTTGAAATCAGGAATATGAAAAAAAAAAGAACTATAACATGCCCATTAATCATGCAGAAAATGTGAAGCACCAAAAAATGGACAACAGTAATGAGTCAACTATAATCCAGTTGTCTTCCAAATAAGTACTATATGCATCAACTAAGGATTATAGTTCATTTGGTTGAAGTTAATGCAGTTTTAATAAGGTAAACTAGAACACTAAGTTGGCAAGATTTAGAATTATCCTGAAAGTGAAGTAGCAATACTAAGATTTTAAATTGCCAACAGCAGAACAGATAGACACACACAACAATCTTTGATAGCTTTCAGCTAAAAGGATAATGGGGGTGTTTTATAATGTCATTATGAAGTAAAAGGGATCAATATAAATGTGCTACATCATCCCACAGACCCTTTTTAGCTCTAAAATTCTATTAATATTTGGCATAGATTTTAAAAGGCACAAATATTTCTGTAAGACAGTTTGTACCAGGCCAGGAACAGTGTCTCAGGTCTGCAATCCCAGGATTTGGGGAGGCCGAGGCAGGATTGCTTGAGACCAGGAGGTTGAGACCAGCCTATGCAACATAGTGAGACCACGTCTCTACAAAAATTTTTAAAAATTAGCCAGGAATGGTGGCACATGCCTATAATCCCAGCTACTCATGAGACTGAGGCAAGGAGGCTTGCTTGAGCCCAGGGGGTTGAAGCTGTAGTTAGCACTGCACTGTACTTCACCCTGGGTGACAGAGTGAGATCTTGTCTCAAAAAACAAAAGAAAAAAAAATGTGTACCTTCTTTATTAAGTTGCCTAAATGTCTTTGATACTTGTCATTTTCTTCAATGAGTCTGTTGCAGTGGTTTTCTTTTGACTCTAGGAGATGTCCCAATTTTGTGATCTATGGAGAAATATCAGTAAACATACTAACCTGGAACCTGCCAGGAAAGCTATATATGGATGCCAAGAACAAATGAGAAAACTGAGCAACACTTTATTCCAATATTCTTCTAAACCGAGTTGTACCACAGGTGAAGCATGAGAGGCTATGAACCAGATAATGGTTAGACTGCACTTAGAACAGATAAACAAAAATTATAATGGGGTTTTACCTTTTCTCTTTATACTACAAAACAGCATTGCAAATAACTGAACACGTATTGGTACATACAAATATTTATCAGCCCCAAATTTTCCTTATTGTCTTTCCATGTATAGCCAATGCATAGACATATTTGACTCTATATGAAGTAAAGCACTGATGTTTTCAGGTTTGAGAAATATTCTCCCTTGCATAAATGACTGCAAGTTTTTAAAAAGGTTCAGCTTAATGTATTTCATTTTCTGACCTATGGTCCAATTTTTATTTGTAAGAAAGCCATTAAAAATGAAAAATTATGTGACATCTAAAATCAATTATCAGGAAATGGTATTCACAAGTTCCCCTAGCATTTACCTTAATTTTCAAAGCAATTATAGAAGAAAAACTATAAACATGAAATAACAATGTTAAATGACTTTTAATCATCTAATGTTTTATTTTTTATTTTATTTTTGAGATGGAGTCTCTCTCTGTCACCAAGGCTGGAGAACAGTGGCACAATCTCAGCTCACTGCAACCTCTACCTCCCAGGTTCAAGCAATTCTCCTGCCTCAGCCTCCTGAGTAGATGGGATTACAGGTGTGCGCCACCATGCTCAGCTAATTTTTGTATTTTTAGTAGAGATGGGGTTTCACCATGTTGGCCAGGCTGGTCTTGAACTCCTGAGCTCAGGTGATCCACCCACCTCAGCCTCCCAAAGTGCTGAGATTACAGGTGTGAGCCACCGTGCCTGGCCTAATGTTTTAAATATACTTATGTGTCTGTAGTGAAGAACCCTAGAGGAATCAATAACAGAGCAAATTTGCAGCAGAAATAGCAACTTTCTTTCTCTTATATGAATAAATTAATGAGGACATTATCAAATCAGTGGTCCCACTTCTCTAACAACATACATTATTTAAGGTACTTAATCCAGTTATTATTACCTCAATTTAACAGTTGGAACCAAAGTGAAGATAATTTAAAAGATTTTTGAAGTAGAAAATGCTAGAATCCCTATTTCTCAGCTATTAATGTTAAGCTCTTTGCATCTCATCTCCTTACTACATCCTGGAGGGGGCGTTCCACTCTGCTTCATGACACTTGACCGAAGCAATGTGGAATTCCTTCTCAATTTCTCTTTTTCATTATAGATTTCATGGCACACTTTGAATTCTTTAATAGCTTTCAAGATCAAAATAACCCTTTTAAGTCTACAGATTGATTTTTTTTAAATTTGCTAACCTCAGATTAAAGAAAGAATAGCAAAAGCTTCCTTACAGAATAATATTTATTTTAGAGATAAAAGAATTGCTCTTCAGAAGCCAGGTTTTTAGATTATCATGAAAAGAAATACAACATTTTAAGTTTCTGCTAACGTACAAATTTTAACTGCTTTAAGGGTATAAGTGACATACGATTAATAACACATATTTAAAGTGTACGATTTGGTAAATTTTTGTTGTTGTTGTTGTTGTTTTTGTATTTGTTTTTGTTTTTGAGATGGAGTATCGTTTTGTCACCCAGGCTGGAGTGCAGTGGTGCAAGCTCTGCTCACTGCAACTTCTGCCTCCAGGGTTGAAGTGATTCTCCTGCCTCAGCCTCCCTAGTAGCAGGGACTATGGGCGCATGCCACCATGCCTGGCTAATTTTCATAGTTTTAGTAGAGACAGGGTTTCACCATGTTGGCCAGGCTGCGGTTAGGTAAATATATGTATATATATATATGCCTCCATGACCATCACCATCATCAAGATAATGAGCCTACCCATCACCCTCCACAACCAAAGTTTCCTCTTGCCACTCAGCAATCCCTCCCTCCTGCCCATCTGCCTTCCTTGACCCCCACACTCTCTGCCAGTCCCAGGCAACCACTGATCCACTTTCTGTCATCATAGATTACTTTGTGTATTCTAGAATGTTATATAATGGAACCAAACAGTATTTACTCTTTTTTTGTCTAGTTCTTTTCACTTGGTATAATTATTTTGAGGTTCTTCTATGTTGCATGTGTTTCAGTAGTTCATCCCTTTTTTATGACTGAGGAGTATTTTCATTGAATGAATATATACAATGTATTTACCCATTCACCTGTAGACAGACATTTGGGTTGCTTTCTGATTTGGGCTATTTATTATAAATAAAGCTACAAAGACCTCATACATATTTGTATGAACATCTGCTTTCATTTCTCTTGAGTAAATATCTAGGAGTAGGCCAGGCACAGTGTCTCATGCCTATAATCCCAGTGCTTTGGGAGACGGAGGCGGGAGGATTGCTTGAGCTCAGGAGTTTGAGACTGGCCTAGGCAACATAGCAAGACTCCAGCTCTACAAAAAAATATATTTTTTTAATTAGCTAGGGCTGGTAATGTGCACCTGTAGTCCCAGATATTCTGAAGGCTGAGGTGGGAGGCCGCAGTGAGCCAAGACTGCACCACTACACTTCAGCCTGGGTGACAGAGCGATACCCTGTCTCTTAAAAACAATAACCAAAAAAAACTAGGAGTAGAATAATGGTAGGTGTGTGTTTAACTTTTAAAGCCATTGCCAAAATGTTTTCCAAAATGGTTGTACAATTTTACATCCCAACCAGCAGTGAATGAGAGTTGCATTTGCTCCACATTCTCTCCAAGCCTTAGTATAGTCAGTCTTTTTAATTTTAGACATTCTAAAAGGGGTTACAGTGGTATTCTTTGTAGATTTAATTTGCATCTTTTTTTTTTTTTTTTTTTTTGAGACAGAGTTTCGCTCTTGTTGCCCAGGCTGGAGTGCAATGGCACAATCTCAGCTCACTGCAACCTCCACCTCCCAGGTTCAAGTGATTCTCCTGCCTTGGCCTCCCAAGTAGCTGGGATTACAGGCATGTGCCACCACGCCCGGCTAATTTTGTATTTTTTAGTAGAGATGGGATTTCACCATGTTGGTCAGGCTGGTCTCAAATTCCTGACCTCAGGTGATCCACCCACCTTGGCCTCCCAAAGTGCTGGGATTACAGGTGTGAGCCACCTTGCCCGGCCTAATTTGTATCTTAATGATGTTAAGTATCTTTCCCACCTCTTCAGCACCTCCTTTCCTGAGTGGCCTGCCCATGTGTACTGCAGCACAGAGTGCAGACACAGACCTACAGAAGTTGTGATGGGCCTCACTGACTGCCTTGAAGATGTAGGCTCTAAGGGCAGGGGTGAGTTAGGCAGAGGCTGAACACCCATGTTGGGTCATGTTCACAGCAACAGACATTTGACATAGCAGAGGAGGAAGTCCTTTTGGAGAGCTGTTCCCTGGGCAGTGTAGACTACAGCCAGTGAGAGGCAGAGAAGCCAAGACGAGGTTCATTCAGTCCGGGTGGCACTGCTCAGTCATGAGCCCTCCAAAGATGTCCTGGGTTTGGTCCTCTCTGCATCCCGAATTTGTGGAAGCAGTTCCAAGTTAATAATATATTAACTTGCTTCAATATATTATGAGGCACTGAAATCCAAATCAGTAAAATACTGAGGTCACACATCTTGTATTCACTTTCTGTCGCTGCTGTAACAAATTACCACAAACTTAGTGGCTTCACACAATCCAAAGTGATTATCTTATAGTTCTATAGGTGGGAAGTCTGGCACAGGTCTCACTGGGCTAAAGTCAAAGTGTCAACAGGGCTGCGCTCCTTTCTGGAGGCCTTAGGGGAGAGCTTCCAGCTTCTAAAGGCTGCCCACATCTTTGGCTTAGGTCCCATCTCTTCATCTTCAGAGCCAGCAAGTGTTGTAGCTTTGAATATTCTTTAGTAGTCAAATCTCCCTCTGACATGTCTAGGAAAGGTCCTCTACTTTTAAGAACTCATGATTAGATTGGACCCACCCTGACAACCCAGGATAATGTACCCCTGAATCTCAAGGCCCTTGATTTAATCACATCTGCAAAGTCCATTCTGCCATGTTCTGGGGACTAGGGTGTGGGAATCTTTGGGGGTGCCATTATCCTGCTACCACACACCTGTTATGAGGTTTACTGAGGCCCTCCATGATTTGAGGTGCAGGGGGCCTGGCCTGGGTAGCTCTATCTAGGTCGTAATTCAAGGTTTCCTAAGAGGCTTTTACTTGCGTTAACACACTTTCCTCATATAGGGTTGTCTTACATCTGGTAGTGTCAACTTAGAGGGAAACTATGTCAAAGTAGACGTAAACATTCAACATGAACGGTGGATAAATCAGCCATCATTATTAATAGCCTTGCAGATTGAGATATGGGAAGAAGATTGGCTGATTGAGTTTCCAGTTCTCTACACAAAGGTTTTGAGGTTGTGTACATACAATATAAACCTGGCTGGCAGCGACGGCTCACGGCTGTAATCCCAGCACTTTGGGAGGCCAATGCGGGCGAATCACCTGAGGTCAGGAGTTCAAGACTAGCCTGTCTAATGTGGTGAAACTCCGTCTCTACTAAAAAATACCAAAAAATTAGCCGGGTGGGGTAGTGCATGCCTGTATTCTCAGCTACGTGGGAGGCTGAGGCAGGAGAATCACTTGAACCCGGGAGGTGGAGGTTGCAGTGAGCCGAGATCACGCCACTGCACTCCAGCCTGGGTGACAGAGCAAGACTCTGTCTCAAAAAAACAAACAAACAAACAAACAAATACAATATCAATCAGAAACTAAACATTAAGCCAGAATATATAGAGCAGGTGAGGAACAACATGCAGATATGAAGATAGCTAAGACCTACACTCCAGTGTCATATTTGCTAATAAACTTCTTCGTAGCTAGAACGAAATGGAAATCTGGTCAGTTACATAAATAATGACAAATGTGGTTGTCATTATTTATGTGATGAAAACATACCTGCTTCTAAAAGAGAAGCTTGTCCTAGTGGGCCCAAGATCTCTAAGGAGGTTCTCATCCAAGTGAAACAACCATGTCTGTGTAGCAAATGAGAAGGATGTTTCCTAGGATTGTTGAGGGTCTAACACCAAAGCACGACTCAGTAAAAGCAATTCTGCAAGGGCCGAGATAGTATGTTCCAAGCAGCAGCTTTCAGATCATGAACATGGTTCAGGTTATGACTCTTTATTAAGTGGTAAAATGAATTTATAACCAACATAAAAAATGAAATGGAACAGAACAGAATTTTAAAACCCAGTGTTTTAGCTGTGTGTGTGTGCATGTAAGTATTCCATCAGGATGTAAAATGTATTTTTTCTAAACTGAGGATTACTACTAGAGGAACAAAAGAACTGCAAAGATAATCCTTCAGAGATACAAGAGCTCTTAAGCTCTTGCTAAGAGCTGGTCAGGAAATAGATTGATGTGATATCCTTCAGCAAGGATCTGTAGTGCAAATATTGTTTCTCACCCTTGCTTTAGAATGGAAATTAGGAAAATCAGAACCAGGACGGTGAGGGATAGGGTCAGAGTATCAGCAGGACTACTGTAAAATGCCAGGATGCTTGAGAGAACAAGAAAACAGATGGTAAGGTTGACATCTATGTAAACTAAGAATGTAAGATTCCATCTGGCTGGACAGCCCTCCCACCTGTGTGACCCAAGTTTTAGTGATGACCCTAGTCTCTTCCTTAGGAGGTTGGTCAGTGGCAGAGGCCGGCAAACTATAAAGTATACTCAAGGTAACACTGTGCCAAATCCAGATACAGGTGGGTCCCTTTTGTCATTCAAGTGGACCACAAGATACTGGGTTTTGATTGTTTTCTTTTGGCTCACTTGGAAAATTTTTCCTAGAGCAGTAATTTTCTACTTTGCCTATTCCTTTCTTATTCTTGTGACTTCTTTACAATTTAACAAGCTGTTAATTTTAAAGGCTACCAAAATAATAAATTAGGTAACTGTTTTACGTAATATATGATTGTCATATTGAAGTGGTATGTTTTAGGACAGATTTTGGTTTTTAAATTTTAACTACTCCATAATACTGGTTAGAGGATATCTTCTTTGTATTAAAAGGTATCTATTTTACTTGGGATGGGATCTAGGAGGAACTTACTATAAGCCTATTTGAACTCTGAACATCAATACCATTAAAAGGACTTTTGCCTTGTTCCCAGTGATCAAATCCCTGACTGTATCAATGTCTTCCTGGACCAGGAGACATTTTGCACTTGACAGTTAAACACCCAGGATGCTCGAGCCAGCAGGAAGGCAAAGCTGAAGTCAAGGACCCTGTCTCAGGATGGAGGAGGCCAGGCTGTGAATGGAGCAGATGGCAGGGTCAGAACTGTGAAGAGGAGCCAAAGGCAAGGGGTCAGAAGGACATGAGAGAAGCACACGACGATGTGCTAGGGGAAGCCTGAGCATCACCCTGCACTCCAGTGGCCACACCTTGCTGGCCCAGAGTTCCTTAGAGAATGAGGTGTGAATCTTCTGGAGTACATTCTGCACTTCCAAAAAATAACAAAATCCTTTTTATCTTGAAAATTTTCACGCAAGTCTAAAGAATAACATAATGAACCTCCATGTTTCCATCACATAACTTCAACAATTATCAACATTTTCCATTACTGTTTTATCTTTCTCCAACCCTGCCCCTCCCCCTACTATGCCACCTTTTTGTTCTCCTGGAGTACTTTAAAGCAAATCTTGTCATCATATTAATTCACTCATAAATACTTTTCAAAATGTAATACTAACAGGCCGGGCATGGTGGCTCACACCTGTAATCCCAGTACTTCCCAGAAACTTTGAGAGGCGGGTGGATCACCTGAACTCAGGAGTTCGTGACTAGCCTGGCCAACATGGCAAGACCCCGTCTCTACTAAAAATACAAAAATTAGCTGGGCGTGGTCGCGGGCGCCTGTAGTCCCAGCTGCTCAGGAGGCTGAGGCAGGAGAATGGCGTGAACCTGGGAGACGGAGCTTGCAGTGAGCCGAGGTCACGCCCTGCAAGCCTGGGCGACAGAGTGAGACTCTGTCTCAAAAACAAAACAAAACAAAAAACAAAACAAAAACAAAAACAAAAAACACACACAATGATACCACTATCACATCTATTAAAATCAACAATAATTTCTTAATATTATCTAATATTCTGAATTCAATTTTCTATTATCTCATAAATGTCTTTTTATAGTGGTTGGTTGAGTTTCATACACCGCCTCTGGCTGATTTGTCCTTCAAGTCTCCAGCCTCCTTTAGTCTATAACAGTTATTCCCCTCTCCTTCCCTTCTCTCATGCCAATTATTCATTTATTAGAGTTCTCCACATTCAGGATTTGTCATTATGGTGTGATCGAGTACATTTCTTTACCCACTGTAGTTCCTGTCTGCTGGTAGTTAGGTCTAGAAGCTAGCTTTTGGATTCAGCAGTTTTGGTAAGAAGCCTTGTGGAGGGTGTTGTGTGCTTCCTCTGCACCATGTCAAGGGGCACGGGTCTGCCTGTCTCACCATTAGTGGGGTTGAGATTCATCGGTGTGTTCAAGTATTGGTCAATATGGTTCATTCATTAAAAACTCCTTATTAATCTTGAGCCTAAAGGTTTTAGCAGCCATTATGATAACTGCTTACATTCCTTAATTTATTCAGGAGTGCAAAATATAATTTTCTAAACTTATCTTTTCTTCAGCTTTTAATAGCTTAGATTCTTCAGTAAAGAACTCTCCCCCATCAATTATTTGGATACTCTGAGATAGGATTTGTACACCAAAGCCTATAGTGCATTTTAAAGGTGTGTCTGACACTCTGCCATTTGTGACCTTGTTCCCATTCCAGCTCCCACTGCTGGGAACAGTATTGTTCACTCTCATCATCTTTGTATCACCAGGGCCTGAAGCATAGGTACTGCTAATGGACAACACAATGTATTGAGTGCTGTCCTCTTAGCTCCCTGTGCCCAAATTTTACTGGTCTTTAAGACCCAACTGCCATCTCCGTCATAACCTGCACTTAGAAATAATCTCTTCCAGTCCTCCAACAAGTATCCACTCTGTTAGATGCCAGCCATTGTACCTCTTCTCTAAAAACTTTCCCTTTCCTCCTGGTAAACAGTTATTTATGTATCTTATCTTCTTTTCTAGATTCCTTAGTAGCAGGTTTTACGTTTTGTTTCACTTTCTAGCTCCTTAGTGATTAGCTTGTTTAATCTTTTCTGGGAAGTCAATAATAATTACTGGGTTTTTTTGTTTGTTTTGTTTTGTTTTGAGACAAGGTCTTACTCTGTCGCCCAGGCTGGAGTGCAGTGGCGCAATCTCAGCTCACTGCAACCTCTGCCCTCCGAGTTCAAGCGATTCTCCTGCCTCAGCCTCCCAAGTAGCTGGGATTACAGGCACCTGCCACTGTGCCCAGCTAATTTTTTGTATTTTTAGTAGAGACGGGGTTTCACCATCTTGGCCAGGGTGGTCTTGAACTCCTGATCTCATGATCCACCCACCTCAGCCTCCCAAAGTGCTGGGATTACAGGCATGAGCCACTGCGCCCAGCCAATAATTACTTCTTAAATGAAAAAGAAAAAATTAGAAAAGAGGAAAGCTTTGAACCTTCACATTATTAGACACTTTCTTTTCTATTAAAGATGAATTGTATATAATGAATTTAGTATAGAATGCTTTTTAATCATTTAAAAAATATGGTGGTAGACTTAGCTAATTAACTCCTATAAAAATTCATTATGTTAGTCGTTTTCATTTTAGTGAGATCCAACTGAATTCCTAAATTGCTCTATAACTGTCTAGATTCTAAGATCAGATTTTCATTTTCTTCTAACATATTTTTCCTATTTTATCTGCCTTTATCTTTACAGTACCATCTAAAGTACATTATGAGTGTTATTGCCTGAAGCACACCTTAACCATGGTTGTTGTACACAGCTATTACTGTAGCATATGCAACAGTATTAGTGTACTTCATCTACTATGAAAAAACAGCACTTTCTAAATTTCTGCATTTGGAAGGAAATAAATCTGATTAATCTTAACAGAAATGAGGTAGGACAATATTTAAAATTTCAAAACCCCAAAATGCAAACTTCAATTCTATATTATTGTGGGTAAATAATAATGCCATGATGCCAGTATGTGACCCTTTTTATAAGCCAGTTTTTTGAAGGATGATAACTTCTTTAACTTGCTAGTAAAATAATGTTGTGTATAAAAATAATATCAAGGTAACAAAGGTCTTTCTTACCAAGAAATCAAGCTCCTCATTTAGACTGTGGTACTCATCCAGTTTGGCTCCCAGAAAGGTAGGTACATCTCTGATACTCTTGGCTTCATCTGAATCACAGTCTATGACCTGAGATTAAATATATTTGTTCTCACTTTCAATCATTTCATACTCCTTGGAATACCTGACAATAAATACTTTATTAGTTTAAAAATCAAAGAGATTATCAGTGGCTGGAATAATAAAAGTGTAGAACTTAGAACTAGAAGGACTTCAACAAATTTACCAAAAGAGGCCAGGTGCGGTGGCTCACACTTGTAATCCCAGCACTTTGGGAGGCTGAGGCGGGTGGATCACGAGGTCAGGAGATCGAGACCACGGTGAAACCCCGACTCTACTAAAAATACAAAAAAAAGTTAGCCGGGCATGGTGGCGGGCGCCTATAGTCCCAGCTACTCGGAGAGGCTGAGGCAGGAGAATGGCATGAACCTGGGAGGTGGAGCTTGCAGTGAGCCGAGATTGCGCCACTGCACTCCAGCCTGGGTGACAGAGCAAGACTCCGTCTCAAAAAAAATAAAAATAAAAAATAAATAAATTTACCGAAAGAACATAAATATCTGAAATTGTATATTTTTATGTTAAAGATAGTACATAGTAAATATTAAGCTCACCTTAATAGCATGATCTTGAAATGCTTTTTCCTTAGCAATTAACTCTCTAAAGGTTGTGATTCTATCTTTATATTTCAGTAGCTAAGAAAAGGAAAACATTCTGTATTTTAGAGAGAAAATACAACTACACTCTAATATTTATAATAAAATAATCAAACCGGGCCGTGTGTAGTGGCCCACGCCTATAATCCCAGCACTTTGGGATGCTGAGGTGGGTGGATCATCTGAGGTCAGGAGTTCAAGACCAGCCTGATTAACATGGTGAAACCCTGTCTCTACTAAAAATACCAAAATTAGCCGGGCATGGTGGCTGGCACCTATAATCCCAACCACTCAGGAGACTCAGGCAGGAGAATTGCTTGAACCTGGGAGGCGGAGGTTGCAGTGAGCCGAGATGGCGCCACTGCACTCCAGCCTGGGTGACAGAGCAAGACTCTGTCCCAAAAAAAAATAAAAATAAAAAAAAAAATAATAATCAAACCATGCAGTCTAACAGTCTTCAGAAAACATACAAAAAATATGTTTTTAAAGCTCTTGTGAGGAAAATAATTCACACAGCAGGTCCAAGACTGCTAGGCTTAGAGAGGCCTGCTGGCAAGGCTGCCCCATGACTGGCATTTGGAAAGTTGGACTGCAGGAAGTTTTCCACCATTCTCTGATGTAAATGGCTTATGGTGCTTAACCTACTTGCCCAAAGCATGGGACTTAAGCTGAGCATCTACTTTCCTTCCAGGGGTCTGGAATTTTGGTACGCACTAGGCAGCTCCTAGTGAACAGCTCCTGATGAAAACCTGGGGCACTGGGTCTCTAAGAAGCCTCGCTGGTAGATGACACTTCCACACCTGTGGTTGCAACTCATTGCTGGGGGAAGGAAACACATCCCGTGTGACTCCATGAGGACTCTTGGAAGCCTGAGTTTTGCTTCCTCTAGACGATGCCCCTGTGCCTTTCCCTTGGCTGATTTTGCATTGCCTCCTTTGCTGTGGTAAGTCATAGCTGTGAGGACGACTCACAGTCCTTCAGCTAATCCTCAAACCTGAGGGTGGTCTTGGGGTCTCCAAGGAGTTACCCTAACATACGATTGTTGTTACAGTCAGGCTATTCAAATTTTTCCTTAAAGAAAAAAATTAGCCAAATCTGGGCGTAATTTATAATCATTTCTTATTTATTCCTTCAGTATAATAATCATCTTAATATCCAATATTCAAACTGATTAGTGAAGTGTGGTACACAAAATGTTTTTTATTCTTTATTGCGAACATTTTCCAATATTTAAAATAGACAAAAAACTTTAATGAACCCCATGTAACTATCACTCAGCTTCAATAATTAACAGCTAATGGTCAATGTCATTATATCCTCAATCACTGCCCTCTTCCCTCCATCCCCCTTCACTGAATCAAATTGCAGACATCATATCACCTGTCAATACTTCAGTAATTACACCGAAGGAATTAACCATAGAACTTAAATATCTGAAAGAAATATTTTGGGGATTTTTTTTTTTTGCTTTTTGTTGTTTTTGTTTGTTTGTTTTGAGACAGGGTTTTGAGACTTGCCTCACCACAGCTTCGACCTTTCTGGGCTCAGGTGATCCTCGCACCTCAGTCTCCGCAATAGCTGGGACACAGGTGTGTGCCACCACGCCTGGCTAATTTTTGTATTTTTTGTAGAGACGGAGTTTCCCCATGTTTCCCAGGCTGGTCTCAAACTCCTGGGCTCAGGCCATCCGCCTTCCTCAGCCTCCCAAAATGCTGGGATTACAGGCATGAGCAACTGTGCCCAGCCTGAAGTTGTATTTTTGTAACAACCTCAGTTGGGCTTATTTTTGAAAGCTGTTTAGAGGAGTAGAGGCCGGCCGTTTCTCTGCATGGCTGTGCTCATACTTTGGTCCTGTCCTCTACAGGCTGGCTAGGAGGCAGAGAGATTCTTCAGGATACCCGCAACATGTCAGTTCAGGTAAGTGTTACAGAACGAATTTGTTATGATCCAAGATTCCAGGTTTGAATATATTTTGATTCCTTTAGCCAGATAAAATTGTCATTTCTGCATTCCTCTCAGATTCAAAATGGTACAATTTGACATCCTGTTATCACCTTCCTTATTTAATTCTCTTCATTTTATCCTTCAATCTCTATACTACCACACCTAGAAAAGAGTACTTGGGGCCGGGTGCGGTGGCTCAAGCCCTTAATCCCAGCACTTTAGGAGGCCAAGGCAGGTGGATCACCTGAGGTTAGGAGTTCAATGGCTGCATTTCATTAAATTCGGCCTGGTCAACATGGTGAAACCCCATCTCTACTAAAAATACAAAAAATTAGCTGGGCGTGGCAGCACACACCTGCAATCCCAGCTACTTGGGAGGCTGAGGCAGGAGAATCGCTTGAACCCGGGAGGCGGAGGCTGCAGTGAGCCAAGACGTGCCACTGCACTCCAGCCTGAGCAACAGAGCAAGACTCTGTCTCAAAAAAAAAAAAAATTAAAGAAAAGAGTAACTAAAGACAATCGAAGAACCTGCCCTCACCCTTCACCCACCTAAGAAATAAAATTGTTTTCAATGTTTCTATTATTCCAAATGATGAAGTTTGAAATCACTATAGGAAAGTCAAAATAAACAACCCTTCAGGAATCAGTAGTGCCGTGCAAAAATGAAAAAATTTATCATACTAAATTTTTTGTGGGTGAATGAGATTTTCCAATACAGACAAACAATAAAACAAGTCAAATGTTGAACATTTTATCTCTTTAGTGAGGGGCACAGTAAAACTAATCTGGTCACCCAAAATAATTTTTAAAATGATTCCAACTTTAAGAGTTACTTCTTCACTACCTTTTAACTATTTTCTCACTAAAAATAATATAATTTTTAGATGAAGAATAAATATAGTACCTCTTTATCTAAATTTTTCTTTTTAAGATGGAGGCTCTTCAGTTTCTGCAGCATTATATCACTAACCTTCTCACTCTCTTTGAAATGTTCAGCATCAGAATTGGTGATGTCCTAAGGGTAAGAGTTTCAGAAGCTAGATGAAAAAGTTTTTACTAAAGCTAAAATGAGGCCAAAACCATGCATATGAAACAAAAACAAATCTCCTATCAGTAAGTAAGCAAACCAAAAGAGGTAAAATCATATTGAACTCCATTCCTCAATTACTTATCAGAAGGCATCTAATAAAGGGTTAGTACACAAAGACTTCATTTTTTTCAATTTTAATATATATTTTTTTGAGACAGAGTTTTGCTCTTTCGCCTAGGCTGGAGTGCAGTGGCGCGACCTCTACTCACTGCAACCTTTCCCCCCAGGTTCAAGCGATTCTCCTGCCTCAGCCTCCCAAGTAGACAGGATTATAGGCACCCACCACCAAGCCCAGCTAATTTTTGTATTTTTAGTAGAGATGGGGTTTCAGTATGTTGGCCAGGCTGGTCTTGAACTCCTGACCTCAGGTGATCCGCCCACCTCGGCCTCCCAAAGTGTTGGGATTACAGGCGTGAGCCACCGCGCCTGGCTGTGCATGTCCCTTAATTGTTTTTTCCATTAAATGCAGTGCTTATAAGCTCCCAGGACAGAAGCATCATTTCCCCATCTTAAAGATAAGGAAACTGAAGTGGAAGTTAGGTTACTTGGCTAAGTTACACAGCTAGAAAATGATAAGCCAGCATCTGAACTCCTCTGACAGCAATTTCACTTTTCATTCTACTAATGTACACAACTCTACACTGCCCTTCCCCCATTCCTAACCAAACGTGGTATTTTAGATTGGGCAAACAGCTCATTAATGTGAACAATCACTAATTACTAGGCGCAGACTGACCAGAGCACAAGACTACTGATCTGGGAGGGCATCCCTGAAACGTGGGAAGTACTTAATAAAGGGTTCTTTTTATCTTATTACATTTTATCTATCTGTACACCTGTGAGGATTAAGTGTTTGAGAAAGATAAGCAGAAAGAAGACATAGGGGCGAAGAAGGGCTGGATGGATGGCTTAGGGGTCTGTATTTTATCTTCAATTCTTCATTTTCTTCTTCCACAACTTAATTCCTTTCATTGCCTCTCTTTTAGTCCAACCCCAGTATTTATTCCTCCCCTACTAAAATATCTAATATATATGTTTTATTACCTGGCATGTGAGAAGTCCCATCATCAGAGCCAGAAGACTCTGCATTTTGGAGGCCAGCTGAGAAGCTCTTTTTATATCTGCAGGATTCAGGCTCTCTTCTTCACAAGGTGAGCAATCCAGGAGCAGATTAGAATGTGTCGTTTTTGTATCCTACATGCACATAATTCAGATTTGTCAAAATAATGGTGAAGAACCTGAAATATCTTTTAAGTAAAATGCTGGATAAAATGCCACTCTTAAAAACCTTGGGCAATAGTTCTCAAACTTTTTGATCTTAGAATCCCTTTAGAAATTAAAATTGAGAATATTTTAAAATATTTGTTCACTAATTCTTTAAAAGTAGCAATAGGCCGGGCGCGGTGGCTCACGCTTGTAATCCCAGCACTTTGGGAGGCCGAGGCGGGTGGATCATGAGGTCAGGAGATCGAGACCACGGTGAAACCCCGTCTCTACTAAAAATACAAAAAAAATTAGCCGGGCGTGGTGGTGGGCGCCTGTGGTCCCAGCTACTCGCAAAGGCTGAGGCGGGAGAATGGCGTGAACCCGGGAGGTGGAGCTTGCAGTGAGCCGAGATTGCGCCACTACACTCCAGCCTGGGCGACAGAGCGAGACTCCGTCTCAAAAAAAAAAAAAAAAAAAAAAAAAAGTAGCAATAACTCTGTTATGTAGAACATAAATAACAATTTATTTATTTATTTATTTTTGAGCCAGAGTCTCACTCTGTCACACATGCTGGCGTGCAGTAGTGTGAACACGGCTCACTGCGGCCTCAAATGCCTAGGCTCACACAATCCTCCCACCTCAGTCTCCCCAGTAGCTGAAACCACAGGTGCATGCCACCACACTTGGCTAATTTTTCAAATTTTTGTAGAGATGGGGGTCTCACCATGTTGCCCAGGCTGGTCTTGAACTACTGGGCTCAAGCAATGTTCTTGCCTTAGCCTCCCAAATGCTGGGATTGCAAGTGTGAACCACTGTGCCCAACCAATAACAATTAAAAAAAAAAAATTACCACATTTTTCAAAACAAAAAAATTGTGAAAAGAATGGCACTGTTTTGCATTTTTTTGCAAATATTTTTAATGCTGGATTAATTGAAGATAGCAGGATTCTCATATTTGCTTCACACATTCCATCAGCCATGAGAGCAATTACATCATCACACATCGTGTAGCTTCTGGACAACTCCACTGTACACTTGTGAAAAATGAGAGTAAAAAAGGCAGTAATGTCTTAATATTACTATAAAAACACTTTTGACTTCACAGATACTCCCAGACCATACTTGGAGAAAACAGAACTAGAGTTCATGAAAAGCAAAACTATAAGCAGAGTAAGTATGAATTCAGAGTGTTAGAGAAATTGATTAATCAAAATAAAATAAGGAACTTGAAGAAAATTATATACTATGCTAAATTTCTGTACAATTAAACTAATTCATTCAGAGCTTGCCAATTTAAAATTTATCATGATTTGGTTAGGAGCTCAAGTTAAGGTGGCTTAGGTCAGGGGTTCTCAAAGTTTGGTCCCAGGACCAGCAGCATCAACAACAACTGGGATCTTGCTAGAAATGCACGTTCTCAGGCCCCACCCCAGAATTACTGAATCAGAAACTCTAGGGTAGGGCCAGCAATCTGTGTTTTAACAAGTGTTTTAGGGAATTCTGAAGAATGTTCAAGTTTGAAAATCACTGGCTTAGATAATCCTTTTTTCTTAGATCTTAGATATTTTTTAATTTAGGAAAAGAATATTTTCCTAAGAATCCTTAAAAATAGTAAAATCATTTACTTGTAAAGAATACTTAAAATGATTACAGATTCATAAAAGAGGGTCCACTAAGGATATCTTAAGGTAACATCAGCTCAGTTCAAGTTAATAAAACAAATATAAACATAGCCAGGTGCAGTGGCTCACGTTTGTAATCCCTGCACTTTGGGAGGCCAAGGAGGGTGGATCACCTGAGATTGGGAGTTTGAGACCAGGCTGGCCAACATGGTGAAACACTGTCTTTACTAAAAATACAAAAAAATTAGCTGGGCATGGTGGTGTGTGCCTATATAATCCCAGCTACTCAGGAGGCTGAGGCAGGAGAATTGCTTGAACCCGGGAGGCAGAGGTTGCAGTGAAGGAGATCACACCACTGCACTTCAGCCTGGGCAACAGAGCGAGACTCTGTCTTAATAAATAAATAAATAAAGCAAATACAAAAAATAAACTTACACATTTTTCTAGTTCAGATTAGCCTTCTTTCTAAGTAATCAGTTAATAAGATTTTACTATACATACTTTAAGGCAGGCCTACACAACTGAAATAGATGTGCTCTGGCTTGTGAAAATTATAACTTCTAGAATGTGTTTCCAGGTTCTTGGCTGCCAAAAAAGCCTTTTGAACTACATATAATAAAAGAGTACAGCTTCCCCAAACATATTGATATGGTTCTGATGCTGTTCTTAAATGTATAAAACTAGTATATGATACAGGTTTGTTTTGCCTTGTAAACCAAACATGCAATTGTATTATTTTGTTTTGTTGATGAATAGAATTGAGAGACAACTTAGAAAATCTTTTCTCAAAGGAACCCTGGGGTTGGGCGCGGTGTCTCACACCTGTAATTCCAGCACTTTGGGAGGCTGAGGCAGGTGGATCACTTGAGGTCATGAATTCGAGACCAGCCTGGCCAACACGGTGAAACCCTATCTCTACTAAAAATACAAAATTAGCTGGGCATGGTGGCACACGCCTGTAATCCCAGTTACTCGGGAGGCTGAGGCAAGAGAATCACTTGAACCTGGGAGGCAGAGGTTGCAGTGAGCCAAGATCGTGTCACTACACTCCCACCTGGGCAACAGAGCAATACTGTCTCAAAAAAAAAAAGCAACTGCTGGAAGATGCTTTTGATGACTGGCAATGAGTACCCACAGAATTCCCAGGTTAACTGCCACCTCTACCAAAATAATCACAAGAAGGCAGGAATAGCTGTTCTTTGAATATTCATGAACCAAAAGAAACTTCTCCAAACCTGAGGTGCATTTTCCTCTCCATATCTGTTTTTCATTTTTCTTTTTTTCTTTTTTTGAGACAGAATCTTGCTCTGTCACCCAAGCTGGAGTGCACTGGCACAATCATAGCTCACTGCAGCTTCAAACTCCTGAGCTCAAGCAATTCCCCCATCTCACCCTCCCAAACAGATAGGACTATAGGCGCACACCACCATGCATGACAGATTGGCTGATTTAAAAAAATGTTTTGTAGAAATGGGGTCTCACTATGTCGCCTAGGCTGGTGTCAAACGCCTAGCCTCAAGAGATCCTCCTGCCTCAGCCTCCCAAAGTACTGAGGTCTGTTTCTTTCTTTAATAATTCTTTCTGCAAAAAAATGTAAGTGCCATGTCTAAATATGCATCACCAGACCACTAGAAACTCTTGAAATTCTGCATCAGAGATTTAGAATGTGTATCAATACCTTGGTAATATCTGACTTCATGACTTCCTCTAATTGCTCCTTTAACTGAGCTGTCTCAAATTTAGGGACATAATTTTGCTCTTCACTCCTTGCAACCTGCTGTTTAAGTTTTGCATTCTCATTTTTTACTTCGTTGATTTGCTGCTGAAGTTTTATATTCTTTGTTCTTTCATTTTCAGACATAAATTGCAAATTTTTAACTTGAGTGAGCAATTCCTCAACTTTAGATTTCAGTTTCTGTCTTTCTTCCAGGTTTTCCTTTTCACGTTTCTGGAGTTCCTCCTGTAAAGACAAGAACTCTTGTTCTTGGGTCTCTTTTTCCCGTTTCAACAAGTCCAAAGCAGAAGCTGTGGCCTTTTCCAGTTCTTTTGTGCGTTGTTGTAGTCTCTCTACCTCTTCTTCTTTCTTGCTTAAGGTTTTGTCCATCTCTAAATATTGACTTACAGATTTATTTTTTTGTTGCATTTCAGTCATGTACCTGTCCTGTAAACGCACATAATTAGCCTTCATCTTCTTAAATTGAAGCTGTAACATTTCCTTGTCATTCCTGGATTCCTGAAGATGTTTTTGGGTGTTAGCTAAACTCTCTTGCGAATTCTGCAATGTCTTTTTAGTATCATTGTTCTCTAAGATTATTTTGTATTTGTCTTCAATTAATTCTTCAACATTCTCCTTTAGCTTATTGATGTCATCAGTGAACACCTGCTGTTTGGTAATCTTCATCTGTAGTTCTTTAACCCTCTTCTCTAAATACAGGTTACTATACTGGAGTTCTTGGATTCGCGCTTCCTGCTTTCTGTTAGTATGTTTTAATTTCTGCAAGACTTCATTTAAAGCCATGTCCTCTTGAACAGGTTGTAAACTTTCAGCACTTCGCTCCCGGTCAGGCATCTCACAGTTCTCCCGACATGCTTCACTCCTCCAGGAAATGCCTGCCGAAGACCAAGTTGAGACAATTTCTGGCCTCTCCACACCCTCTGTTGTGACTTCCTCTTCATAACTGACTGACATCTCAGGAATCTCCCCATAATTCTGTATTTCTTTTGAAGGAACTGCAGTCTGTAAATTATAGTAAACAAAGTAAGTGTGAATGAGTAGAAAGATGATGAACTTTCAAGTCAGATAGGGCTGGCCTTGAATTCTATAGTAGATCCCCTGTTTGGCTTCCTCTGCTGTAAAGTAACAGTAGTGTCTACTTCCAATAATAATGCCTATTAACAAAAGTTAATAACTACGTATTAATTGCTAAATGTACAGCACCTAACAGCACAGCAGGGCACAGGCAGTAGGTATATGACAGATATACATCCCATTTACTTTGACAAAAGGAAAATTAAACTTTCATCCTCTTACCATTTTCTATTATGGAAACTTCTCTGCACACATATAAGATGCTTTGACTTCAAATGAATTCAGACAAATAAATGTACCAATTACCTTACAGACTGCAAGGTCTCTTTTTTTTTTTTTTACATGTTACTACTGGGCCAAAAGTTTGGATTTTTAGGGAGGAAAGGTCTCTTCTCTTTTGAATATTTTTTATTCCACATTTAGACCATTATCTCATTATTCTGTGACTCTTAGGAACATTAGAATGGCAGAAGAACAAGCCTCATGATTGACTTTATGCTGCCGATACAGGTTTTGAGGAGGTTAGAAAAAGACAGTAGGCTGGGCGAGGTAGCTCACGCCTGTAATCCCAGCACTTTGGGAGGCCGAGGTGGGTGGATCACCTGAGGTCAGGAGTTTGAGACCGGCCTGACCAACATGATAAAACCCTATCTCTGCCCAAAATACAAAAATTAGCCCGGCGTGGTGGCACATGCTTATAATCCCAGCTACTCGGGAAGCTGAGTGAGGCAGCAGAATCACTTGAACGCAGGAGGCGGAAGTTGCGGTGAGCTGAGATCACACCATTGCACTCCAGCCTGGGCGACAGAGCGAGACTCTGTCTCAAAAAATAATAATAATAAAATAAACAAATAAAAATTTAGAAAGACAGTAAATTGTGGTAAGAAATGGTGAAATGAATATGACATTAAAAACCCAGGGCTGGGTGCAGTGGCTCATGCTTGTAATCACAGTACTTTGGGAGGCTGAGGCGGGCAGATCACCAGGTCAGGAGATCAAGACCATCCTGGCCAACATGGTGAAACCCCATCTCTACTAAAAATACAAAAATTAGCCGGGTGTGGTGGTGCACACCTGTAGTCCCAGCTAGTCAGGAGGCTGAGGCAGGAGAATAGCTCGAACCCGGGAGGCAGAGGCTGCAGTGAGCCAAGATTGTGCCACTGCACTCCAGCCTGGGCCACAGAGCGAGACTCCGTATCAAAAAAACAAAAAACAAACAAACAAAAAACCAAAAACAAAACCCAGGCCAGGCACAGTGGCTCATACCTGTAATCCCAACACTTTGGGAGCCCAAGGTGAGAGGATTCCTTGAGACCAGGAGTTCGAGACCAGCTTGGGTAACATAGTGAGACCCTATCTCTACAAAAAAAAATTTTTTAAATCAGTCAGGCGTGGTGGCACGTGCCTGTAGTCCTAGCTCCTTGGGAAGCTGAGGCAGGAGGATTTCTTGGGGGCCATGATCACACTGCTCTCCAATCTGAGTAACAGAGCAAGACACCTTGTATCTAAAAAAAATAAATAAATAAAAACCCAGTAAAAGGTATCTGTAGTGGTGTGCTGTATAATTCTCTGGAATTTAGAGACAAGGACTTCTGTATTTTGGTTTTTGGCTCATCCTTCTGCAGAACCTTGTATCTTAATGGTTTTTCATTGTTCTGGGATAAAGATAACTATCATTACTGAGACCTACAAGGCCCTAATATCTTGCTGTTGATATCTGCTATGCTTTAAATGCATCCCCTAAAGTTCATGTGCCGGAAGCTTAATCCCCAATGCAACAGTGTTGGAAGACGGGGCCTAGTAAGAGGTGAATAAAAATGACTAAATGTTGTTATCGCAGGAGTGTGTTAGTTATCACAAGTGGACTTGTTACAAAAGTGAGTTTGGGGGCTGGGAGCAGTGGCTCACACCTGTAATCCAAGCACTTTGGGAGGCCGAGGCAGGCGGATCACAACGTCAGGAGATTGAGACCATCCTGGCTAACACTGTGAAACCCCGTCTCTACTAAAAATACAAAAAATTAGCTGGGCGTGGTGGCACACGCCTGTAATCCCAGCTACTCGGAAGGGTGAAGCAGGAGAATTGCTTGAACTCAGGAGGCAGAGGTTGTAGTGAGCCAAGATGGCGCCACTACACTCCAGCCTGGGCGACAGAGCGAGAATCCATCTCAAAATAAATAAATAAATAAATAAATAAATAAATAAATAAAATAAAAGTTAGTTTGGCCTCCACTTGCTCCCTCAATCTCATCCTCTTTTGCCCCTCCACCTCCCATCATGAAATGACAGCACAGAGACCCTTGCATGATGCTGGCACCGTGGACCCAGCCTCTAGAACCGTGAGCCAGATAAATTGTTATTCATTATAAATTGCCCAGTCTGTGATATAGTTGCAGCAGTATGAAATGAACTAAAGCAGTATCTGACCCACACCACCTCTCTGTCTTCATCTGCTATACCCTTCCTCCTTCCTCCAACTCTGATCTTCCTGGACTCAGGGCTTCCTTCAGGTCCTAGTAGGTACCATGCTTCCTGTGGCCACAGGGTTTGCAGACGTTATTCCTTCTGTATGGAATGCTCTCCTACCCATAGCTGCCTAATTAACTCCTACCCATCCTTTAGAGCTCAGCTCAATGATCATTTCTTCAGGGATGCCTTCCCCAGACTCCCTGATCAGGGTAGTATCCTTATCATAGATGCCCATCCTACTTATATTTGCAGCACTTATCATAGTTGCAAGTTTATATGTAACTTTATATAGCATCATAGCATAAACAGTAACTTTATATAACATGCTCTACATATACTTTATATGTAACTTTGTTCACCTAACTTACTGATCTTATTATAGTTGCAAGTTCACAGTTATTTGTGTGATTCATTAATGACTACCTTCTCTAGTAGGATGTTGTCTTCATGAGGACAAGAACTACATCTTTTTGTCTATTTTCTAACCATTACCTAATGTGTAGTACAGACCTGGCATGTAATAGATGCCTAAAAGTATCTATTGACTGAATGAAAAATGGCTAAATGCAATGGAAAGAGGAAAGAACAATCTTGTGAAACCCTATTTAAGCTGATTTTTAAAATGTTGTTTTCCAGAAATCAACATGGACAAATAAAGTTCTTTTAAATGCTGTCATCTACTTTTAAAAAAATGGAAATGCTCATACTTGTAAATAAGGCATTACAGTCGTAGTGTTTCCCATCAAACTCACATTGAAAAGGTATTATTGGCCAGGTGTGGTAGCTCACACCTGTAATCCCAGCACTTTGGGAGGCCAAGGCGGGTGGATCATTTGAAGTCAGCAGTTCAAGACCAGCCTGCCCAACATGGTGAAAACCCATCTCTACTAAAAATACAAAAAAAAATTAGCCAGGTGTGGTGGCACACGCCTGTAATCCCAGCTACTCAGGAGGCTGCAGCAGGACAATCGCTTGAATCCAGGAAGCAGAGGTTGCAGTGAGCCAAGATCATGCCACTGCACTCCAGCCTGGGCAACAGAGTAAGACTCTGTATCAAAAACAAAACAAAACAACAAAAAAAGAGAAAAGGTATTACTTATACTATTCTTGAATTTTATCTATTTTCCCATACCAATTCCTAGTATTTTTAATTTTTTTGTTCAGAAAGTACACAGAATATATACTGTCGGTATCTTCAGTGCTCTTAGGATACTACATGTGTGCTCAGAATCAGTAAACGAAATGATAAACTAATAACTTTCACTTTAGTAGAAAAATTAGTATTTTTTGCTTGTCAGTAGAAGTCCAATAGGACAGAGAAATCTTGTTTTTCTTGAAAAATGAATTAGTGCCTCTGCACTCGTTCCTCTTCTTAACCTTTCCATCACTGTAAACTCTGCTACTTCCAGCCATTTTGATTCAACAAATATAAAAGCTTATTATATTCAGACTGCTCTGTCTACACAGTAGCCATTCTTTTGTTTCTTTACTTCTCTAATAAACTTGTTTGTGGTGAAAAAAAATTATAGTAAAAAAAGCTTATTATATTCAAGGAACCATATAGACACTGTGGTGCATAAGAGGGTTAAGAGTCCTGATCCTTAAAGAAATTACCATTTGGTAGAGCTAATCCTCAAGTATGGACTTGATTTTACTAGAAAAATTTATTTCTGAATTGGCTAAGATCTCAGAATGCATTTTCCCCAGAGAAGCAAAGTCCCTCATGCTAACTAGGTGATTTAACACTACTTGGAAAAGATTATATATATATATATATAATCTTGTGTGTGTGTATATATATATATATATATACACAACACACACACACAATTTTTTAAATGCATCCTTTAATACTCCACAGGCTTTACTGACCATCACAATCGTCCCTCCTCTGCTTTATAATTAACTCTCAGATGAACTAGGTTAGAACTATTCTCTTTATCAAATGGTTTTACAATATTATTGTGTACACTTTCCTTACATGAGAAGCTTGGAGGTTGGCTAGGGTTGAGGGCAGATTCCTTGGCAATACTTTTAGCCAGTGACTTTTCTGGAAATTTCAGCGTCTCTCCACTGCAGTGGATTAGAGGCGGGCTTCTAGGAGGAGGCTGTCTAAAATACTCGTTACCAAGTTGGTCTGTATTTGCAGAAACACTAGTTTCCATTGGATTTTCTTCCTTAAATGAGTCTTGCTTTATATTGTTGTCTTTTGCATAATTATACACTTGACTTTGAAATTCTGGCTTCTCTGTCATTTCATCATCAAATGCTTCTACCCAGTGAAATTTGCAAACGGTTTCAAATTGTCTCAAGGAAGATATGCTGATGGTGTCAACTGGCTGAATTAGTACATTCTTTGAGTAATTTTCAGTGTTGTTATCTCATAAGAAAGAGAAGGAAATAAAAACGAGTGGACCATGAACTTGAATGGTAACAGTTATATTTATATTTATCAAATAAACTGCTATAGCCACTTAAAAATTACATATTATTTCAACCTTATTTACTGTGTGAATTTTAGCATGGTTTTGTGCTAGCAAACAAAACAGAACTTTTTACATGGGGTAAAGAAGTCCCCAAATGACTGCTAGGAAAAAGTGCGTTATATATAATTCTGGTCAAATACAATTACAATAAATTTCAAGATATCTTCAAAATTCTTTTGTTGTACTGTAATTTTAAGGTGTTTTAAATTATACAATGTTTCAAAAGGACAAGGATAGTATAATAGAAAACACATATAAACTTGCTTAATCTCACAAAAATCCCATGATGTCAGTACTGTTATTATCCCTATTTTACAGATAAGGAAACTGAAGTGTAAGAGATGTTAAAGTCACTTGTCCAAGGTCACAGAGCTGCTAAGCAGTGCTGCTGAGATTCTAGACTACTACTTCTAAATGCTATGCTATACTGTTTTTCAATATGACAAATTATGTAGATGTAATGTTTTTTAAAATCAGGAGCAAATAAGAAAACAAAATGTTACAAATTAATGATCCCTTTTATCTAACTTTCCTCCTCCCCAGAGATAACCACTGTACTGAAGCCCATATGTATTCATTCTTCCCATTCCTGTTTTACTTTTACTACTGATTTATGTATCCTAAATAATAAAACCAACAAAATCTTCCCGAAGAATAAAGTTCCCAGATTTCCTCATTTTGTGACACCCTTAATGTCTCAGTACTTTTTTTCACAGTACCTCTGGACCAAAAGGAATACTTAAGCTCCATTTAGTAAATAATTAAGTTCAAGCTAGTATTTGCCCTAAGTTATTAGCTGTTTGAAAATACACATAAACTAAAAGAAAAATATAGTATTTTACTCTTAAACAACCACACTTTACTACTTGGATGTACACTATTAGGCACCGTACAGCACCTCAAACCGTGGAATCAGATTGGAGACCACCACTCTCGTTCCTATTCCACAATGATTTTCACACAGGACTTGCTTTTTATTATAGCAACCTCCAAAAACCTACCTTTACAAATAAGACATCATAGGAAGGACTACAGTATGGGTTTATAGTGAAAACTACAGCTAACAGATTGTGGGGGTCTGATAGATGGCCAGTGTCACTGTTTCCCTCAAACTCCAAAATACCCTGCAACACTTTAGGTGAATGATTAATATATAGCATTGTTTTATGTGCTTTTATATTTTACATAAATAGCATCTCACTCTATCTATAGCCATATAAAAGTCTTGGACGCAGTGATTTACGCCTGTAATCCTAGCACTTTGGGAGGCTGAGGTGGGTGGATCACCTGAGGTCAGGAATTCGAGACCAGCCTGGCCAACATGGTGAAACCCCGTCTCTACTAAAAATACAAAACTTAGTGGGGCATGGTGGTGCACACCTGTAATCCCAGCTACTCAGAAGGCTCAGGCAGGAGAACCACTTGAACCTGGGAGGCGGAGATTGCAGTGAGCCGAGATTATGCCACTGCACTCCAGCCTGGGTGACAGTGCAAGACTCCGCTTCAAAAAAAAAAGTCTTTATTTCACACAAAATTTTGCTTCTGAGGCTTAGCCATATAAATACATACATATGTAGTTCATTCTACTGGAAGATTACACTTTATTCCTTTTTCGTTGGCTATTTAAGTTGCTTCTAATTTTGCCCTTAAAAACAGCACTGCAGTGAACATGTTTCCTTCTATGCCAATGTAAAGACTAGGCTCTGGGGATACACCTAGAAGTGAAATTGCTGGATTATAGAAAATACATACCTTCAACTTTACTAGATATTGCAAAATTACTCTCCAAAGTGTACCAATTTATGCTTCTACCAGTAGCCTCAGGGTTCCTTTGCTCTACACATCCCTCCAAAATATGTCAAATTCATATGTTTGAAATGGTATTTTACTGTGACCTTCTTAATGTACATCCTTTCATGTATTTAATGGTCTTACAGGTTTCTTTTTCTGTGATCTGCTTGTTGTATACTGTTATGGACTCAATTGTGTGCCCCCAAAACTCATATGCTGAAGCTCTAACCCCTAGTACCTTAAAATATGACTCTTATTTGTAGACAGGGCCTTTAAAAAAGTAATTGAGCTTAAAAGAGGTCACAAGGGTAGGCCCTAATCCAGTATGACTGGTGTCCTTATAAGAGGAAGAAGAGACAGCAGCGAGGTGTACGCAAAGACAAAAGGCCATGTGAGACACTGCAAGAAGCTGGCCATCTGCAAGCCAGGGAGGGAGACTTCAGGTGAAAACAACCGCGCTGGCACCTTGATCTTGGACTGCCAGCCTCTAAGAATGAGAAAATTAATTTCTGTTGTTTACACTACCCAGTTTGTGGTGTTTTCTTATGGCAGCCCTAACAAACTACTAATACATATACTTTGGCTGTTTTTCTATTACGTGCCTTTTTTTTTTTTTTTTTTTTTTGAGACAGAGTCTCTGTCACCCAGGCAGGAGTGCTATGGCACGATCTCGTCTCATTGCAACCTTCACCTCCTGGGTTCAAGCGATTCTCATGCCTCAGCCTCCCAAGTAGGTGGGATTACAAGCGTGCACCACCATGCCCGGCTAAGTTTTGTATTTTCAGTAGAGATGGGATTCCACCATGTTGGCCAGGCTGGTCTTGAACTCCTGACCTCATGTGATCTGCCCACCTCAGCCTCCCAAAGTGCTGGGATTACAAGTGTGAGCCACTGTGCCCGGCCTGAATTATGTGCCTTTTTCTTTTCTTTTATCTTTTTTTTTTTTTTTTTTTTTTGAGATGGAGTCTCACTCTGTCCCCCAGGCTGCAGTGCAGTGGCGCCATCTCAGCTCACTGCAAGCTCTGCCTCCTGGGTTCACGCCATTCTCCTTTCTCAGCCTCCCAAGTAGCTGGGACTACAGGTGCCCACCATCACACCCAGCTAATTTTTGTATTTTTAGTAGAGACGGGGTTTCACCATGTTAGCCAGGATTGTCTCAATCTCCTGATCTCATGATCCGCCCATCTCGGCCTTCCAAAGTGCTGGGATTACAGGCATGAGCCACCATGCCCAGCCATTACGTGCCTTTTTCTAAGTGACTTGTAGTTCTTTATTTTAGATGCCAAATATTTGTCAATTATACATATTGCATGTATCTTCAGTCCATGCCTTTTACTTTATTATACTTTAGCCATACAGATGTTTTCTTAATGTAGTCAATGCATCGATTATGGATTGCATTTCTCCTGTCTCTTTACTCTGTCACCCAGGCTGGAGTCAGTGGCACGATCTCGGCTCACTGCAACCTTCGCCTCCCGGATTCAAGTGATTCTCGTGCATCAGCCTCCTGAGTAGCTGGGCCGCTATGCCCAGCTAATTTTTGTATTTTTAGTAGAGGCAGGGTTTCGCCATATTGGCCAGGCTGGGTTCGAACTCCTGACCTCCTGATCCACTTGCCTCAGCCTCCCAAAGTGCTGGGATTACAGGCATGAGCTACCGTGCCCAGCCCTGTATTTCTCATGTCTTAAGAACTCTTAGGCTGGGTGTGGTGGCTCATGCCTGTAATCCCAGCACTTTGGGAGGCCGAGGCTGGCAGATCACAAGGTCAGGGGTTCAAGACCAGCCTGGCCAACATGGTGAAACCCTGTTTCTACAAACATAAAAAAAAATTAGCCGTACATAGTGGCAGGCGGCTGTAGTCTCATTACTCAGGAGGCCGAGGCAGGAGAATAGTTTGAACCCAGAAGGCAGAGGTTGCAGTGAGCCGAGATCGCTCCACTGCACTCCAGCCTGGGTGACAGAGCGAGACTCCATCTCAAGAAAAAAAAAAAAAAGAAAAAGAAATCTTTTCTGTTGTCACAAAGGCATTTGATGTGGTTTGGCTCTGTGTTCCCACCCAAATCTCATCTCCAGTTGTAATCCCCACGTATTGAGGGAGGGACCTGGTGGGAGGCAATTAAATCACGGGGACGGTTTTCCTCATGCTGTTCTTGCGATAGCGAGTTCTCACAAGATCTGATGGTTTCAAAGTGTTTGGCAGTTCCCCCGCCCCTCCTCTCGTCATTTAAGACGTGCCTTGCTTCCTGTTTGTCTTCTGCCGAGATTCTGTTTCCTGAGGCCTCCCCAGCCATGTGGAACTGTGATCCAATTAAACCTCTTTTCTTTATAAATTACCCAGTCTCAGGTAGTTCTTTATGGCAGTGTGAAAACAGACTAATACAGCATTTTCTACACTTCTTTTATAAGTTAGAACTTTGCAGTTCACATGTAGCCCTTTACCCATGTGGACTTTATTTTGTATTTGGTGTGA